>NC_062558.1:92020206-92682081 GCF_016906955.1 Phacochoerus africanus
ATTGTTTCTAAAAATAACTTGTTTTCTAAGAGTTCATGTAACATCATCATAATAGCTATCATTTAGTAAATATTTAAGGTGTTTCCTCCTCCATAAAAGAACATTTAGACCCTGTCTCATGGGGATGTCATGAGGATTGAATTAGATTATGTATGTTATGTATGAACATACATGATGCTTGTTATTATGCATGACATAATAAAAAACACAATAAATATCCTCTTCCTCACCATTACATATCCCATTTCCAAAAATAAAACTTATTGCTTCAAGAAGGATATTGATAATGTAGAGACGAGCCAACAGGTTACAAAATAGATGGCGCTGGACATACTCTTGCTTTTAAAACATTGCTTTGCAACAAAAGGAACTGCGAGAAATCCAAGTCATAGCAGTAGATGAAACTCTCAAGAGAAGTGTCTGGGGTCAGCAGAATAAGGTCCCTCCCAAGAGTGTTCACGCCTAATCCCTGGAACCTGGGTATTTTACCTTACATGGAAAAAGGGGCTTGGATGATGTGATTAAGATTATGGACCTGGAGATGGGAAGAAAGATTATTCTGCATTGTCTGGCTGGGCTCAATTTAATCAAACGAGTCCTTAAAAGTGGAGGAGAGAGGCAGAAGAGTGGGTCACAGAGAGGCCATGGGAGGAACTGAGCCCAATAGCCTTCTTGGTTTTGAAGATGGAGGGAAGTGACCACAAGCCAACGAATATAGCAACTTCTAGAAGTTAGGGATGGCTCTTAGCTTGTAGCCAGGCAAGAAAATAGAGACCTCAGTCGTGAATGAGGACTGAATGCTTCCAACAATCCGAACAAGCAGAAAAGTGACTCTCCTTCCAGAAAAGAATGTAGCCCGCTCATACTCTGATTATAGTTAGGTGTGAACCATACAGGACTCTGATCAACAGAACTATAAAATAACAAATTTTTGTTGTCTAAGTCCCTCGATTTGTGGTAATTTGTTATGGCAGCAAGAAGAGACTAATGCCATATCCTAAAATAAAAGCTGTTCCCTCAGAGAGCTGAGAGTTTCCTGTCATTGGACAGGAAAAATGAAGGAAATTAACATTTTGGATACTTCTATAACCCACACACAATTTTATTTTCTCCTTGTAAACTCAAAGGAACTATGCATATTTCCATTTTATGAACGAGTAACAGGTTTGGGGAGGAATATAGGTAAATTACACAACACCGTGACTAGCTGATCATTCTACCTCCCCTATGCTTAAAATATTTAGGGAGGGTTTTTTGTGAAGATTAACTTGAACTCACATGTTTCTCCCACCTCTGAAACCCTTTCTTTTCTTTTCTTTTCTTTTTTTCTCATTGGGAGCTATGTGTTCGTTGTTTTTTTTGTTTTTTTTTTTCCTCTAAATCATTACATTTAACCCCAATGCCCAAAGCTAACTTTCTCTCACTCCACCCCCACATGCTGATGCTATATTTACAAATGCTTATATCAAGAGACTCAAGTCAATGTAAGAACACAAATGCACTGTTAATAACAGGAAAGCCTTACTTAATAATTTAACTCAGAAGTTTCAAGTCTTGTTGGACAAGGAGTATCCCAGTGGGGAGGGACAAGTGACTGCATAGCCACAATTATAGCTCTTGGCCTCACCTGATCATTGGGGTCCTTTCTTATTCATGAAACTAGCTCACTGTCTTTTCACTCATGAACAAGCTCAGACTTCAGATCCTCTAAAAATAGCTAAGGTAGGTTGGTTTATTCAAAAATCTTTCCAAAGCACTAAGGACAAACCCAAGGGATACATTTGGATCACATGAGGAATACAGAATTTCCTTTTGGATTGTTCTACCATATCCTATTTATGTTCATGCCACTTGCTATCACAGGACAAGTCTACCCTCTAATCCCAAATGGCTGGAATAGAAAATCCCATGTCTTGATTTATGCCCTATCACCTGGCCTAAGTGATATAATAAAAATAGGGAACAGATTCAGAAAGACCTTAATCTTCACCTTGATGAAAATAAAAAAGGCCAGATCCCATCTCCCACTTCTCTTGGTTCTTGGTCTTAAACTTATTTCCCTCAAGTAAATGATCCAGGGATTATCTCATCTTTTGATTTAGGACCTCCTATTATGTAAACTCCTGACTTTTTTAAAAGAACTTAAAAAGGTTTTTTTTTAGGGCTGCACCCATGGCATATGGAAGTTCCCAGGCTAGGGACCAAATCAGACCTATAGCTGCTGGCCTATGCCACGGCCACAGCAACTTGGGATCCAGGCTGCATCTGTGACCTACACCAAGGCTCACATCAATGCCAGATCCCCAACCCACTGAGCAAGGCCAGGGATCGAACACACATCCTCATGGATACTAGCTGGATTTGTTTCAGCTGCACCATAATGGGAACTTCAGAACTTATAAAAACTTTTCATATGGAGCTTCCCAAAGTATGGTATTTATATCCCTAGTGAGCCTCAAGATTATTGCAATTGGTATTAAAATTCATACTTTAAAAAATTATTATGATATTATTTTAATATGTATATTTATTTTAATGTGCATAATATTTTAATTATATTATCAGAGTAATAATTTAACTGATATTGCTAGAATAAATTTAAAAGGGGGTTTGAGTTAAAGAAAAATTCTTATGCATTCCTCCATGAAGAAATGATTTTTATTAATTATGCCACTTCAGAAAAACTAGACAACTGGGCAAAATATATGAGATATCTGCTTTTTGATACTGAACAGTAGGCAGTGCCAGACTATGACATCTGAGAAAAGAGAAATGAAGGAGGTAAGCCTGATGATCACCTTGGCCTTCTGCCTGGAAGTAAGTTCTAGACCACAGCACAGGAAGGAGAAACTCAAACAGAGCCTAGTGGTCTCTTGAGTTTATGAATCATAGGTCATGATTCAGGAAGACTATCAGCTAGAAGCTGTTGAACAAAACACCATAAAGGAAAGAGTTACACAGCAAAATAACTCTAGAAAGCTGGGTTGAATCTTTGGCTGAATACCAATCTAAGCGTGTATATGGCAAAACTTTATGAGGCCAGGCAAAAAACAACTGCCAGAAAAGAATAATTACAGGGATCTTGTAAGATAAACAATTCCTACACTTTGAACAAAGCTTGGAAGTCACCCCATTTTTTCACTACCCAGAGTGGAAAGATCTTGTGGAACAGATGGGTTATTTAATAGAGAGCTCAGAAGTATCAACACCTAGTAATGGGACTAAATTGTTCCTTGAGTAAACTAAGTTCCTCAAGCCCTGTCTTAGGAAAGCCTAAAAAATAAGACTTTAATGGATTAAGCTACTCTATAAGTAGTTTAACTGCCTTACAGGAAAAATTGACAGTCATTAAAGAAATACAAAAAAATCTGGAGAACTAAGGTACACAATTCACAATGTCTGACAACCAATAAAAAATTGCTATACATGGGTATGAACAGAAAACTGTGACTCATAATTAGAAGAAAAAATAATCAATATGTATCCTCACTGAGAAAGGATAACAGAGATAATGGAATTAGCAGGCAAAGACATAAAGCAAGCATTACAAAAAGGCTCAGTATGCTCAAGGGTTTAAAGAAAACATGCTCATGATGTGACATTTGGGAGGCAGAAAAAAGAGCCAACTGGAAATTCTAGGCATGAAAAATGCAATGCTTGAAATGAAAATTTCACTGGGTAGAAAGAGTTGCATATTTGACACTGCACAATAAAAGATAAGTAGATCTGAAGACAAAGTAATAATAAAAAATACAAACGTAAGCACACAGAGGATATAAAGACTGATAATAAAAGAGATTGAATGAGCCATGGTCAATACAAAATGGTCTAACATGTGTAATTTGAATCCCAGAAGGGAAAGATTTAGAGGGAGAAACAAAAAAATATTTGAAAATATAAATGACAGAACATTTTACAGATTTGATGAAAACTCTAAATCCAGAGGTCCAATAAAGTCAATGAACCCCAACTAAGCAGGAGAAACACAAGAAAAATCACATAAAGACACACGATAATCAAATCACAGCTTTTATAACCAGATTGTTTTAACCAGGTTTAAAGACAACTTCCTAAAAGTAACCAGATGGAAGGAAAACATTATATCCGTAGGACAGACAAAACAGCAGATTTCTTGTTAGAAACCATACAAGTCAAAATAAAATGAAGCATTGTTTTGTGTGTAGTGAAAGAAAAAATAAAACTGTCCATCTAGAATACTATATCCAGTGTAGTTATCTTCATAAATTGTAAAATGTTATCCACCCTTGAAATGTGACCAGTCTAAATCTAGTTGAGTCAAAGTGTAAAATACAGTGCAGGAGTTCCTGCTGTGACTCAGTGGGCTAATGTGGCTTGGCTCTGTGGAGGTGCCAGTTTAATCTCTGGCCTGGTGCTGTGGGTTAAGGATCCAGCATTGGTGCAGCTGTGCCATAGGTTGCAGCTCAAACTCGGATTTGATCCCTAGTCCAGGAACTTCCATATGCCTGAGGGAGAGGGGAACAAAACAAAAAACAGTGTGTAAAGAACAGAAAAAATAATGTAAAATATCTGTTGATAGTTCTATATTAATTACGTGTGGAAATGATAAGATTTTAGATTTGGGGCCAAATAAAATATATTCACATTAATTTCATTTGTTTATTTATGCATTTATTTGTTTGTTTTTTTAGGGCCACACCCGCAGCATACGGAGGTTCCCAGGCTAGGGCTCAAATTGGAGCTATAGCCACCAGCCTACACCGCAGCCACAGCCATGCCAGATCTGAGATGCATCTGTGACCTATACCACAGCTCACAGCAAAGCTAGATCTTTAATCCACTGAGTGAGGCCAGGGATCGCACCTGCATCCTCATGGATACTAGTCAGATTTGTTTCAAAGGAGCCATGAGGGGAACTCCTCACTTGTTTATTTTTTACTTTTTAAATATTGCTACTGGTAAATATGGTGTCCTGTCATTTTTTTGGGAGAGCACTAGCTATTGTTCACGTCCTCATGAAACAACCCTAATGCAAGGTCAACTCTGCTACACATTGGAGATTTAAGACTTCTCAGTCTGTTTAGAACCTCAAGGACAGGTTCTAGAAAAGTCAGAGTTTTTAATAAAGCAATTTATATTCAGTTACATGGGGTGAGCATTATAGAACTGAATCAATATTAGCTAATATTATTAATGCTACAATCTCTATATTAAATGCAAGGCAGAATGATTATCTGTGTTTCAGGAGAAGTGGAAATCATCTAACCTACTAGTACAGATGATATGTTTCTGGACTCAGTGGCATGCGCTGCACTCAGGGAGAAGTGTTCTAGAACTGGCCAGTCCTGGAGGCAGCATGGCAAGCAGAAGAATTGTGGAGCATCTGACCGGGTCCATGGAATCCTGTGTGCCCCCCTCTAACTCTCCAGTGCAGGAGCAAGTTTGCGGATGAGAGATTTGTGTATTGCTGACGTGAGTGGTGCAGAGAATGGAGGTTTGTGTAAGGGCGCTAGGGAGGCCTGTGTTTTCACCACGTTCCCTGAGAACTGACTGGCTTCTCCACCCTGTAACTCACCCCCCACTAAGGTTTCCAGGGACCAAAGCATCTCCTTGTGAGGTGCAGACCACTGGTGATTTATTTGTGGTTCTCCTGCCAAATGTTCTCCATGTTTAGCAGGTTTCCACCAGGGCATCTCATCTTCCTTCCCCCCTTCTCTTGGTTTCTTTACATCTCAGCATTAGATGCTAAATACATTCGGATGGACAATTTGGCTCACGCTGTTCTTCCTGACCACTGGCAGTGTTAGCTCCCACAAACAAAACCTGAGCTGACAGCAGCAGAATTTATGAAGACCAGTAAGAAATGAGGTATGCAGGGCAGCAGCACTCACACACAGCTGAGCCGAGAAGTGCTGAGGTCTCTATTTTCAGGCCAAATTGCACAAACAATGGGGCTCAGATGCTTGCCATGGCAAAGACCAACTATGCCGAGGTAATTCAAAGAAAAAGAATTTTTTGGTCTCCAGAAACCTAAGATTGGGAGAGTGCTGTGAGATTTATCTACCCCTTCACTCCCACATAGTCCCAGAGCCCAATTACTTCTAGGACTGCCTCATCCTACAGTTGGGCGTGATTGTTCCCATCCCACCCCAGACCCTAGCTGGGTCTTGGACTCCAAAGAGAAAGCATCCAGAGATTACCTTTTATGGCTTTCCTTCCGATGTGTTAGTTGTAGAGGAGGACAGAATCAATGTAAATGTAGTAACAATTTCCAGATCTCCAAAAAAGGCATCCCTATCCCTGTTGCACTGGGTGGCCTCCTTCCCCAGAGTGGGGATGTGGGCATTGCCTCCAAGGATGTGACAGAGCCCCATGGAGTTTATATATCACTGGTGGAACGTGGTACCCTTGGGGTCAAAATGCACTGATCACAAGAGGGCAATATGCTTTCTCAATCAGACTCGCTTGCTTCAGAGTTACATGTTCCTAAGTTCCACGGAGTCCTTCTGCACAGAAGATGGAAACATGCTCTTTCTGGCCTTGAAATATAAAGGAAATACATAAATATACCAAAAGAGCATTTGATTTGTGTCAAATACACATAAGCTATATGTATATGTACATATACATGCATGCACACATGTGCATGTAAACATTTATATATGTGCACACACATGCAGATGCACGTGCATGCACATATGCACACACATGAAAGATGCACATGTGCATGTGCATAAACACACATACATGTATGTCTGTATATGCACATGTACACACATACACACATACACATACCACCTATTTCAGAACTCCTGTACATAAACTAGCAATGGCAGATTCATGCTGAAACCTGGCTGAAAAGTTCATAAACTCCAGTTTCTCATGATGCAATCACCTGGCTTTGAGACCCAGACACAGCTTCAGAGCTGGTCTGTGGCACAGTCATTTGTCATGCTGAGTTTATAATGTGCCAGAAAGGATGCTTCCTCCTGCCTAGAGGGCACTGGCACTTCCCTGCCTATATGTCCCTGGAGGTTTGAGGGGTGCCAGGCAAACCCCATGTCGGGTGTAGAACTGACACTCACGCTTCATTATTAAATACATGTTTGTTTAAGACAGGTAACTTATGGCCACTCCCACAATGTACCTTCAAGTAAACCCATCCAAGGAGAGGCTGTCATGACAGGGAGGGGTGGGATGGCCAAGAAGGGCTTCCCTCCTGCCTCAGCTGTCAAAGTGACAAGTGCCAAAGTCAGAAACTTTGGGTTGGACATTGAGAGATATTAATACTAAACAGTAAGTTCAAGGAAAGGAAGAAAAGCAGATATGTTCCAAACAAATGGTATTTAAGAAAAACTAGACCTGATATTTGGAAATAACTTAGAGTTTGTCTACTTACCCATCTCTGCTTCTGGAATATCTCAGCCCAGATAATGGGCACTGTAGTTGTGCAGATTATCATCCTCTGAGTTCTAGCCAAGGGGGGCATCATCTTGCAAGTTTCATTTCTCCTCTCAGTCTTTTCCTGTTTGCCCAAACAAGCATCCCCAGTAAAATGAGGTAAGGGCAACTCCAGTGATAATGAAAACAACAGCATTGCTGAAATAATTGCCTGAGATTGCTGACTGTTGTGTTTCTACCCAGCTCTTTAAAGACACAGGCCTGCCCTTCAATGAATACATTAAGGCTTTTGAAGAAGTATTAATTTATTGTGCCATAATCCATGACTGAATTTAATGTACAGCAGTTCAGATTTTGATCCTTGGATATCAATCGCAATTGGTAATGAAGTAGAGCAGACAGCAGGCTGGCTGTCCTGCAGTATGATATTAACACCTCCTTGAGGACAATCAGCACTTGAAACCTGACTTTTATGTGGAGCTATCCTTCTTTTGGCTCTTCCTCCCTCTTTGAAGTATTTTAGAGAAGACAAAGCAATAGTGTTAGCATGACTCAGAGAAATGAATGTTGTGTGTGATATGTGCATTAAACAAACTCAGGATGCATGATCCACATGCTTCAGCTTAAAGCAGCTCGGTCTGCAACATTTGACATAGGTTAAAAAAAAAAAATCACTCCAGAAAACTAAAAAAAAAAAAAAAGTACATAGAAATTGTCAGATTACTTCATTTTTAAAATTTTCTTTCTTTTTTTTTTTTTCTTTTTAGGGCTGCACCTAGGGCATATGGAAGCTCCTAGGCTTGAATCAGGTTGAATCAGGGCTGAAGCTGATGGCCTACGCCACAGCCACAGCAACACAGGATTTGCGACCGGGTCTGCGACCTACACCACAGCTTGCTGCAACGCTGGATCCATGACCCACTGAGCGAGGCCAGGGATGGAACCCACATCCTCATGGATACTAGTCAGATTCGTTTCCACTGCATCACAATTGGGAACTCCTGACTTCATTTCTTTTACATCGAACTCAATTTTACCTCCAGGTGAAAGGAATTTCAATCTTTGTTGTTACTGGCAGAGATGTGTAGTGCTCATAGCAATTGCATTTCCCTGATTCTTGAAGTTAGTTTGGGGCCATTTGACTAGATCCGGCCAATGAACCACAGCAAGAGTGATGCATACTGTTTCAGAGCTGAGGTAGTATAAAGCCTGGGCTTCACTTTCCAGCTCTCTCTTTCCTGCTCAGCAAGCTTCACAATCACATTTCCAGATGGTTTCACTCCATAGAAAAGGAGGTCACCAGATGCACATGCAATTTTCTAGAAGTAACAAAGAAATAAATTAAGCCAGGGACTGTTAGGAGTTAATTTGTCATCATCTCACAGCTCAGCATTACCTGACTAATTTTGTTCTCTAGGCTCACACAGGGCTGGGAAAGACTTACATCATGATAAGAAAAAGGAGAGAAGGGCTCTTTCAATGTCACTGTGTCATGGTGGCACTGATTTGCTTGCTCACTGAGTTCTAGTGACCCATTTAAAGCAGGTGCCTTTGTTGATTCCACACCATATTTAGGGGTTAGAAGTTTTACTCTTGCCAAGGGGAGCTAGAAACAAAAGGAGGCTTAGACCCCACCTCGCCTAGGATTATGAGTGATAAGGCAGAGATAAGGCAATACCACTCCAAATGCAGGTCATGGGCAGACTCTAGCCAGGCCAGAGATGCTGTGGGTGGGTTACAAGGAAGTGTGGCTGCTACCTTCAGGATCCAGGGCCACTACGGTCAGCTCACCCCCAGCTCAGAATGAAGTAGTAGCAGATCATCCGCAAGAGGAAGAACAGGTTTTACATCTTCTGCTCACACTGTGCCCCAGCATCGACCCTCTGAAGGATGGCTAACAGGAACTGGAGGGAAATGCAACAAAATAAAACCCTACATCAAACTGAGGTATATGTTTAATGTAATTCCTAACAGAGTCCCAGGAATATTTCTTGTAGACGTAGAGAATCTTATTCTAAAATTTATATGGAAAGGTACAAGCCCCATAATAACATCAATGTTCTTGAAAAAAAAAAAACTTTTAGTGGGAGACTATCTTAGAGTTCCCTTTGTGGCTCAGTGGGTTAAGAACCCAACATAGTGTCTGTGAGGATACCTGTTCAATCCCTGGCCTTACTCAGTGGGTTAAGGATCCAGCGTTGCTACAAGCTGCAGAATAGGTCACGGATATGGCTCGGACCCCTATGCCCCAGGTGCAGCCATAAAAAGAAGAAGAAGAAGAGGAAGAGGAAGAGGAAGGAGAAGAAGAATAGCAACAACAACACAGTAATCAAGATAATGCAATATTGGTGGAGGGATAGACAAGAGATCATAGGGACAGGATAGAGAATACAGGAATAACCACACAAATAAGCTCAACTGATTTTTAACAAAGATATCAAAGCAATTCAGTGGTGGAAAGACAGCCTTTTCCATAAGTGGTACTAGTGTAACTGTACATCCATCACCAAAAAAATGAATCTCAGCCTAAATCTCATAACTTTTACATAAATTAACCCAAAGTAGATTGTAGACTTAAATGTAGAAGGTAAAATTATTAAACTTTTAGGAAAGAAAATTAGGAGAAAGTCTTCTGGATGTAAGGCCAGGTGAAGAATTTTTAGACTTGGTATTAAAAGCAGGGCCCATAAAAGGAAAAATTGATAAACCATACATCATCAAAAATCTAAAAAATTTGTTCAATGAAAGACCCTGTGAATATGGATGAAAGAAAAAGACTGGGAGAAAATATTTGCCAGCAACATATATGACCAAATATAGTTTTTAGAAAATATAAAGAAATCTCAACATTCAATGTAAAAAACAAAAACAAAAACAAAAACAAAAAACATAAAACCCAGTTAGAAAATGGGTAAAAGACTTGGATGGACATTTCACTGAAGAGGATATACAGATGCCAAATAAGTACATGAAATTATGTTCAGCAACATTAGACATTAGGAAAATATAAATTAAAAACATAGTTAGATATCACTACACTCCTATCAGAATGGCTGAAATAATACATAGTGACAATAGCCAAATGCTAAGAGGATGAGAAGATACTGGATCACGTGCACTGTGTTTGTTGGAATTTAAAATGGTGCAGTCATGGAGTTCCCATAGTGGCTCAGCGGAAACAAATCCGACTAGGAACCATGAGGTTGTGGGTTCGATCCCTGGCCTTGCCCAGTGGGTTAAGGATCTGGCATTGCCGTGAGCTGTGGTGGATTGGATCCCGTGTTGCTGTTGCTGTGCCTGTGGCCTAGGCTGGCAACTGAAGCTCCAATTTGATCTCTAGTCTTGGAACCTCCATTTGCTGTGGGTACAGCTTTAAAAAGCAAAAAAATTAGAAAAATTAAAAAAAAATAATTGGTGCAGTCACTCGGAAAAACATTTGGCAGTTTCGTTAAAACAGTCAACATGCAATTAACATAAGATCCAGAAAGTGTACTCCTGGGTTTTTTTAGTCCCAAAGAAAAGAATTCTTATGGTCACACAAGAACCTGTATATGTGTGTTTATAGCTGCTTTATTGTTATCCCCAAAATGAAACAACCCAGATGCACTTTGTGGGGTGAAAGGTTAAACAAAGTTTGGTCCATCCACACTGTGGAGTACCACTCAGCAATAAAAACGAGAACACTATTGATACACGCAATGACCTGGATGATCTCAAGGGAATAATGATAAATGATAAAAGCCAGTTTCAATTGCTTACATGTTACATGGTTCCATTTATATAACCTTCTCAAAATAAAATTATAGAGATGGAGAATAAATTAGTTGCCAGGAGTGATGGATGAAAGTGGCTACAGTGAAATGATACACAGAAAAGCACTGTGGTGATGGAACCGTTCTGAATGGGGGTGGTGGTTACGCTAACCTGCACAGGTGGTAAAATTGCACAGAATACTCAGGCACACACACAAACGAAAGCATGCAGAACAGATAAAAATCTGAATAAGGGAGTTCCCATCATGGCTCAGTGGAAATGAATCCAACTAGGAACCATGAGGTTGCGGATTCAATCCCTGGCCTCACTCAGTGGGTTAAGGATCTGGCGTTGCCATGAGCTGTGGTGTAGGTCACAGACATGGCTCGGATCTGGCGTTGCTGTGGCTCTGGCGTAGGCTGGCAGCTACAACTCCAATTAGACCCCTAGCCTGGGAACCTCCATAAGCTGCGGGTGAGGCCCTAAAAACACAAAAAGACAAAAAAAAACAAAAACAAAAAAAAACCTGAATAAGGCTAATGGCCTCTCCAATGTTCATTTCCTGGCTTTGATATTGTACTGTAATTATGCAGGATGCTGCTATTGGAAGAACTAGGTGAAGGGCATGCAGGATTTTCTTATACATTCTTAGCAACTTCCTGTAATATTATAATTATTTCAAAATAAAAGTTTAAAGAAAAAGCCTCTACTTATGAACGCTATTGTATATGGAATGGATGGTCAACAGGGACCTGCTGTAGAGCACAGGGATATCTACTCAACATTCTGTGATAACCTCTATGTGAAGAGAACCTGAAAAAGAATGGATATGTATATATGTATAAATGAATCACTCTGTCATACTGCAGAAATTATCACAACATTATAAATCAACAATATTTCAATAAAACTTTTTTAAAAAGCCTCTGGTTCCAGACAATGCACATGGACTCCTTGTTTTTCAGACTGCAGCAGGCTGTCTGCTGGCAGGGGCTGCCGTATCTTTGTGCCTCACCTTACACTCAGGTGAGGATTGCAGATAAAGGGAGTGTGGCTCTAATTGACAGAAAAGTTAAGAAGGGAATCTTGGGGTTCAGGCCTTAGGTAGAGTGTGAAAATCACTCCTTTTTTTATCATTTGTTCATTCATGAAACAATCAATTGAGTACCCACTGTGTGCCAGGCCTATGCTAAGATTTGGGTCACTAAAACCTGGACTCTGCACATAGGGCTCCAACCACTCCTTTATTGTCATGCTGTGACCTGTGGAATCTGACAAATGGACAGTGTGAGTGAATGCAGGGCACTGAGAGAAATCATGGAGGGATAGCAAGCCAGTTCATAGGTTCAGATGCCGAGACCAAAACCAAATTGAAACTAAGTCAAGAGAAGGTAGACTCTTCCAGAGAGAGCATTTCATGAGGAGAAGGGACCCTGTGCAAAGGCGCAGACCAAAGGGCCATGACATAATGAGGTACATGGAGGATGTGCTTGGAAACCATGCCGTGAAGCAAGGTCAGAGAGTTTTGAAGCCTCAGGCAGGAGATGGGCTATAGCCTCCAGCAGAGATGCCATCCTGAGAACACTGCCTCCAGATAGAGCCAAAGAGAAGCTGTTGAAGGACAGCCATCAGAAGGAGGCCAGATAGAGAGAGAGTCTGGCCTCAGATGCAGCAGGATGGGGGTTGGGGAGAAAGTGAGTTCAAAGTGAAGGGTGAGAAGCAGGACCTGGAACAGTTTCAGAGACCAGAGGACAGAGCAGCTCTTCCTAGAATGTTTAGCCATAAGCACAGCCAGAGGAGTTCAGCGTGCCGCCGGCAAGCAGGCATCAACATACATCACAGCAGCACCACCAACATCCTGGCCTGGTGAGAGCTTTACAGTAGGCTTTGCCTATCTCCTCATGAGCAGCATTAATTAACCAGCAGCAGTACAGTTTGGTTCTTGAGGCCTCTAGCTCTGAACTTACCTGGCTTGGTTTCCACTTCTGGCTTTGCTAGTCGCAAAAAAAAAAAAAAAAGAAAGAAAGAAAAGGCAGGGAGTGTGGCTCTTCACTGATTGACAGCAGAGTTACATAGGGAATCTTGGGCTTTGGGCTTGAGGTGGGTGCTGAAATCACTCATGTTTTAAGCAAGCTCCCTGGTTTCTCAAATTCTCAGTTTTCCTGCCCAGTCAGTAAATGTAATGTTAACCTAGTCATAATATCATTGTGGCTTACATAGATCATGATTAAAAGGCTTATCAGAGTGCCAGGTGCAGAACAAATAACAATTACTTACAGTTATTACTACACTTGCCACTACCCTATTATTACTATTATTCTTCCTTGACTCAATAATCCTCAAAACATCTTCCACTGTGTTTCTACAGCACCCTTAAAGAGGTGAGCTTTCCCAGATCAGACCACTAATCCTGCCAATCCCCCCTGGATAAATCAGGGAACTGGAGAGCCAGGCTTTGATGTAGACTTTCCAAGCTCTCCACTGCAGGGCGGGGCGGCACCATCTATATGTTTCTGGTGTAAGCTTTTTCCTTCAGCCTTTTTATGGGCTTGGGTACAAGTCAAGTCCTTCATCCCTGTTTCCTCCTGTAGCCCCTTTCTTACTCTTTGGAAGTGAGCTGCCATAAAGAACATCCCCCAGGGCTCACTGAATCACAAAAGGAAAGGCATTTCCCAACGCTAGAGAACATCCTTTGATTTTTTCCAGGACCACATTTTTTTTCTCCAGTTTGCTTTGTCTCCTGGTTAAAGGATTAAAAAAAAAAAAAAAAAAAAACACACACCAAAGGCTTCATGTATCTTTTGAAAGGTAAAATAGAACCATCTGAGCCTAATCAATGCACAGAGGTGCCATAAATACCTGCCAGGCTGTAAAAGTACAATCTCTCTGATACAGCAAGGAAGTGAGAGCTATGATGGGAATATGGCTCCCCAAACCTAGGATAAACACTTCTCAAATTTGCTTTGTGTTTGTGCTTGTCAGAGTCTAGTGGCGGGGCTGAGGATTAGAAAGAGGACCTTAAATGAGGGTTCCCAGAGAGCCCAGCTTTGGCCTGGGTGCTTCCTGAGGACTGGAGCTGCCGGGATACAGGATGGAGGAAACAACAGCCTGTCGAAAGCAGGCAGTCTAGCGTAGGGGCTTGAGGTTGATGTCATGGGAGGTTATTTCCTTTTCTGCTTGGACAGTAAAGGTATTAATTACGTGTCTAGCCCCATCCTCATTAATTTCAGCCATCTGTGATGACTCACTCATCCCTGCATATGTCTTAAAGCTTTCCTTTCTCAGGGTTTTCATGAAGGGTTTCCCTACCTTTGCAGTGCCGCCCTCCCCCACCCCGTGGGCTGTCGGGCTGCTCAGATATCAGTATGTAACTAGCGGAAAGTATCAGGCACATAATAACTTTCCAGCCAAAGTCAAAGTCCCCCTCCTTCCCTTCATGGAGGACTTTGGCCCTCTTTTCCACAAAGGATGACCCACACTTTCTTGTTGTTTCTCCTATTTGTATTTCTTCTGCTCTTTTTCAAAAGCTTGTCTCCTACTTGGACATTGGGTATTATGGATATGGGGCCATTGAGGAACATAACAGTGAGGGTTGGAGTAAAGCGGCTTGCATTCCTTGAAAGAGGCAGACCTACCTGAAACAAACCTGGGAGGCTTGACTACTCCAGGTGTAGGCCAGAGCTGGGGTGTTTCTGCCTATGCCCACTGACCACATTATGAGCTCCAGCACAGTCCCAGCCATAAATATATTTGTTAGTCCTTATTAGAGAACAAAAAGGGGGTTCTCCAGTTCCACAGGCCCCATTTAGGCTCAGGCTGATCCTCCTGCTCCTTGGATGGATGGCACCCAACCTGCCACTCACGTTGCTCTGGAACTCAACCTAGCAAACACCCCAGCTAACTGCAGTCCCAAGGGAAGGGATGCTTCCAGACCCTTGTCTCAGTCCTGGCTCTGTGTCACTAGTCAGCTGTGTTACCGGGGGCTGCCAGCCAGGATGTCAAAGCAGTTGTTGTCACAACTTGGGTTGGCATAGTGACACTCAAGGAGCCAAGAGGCAAGAGATAATAGGTAACTTCCTTCATCCTGAGTAGCTTTCCTTCCTTCCTGCAGCAGTTGGAATCAAGGTCATTTTCTTAGTTATAGAGTCTACTAAATCAAAAGGCTGGGTAAACATGTCCAGATGGAGCAGCGTGTGTGTGTGTGTGTGTGTGTGTGTGTGTGTGTAGAGGCTCCTGTGCTGTATTTTCCTTCCTTTTCTGAAAATATTCTCATAGCACTTTCATTCTGAGTGGTTTGCTATTAAATGGCATTAATAGAAACAGCAAAAAATAACAGGCCTGTGCACAGGATGAAGGCTCCTAATGTCCTTCAGAAGTGACATTGCTAATATGGGGCTGCTGTCATTCCTAATATGGGGGCTCATCAAATGTCACTCCCACCCCCCCACTGATGCTCTCCCCTCTGGAGGTCAAGCCACTGCACCTGGCATCTCAGATGTTGGGACAACAGAGGGCCCTGCTTACCTCAGGGGCTCACTGAAGCTTGGGGCCCTGTTGTCAGGCACTGTCCACTTCTCTGGACTGCAGGCACTCACCCGAGCCCCTCCCCTCTCTGGCATCTTTCCTTGCACCCTCATGCCTTTCCACCGGGTCCTAGAAGCAGTGTTTCCCTGGTCCTATAAACTGTCAGACAATAGGGCTAAAAAGTAGGATTTAGAAGCAGGTAGAAGAATCTGCTCAGGAAGCAGCAGGAGGGTTTCCGAAAAGCGAGGCTGGATTTAGCACAGCAGAGGGGAGAATGAGTGCTCAGAGCTTCACGGTCCTGCCAGCCAGTGCCCAGCCTGGAGGGATGCAATGAGGGGAGACCTCAGATGGGTCCAGACTCCCTCAGGACCAGAACCAGTGATGACACAAGTCTTCTCCCACCATGGTCACAGCAAGAAAGGCTCTTCATGTGGTACAAGGATGCATTCTCAGTTGCCTCATTGTCCCCTTAGCTCATCCATCAGTGCCTCAGCTTCCTTCTCTGTAAAATGGACAAAACAGTCTGTATACATCTTGTCCCATCCTCCACATCCAAGGATTGTGCTCATGGTTGTCTCCCTCTGCTTCATAGGGAGGGTTACCAAGCACAGCATAGAAACGAGGGTGTTAAAGAGAATGTCATAGGAATCATCTTATTACTATTAGTCAAGATGCCTACAAAGTTATGCTATTTAATACTTGAGGGATCTTGCCATATATCAGTCATAGGTGCTTATGCTTTATTTATGCTGTCTTATTTAGTCCTGATAACAACATTATGAGCAGTATACACTAGTACTTCAATCATTTTACAAATGAGAAAATGAGCATTTCAGTGACTTGGAATAATGAACAGCAGCCATTAATATCATCACCACCATCATCATTATTTTCTCCTTTGCTCTCTTCTTATTTCTTTTTTTCCAGTGAACTATAAAAACATCCAAGCTGATGCAGATATTAATGCCAAATAAGTTGCTGGATGATACAGTTAAAGCAGCAAAAGAGCAATGGTTGAAACTGGTGGCTTTTTAGCAGTCAGAGGATCAAAGGGGAAACTTATCAAGCCAGAGAGCTTAAAGAAAACTCATGAGGTGAAGCCCAAGACAACAGTCCATTCCTCCTGGCATGACCCACACAAAATAGCAAACAGTGAAGCTTAAAGTGGCTGCAGTAATTATCATTTTTGAAGAAACTAATTCAGATAAACTGATAGGTTTTTTTTTCTTTCTTTTCCTTTTTTGCTTTTAGGGCCACATCAATGGCATACAGAAGTTGCCAGGCTAGGGGTTGAATTAGAGCTATGGCTGCCCACCTACACCACAGCCACAGCAACTCAGGATCTGAGCCATGTCTGTAACCTACACCACTGCTCATGGCAATGCTGGATCCTTAACCCACAGGGAGAGGCCAGGGATCAAACTCACATCCTCATGCATACTAGTTGGATTTGTTTCCCCTGAGCCACAACTGGAACACCTGAACTGACAGTTTTGAAACTTTTTTTGGAAAGAGCTAGTGGGGGAGTTACAGGTAGGGTGCAGGAGTCTCACCTTGATTGCTACCTGCCTTGACCTAACGTGACTCATCCACATAGCCTGCAAGGTTCTGTGGGCTCCACCTCTCTGTGGATGTTTGGGGTTGAATCTTGGCATATCCCAAGAAGTCCTGACCCCCTGTCAAGGATTCTGTAAGAATCCCTGGAAGAGATACCTTGTGGTCAAGCCCCTGCGGGTCTGCCACCTATTAGCAGCTGTGTGAATCTTGGGCAGATCATCTTACCCTCATAATCTCCAGATGGCAACAAGATTGTTTAAAATCAATAAAACAAATAAGGAGGACAAATACCACCTTTACTACTCCCATGTCTGAGGCTGTTGTCATGAATCAGTCACTGCATTTTCCCCTTTCTGATCCCTTACTAGGATTGAGGAGTCCTTAGTAAAGTCATCCACAGCAGTTGAAAGAAGCTGGAAGGAAAGATGAAACTTCTCTGTCTTACAGGCCTTTTCCAACTACCCCAATTTACTAGTTCCATAGTCACTACTAATGAGGCATCCAATGTGTTTCTATTCACTGGTTTCCAAGGGGTTGAAGAGAATTTGCATTGCCAACAACTAAATGATGAATTTCTGCTCTTTGAGCAAGGTCCAATGTGGGCCAGTTGGCATTTTCACAATCCATGAGTATCTGTCTTCTGATAAAGGGGAAAAAGTTAGAGCCTGATGATGGTCATGTCCATATGTGGAATTCTCATTTTTATTTTCATTTTTCAAGAAAGAATTTTGACACTCAAACAAAATGACTTGCCCCAAATCAAACATCTTGTAAATGCTGAGGTGTGAATCAAAATTCAAACCCTTTCCCAACCTCCTTGACCAATACAGAAAATAACAGTCTCTTGCTATAAGCCTGCAGGCTTGCGTCTCAGGATGCCCACTGATTTGCTCTGTGAGCTTGAGTGTTCTCCCTTCCTCAGTCTTCCACTGAAAATAGTGGAAGATGCTCACTTGTTTACAGTATGTGCATGGTTGGGAGCATGGTGAGTGAAAGAGAACAAGCTCTAGTGGGGTTCAATATTAGTCCATCACTTATTAGCTGTGTATTTTTGAGCAAGTTTTTCCAACTCTCAAAGCATCCATCTCTTCAGCCTTATGTAAATGACGTCTACTAAGACCAATCTCACAAAACTGTTGTAAAAATGATAAACAATGACTGCATAGAAATGGGGACACAGTAGACAAGCAGATAAACATAGTAAGTAGTTGTCTGGAAACTTTGAATAATTTTCTGATTTCATTTGTCCTGGAAGGAGGGGAAGCTCTCCACTCTCAGATGGATGATGTCAGGGCTTGGCCATTAAGTCTAGTTGAACAAGAGAAGCCTATGGATGCATGCAAGGCCCTGGGTCTCCATCATACCACAGAAGGGGTTCTAAGTGAACCCGAGGGCTATTAACATTGACACATGCTGAGGGATGTCCTCGTGGTGAGCAAACTCTTTAGAATGATGACAGACAAAAACCTTTGTTCCAACCACAGAGGTTCATTATGAACAAAACAAGACAACTTCATTTGAAAGGATGCTAATGGTAAACAGATGGGCTGGCGAGGCGAAGACTATACAATCCTATGTAGTTATGTTCTGTAAACCCCAAATCCTGTTTCCACTTTTCAGTTCCTGTATATGCTAGCTGAGACAGAAAGATGGCTAATGGGAAACCGAGCATGGCCAGAGAAGGTGTTTATGCTTTTGCAACACTAAGATATTACCATTAGCTGCCCCTACAAGGATGAAAATGAGGTGTATGAAAAGAGAAAGGGGGCCAGAGCATGATCCTTGAAACTTATCTAAGAGGCATTTACAAGGAAATGGATTCCTTTTTTTTTTTTTTCTTTTGGCTGCACCCACTGCATGCAGCAGAAGTTCTCTGGGCTAGGGATTGAACCTGAGCCACAGCAGTGACAATGCCAGATCCTTAACCCAATAAGTCATCAGGGAACTCCAGGATTTTGTTTGTTTTGGTTTTTTTTCTTTTGTCTTTTTAGGACCGAACCCATGGCCTATAGAAGTTCCCAGGCTAGGGGTCAAATCAGAGCTGTAGCCATCTGCCTATGCCACAGCCACAGCAACACTGGATCCAAGCCGTGTCTGTGACTTACACCACAGCTCACAGCAACACCAGATCCTTAACCCACTGAGCAAGGCCAGGGATAAAACCCGTGTGCTCATGGATAATAGTTGTGTTCGTTAACCACTGAGCCATGATGGGAACTCCCGAGGATGTGTTCTTAAAATTGATTCTCATGTTGCTGTAAGGTGATGACCCAACAAGAAAGAAAAAAGCGAACATTTACTGAACTAGAGTCTAGACATTGACTGCTAGACATTGGCACACACACATAATGTATACATATGGCATTTCATAATGACAGCCACCTTCCAAGGTGATTTCCTCTTTTTTTTTTTTTTTTTTGCTTTTTAGGACTGCACCCACGGCATATGGAAGTTCCCAGTTAGGGGTCAAATCAGAGCTGCAGCTGCCAGCCTACGTCACAGCCATAGCAAAACTGGATCCAAGCCGTGTCTGCGAACTACACCACAGCTCATGGCAATGCTGGAGCCCCCACCCACTGGGACAGACCAGGGATCGAACCTGCATCCACATGGATACTTGTCGGATTTGTTTCTGCTGAGCAATCCCTTTTTTTTTTTCTTGTTTTTTGGTTTTGTTTGGTTTAGTTGACAACCATGTTCTATTGAGTTTCTGGGCCAATCCCAGTGGTTTGGAGTTTGGAGCAGAGTTTAAACACTAGAGAATCAACAGAAATGGCAGCAGACAGTGCACTCTGACCCCCTTCTAAATTTTTATAAAATTAATCATGACTCAATTGCATGGAAATTCATAAAAAATTGCAAAAAGTTGAAATTGGGTTTATGTGATGACAAAACAGAGAAAACACAATGGGAATAAAACATAGGGGAACCATACAAGTTTAAATTAAAGGCATCAGCAGAAATTGTGGGGATAGATTTAGCTTCCAAGTGCATGGAATTGGGGGTTTAAGTAAAAGCAAACTAACTTTTATTTACATTATTTCATTGCATTAAAACTGACCAAAAATCCCAGGGTTGGAGATTATTGACCTCGGGTTATTGGGAAATTGAAGAACAAAAGAAAAAAGGGAAAAAAATCAGTGGGGGAATCAGCATTTGAAGCCAATTCTTTTTAATTAGAAAAATACTGACTTATTAGGACTACTGAACTGCCTACCCTATTGGCCTGGGAACATTGCCACTTTGCAGAAGAACTTACCACTCGTACATGTTCTACGCCCAACACAGAGGTCAATGATCCTGATTTAGCCTACCTCCTAAGCTGTTTTCTCCTTGACACATTTTAAAAACTTATTTATTTATTATTATTATTATTATTTTGCTTTTTAGGGCCGCACCCATGGCATATGGAAATTCCCAGACTGGGAGTCCAGTTGGAGCCACAGCTGCCAGCCTATGCCACAGCCATAGCAACGCAGGATCTGAGCCTCATTTGTGACCTATACCACAGCTCATGGCAACACAGGATTCTTAAGCCACTGAGTGAGGCCAGAGATCGAACCTGCATCCTCATGGATTCTAGTAGTGTTTGTTAACCTCTGAGCCACTAAGGGAACTCCTAACACATTTTTTTTTTTTTGGCTTTTTGTCTTTTTAGGGCCTCACTCACGGCATATGGAGGTTCCTAGGCTAGGGGTCAAATTGGAGCTGTAGCTGCTGGCCTACGCCAGAGCCACAGCAACGTGGAATCTGAGCCACATCTGTGACCTACACTATGGCTCATGGCAATGCTGGATCCTTAACCCACTGAGCAAGGCCAAGGATTGAACCTTCAACCTCATAGTTCCTACTCGGATTGGTTTCTGCTGCGCCACGACGGGAAATCCCCTAACACAGTTTTTAAAATAACTACCTTTTCTTTTAAACTTGACACCTACTCACTATAAAAATAAGATGAAAACAAACTTAAAAATAAAAAAAATATTTAAATGTGTCAGCCAAATTCTATATAGGGACATTGTTGTTATTACAAATGTATGGCCATTATTATCGGCATCTTGCTATACACGTGCCAGTATCTAGAGATCACTGTATTAATTTGATACAAAATTTAAATGAGTTTCCCTTGTTTAACACGTTAAGAACCTGGCATAATATCCATGAGGATGTGGGTTTGATCCTTGGCCTTGCTCAGTGGTTAAGGATCTGGCATGGCCACAAGCTGTGGTGTAGATTGCAGATGTGGCTCAGATCCAGTAGTTATGGCTGTAACATAGGCCAGCAGCTGCAGCTCTGATTTAACCTCTAGCCTAGGAACTTCTATGTGCTAAAGGAGTGGCCCTAAAAAAAAAAAAAAAGCTACATATTTATTATGAAAACATAAATTCTCCTGATTAATCTACAGATAATGCAATTTCATCAGAAAGCTCAACAAGATTTATTACAGATTTTACAAACTCCTTCTGAAGTGTATGTGCAAGAGTGTATAGCCAAAAATAGCCAAAGAGAAGAAAAGAGGGTAGAGAATGAATTCTACCAGCTATAGAGGCTTCTAAAGACTTTAGCGAAATAGAGACCATGTTGATTTGGTCCAGAGATAACACCAACATACAACAACTCCTCCATAAAGAAAAAATAAATTAAAACCTATACCAAGTAGTGCACAATAGTCAATTCCAAATGAATTAAAACTTAAATTATTAAAGTAAAATATGTAAAAACTAGAAGAAATACAAGAGGTCATATTTAATACCTAAGTGACAGAGGACTGGATTTCTTTTTGAAAAATCCACAAAATTACAAACCATTAAGAAAATTTAGTAAATTTATCAATATGATAATTGTAAACAGATGGAGCTTCATGGTAAAGAGGATGTCAAGCATTCTCCCCCACAAAACCAAATTTAAAACTAAACAAAATTATCAAAAACAAGTATTTCAGGTTGACCAAAAGCAAATAGCAAATAGAAAAATTGAGTATTTAATCATGAAGAGATGCTGAAACTGGGTAAAAACTAGGGGAGTCTGAGGCTACTTGCCTGACTCTCCTTCCATTCTTCCTACCACCAGTGCAGTTATAGTAGTTTCACTTGGGCAGGACTGGCCAAGAAAACTAGTAAATTTGCTGCCACGAGTGGCTAACGATTTGGAGTGGAGGGTGAAAACTCATGGCTCATATGATGTCAGTAAAAGTAAAAAACTAAGTAGGAAAAAAAAAATTGGGGAAACCCTATAGCTCTGCTAGCCAAAGGTTTCTAGCCTGTTTATACTGAGTGGATCAGCTAGAAATTTAAGGGTAATACTTTGAAATTTAGAGAGGCATAGAAGGGTTAAATACATTTTCATCATTGTAAGATAGGAAAACCATGCATGCACATCCTGGAAACTCTGAAAGTTCCCAGGGAAAAACCAAAGCCAGAGCAGACATGAGAATGGCCTGAAATTTGAATGTGCCACCCGCCACCACTCTGAGAAGATCCATGACAGAGAGTAGAAGCCTTACATTTTGAGCATAGACTTACATTTGAACACACAGACCTCTCCATTGTTGGCAGATTCCCTGAGCTATTCAGACGCTAGTGTAGCTCATAGGAAGCCAGCAGTGGCCACATGCAGTCAGGGACGCAGAGGTAAGTCTAGGCAAATTAACAAAAAGCAAACAAACAAAACCCTCTCAAGACAAAAAATTTCAGCATCCAGACTTGCGACAATATATTTTCTCAACTCTCTATTTTTCTAAAGCTACAAAAAACTGTGACACACAAAGAAACAGGAAAGTGTGACTCATACTCAAGGGGAAGAAAAGCAATTAGTAGAAACTGATTCCATGTGGTCTCAGATGTTGCTTTGGGCAGGCAAAGCCTTCCAGTTCTCATATGTTAAAAGATAAAGGAAAATGATATTTAAAGAATTAAAGGAAAAGATAATGACAGTAACTCCATAAATAAGATATGTATAAAGAAATATTAATTATAGAAAATAAGCTAAAGGAAATTTTAATAGCTGACATAAAAAATTAAATTTATTTAAAATAATATTTTAAATAGAATAATTAGTGAATTATTGACTGATTTGATGAACTCACCTGATACAAAAAATAAATAAAAATATTGATAAAAAATGGAAAGACCCTCAGAGACCTGTGGGAAAACATGATTCACTCCTTCTGGGAATCTGTAAGGCCCTTCTCAACACCCAGAAAAATATGGCTCTCTGCCTATGTCAGAGGCCACTTATTGGGCATGGCCAGTGATTCCCAGATGAGTTCTACTGCAATTCCTTCACCTTTCTGTGGTTATTTTTTTAAGAAAATTTTAAAAATTAACAAATTGTTTCAGTGGTGCATTATTTATTTATTCTTCTATTTAAATAATTATTGTATAAAAATTTTCAACATATGTCACTTGATACATTCTGTTCTCACCTGAACACATTTACATTGCTTGTGCCTCATTTTGTCTCTTTTATCAAAAAAATTTTAATTTCAGAGCAATTTTAGTTTCACAGCAAAAATGAGAGGTTTTTTGCCAGTATACAGATTTCACATAGATTTTCTGCTCTCACACATGCACAGCCTCTCACATGACAAACATCCCCCACAGAGTGGTATATTTGTTACAACTGATGTACATTGACACATCATAATCACACAAAGTCTGTAGTTTACATTTCAGTTTACTCTTGACGTTGTACATTCTATGGATTTGGACAAATGTATAATTAAATGTACCCATCATTATAGTATGAAAAATTGTATTTTCACTGTCCTTAAAACTCTGTGCATCACCAATTTTTCCTTCCCTAACCCCTGTCAATGAGTAATTTTTTTTCACTGTCTGCATAGTTTTACCTTTTCCAGAGTGTCATATAGTCATAATCATACAGTATGTAGACTTCATTCACTTAGCAATACGCATTTAAGTTTATTCCATGCTTTTTTCATGGCTCAGTAGATCATTTCTTTTTTGTCCTGAATAATAGTACATTTTCTGGATGTACCACACCTTATCCATTAACCTAATGAAGTGATTTTTGTGGTTCCAGCAATTATGAACAAAGCTGCTGTAAACATTCATGCACAAGTTTTTGTATGGATACTTTGTGTAAATACTGAGGCATGCAATTGCTGATGAATATGCTAAGAGTATGTCTAGTTTCCTTTCTGGTGCCTCAAGAAAAGGGAGTAGGCAAAAGGGGCTATTTACCAAAAGGTTATCTAACTTTTGAAATCACCGTGGTTGGGAAGGGCTATATAAGGGGAGCAGAAACTGTTTTTTCTCTTTCTTTCCTAAAAGGAATGTAGCTTTTCTGCTTTACTACAGTATTTGACTTTGTAAGTTTTTAAATCACCTGGAGAGAAGAAACTATTTATAGAATTAAACTATTTTACAATATATTCAGGAGTTCCCTTCATGGCTCAGTGGTTAAGAAACCCGACTAGGATCCATGAGGATGTGAGTTTGATCCCTGGCCTCGGTCAGTGCGTTAAGGATCCAGCATTGCCATGAGCTAGTGGAGTAGGTTATAGATGTGGCTCAGATCCTGCGTCACTGTGGCTGTGGTGTAGGCTGGCAACTGTAGCTCTGATTGGACCCCTAGCCTGGGAACATCCATATGCCCCAGCGTGTGGCTCTAAAAAGCAAAATAAATAAATAAATAATTTAAAAAATAAAATATATTCAATTTACTTTACTCAGCATAAAATGGATAATGTTTATTTTGTGTAGGAGATTTTGAATTAATGTGCAAACAGTATTATAACTAGGAATTCATGTTTTTAAAAAATAGAGAATAAGGTTTTTCCCATCATGTTAAGTAAAGAAGCAACAAATTAATTTTATTACAAAGTTTTTCTGAGGCTAAATTTGTGTTTAGCTCCCACATATTTCAATTAAATGTAAATAATAAACATGTTTCAGAAAAGCCCACCATTATACATTTACAAGATCAACAAAAATATTTTAAAGTTTGCCAATGCCGAATATTGGAAAATGAATATTGGAAAGGGGGAACTCATGCCCTACTGCAGGAATGTAAATTGTTATAACCACTTGAAAAATAATACGACAATATCTAATTAGCAAGAGGAATCATCTACAGCTCCCTATAATTTAGCAATTCCTTTCCTGGTTATGTAACTTGGAAAAACACCTTTACACATGCTCAATAAAAACACAACATACTGGTACCAGTGTTTCTGAGAGCCCAAATATGGAGCCAGATATAATTCCCATCAGCCAAAAAAATTATAATTAAATTGGTATGGACTCTTTCTCATATAACATTTTCCAACAATGAAAACAAATTAATTAGATATGTAATTATCAACAACCATAGTGCTCACAAACATAATAGTGAGTCAAATTGCAGGTTTCAGAAATGTACCTACAGAATAGTTCCACTAGCAAAATATTTTAGAACACGCCAAACAGGACAATACATTCTGGAGATATACACATATATGTGGTAAAACATAAAAGAAGAATAGAAATAAGTTACATATTTGGAAGAGTGGTTACCTCTGGGAGAAGGGAAGAAATGAGAACAAGGTTGGGTACACAAAAAGCTTCAATGATATGTTCATTTGCTTTATTAATCTGAATGGTTAATACGTAAATATTTATTTTATTATTTTTTATCTTTTGTAGACTGGAAAAGCTTTATACAATTTCTATAAAGGAAAAACTCTTATGTAGTCCAATTACATTAGGCCAATTTGAAACAGAGCTACTTAAAATATTAATAAAGTATCATTTATGTATAAAATTGAAGGCATTGAGAAACCCAGTTTTAATGAAAGTAGAAAATTAAGTAATTTCTAATCTAGGGGGCGCCAAACACACAGCAAACTGTTTTACTTTATCCTTTCATGGCAGTACTACTTTAGCTGATAAACAGAAAGTCCCACCATTTTCTTTCAGGACAGTACCTCACAGAACTTCTGTGAGAAATTCTAGTAATACTGATAATTTTATTAAATATTTAGTGTTGTTAGTATATGATCTATTTTTATACCTTATAACAATACCATTTGCAATTTCATTAACTGATGGGTGCTACTGGAGTTCTGAAAACAACATACTAAGAATAAGTAACTTTGAAACAGAAGCTAAGGTATAGTAATTTTAAAGGAGACCAAGAATTACTGTGATACTATTAAGACAGCATGCATCAAAATATTAGCGGTAATGAGAAAGTAAAAATTTAGTATTTAATCTGTATGTCATTTAGTTGACTAAAAATATTGTACCAAAGTAGAAAGCACAGTAACATTAGCCTCCAGGTTGCGATAAGCATTTTAATTCATGTAGTCTTTCTCTCCCTTCCACTCCCATCAGTGACATTCAAGTCACAGGAAGGTCTGGCCACACTGGACCTTCATTCCAATGAAAGCAATAAAAGCACTTGGAGCGGAGTAGAGGGGTGTGCATTTTCTGTTCATCACACTACCAGCTCCTACTGCTTAAATCAGGGGTACTCAAAATATAGCTTGAATCAGAATTACCTGCAGGGCTTATTAAAACATAGATTGCTGGATCCACCCCAGAGTTTTGATTCAATAGTCCAGGGAAAGAGCCTGATAATTTGCATTTCTGATAAGTTCCCAGGTGATGCTATCCCTGCTGGTCCTTATAACCAATGGCCCACAACCGTCTGTTCTATTCATCTACTTTTTCTTCACAATCTCTCTTGGCACTCAAGTTTGCAGCTTCTAGTCCAGACTATACAGAAAATGCAAAAGTTCACAAATTATTCACCTTTTCAATTTACTAGAACACTTAGCCCTATAGTAATGCTATTTCTGCTCATAAGTGTTTCAATATACTTTCCTGCGTGGTAGGGGGAAAAAAAAGTGAAGTTATTCCCCATAATTCTAACTAGCAAAGCTGGGAGCAGGTCTCATATACTGTACATTACCTGCGAGTGCACTGAAGAGAGGGAAAGGATTCAGAATCCTTGGCTTTGCAGTGCTAATGCTTTATATGCTATAAGCTCAGGCTGTATTTGGAAATGTGTGTGAGTAATTCGAATTCTTTTCCTAAGGGGAAATTGCGGATAATAACACACTCTCATATATACCATTGAAGAGATTAAAGGAGATCATGTGTGCCCATACTGGAGCTCAATACATTTGAGTTCACATCCCCCACCTCTTCTCTCCTCTGGGGAGTGAAGGGAATTTGGAAAAATATCATAGAGGATATAACAGTTGAGTGGTTTTTAGTCTTAGAGACTAGGGAAGATTGGACTTGGCCAATGTATTTATTTCTAAAGTTTACACAATAAAGCTCCCTTCCTAATCCCTCCCCCGCCCCAAGTATAAGTGAGGAAATTTGGTGACAGATGATGTCTCTATTTAAACTGCAGTAGCCTCTAAGGAAGGGAGTATACTGTAGTTCAGGGCTCTCTGGTAGAGCTGCCAGCAATGCTGGAGAAGGTCTATACCCGCACTGTTAACACAGTCACCATTGGCTTTGGGTAGTTTTTGAGCACTTGAAATGTGGTAGTGTGACTGAGGAACTGAATTTTTAAAGTGAATGTAAATAGCTACATGGGGCAAGTGCAGGTCTAGAGATTAAGGTAAATTGTATGCATCTAGAGGCAAACCCTGGTTCTTGTAGCTCTAAGATCTCATGAAAATTATTCCCTGAATGCAACCCTACTCTCTCCACCTCACCTATATGATTATCGTGAGAAAGAAGGGAAGTTATGAATACAAAGTATTGGGCAGAGTATCCTGCGCACAGGAAGTGCTCAATAAATATTCATGGTTGCCCAATGCCAATGTGGATATTGATAACGTTTATTCTTCAAAGTTTTCCGTGAAGAAAAAAAAGTAAATAAATTTTTTGGAAAGGTATTATCACATGAGAATAAGTTCTTTAGATTATAGGTAATTGATTGTGTGTGAAGGCCCGAGGGCTGTATCTTAGAACTTTGTCATCTAGACAACTAACAGGTAAACAACTTGATTCTGCACTTTGTAATTATTTTGAAAAAATATTTGGAGTTCCTGACATGGCTCAGCAGTAACAAACTGACTAGTATCCATGAGGATGCGGGTTTGATCCCTGGCCTCGCTCAGTGGGCTAAGGATTCCTTGTTTTTGCAAGCTGTGGTATAGGTTGCAGATGCAGCTCAGATCCCGTGTTGCTATGGCTGTGGCATAGCCTGGGCGCTACAGCTCCGATTCGAGCCCTAGCCTGGGAACTTCCATCTGGTGTGGATGCATCCCTATGAGAGAGAAAAAAAAGAAAAAAGAATCATTTCCTATATATTTACTGCAAGGGTTAATACATGTAATCAAGTTGATTCTGCATGAATTAATTTAAGAAAAGTCTCATTAACTCATAACTACTGAGCCATTACCTCACTAGGAAATCTATAGATTTATTACATAATATGAATCCGTGTTTCCTACCGTTTGATATTATGCAGATATAATTATATTCAACATTGAAGTGAGTGGAGCAACTGTTCTGAGAGTGAGAGCCTATAGGGATTTTTAACTCAGATCACTTGAATCATGTTGAGAAAGGTAATTGTCTGTCTGAGTGTATCGGCTTCCTTATCCATTTTGGGGAGAGAAAAAATATACCACAGTGCTGCCTGCTTTGGGGAAATATGGAGGACATTCAATAAACCATGAGGTATATGGGACCTTAGTGAAAATAAAGTGCATAATAGAAAAGAAGGTGCAACATATTTTACTCAGCTCTCCCGTGTGGCCATGTGGATGGATTCTTCCCAAGAGAGACCATAAGAGTAGAGCATTTTAGCTGCAGATGTGAAACAAACATAGCTCCTAGCTGATTATTTTTCCTGGCTTTGTCCATATGAAGCACAGATGTTTTACAAATCATCTTTATATTAAGGCTAAGATAACCCAAGTAGGTTTAAAAGTGATCACATTTTTCAAATTATGCTGTTTCCCAAGCAGTGTACTCTGGAAAGAAAATTGGCTTCAGAAGGTGAGCTTCCCAGCAGAATCCCTACAGCGCCCAATCCAGTAGCCTCAGGGGACCTGAGCATAGCACAGTCCATCTCCTGATACAGAGGAAGCAGAGATGGGTCCCACACTTCGTGCCAGAGTCTCCTGAGAAGTAGCACCTCCTTTCACACAGGGAAAACTAGGAAACTTGATGGTGGGAAGTTTCAGGGAAAGACACATTAAAATGAAACCCTGTGAACAAACTCTAGCCCCTATTTTCATGATTCATAAATCTATAAAGACCTGAGTTTTCTAGGACCAGCGATGAAGGGCCTCCATTGGACAAGCCACCATTTGGGGCTATGAGTGCCACATGGATGTACAGAAGTTGGGAGAAAACAAGTTTCTCTAGCAACATCTTAATTGCCATTAGAGTCCTCTGATGTTGCTACAAGGAGTAGTTACAGGCCAAGCTCAGTTCTTGGTTGCTTTGGTAACAGCTGACTTTTGTTGTGCTGCTGCCCCCTTTCAAGCACCTTCCTCCTGGCCTCTTGGTCTAAAGTGACTTTCATTAAATAAGTGACTCCCTTGCACTTATCAAAGGAGCCCAGATTAGCAAAAGGGATTGGCACTGGGAATATCTATGCTTTGGAAGAGAAACTTGCTCCCTTGGTGACAGGAATGTGATCTTGCCTACATTATACCAAGAACAGGATGGTCCGAAAGCAGCATATTGGGAATTACTCAGTTTTAAGTACCTTTACCTGGAAACTGATGCTAGTCCAGTTGGAGGATGGTACAGCACATTGGGTGAATTTGACTTGGGTCTGACCTTGAGCTGGAGAAAATGAAATTCCCAGGCCTGCACATCCGATGGTGTGGTCCGCTTTCCCAGATTTTCTGGGGATGACTGTGTGAACATAAGCACGTGATCATTCAAGTCTGCATGCACAGACACACACACATGCCTACTCTCAAGAAGCAGATAAGTGAAATTTGGCATTATCGAGAATAGTGGAAAAAAAGTCCCCCCCCCCCAAATAGAAGGTCTTCAGAAATAATGCAGCACCAGGTCTACTCTTAGAACAGAAACCTACCTAGGACATTGTCTCAACCTTCACATTCAATGAGTCTAGAAAAAGTCTCACAGGGGCACAGGAAGCAATTTGGACTTCTTTTTTTTTTTTTTTTGTCTTTTGTCTTTGTTGTTGTTGTTGTTGTTGTTGCTATTTCTTGGGCCGCTCCCGAGGCATATGGAGGTTCCCAGGCTAGGGGTTGAATCAGAGCTGTAGCCACCGGCCTACGCCAGAGCCACAGCAACGTGGGATCCGAGCCTCGACTGCAACCTACACCACAGCTCACGGCAACGCTGGATCATTAACCCACTGAGCAAGGGCAGGGACCGAACCCTCAACCTCATGGTCCCTAGTCCGATTCGTTAACCACTGCGCCACGACGGGAACTCCAATTTGGACTTCTTAAAGGAATTTCAAGTCTCTCCTCATTCACGTTTCAAAAGATCTTGTAGTTCATGTCACATCTTCACATAATGCTATGGACCTGATTGAATTAATGCAAAAATAGAACCAAATTTGCTCAAGGTCATCTAGCCTGGGCCAGAAACAAGCGATTTTTTTTTTCTTCTTTTTAGGGCTGCACCCTTGGCATATGGAAGTTCCCAGGCTAGGGGTCAAATCAGAGCTGTAGTCACCAGCAAATGCCACAGCAACAGCAACACGGAATCCAAGCTGCATCTGCAACCTATACCACAGCTCATGGCAATGTCAGATCCTTAACCCACTGAGCAAGGCCAGGGATTGAACCCTCATCCTCATCCTCATCCTCATGGATACCAGTTGGGTTCCTTACTTCTGAGCCACAGCAGTAAGGGACAAATGATTTTGACTCCAAGTCCAGTGGGGTTTTCCCCCATTTGCAACATGCCTTATGGATTGTGCCTGTTCACTCCTCTAACTTCCTCACCATGATTCATGATCTGATGATGGCAAAGCTGGAAGGTCCAGACAGCATCTCCTTCCAGCTGCCCCTCCTTTTATAGAGGATGAGAGTCCAAAGGGATCCTGTGGTTTGGGCAAGTTCCTAGAGAAATGACCAGAATGTAGACCTAGGAAACCAGAGTCTAGGCTTCTGAACTTGTTGCAGGCATTTCTACTTATTTTCCTCTTAACTTGTATTTTGTAGAAAAATAGAATAAGGTCAAACTTGCCAAAATTTATTCCTTCAGGGGAACTTTGTTTCTCCAAAGTGATAAGAGTATCAGTTTGCAATAGGCCTTGGACATGCAGAGGCCTTGAAGATCCAGTGAGATTATTAAAAAGAACATGACATTTTATTTCTTTTTAATATTTTTTTTAATCTTACCAACAGGAAATTAAATTCTGCTGACCAGTTCAGCGTCCCAAGCCAGACAGACTCTGTTAATCAGAGGACTGTGAGTGAACAATGGCCCCAACAGTAAAGCACAAGGGTCTTCCTGGGTTTTTAAGATGCAATAGACAGTGCTAAAAATACATGTTAAAATCATATGGCTTTCCTTATTTCATTTGCTCAGTTGGTGCCGTCTTCCTTCTTCTTTTGTATGTAAATTTAGAAGCTTCTAGAGATTTAGGTGAGAAAAAGGGCGCTGGAGCTAAGGAGTAAGCCCTCCATGGTCTGGCTGGGCTTGTGTGTGGTGGTTCTGTGCTTTAGAAATATCTGGAAAGTGACAAAAAAAAAAAATACACCACCCTGTAGGCCAGGCCCTGACCTGGATAGCTGCAAAAGTTCACCCCTGTCAAGTTCACATGTAGCCAGTGAGGATAATCACCAGGCCAGATGCCCCCCTGCTCTTTTTTTTCTACTTTTCTTTTTAGGGCTCAACCCACAGAATATGGAAGTTCTTGGGCTAGGGGTCGATTCAGAGCAGCAGCTACAGGCCTATGCAACAGCAATGTCAGATCCAAGCAGCATCTTCGACCTGCACTGTAACTTGCAGCAATGCCGGATCCTTAACCCCCTGAATGAGGCCAGGGATCAAACCCACATCCTCATGGATACAATGTCAGGTTCTCAACCTGCTGAGCTATAACAAGAACTCCCTGACCTGTCCTTTTTTTTTTTTTTGTCTTCTTAGGGTCACACCTACGGCATGTAGAGGTTCCCAGGCTAAGGGTTAAATTGGAGCTGTAGCTGCCGGCCTATGCCACAGCCACAGCAAAGCCAGATCTGAGCTGCATCTGCGACCTACACCACTGCTCAAGGCAACGCTGGATCCTTAACCCACTGAGCAAAGCCAGGGGTCGAACCTTCAACCTCATGGTTCCTAGTTGGATTAGTTTCCGCTGTGCCACGACGGGAACTCTTTTTTTTTTTTTCCCCCACCTATCCTTTTGACTTCTCACACTTGCTATGGATCCTCAGTGCTTACTGAGGACAGGGATGTGAATCCCACAAGGCTGCCTCAGGTTGTTGGGATTGAACAAATAATGTAGGTTATAGGACAGAAAGAGGCAGGCATGGCAACCTTTCAAATCCACTCTTCTAAATGTGGCATCTGCTGAGTTATCTGTCTATTATTTTCAGCTCCTTCTAGAATCAGGATTTTGCAGTGTTTCTCTCTCTGGTCCTACCACTAGAAGGTGCCCTAGTATCAGTCAGATCTGTGTCCAGCAACTGACTCTGGACATTTACAAATTATGACACCATTGGTATCTGCATTGAGGCTTCTTGCAAGGATTAAATGCTCAGCCAACTTCTGGTAAGTGAAAAAACATGCAAACATCAGCTAATCTTAATCAAGTTTCTTCTCATTTAATGGCATTATTACCCTCACTGTTCAGAAGAATCCTGAACATACTGAGTCACCTTCCTTTCCTTATTTTGACTTTATCTTCTTTAAGGTGCATGGGGTAAGGGGCATGGGGTCCATCAGGGATACTCGTTCAACTATGTTGTCTTTTTGGATGAGACCACAGTCTTGTTTCTATAAGCTCCACACATCTGGAGTCCTTCCCTGTCTGAGGTCCAGAGACCTGACCCTCTGAGTGGGAGGGACTACAGCAGATTGTACAGATTGTATTTTCTTTTCTTTTTTTTTTTTCATCGCAGGTGTTGTAGTCTGGAAGGAGCCTTAATGGTCATATTTCAATGTCCCACCTACACCATATTCACTCCAACAAATGATTAAATAGCCTCTCCTTGGAAAATTAAAGTGATAGAAGTTTCCCATTTCACAAAGTAAACTCATTCCTTAGTTGGGCAATTCTGATTGTTCTTTTATTTTTAACGTTCCTCTTTGTGTTGAGCAAAATCTGTCCCTCCAAGAATCTCTCCTTGGATCCTAGCTCTTTCTTCTTACTTCAAAGATAAGGACAGGTGAGGTCTATCTCGGTTTCTGATTTGGTAGCAATGGTCTGGAGGCAAGACAGCTACCCCAAGGCTCCAAGGGAGAGAGAAACAGGGTCCCTCAGCCACTTCTGGCCACCAGGGTAGGGGAGGGGTGGCACACAAAACTAGTTGTTCACTGGCTAATTATGGTCTAACCATTCTTCCATGAAGCAATAGTTCAGCGATCTGGTTTAATGTTTTCTGAATATTTTTTTTTCAAAATTAAACATATACATTTTTTTCATGACCCCTTTCTGTGCACCTCTCAGTTTGGGGGGTTTGGACTTTTTTTTGGTGGGGTAGGGGTAGAGGTTAATATCAGTCTAAACCTAGGACTGACCAGTACAGGTGGAAAGTGGTTGTTTTATCGGCCTTGTCCTCAGTATAGGCCTCATCCATAATATTTGACATACATCTCTGTGTTGGGGGGGTCCTTCTAACAGCTGGGGTTTCATCATCTTATATGTAAAATCTCTATTCAAGCCTTGGACCCTACAAAGTATCCTGCTCTGTTATCCACTGCTTTCTCCTCCTCTCCCTGCAAATGTGATCAGCCTGGTGTCAATGTTCCCTCCCCTCCAGCACACCGAAAAATTGCCAGGTGTATCTTCCGGGCTTTCCATCAGCACCCTCTCCTCACACCATACATTTCATAAAACCCTTATGGTCTTAAGTAACTCCAACTTAAGATTCCAGCCAAAGTCTTGGTACATTATAACCCTCCTTATGCTGTTTGCATTTGAATAAAGGGCTCTGGAGGCCCTAAGGTTGTTATTTCAGGCAGCAGCGCAAGAACTGAAAGGTGCCGAGGCCAGCGAGAAGACTGGCTGGGGTGGACCGCACAGCCAGTGAAGAGCAGAGTCAGGAGCACTCAAGCAGAAAGTTCCAAGTCCCTGCAGGGCACTGAAATGTGTCTGTGAGCAGTGGGTGAACATTTCAGGTTCACGGGATGAGTCATGGGGGCCTAAACGGTCTCCAGCTCTCCTTCCAGTCCTGCTCAGCTGGATGCTCCCCACTGAGGTGGTCCTCCCAGGTCTTCACGGACAGCTCCCAATTCCTCTTTGTGTGCATGGGCAGGGTGAGCAGGGCATCTTAGAGCACCCCCAATTCTACCAGCCCAAGACCTGGACTATGTGGGCTCTGTTCTCTGGAATGATGATGCTGTTATGATGGGCCCACCCTCATCCTGCTTTGTGACTGACTGTACAGGGATTGAAATTGACCCCAAGTCCATCTCCCAGTCCTGGAGCTTGGAGTCCCTGGTATTGCAGGGTTCCGATCCTTCCTGAGAAGCTGTTTGGTGAGGCTCTGTCAGTCTTCTTCTTTGTAAATCCAAAGAAACGTAACCTAGTAGTCTATGTTTTACTTTAATTGTACTTTCAGCTGTAAGAGGAGATAAAGCCCTAGATTAACAATCGGAAGAGACTGTTTTAAAATTCTTTCTAACTGATGAAGCACTGGCCTCTGGAAAGCCGCATGCCTGAGGTTCAATTCTATAACCAGTGTCTTTGAAGATAAGAGTGCGGTGTAACCAGGTAACTGTGCTCGGAAAATTGGGAGGCCTGGGGTTTAATCTTACCCGTGAAATTTAGCAGCAAGTTAGAACCCAGCCCCCAAGTCTAGAGCTAAAGAGAGGAGGGTCCAAGCCAAGCTGAATGGGTAGCTTACAGAGATTAGAGACTAAAGCAAGCACCATGCTAAAAGGGACAAGAAGAGCTGAGACCAGGGATCCAAGACACTGGTAACATGCCTGGGAAACTACACGATCCTGGATTGGTCACATCCACGGGAAAATGGGAGCAACACATCTAGGGTTACATTCAGGCCAAGCAAAGATGAGAATATACAACCTGCTTTGGAGCTGGGTCTACGACAACCTCAGGACTCTGTAGGCCATGATGTTTCTGCTGCCCATGGCTTACAAACACCCCTCCTCATTAATGGGACAGAAATTTGATGTCATAGAGTTGGGCTTGTCATTCACTCTGTGACTCTAGGAGAATTACTTAACCTCTCTAAGCCACAGTCAGCTCATTTGGAAAATGAGGAGGATGGACCAGAAGTTGTATTCCCTCTGCCTTCCTAAAATGACCTGTAATTCTATGAAAGCACCACACAAGTATATAAGCATGCCAAAGACATACATTCAAGCAAAACTTAATTACAATATAATAGTAAGTCACAATGGAATTTATTCTGATGTCTAATCCAGTTGGTTTTGGGTCATCTCATCTCAGCAGAGCACTAAAAGTATTCCAGGCAATTCACTTGGTGAAATGTAGCTGAGAATTGAAACCATGGCTGTGTTCAACCCATAATGAAATCATTGCTTATTGCTGGGATGCTTCTCAGGGCCAATACATACCAATCTTGATGGCAAGGTAAGTGTGTTTAAGGGTCATGGAGGATTCTTCCCGGAAATCAGAATACTTCATCTTGGAACACTCCTCTGAAAGAAATTTAGGGTGTTCAGAGTAAAAGCTGATTTAGGCCAAAGAGTGCAGTCAGAATCCTTCTGCCGCCAAATGTGAAATTGTCCTGAGATTCAGGCAGAAGCAGAGAATCCCTGTTCCAACTGCTTCTTTTTCTCTCCTTTTAACCCTTCTGCTTCTAATGAAGTGAAGAGAATCTCCTAGAACAGCAGACAGCCTGGCCTGATGCAATAGGACTGGGTGTGATGGAGCCATGCACATAGAAAAAAGGACATGTTGGAATCCAGTGTTCTTAGAGAGCAGAGCAGTGAACCTCCTCCCATCAGAGAGAGAAGTGAACATCCCCTGAAGGTTACAAATCAATAGCAAAATCCCCGGGCCGGAGCCAAGAGGGGAACACCCTCATGCCTAGGAGAGGTTTCTGAAGCATTGGGACAATGTCGCTTGGCTGTGGTAAGATCAGAACAGAAGCCCTTAACTTGACCGGGTCAGGAATAGTATTTCCCCCGCCAAAGTTTTGAATCTACTTGGAATGAGTTTTCCTTCTAAACGCTTTATTTTTTCAGTATAATTTTTCTGATAAAAAGACATCATCAGTAAAGAAACATTTGGAAAAGATATATAAAAAGCTTTAGAAGAAATTATAATCAGCAATAATTCTAATATTCAGGAAAAAACTTTTAGGATGCGGTATTGTGGATATTCTTTGAGAAGATTTAGAAATTATGTTAATATTTCATTTTCTTAACTGTAATTCATGTCACAGTCTTTTTTTCTTTTGTGTCACTCAATAATGTTTATTAGTCAGTGTAAATTACTTTCTGTAATAAAAATTCCATATTCTGAGTGGTTTAATGCAATAAAGTCTTATTTCCTTCTCTTGCATGAGTCCAATGCTGGTTGATGAAGGGCTCTGCTTCCATCAGTCACCCAAGAGCCCAAGCTCCCTGGTTAATGGTGCCACCATCTTCTGTGGAGACCTCAAGTCTTTTCTGGATCCCCTGACTCTGACTAATGGCAGGGAGGAAAGAGCCTGAAGGACAAGACACTCACTCCTGTGGTTGGTGACACCCCCCTACCACACTCATATTCCATTGGTAAGAAATGGTCACTTGATTCCATCTAAGATGAAAGGGAGGCTGGGAAATGGAGTGTAACTGGGGTCACAGGTGAAAATGAAATGGGGTTTGGCAAATGCATGATGTGGTCTTGTGCACAACTTTCATAGTACTCATTCCTCTTTGAATTATCTGCTGGATTCTGGGTCTAGTGTTCTAGTAAGAATATTGCATATTGATTCAAAAACAGGATTGCCTAGTTTTTTCCTAGATGTCTGTGATATCTTTGTAAGATTTTGTTGGTATATATGATTTGCAGTGTATACCCTTCCCTCAATTTACTTTTCTATGCTCTGAAACACTGTATAAAATATCTAAATTATTTGTTTCGGAGCTCTTTTTTCCCTTTTAGTATTTTTCTGTTAGAGCTTTATATCCAGCTAGAGATTACAATTCAAATTTATCATTATACATAGTTAACATAATAATTTATTATTATTATTATTATTATTATTATTATTATTATTATTTTGTCTTTTTTTTAGTGCCATACCCATGGCATATAGATGTTCCCAGGCTAGGGGTCAAATGGGAGCTGTAGCTGATGGCCCACACCACAGCCACAGCAATGCAGGATCAGAAATGCATCTGTGACCTACATCACAGCTTGCAGCAATTCTGGATCCTTAACCCACTGAACTGGGCCCGGAATCAAACCCACATCCTCATGGATACTAGATGGGTTTGTTACCGCTGAGGCACAATGGGAACGCCTGAATATTATTTTTAATAATTAAAAACTATTTAATAAACTTTCAAAATATAATTATTTAAATTGAGCTCCAGTTAATAAAAAAATGAGCTTCATGCTTTTTTACCAATGTTTATTGTGAAATTCCTGTGCAGATTCCAGTATATGTGGATTCACATTCCAGTTAGCTAGTCTGTCCTGCTTCCATTATTTTCATAATTTAGGTTTTTCTCATAAATGTAAATTTCTTGCACAATTTATAGTAGACAATTTCTCTTGCACAATTTAAGTAGACAATTTATCTAGGCATAGATTCTCCTAACTCTTGGGGAGCTTTTTCCCATTAAAACTAGACTCTTTTCAATGTCTCATTATATTTGCAAGAAGTTTGACCAGCATAAATTTTTGTTCCAATAGAATGCTCTTCATTTTTTTTTGTCTACTCCTTTTCCTCCTGCTGCTCTCAATTCCTTTTTCTTTTTAGTTCTTCCCTGATACCTTCTTTTAGAGGCGGAAAATGGGAGTCAGTCCTCTGCCTTTTTCAACCCAGACACATCCGTTCTATTTCTAGGAAAGTTTTCCACACGTGGATAGTACACCATTTTATTGCCAATGGTGGAGACTTCTATGTTTATATTCTGCTAATCTTTTCTACGGAAATCTGAATATGGTGGATTTAGATATTGGGGTTCACATTACCATATTACCTACAGATATGAATGTGTGTAATAAATTGTAAAGCAGTGGGAAAAGGGATAAATTACCATTTTACCTTTCAAATGATTTTAGCCTTTGTCTACAAAGATAACATTCCTCCACACTGTCAGAAAAGCTGTTTTTCCAGTAGTATGTTTGTTGAGTGCTTCTGTGTCCGATTTCTCTTATGACGAACATTATCATGTGTTTAATGAGTGGCAGATGGCATAGGTGAGAACTCTGGGGCAGAATGTGATGTTTTAGTCCCTGATGTTTAGAACTCACATCTTTGCAGCACTGGACCCCTCAGACTATGTCTAAGTCCCCTGTATTTGGAAGGAGTGTGGCATAACAGACAGAAGTATGATATTCATAGTAAATAGTTCTGACTCAAACACTAGACCTCACCCTTGCGAGTTGCATGACTCTTGTTAAGATGCTTAACGTCTTTAAACTTGAGTTTCCCACTCTATAAACTCCAAGTGATTAAAAACACCTTCTTCCTCCTTATTAAGATACACAGAGCCTGGCACACAGTATGCCATCCTATCAAGGTAATTCATATTACTACTCTTCTTAGAGTTGCAGTAATAGTACTAATATTAGTAGTGAAACTCCATAGAAACCCATCTTTTCTGGCCAAAATCAAATTTACTGCCAAGTGAGCTAAGTGTAATTGCATTCCAGTACAAATGTTTTGGGGATAAGTAACGACTTCCTGAATACAGGCTTTCTTGAGAATTAGGAAGATGGACCTTCCCAAAGAAATCTCTTCCTACCACCCGCTTGATGGGAAGTTATTAGCCAGGGATTGGAGCGGGTTCTTAGGGGGACAGTTGACCCTCAACATGCACTGGAATAACAGGACCCATTTACGGCAGACAATTGGCTCTTGCCCAAGTGGCCCGTGAAATGTACCGGCCAAGCATTCATTTTACGGTGCCTTTAAAAGAGGGCTCCAAATGTTGCAGGAGATCTTAAAGCCTAAGTTGTTACATGTGGAAGGGACCACCCATGCATGTGGAGGGTTTCTCTTTTAGAAGCAGGAGCACATTCCAAATGCTGCACTTGGTATGTCTTGCCAGCCCAGCGTTTCCAGGCTTTTAATATAAACTATTTTCTTGGACACTGGTCTCCACACATTTGTTTAAGTTGGAAAATCTTCATTTTCCCGTAAATGAAAGACCTTAAATTAAAAAAAAAAATCAGATATTGAATTGGGGGTTTGAGGAACCAGCCTCCTCAAACCAAGCTTATTGTGATAACATCAACAGTGCACCCAGTTGCAGGACTTGATTAAACCCTCGGTTCTGGTAGAATGAAAAGAGAATGAGGGCTAATGACTGTGGCAGCCCCGAGGCTATGATGATTAAAGCTCTGCTCATTCTCAGTGGGATCGTGGCCTAGGAAAAACGTCATCTAAACCAAGAGTCATCACAGATATCAGGCCTATGAAGTGGTCAGAACAAAGAGGAGAAGGCCACGTGTCCTAGATAACAACCTCAGGGGGATTTCCTAGAGATGGTGAGGGCATTATGAGTTTTGACAGATAAATTGAATATTGCCAGGAAATGAATACTAAAACTTAATGAAAAGATAGTATCATTGTAAGAAAACATACTTGTTGTGTTGTTAAAATTATGTTAGCACAGTAATACACTAGAATTGCTCTAACCCTGTAATTATTAATAATACACACTTTAAAGGAGTCATTTAACTCTCCTGTATGTATTCCAAAAGGGCATAACAATGTTGCTTCCTAGGAATGAAAGTTAGAGCCCCACCAAGTGTTTCCCAGAAGATTAGAGAAGAAAGGGAAAGGAGTAAGTGTTTCTTGTTTCCTTCCAAGAGCACCTGGAAGGCAATTCCAAGGAAGATAGTCACACCTTCCTCTACAGCTGGCCTCCAGCCAAGAGGAGGCATCAGTGGGGGCAGCCTCACCTGACCATTCCCTGAAATACTCACAAAGACCTCTGTCACACTGTGTCCCAGGGACCACAGTCAAGACAGAGACTGCCAGAGCATTTAGAACAGGAATTGATGCACTGGGGTCAAGTCCCAGAAACTCTGCCATTACCCAGACTGACTCTTACCCAGATGGGGGGATCCTCTGCTCAACTCCCCTTAACTTCCATTTTAACAACCTTGAATAATGCTACTTTTAAATTAAGTGGTCAGCCCTTTGAACCGGACATTCCATCTCAATTTTGGAATGCTGTTTCCTCCATTCAGTTGCAATTCTCTAAATCCTTGAGTGTGTGACTCCTGGATATAAGAACTAAGGCTATTTCTGAAAACAAAATCTGCAGCATTTCAAGAGATAGCACTTTATTTGCACTGTCAGGCTATGTTTCATTTAAAAATCACCCATTATGCTAATAGAAGTTGACTTGGTTTTTCTTTCTTCATGGCCCACATCAACAAGGAAGGACATCATGTTGCTTGACCCAAATTTGATGAACAGCTCTTCCTGGGATATTTTCTGTCCTTTCTCCTTCCTTGGTGGAAATGGCCTTTCCCTTTCCAGAGTGGTCTTTATGTTCCTGGAGCCCAGTGGTGAAAGCAAGCAGAAGTAGGCGCCAGGAAATGGGTTGGTCACAGAGCAGGCCACCCCCCACACTGTACTGCTGCCATGGAACAGGAAGTGTAAGGTTTAAGTTGCTCCTGTTGACCCAAAATAGACTGCCAGCTATTTCTCCAGCAGCGATGGGTTTATTTGGGATCCCCAGAGAACTACAGTGTGGGGTCTGCAACATAGTGAGCCACATACCAGTCCCCAGTGGCAAAGGAAGGAGAACACTTTTACAGAGGGGAAAGAAAGCTGGGAGGATTGTAGTAAACAGAGTCCGTGGCTTTTCATTGGCTGAGTCCTTGCCAGGAAAAGAGTCTTCTTCTGCTGGGCTCTGCTATTCTATAGGGCATGAGAGCTCCCTCTTCTTGTCTCTTGACTCTATTTAATTGAAATTTCTTCTTTTTTTTTAATCCCTAAACCATCTTCCTGCATTCTCTTGACTTAAGGAGAATTCTGCCATCCATCTCTTTACTACAGAGCAGTCATAAATAGTGGATAACTTCTTGTGAAGTGCCACATCCCTGGGAGAGGATTTAGATATTCATTAAACCACATCTACCCTTGGGCCTATGTACGAGTTGTCTTATTTATTCTGTATGGTATCATAAACTAGTACTATTATGGTCACTTCAAAGATGAAGTGGTTTGACCATCACTGGCAAAGCCTGAGTGGCAATTTGGCTGGTTTAGCTACACTGTGCTCCTTCTCTGGGGGATCCCGGGCTTCTGTGCAAAGGCAGCTCTGCAAACACAGAGGCTCCAAAGAATTCCCAGTAGCTCTTACACATGTTCTCCCGTGTGAACAATCACCTTGACCTCACCTGTCCAAAGATGAACTCATATTCTTCTGCTCAGGTTGTAACATACATCTTTAGTCAAATGTCTGGTGAATGGCTAAGATGTAGCTTCTGCAACCAGACTACATGGGTTTGAATTCTGGGTCCACCAATTCCTGTGTGAGCTTAGGCAACTTAATCTCTCTCTGTCTCAGTTTCCTCATTTGTACAAGAACGATGAGCACAGTACCTACTTACCAGGTTAGGGAGGCTCAAATGAATTCACAGATATAATGTGCTTAAAATTGTTATTTGTACATAATAAATGCTATAAGCATTGGCCATTATCATCATGATATCATCACAGTCATAAACGTCATCATCTAGAGGAAGCCTTTGAAGTGATTGTTGAGTTGTCTCCACTCCTCACTTTCCATCCTTCCGGAACAGGGCACCTTTATTCATAAACGTTTCTTTCTCCCTATCCATTGCCACCACCTTCACTGTCTCTAACCCACATGATTGCAACTGCTTCCTACCTGATCTTCTGTGACTAATGTTTGACCTACCCACTTGTCACCTGCACGGCTGTGGAGAGATCTTTCTACCGTGAAGTCGGAACATGTCATTTGTTTAAAAACCTGTTTTTTCTCCCTATTGCCCAGAGGATCAGTTACTAATGACTTAGTCTGGAATTTTTATTACTTCCTAGTTTGACTCTTTTGGTGTCATGTTTGACTCTCTTCTTACCCATCCTGTCACTCACTTGTCTCCACCTGCTCGATCTTATCTCAAGATACTGGCAATTTCAGATTTTCAAAGACACTGGTCTGTACCTTTTTTCAGATGCTGACTCCTTTTTCTACCTGACAACCTCCTACTCCTTTGCCATTGTGTTTTAAGAGCCATCATGAGTTCTCTTTGGAAGACTTATGACTTGTATGCTGGCTCCCGCCCCCAGAAAAACTTGCAGTCTCAACCTTCCTCTTAAAACTTCCTGCTTTGTTCCTCTCCTTTCTGTGAATGTCTTAAGTATTTCTATATCCCTAGAACCTGGCAGCGGACCTCACCCAGGGAAAGTGCTTGGTAAATATTGGTTGAAAGCTTACATAACAGTTGAGGTTGGAATGGGGAACAAGCTCTCTAAACTTTTTGTTTTCAGAAAAAAGACAAGTAAAGAATGCATCAGGGTCAATATGTTTATGGCTATGGATACAATAAATCTTTTAAATACGGGTCTTAAAAGTTTTGCTTAGGAGTTCCCGCTCTGGCACAATGGGATCAGCGGTGTCTTGGGAGTGCTGGACTGCAGGTTCAATCCAGGCCAGGAGGTTAAAGATCCAATGTTACTGCAGCTGTGGTTTAGGTCACCACTGTGGCTCAGATATGATCTCTGGCTCGGGAACTCCATTTAGTTCAGGGTGGCCAAAAAAAAAATTTTTTTGCTTAGGTGGGTTCTAATTACACTTTCCTTTCTACCCTGCTCACCTTGAAGTTTAAGCCAAGATGTGCATGACCATTGGAAAATCAATTCTGTGAGCTTTAATAAATCTTTTCCACAATATTTTATGGGAGCCTATCAGAAATCCAGGATGTTTGGAAATAAACCTTCAAAAGAACAGGAAGTGTCCACTTTTAAAAAACACAAATACAAGTAAATGGGCTTAAGCCCTAAGGGTTTTTTTATTTTTTGTTGTTGTTGCTGCTTTTTTCGTTTTTCTTTCTTTTTTTTTTTTTTTTAGGGCCACACTTGAGGCATGTGGCGGTTCTTAGGCTAGGGGTCTAATCAGAGCTACAGCTGCTGGCCTACGCCACAGCTATATCAACGCTGGATCTGAGCCGTGTCTTCAACCTACACCACAGCTCACAGCAACGCCGGATCCTTAACACACTAAGCAAAGCCAGGGAGAGAACCCACAACCTCATTATTCCTAGTTGGATTCGTTTCCACTGCGCCACAATGGGAACTCCAAGCCCTAAGAATTTTAACATGACTAAAAACCAAGAGACTCTGTGGTTTCCACACCTTGGAGAGAGAAAGAGACCTCCCCCACCCACTTGTGCTAACACGGACTACTGGCCCCAGAGGGAATTTGTTTTGGATTTGCCTTCCTGTCCATTAAAAAAAAAAAAAAAAAAAGGCATCTTGGAATAAGTAGGTCAGGATAAAAATGATCTCAGCTCCACATTGATATAAAACTGCTTGGGTTAAAAATCTTAGAATTTCAGTTTGCAAGGTTGTTCTTTTGCCTATGGTGACCCTGGAGTCCAGTGGGGACCAACAACTTGCCTGAGGGCCCTTCCCGTAATCCCATCTTTGCACCCACCCTTGTCAAGCCCCAAACTCCAGCCTTGTGGTGCTTGAGCTCAGATGGAACTTGGGCTCTTTCCTCCTTAGCTAAGGTTCCCTGTAGAGCCTGGGAGAACAATTTCCTCTATTTCCTCTGGAGCCCAGACCCTCTTCAATTCCTGATCTGGCTGTTCCATCTGCAGAGTCATGTTTTGGGTCACCCCATTGGAAGCATTGTCGAGATGCTCTTTAAGAGGAGAGGCCATGGGAGGGAGCCTGGTAGCCTCAGAGGGGCCTCATTCAAGGAGCTAAGCTCTACCCCAAGCCAGAGCTGGGCCCGAGCTTCAGGCTCTGCATCCATAGTTGGGACAGGGCATCAAAAAAAGCCTATAGCCAGACACAGAGGAACAGGGCTGTTGGCTAATCTTTTCCAAAACATCATCTATATAATAAGAGAGCAGCTGCTCCTGAACTATTTCCCAGACTGAAGGGTTGAGTAAGAATGATTTAACTCAACAAATATTCTTCGATGACCACTACATTTTGGGTCTTGCACTATATGCTGTTGAAAAAGATACAATGTGATTCCTGCCCTTGGGAAGCTCAAAGTCTGGTGAGGCAGACAGATACATAAACCGTAAACCACTCAATAATATACTGAGACTTATCTGTGCATAATGAGTAAAATGGGATGGGAATGAAAGTGAGGTAGAGGTGACTTGTAGAGATGAGGTCTGAGAAGTGGTGGGAAGCATGGGCGGGATTAGGGAGAGAGCTATAAAGAGGGTGGCTGAGAGAGAGGAAGAGGGAAAGGGACAGAGAAAGAGGGAAAGGAGCAAGGTAAGGAGTGCAGATCAGCATGGGGAAGGGAAGTCGAATGGGCACCATGCCCCTATGTCCATGGGGCGGGGGAGGTGATGATATATAAAGGGACCTGGGAGAGAAGGACCTCGTGCATTCTGGAATTAGGAACATTTCCTCTAGGCTAAACCCCACTGTTCCAAAAAGAAGAAAATGTGTTCCCAGTTGCCTATGACCTCAGGCCTAAATACTTAGGGTAAGGGTATGCCATGCTTGACTTCTGGAATCAATTAACACAGAGCAGTAGCTGCTTTGCTTTTGTTGTAGGCTAATGATACCTAGTAACAGTGTTGTTTGTTTTCACATGTACTGTGGTGTTTTAACCAAGGGATTGATGGTGAAAACCCTGGAAACTGAGAGACAAGACCAGCCCTGGATGTGCTTTCCTAGGCCCCCAGGGGGAGGGTCTTTTGACCCCTTCCCTTGTTTGACTCCTTCAGCCTGGCTCCAGTCTGTCCTCTGGTTTAGTAGGTTTCATCTAGGGGCTTCCTTTCATTTCCCACTGTCCAAAAGGGCAAATACTTGGCAGACTTCTGTCGACACCTGATTCATCCCGTACCTCTGGAAAAGAAGGAGCTGCCACCAGGGGCTGTGGGAATGTAGACACAGAGGAGCCCCAACAACACAGGGCAAGGGGCTTGGATGGTAGGTCTGCATCGAGCCAGTGATGCTTCCCTTCTCTGCAAGCTGCTGTGTACATGGCACTGCCTTCTAGCCACTGAGGGAACTCCTTTCAGGAGATGCTGGGACAGAAAATAGCCATACAGTGCCCTGAACACAAACCTCACATGTGATAAGTAGGAAAACTAAGACCCAAAGAGGTACAAAGTCAAATGTGTTTAGTTAATATAGATGTCTTGAGGCAAAGGGGTGGTGAAGTCAGGGGAGACCAGCAGGGTGGCTTAGAGAAGAAGCCTCTTTCTTAGTACAGACTCTTTTCAACAAGGTCATGAGAGACTAATGGAGACACCAGGAAAATGAAGAATTGAGATGCTGGAGCAACAAAGCACTGGCATCCTCCAACTGAATATTTTAATCTGTGTAGGTACAAGACATGGAAGAAAGCCACTAGGGATTTGGAAGTGGTACCACACACAGGCAGAATTCTGTCCACAACTCACCTGCCTCCATCTACTTAATTCCAACATACCCACTGGAGCTGGGTATTCTGCAGGAAGCTTTCTCAAATGCTCTTATCTAGGTCAATTTGCTTTATTATGGGTATTATAGCACTTAAGTCCTTCTCCTTCAGAGAACTTATCCAAACTGTAATTTCCACTTAATTACTTGATTAAAGTTTGTATCCTCCATGAAACTATAAGTTCCATGAGAGCTGTCACCATGTCTTCTTTGGCTCACCACTGGGCTACCAGTGCCAAACAGAGTTTCTGACACTTGGTATGTTGAATTCATCAATAAAATGATGAATAAATAAGATTGCTTGAGAATGAGTGGCTGATAAGAGACTGAATTTAAAACTGAAAATTTGAGGGGAGTTCCCATTGTGGCTCAGCAGTTTACGAATCTGTATCATACTTTTTTTTTTGGTTTGCTTTTGATATATTTCTTCTCTTGTTTTTCTCAGCAATCATGGTGGTTTTGGCAAACAGTTGTGAAACTGTATTTGTCTTTCAATAAATACTTGTTGAGAGTTTATAACATGGCCAGATTCATGCTAATTGGGGACACAAGGATAGCTATGCCCCTCATGGATTTTCAGTGTAACCATGATCTGTAGCCCATATGTGAGTGGAAGGAAGGGAGGGAGAGAGAGACAGAGATAGAGAGAAACAGAAGGAAAGTCTAACTGGGAGACCATAGAGAGAAAAACAGCCTGGTGTTCTTTGTGAGTTTATGCAACAGTTGAGGAAAAGATTTTTTCTTTTCTTGTGTTTAAGATTTTATTTCCCAAAGCAAGAAAGCACATCAAGGAAAGCCCCAGGAAATAAAGAGGAAAGAAATATAGGCATACCGTAGAGATATTTTAGGTTTGGTTCCAGGCACCAAAAAAAGTGAGTATTGCAATAAAGTGAATCACACAGATTTTTTGGTTTCACAGTGCCTATAAAAGTTATGTTTACACAGTGGGGTAGTCTACTAAGTGTGCAACAGCATTATGTTTTTTTTTTTTTAAAGAAACAATGTATATACCTTAATTTAAATTTTTTTTGCTAAAAAATGCTAACCATCATCAGAGCATTCAGATAGTCATAATGCTTTTGTTGGTGGAGGATATTGCCTTTGGTGCTTGGTGTTGATGGCTGCTGACTGATAGGGTAATGGTTGATGAAGGTTAAGATGACTGAGGCAGTTTCTTTTCTTTTTCTTTCTTTCTTTCTTTCTTTCTTTCTTTCTTTCTTTCTTTCTTTCTTTCTTTCTTTCTTTCTTTCTTTCTTTCTTTCTTTCTTTCTTTCTTTTTTGTCTTTTTTTAGGGCTGCACCTATGGCATATGGAAGTTCCCAAGCTAGGGGTCCAATTGGAGCTATAGCCACTGGCCTATGCCACAGCCACAGCAACATGGGATCTGAGCCACATCTGTGACCTACACCACAGCTCATGGCAATGTCAGATCCTTAACCCACCGAGTGAGGCCAGGGATCAAACCTGCGTCCTCAAGGATAGCAGTCAGATTCGTTTCTGCTGAGCCACAAAGGGAAATCCTGAGGCAGTTTATTAAAATAAGACAACAGTGAAATTTGCTACATGCAGATTTTCTGTCGTGGCTCAGTGGTTAATGAATACTACTAGGAACCATGAGGTTGGGGATTCAATCCCTGGCCTTGCTCAGTGGGTTAAGGATCCGCTGTTTCCATGAGCTGTGGTGTAGGTCGAAGATGTGGCTCAGATCTGGCATTGCTGTGACTGTGGCATAGGTCAGTGGCTACAGCTCCAATTAGACAATTAGACCCCTAGCCTGGGAAACCTCCATATGCCACGGGTGCAGCCCAGAAAAGAAAAAAAGGACAAAAAGAAAAAGAAAAATAAATTTGCTATATCAACTGACAATTCCTTTCACATGAATACTTAAGGTTTTTTTTTGTTCATTTGTTTGGTTTTTTTTTAAGAGGCACACCTGTGGCATATGGAAGTTCCGAGGCTAGGGGTCAAGTTGGAGCTGCAGCTTTGGGCCTATACCACAGACACAGAAATGCAGAATTCAAGCCAGTCTGTGACCCACACCACAGCTCATGGCAATGCTGGATCCTTAACCCACTGGACAAGGCCAGGGATCGAACCTGAATCCTCATGGATACTAACCGAGCCACAATGGGAACTCTTTTTTTTTCTGCTTTTTTAGCCATCGTGAGGTTATTGATTGACTTAATTTCAATATTATTGTGCCTCAGGGTTATATGGAGGCCCAAGGAGGAGAGAAATGGGGGATAGCTGGTCAGTGGAGCAGTCAGAACTCGCACATTTATTACTTGTGCGCAGTTCGTGGCATCCCCATCGATTACAATAGTAACATCAAAGATCACTGAACACAGATCACCATGACAAATCTGAACAGTTTGAAATATTGCAAGAATTACCAAAAGGTGACAGAAAGACAAAGTGAGTAAATGCTGGTGAAAAAACCGTGCCGTTAGATTTGCTCAGGGCATAGTTGCCACAAACCTTCAATTTGTAAAAAACACAGTATTGGTGAAGCACGATAAAGCAAAGCATGATAAACAAGATACACCTGTAAGACACATAAGAGCAGACGTCAATAAAATTGAAAGCAAACATACTGACGAAAACCTGTGAACAAAATTAAAGCTATGTAAGATTAATAAAACAGGTTAAAGTTTGCACATCTGATACATGTATAGAGAAACCCGAGTTACCAATGTAAAAAATACAAATGGTACATTATTACAGATCCTGTAGATATAATCTGAATATTTCGATATATGTAAAATTGAATCCTTATTTTCACAAAGAAAACTGGCAACAGATAACTTCAACTACGAATTCTTCAGGTACTGAAGGAAGAAATATCACCATCTTGCACGAAACTTTTCCATAGGATAGAGGAGGAAGGGAACACATAAGAACTCTTCCTAATTCTTTTTATGAGGTCAATATAATATTGATTCTGAAAGCTCACAAGGACATTATAAGATAGGAAAACTAGAGACCAATCACTTCATAAGCATAGATGTAAAAGTCCTTAATTAAATATTAGCAAATCAAATCCTACAATACCTAAAAATAATAGTACAGAATAACTAAGTGATGTATTCTGAGTATGCAAGCTTGGTTTCTCATTATAAAATCTATCCACATAATCTATGACTTTAACAGAAGAATAGAAAAATTATGTGATCATCTTGATGGTTGCAGAAAAGGCTTTTGTCAAAATTCAGTATCAATTAATGATAAAAACTCCTACCAAGTTAAAGACAGATGAGAATTTGCTTGATCTTTTTTTATTGTCCTGTATTTTTAGGGCCACACCCACAGTATATGGAAGTTTCCAGGTTAGGGGAGCTGTGTCTGCTGGTCTATACCACAGCTACAGCAACGCCAGATCTGAGCCAAGTCTGTGATCTATACTCCAGCTCACAGCAATGCTGGATCTTTAACCCACTGAACAAGTCCAAGGATCAAACCCTCATCCTCATGGATACTAGACAGATTCGTTACTACTGAGCCACAATGGGAACTCTGAATTTGCTTAATCTGATAAAGACCTTCAGTTGATTTACTCATAATAAAATACTGAGAAATTTATTCTTGCAATTAGGAAGAAGACAGGAGTGTCTGCTACCCTGCTCTTATTCAATATCATACTTAACCAGTCAATGAAATAAGGAAAAGAAATAAAAATGGTAAGAATAGGAAACGGAGAAAAAAAACGTATTATTATCAGACAATATGATCTTGCTTACCTAGAAATTTCAAGAGAATTTAGAGAAAAACTGTCAGCATTAGTAGGTGAATTTAGTAAGCTCTTTCGAGATAAGGTTAATGAAAGCAACTGCCTTTTCATATTCCAACAACAAAAAAGTAAAAAATTAAATGTAAAAATTACATTAGCATCAAAAATATCACGTAAATAGGAATGAATCTAATAAATACTGCAGAGGACTTCTACACTGAAACTAAAATTTTACTAAAGAAACAGAAGTTACCTAAATGAAAAAAAAAAAGGATATATCATATATTGTTGAGTCAATATTTCAAGATGTTAGTTCCCTCAAAAATTATCTGTGTGTATATACAATTGAAAAATTATGTATATGTTCTATAACTGTATACATGTACAACTCTAAAATATATAATGTACATACATATACACACATTATATTCTAAAATTCATACAAAAATGCCAAGAATCTGGAGTACACACAATGATCCTGAAGAAGAGAAGTAAAGTTGGAGAACTTATACTATCAGATATCATGAGATATTGCAAATCCATTATTGGTGCAAAGAAAGACAAACCTAGTTAAATGTAATAGAGTACAAAATCAAATACATATATTTATGAAAAAAGTGACAGTGCAATTAGTTGGAGAAAACAATGGCCTTTTTATTAAAAGGTGCTGGATCAATAGGCTATCTATACGCAAACAAATAATGAAACTAGACCACTCTTTCACCAAACACATATAAATTTTGATAGATTTTGGATCTAAATATGAAGTATAAAACAATAAAGCTATTTGAGTAGAACATAATAATATGTGTTTGAGAACTTGGCATTTTTTTTTGTTGTTGTTGTTTTTTTCCTAAAAAATGACACAAACACCACTGACCACAAAAGAAAAGAAACAATAAATCAGAATTTCCCTGGTGGCCTAGTGGTTAGGAGTGGGCCTTTTCACCTCTGTGGCCCAGAATCAACCTCTGGTCTGGGAACTGAAATCCTGCATGAAGTTGCTGCATGCTATGGACCAAAAAAAAAAAAAAAAAAAAAATCAGTTTTAAACTTTATTAAATTTTATTAAAATTAATTTTCACAGTAGGAGAAGATATTTGCAACACATATATCCAACAAGGAACTGCATACAAAATATATTTTTAAAAAAATTCTGCAACTTAATAACAAACAACATATATTTTTATTATAATTATCAAATGCTGGTGCTTAGAAATCCACTTGGCTCATATATTGATTCTATTTTTTTTTTTGTCTTTTTGTACTTTCTAGGGCTGTACCTGTGGCATATGGAGGTTTCCAGGCTAGGGGTCTAATTGGAGCCGTAGCCACTGGCCTATGCCACACCCACAGCAAAGTGGGATCTGATTCACGTCTGCGACCTACACCATAGCTCATGGCAATGCGGGATCCTTAACCAACTGAGTGAGGCCAGGGATTGAACCTGCAACCTCATGGTTCCTAGTCAGATTCGTTAACCATTGAGCCATGACGGGAACTCCTGATTCTATTTTTTAACCAAGTCAACCATCATTCTGAAATCCTGTCGTCCTTGTCTAACTTCCTGTTTATTTGGTTCTGTTACATCAATAAATATGCCAAAACATGTGTTTATTTTGTTTTAATGAATTTTAACTTCATAAGAAGAATATCATGCTCTGATTAATTTTGTAGATCATTAAAATCATATCTTTAGCTTCTTCCAAAGGTTTGTGTTAGTTGTTGTTTATCAATTTTGACTGCTATGTAATATTCCATTATGTGACTATTCCAAATTGTGTTCATCCTCTTTTCTACTTATGAACATTATATTGGTTCCAATTCTATAATAAATTCTTATACCATTGATATATAAATACAAAAATTTCTCTTGGATTTATGCCTACCGGTTTTGCTGGGTCACAGTGTTTGTGAATAGCCATCTGTACATTTGGTCACAATTGTCTGTTATTCCTAGAGTTATTCCAAATTCTTTGAGTTACCATATTTTATAATTCTAACATGTTATTTCCCCCCACATTTGAAATTCTCTGAAATAGGAAGGGTGTAAAATCAATGGTAGAGCATGGTTTAACTGTTATTAATTTTTTTCTTTCTAAATTATACATAGGGTGTTCCCTTGTGGCACAGTGGGTTAAGGATCTAGTGTCACTGCAGCTGCTTGGGTTCTTGCTGTGGTGAGGGTTTGATCTTTGGCCTAGAAACTTTCACATGCAGCGGTCACAGCCAAAAACAAATACATACACACATACATGCATATATACAATGTAATTTGCCTTAAAGTCAACAATGTATTAGATTTGATAAATATGATAATTTTCACAAAAATAATTATTTTCATACAGGTGCTTTATCACTCACATATTTCATCAATATATAAAATGTTAAAGTCAATAATTAAAATAACAAGTACAACTGGTGTAAATAAGTGTGGCAGGAGTTCCTTTTGTGGCTCAGCAGTTAATGAACCCAACTAGTATCCATGAAGATGCAGGTTCGATCCCTGGCCTCGCTCAGTGGTTTAAGGATCTTGTGTTGCCGTGAGCTGTGGTGGCTAAAGCTCCAATTGGACCCCAACCTCCATATGCCACAGGTGTGGCCCTAAAATAGCAAAAAAAAAAAAAAAAAAAAAAAAAAGAAGAAGAAGAAGAAGTGTGGCAGAAAAGACAGTGATTCTTGGAAAACACACACAGAATTTGTGGCTGGAACAGAGACAAGGAATAAATAGGGAGTAAAGAGGCTGCTGTTGGACAGTACTTATCTGCTGTGGGCATCATCCAGGATTTACTATGCAGAGAAGGGAAAATGTCCATCTGTAAGTTTGTTAAATGGAGACCAGTGGAGAGAGCTTCCAGGAAAATGCTTCACTGGGACATCCCTTGCCATGCAGCTGTGGGCCATCCCTTTTTGTAAGTTGACTCGAGGAATTGGCAGGCCAGGTGGCATGGCAGCTTAGCACCTGGCAGCTTAGCATCAGGTCACTCTTTTGCAAAAGGACTTCTGGTCCTCCCTGGACTTTCAACAGCTCAGACCATTAACACATGCTCTCCTCAGCAAAACACTTTCATTCTTAGTTCATTCCTTCGGAAATCAGGACGAGTAATAAGATAACATCAAAGAAAGGGCTACAACTGGATCTTCAGAAAAACCTTATTTTTCTTCTTTGAAACAAAATATTCATAGGGATTTCATTGCCTTGGCTTCCATTTTCAAATATCATGATCTTAAAAGAACTGGGGCAATGGAAGCAGGCTTCCAATTCCATGTATCTGTGGTTCTGGGATGAGCACTTCAAACTTCTAATCTGAGGATTTAAACTTGTTTTTCCAAATTTCCAAATCAGAAAGATAGCATCATGCTTTAGAACATGTATCCAGGAATGAGAGAGACTAAGTTCACATCCTTGGCTCTAGCACTTACACACTGGGCCTGGGTGTCCTTATTTTGTGCCAGTCCCGTAATATTGTTACAAAGATTAATCACGATCATCCTGGCAAGGTGTTTTGCATGGTGCCTGCATGCTGTAAGCACCTAATAAATGTCACCATCATTATCTTAAGACAGCAGTGCAGTTGTGGGCATAGCCTCTCATATTCCAAAAAACAAATTTGCTTGTCACAGTGATTAGGAGTAAAACAAGAAAGTCTGGTATCCTGCCAACACTTTCCCTGCAGGTTTCAATTTCTTTTTTCGAGGAATAGAAGCAGAAAGAATAGGAGAAATGTCATTTGGCGAATAACCTTCCCTCCTCCAGTTTTGTTTTATTATTATTTTCCTTCAGGCATCACATCAAAAAATGGGGAAAATTACTTTATAAAACTTCTTAGCTTAAAAAATTAAAACCACATTTCTCTGTCTGTGGCCTCTGACTTCTCCTAGCAGATGGCTTTGGCGGAGCTCCCTGCCTCCACACCAGGATCAGTGCAGTCTCCTCCATCCATTGATCACTGTGACACACCAGTGACACACCAGCACTGCGGAGGCCAAGGCTGAGGTGGGAGGCCCAGGGCTGATGTGTAGACATAGATTCATTCAAGCTGGAATGAAAGATTGCAGTCACTGGCCTTTTGCAAATATGTGTTCTGCAAATTTAAACTAGAGGATTCAAGAAAAGGCATTGAAATGAAATATAAGACTCAATTAAGATGCAATCACTTTGTGATTTAAAGAAACACACATCTATTTTATTATTCAACCCTTTCAATGACAAGACAATGGACCATTATTACAGTACTTCACTTAACAAATTAAGGAACTGAGGCCTAGAAAAGCTGAATGATTTGTCCAAAAGTACAGAGAAATCAAGGGGCAGAGCTACCACTTGAAATAATGGTTTTATAGTGCCTGGTCTTCCAAGAGCTTGGGACATGTGTTAGAAGGAATCTCACTTATAGCACTTCCAATTACTACTCCCAGCTACTTGGCTATTAAGAATGCAAACACATTAGTTATCCTATATGGAACTGTGAAGGAAGGAAGGAAGGAAGGCGGGGGGGGGGGGGGAGAGAGAGGGGGGAGAGAGGGAGAGAGAGGGGGGAGAGAGGGAGAGAGGGAGGAGGGGACTTTTAGTTCTGAACTGAGACCAATGAGCTGAGATGGGGAAGACAGAAAGGATGACTGTGGATGTGGCCGAGAAGACATAAAGTCATCTAGGGAGATGCATGGGAGGGAGTGAGAAAGGACGGTTCCTCCCCCACCTACTTCTGTATCTTAAATTTATTCCAATCAGTGGATGGAAGTGTTACCCTATCTGTAAGTGCATTTACATTTTGAAGAACATGGTACTGGATAGAGCGGACTGCTCAGCACCCTGGAATGCCCTTTTGGGGGAGCTTTTGTGACCACAGGGTTTGGGGGGCCCATAATGGGACCACTGAAATTGGGAAGCTCAGTAACACCCAGTGTTCTGATGCCAAGACAAGGGCCTGCCCTGCCATACCACGGCTGTCTCTCACATTAGCTGGGTGATTCTAACATTTCAATCATTGGTGACATGAAAAACTCTAGGAGGTAAGCCACATACTTGTGGGTTTTTAAACATTTTGATAGTTTGGCTATTGTACAGGCTTTTATTAAAGCCAGACCTACAGGCACACATGCATATAAATAGCTCTGAAAAGAATTTTTCTGAGCATCAAAAGATAGTTTGGCCTGGTACTTCCTGCCCCTTCGTGTATCCTAGTTGAGGGAAAAGGAGGAGGAAAGTGATTAGACTTTCCCTGGTTCGTGGAAGGTAGTAACTCAGGGCTATGGAACTTGTGTTCTTGGCGGTGGTATTCCTGCCCCACATCACCCATCCCTCCCTGGTCACTGTGATTACATGAGTTTGGAGAGTTTAGCAAAAGGAGAATCCCGGTGCCTTCAGTGGCTTCCATGAAAAATTCTATAGGTTTTTCATTTCTCGGTTTGATGAATGAGAGCTGGTGAAGTTCTGTTTTATGTCCTAACCCCTCCACTTGCCAGATTTGGAGCACAGAATGTGGTGACACTCAATGAACACTTATCGAATGACTGACAGAGTGAACTAAATGCAGGGGCACCTGGGTGCCATTATGCTTCCTGCTCTGTGACATCAGTTGTGGTTGTAAACCTCTCTGGTCCCCAAGGAGGAGAGCAATCACTTCAGAGTCTTTTGCAAGGTGAGCTCGGCTAGAAGTTAGAAGTGAACTTCCATGCCAGCAGTCATGGTGCTTCTCCTTCCAATTGATGCCACAGCAGGATAGGGCTGATAGGGGAGGGACAGGATATGCTGTAGGCAGGACCCACCTGGGAAACTTGATGGGGACCTTCTGTCCAGAGCTATAGCTTCCTGGAAAGGGCTACATGGAGGAGCATGTTTTCCTACAAATGGAAATGTGTGGCCCCACCCCCGGGACCCTGCCATGAAATGCTTCGAAATAACCTATAAGGGAAAAGAATCTGGAAAAGAATATATGTGTGTATATACATGTGCATGTATACATATAGTGAATTGCTTTGCTACGTACACACCAGAAACTTAACATTGCAAATCAACTATACTTCAATAAAAAAGTAAAAAATCATAAATTAATCCTAACAATGGAAAAAAGGAAGGGTTTGGCAACAAAAACTCCTGAACAGCTGCAGCTCCCTTGTCATCCCTTAGAGATATTTTCTGTGTCTGTGACCAAATTGCAAAGCTGACACTTGAATTTGTTCAGAAACAACATATATGTTTCAAATAATTAATCATGAATATTACCTTTGAAAAAAATCCACCCCCATTAAATAAAAGGCCCAGCTGACAATAGCTAGGACTTGTTGGATAACCATCTTGAATATTCCTTTCTTTCCACCACTGAGCTGGTACACTATATCATACACACACCTAAGTTCTTTACGCTGATCGCTCTCTGAGCACTTTCTTTTTTCTCTTTGATAATATACTTTGGGGCCAGTACCACACTGTCTTAATGATTACAGGATTAATAGTGTGTTAGATGTTTCCTCTCTCAGCTCTCCTTTTGAACTATCCTGGTTATTCTTAGAATTTCATTCTTCCAAATACACTTCAGGATAAACTTACCAGGTTTTAAGAAAAACCCTGTTGGAACTTGGGTTTGAATTACATGAAATCAACAGATAGGCTTAAAAGACAATTGACATCATAATGATTTGTTTTATATCTATGATCAGAGTATATTTTTCCATTTATTTGGGCCGTCTTTAACATCTCTTCATGCCACTTGAATCTTCCTGTAGAAGCTTGCGTCCCTCTTGGTAGCATCATTATTAAGTTCCCTAATTTACCATTTTAAATGTTATTGTCTTTTAAGTTTGGACTCTATTATTTTTTGATGGTCAATAGATATTTTAAAATTTAAATACAAGATAATAAGTAACATAAATGAATACATAAAGCTTGTGTATCTTTTCTAGTAATTTATCTGTATATTCTTTAGATTTATTCATATAAAGATCACATCTGGAATTGATGACTAGTTTTTTTCTTCTTGGTAATGCATCTGCACTTAATTGATTATTCTGCCCCTGTTACACTGTTATAGAAATTCAACTTGAATGCTGAGAAGTAGGAATAATGAGATTTCCAGTATTTCCTCATTCAGTATAGCTTTTGCCATAGTATTTTTACAGATACCCTTTATTAGATTATAAAAGTACCTTTATAGTGGTAGTTTGCTAAAAGTTTACAATCATGAACATATATTAAATCTTAGGGTTTTTCTTAATCTACTGAAATGACTACATATTTTTAAATCTATTAATGTGGTAAATTAGGTGGTTTACACACAAGTAGTATAAAGCCCGGTTTACCTTGGTTGGTTGCCTTTTTATATGGTGTGATTCAATTTTCTAATATTCTATTTAATCTTCTTTCATCTATACTAATGTGTAAAGAAGCAATGTTACAACTTTACTTCCTAAAAGTGTCAGGGTTGTGGTTTTAAAATAGCTAAGGAGAATTTTTTTTCTTTTCCTTTATTGGAATAAAAGATTGCACCTGAAAAACTTGGTAGAACTTACTAGTAAAACTATTTAAGCCTACAGATTTTTTTTTCTTCTTCATCAAAAGAGTTATAACTATTGCTTCAATTTTATTATCCTTTATTTCTTCTAGTGTCAGTTTTGGTAAGTTATATTTTTATGATTTTTTTCATTTTTCTCTTTTTAAAATTGTTGACATGTATTTTAAATCTCTGTTTAAGGTAATTAGTGTCTTATTTTACACTTGAAATATTATTTGGTTTAGTTTTCTTTTTCCCTTCAGTGTCAGTGGAGATATTTGTATGTTTTTTAGTTTTTTTGTTTGTTTGTTTGGTTTTATCTATGAAACACAACACTTGGCCATAATCATCTTCTCTATAATATTTTTTTGAGGACCTCTCTGTTTTCTTTTCCCTAATTTTGTAATTTTCAGCTTTCAATTTTAAGCCTTTCTCTTTTTCTTTTGTAAGTACTTGAGGGTAAAAAATTCCCTCATAGCTTTAGTCAAAGTGTTTTTGATATTATTGTCTAATCCTTGGGATTTTAAGTTTCCCTTATTATTCCCTTACAACTTATTACTTAAGTCATAAATATTAGCAGTTTTTTAATTTCCAAATATACAAGGTTTTAAGTTCAAATATTTGTTTTAAGCCCAACTTAGTCATTACAATGAACAAATATGAACTGTATAACACACGTTCTGAATTTTATTGTTTTCTTTTTTTTTTTCTTTTTAGGGCTGCACCTGTGGTATATGGAAGTTTCCAGGCTAGGGGTTGAATCAGAGCTGTAGCTGGCAGCCTATGCAACAGCCACAGCAACACAGGATCCGAGTTGCGTCTGTGACCTACACCACAACTCAGGGCAACACCGGATCCTAAACCCACTGAGAGAGGCAAAGAATCAAACCTGAGTCCTCATGGATACTATTCAGGTTCATTACTGCTGAGCCACATTGGGAACTTCCATTTAAGCTTTCTTTATGACCTAGAGCCTGATAAAATTTTGTAATGTTCCTTGTCTGCTTGAGAATAATCTATATTCTCTAAGTGTTGGATACAAATTTGAGTTGTTTACATTTTCAATATCCTTGTTAATTTTTGTATTCCTGACAAATCTATAACTGAGAAAAGTATTTTAAATACTTTTGAATATATTGATGATTTTCAAATCTCCCTGGAGTTCTACCAAACTGGCTTTGCATATTCTGAGAGTATTTTACTTGGTGTAGACATGCTTTAAAATTCTCATGTCATCTTGACTCTTGAATAGTTTATCACTGTGTAGCGACTCTCTGGATGCCTAATAATTATTTATCACTTAAAGCCCACTTTTCTGCAGCGGCTTTTTTTTTTTTTAAGTCAGAATTTTCCTGACAGATCTTTCACGTCTGTTGTGAGGAGTCCAGAAAATGGATGTCTAATTGAGAAGGTAAACATTTACTTAGGTGCTTCTGAGGATAGAATTTTAATAGGGAAAACAAGCTGCAAATATGGTGGAAGAAATAGAGTAATCCAAGGAGAAAAGTGAGTTAAGTAGTTATTAGACACTGCATGAGGCCATTTCTAATCATGAAGCTGGAGAAGCAAAGGCAAAAAGGACAGAGCCTGGAGTGGCTGTGCTGCTGGTGTCATTGCGGTGGGAATCAGGAAAAGCAGGAGGCGGGCGTCCATACCCCCTGGCTCTTGGTGCTGCTGCTGCTGCTGGTGCATCATTTCTGTGATTTCTTTTGTCTATAGCTTTATTCCATCCCTGAGCATTCCTTAACATTATGTTTTGTTTTTCATTTCATTTCACTTTATTAAAATGCATGATGCTGTACATAACCTCCTAGGATTATTTTCATTTTTAATCGCTGATAGCCAAAGTTTATTCATATTGTAGCATATCTCTCAGATTTGTTTACATTTCATTATGTAAACACACCAGGGTTTATTCATGTACTCTACGGCTGATAAGCATTTGGATTGTTTTCAGAAATTCTGTGAGGAAGACTCTGCTATGAAGATCTCGTGTGAAAGTTATGTTTAAGAATATGTAAACAAGTCAAATTGTGGTTAGAAAGTAAAAGAATACTCAACTTTATTGGTTAATGAAAAACTGTTTTCCAAAGTGGTTTCCCCCATTTACAAGCCATCATGATTCCATGGGTAATGGATAGATAGATAAGACAGGTAATATTTGCAAGTGCTCTAAATATTAGTAAGGTAAAAACAAAAGCTTTAAAACACAGAGAGTAGAGAGCATATAACCTCGCCTAGGATCACTGTCACACTTGCCACATAGGCCCTTCATTCTCCAAAGAGAGAGTGGAAAGTCTGAAACTGGAACAGGTGCTTTCATGAGGTAGGGCATTCAGGTCAACTGCTTAATGATTTCTTTTAAATCAGATTTATTGAGGTATAATTTACTGATACTAAAAATCAATCTTTTTTAGGTATAGTTCTACAAGTTTTGACAGTATTTACAGTTTTGTGTAATCGCTACCATCATCAAAGTATTGAATAGTTTCCAAAAGTTCCCTTGTGCCTTTTTGCAATTGATCCCTACCCACCCACCCATAGCCCCTGGCCACCATTAATCTAGTTGTAATCCCTGTAGTTTTAATTTTTCCAAAAAGTCATGAAGAAATCATGCAGGGAGTTCCTGTGTAGCTCAGCAGGTTAGAAATCCGATTAGTATTCATGAGGATATGGGTTAGATTCCTGGCCTCTTTCAGTGGGCTAAGGATCTGGCGTTGCTGTGGCTGTGGCTGTGGCATAGGCCAGTAGCTGCAGCTACAATTGGACCCCTAGCCTAGGAACTTTCACATGCTATAGATGTGAGAAAAATTTTTAAAGATAAAAAGAAATCATGCAGTATGAGGACATTGCATCTAGCTTCTTCCAGTGCTTTTGAGACACATCCATGTTGTTGCATGCATCAGTAATCCATTCCTTTTTATTGCTGAGGACTATTCTGGGTATGAATCTACCACAATTCACTTTTTCATTCACCAGTAGTAAGACATGGTGATGTTGACAGTTTTTGGTGGTTGTGAATTAAGTTGCTGTGAATGTTGGCATACAGTTCTTTGAGTAAGATTTGTTTTCATTTATCTTGGGTAAATATCAAAGAGTGGAACTGGTGGATTATACAGTAAGTATGTATTTAACTTTATAAGAAACTTCCAAATTGTTTTCTAATATACCTTATAATTTTTCATTCTACCTAAAATACATAAATGTTCCAGTTGCTCTGTATCTTTACAGCACTTAGTATTGTCAGAATTTCTGATTTTAGCTACTCAGGTAGCTATGTAGAGGTTATCTTATTATGGCTTCAAATTGCAGTTCCCTAGTGTCTCATAATAGCATCTCATAAGATGCTTATCTGCCATTTGTGTCTCTGGAGACTTCACCAAGTGTCTGTATAAATCTCTTCTCCGTTATTTATTTATTTATTTATTTTGTCTTTTTAAGGCTGCACCCATGACATATGGAGGTTCCCAGGCTAGGGGTCCAATTGGAGCTGTGGCTGGAGGCCACAACCACAGCCACAGCAACACCAGATCCAAGCCACGTCTGTGACCTACACCACAGCTCAAGGCAAAACTGGATCCTTAACCCACTGAGCAATGCCAGGGATGGATTCCGAGTCCTCATGGATACTAGTCAGGTTCGTTAACCACTGAGCCACAAAACGAACTCCTCTTCTCCATTTTCCAAATTGAGTTGTTTGTCTTCTTACTGGGTTTTAAGAGATTTTTTGCTTTTTTGGGCTTTTTTGTTTTGTGGGGGGGGGGTTGTCTGATCTAGCTAGTACTTTATCATGTTTGCTTTGCAAATATTTTCTCCTAGTCTTTGGCTTATCTTTTCATTTTCTTAACAATGTCTTAATGAGCCAAGTTGGAGGACACACTACCTAATTTCAAGACTTATTGTAAAGATAAACTAATCTAGACAATGTGGAATTGGTATAAGCGGAACAAGTAGATTGATAAAAACAGAACAGAGCATCAACTGATTTTCAACCAAAAAATTCAAAGTAATTAATTGAGAAATAATAGTATTTCTTAACAAATGATGCTATTATAAGTAACCAACCTTATGAAAAAATCAAATGAAACAAAACAAAAACTTTAATTCTTCTCTTGCACCACTTGCAGAAGTCAATTTGAAATGGACCATAGATCTAAAGATGAAACCTAAAACTGCAAAATTCTAGAAATAAAGCTAGGAAAAAAAAATCTTTGTTTTTGGGTTAGGCAAAGATTCCTTAGACAGAACACAAAAGTACAAACTTCAAAAAAAGAAAACAAAAAATAAATAATTAGGGTTTCATTAAAATTTAAATTTTCCATTCAATGACTTTAACCTTCAAAATATCATATAAAATAGAGGATAAATGTTGTATCTCTTTTTTTTTACAGATGAAGACATTGAAATACAGAGAATTTTAGATTGCAGACCTGGGAAGTGCTAAAGCAAGTGATCAGATGTGAGTGTCGGCTACCATATGCAGGCTTTTGCCTCCCCATAAATGCAGAAGTCTACCTAATACAGTCCAAATGCAAACATAAGTAACATTTACTAACCATGCCATGACTCTGTCAAAGATAATTGAAAACTGGATTTGTATTTATATATATAGGATCCTTATCTCTTGTGTATATAAAGACAGATATCTGTGCAGCTATTTAACCTCATAGGTATTTGGCATGGCCGGTATGAGGTCACCCCAAAGTGGACTTTTCCCAACTAATCTCCGAATTGATCTGATAGGAAACAGCAATTGCCAACTAATCTGTGGCTTCCAGGGAGTATAAAACCTGACATCAGCAAGGGCTTGGCATTACTGACTTTGCCACAGGGTTTTGGTGACCAAACTGAAAAGAACTCGACACCCGTAATTCACCCAAGACATATGCTCTCAGATATTGATATGCAAAATGACCTATGTTACATGGACCTACATCCCCTATGACTTCCTCTCTTCCCTGATGCCTGGTGTTCTGCTTGATTCTGAAAGCAGTATCTGACAAAATTCCACCAACAGAGATCACCACAAAGTAGACTGGAAACCATGCCAAAACTCAAAATGCAGGCTTTTATCAAATTGTCCACTGAAAACTGAGTTGGCGGGGCCAGGGCGGGGTGGTGCTGTGCTGAATCCAGCGTGGAAGCTCTCAGGGAGTTGAGAACAAGGGTAGAAATCAATACAAGAAGTCATTCATCATTTGCAAGAAGATTGGATCTCTTCCATGCATTCTTTTTTCTTTTTCTTTTTCTTTTTTAAAATAGATTTACTTTTTTTGAAGTGGAATGCTCATTGTAGACTTAGAGTCAAATAGTTGATGGCTGATGGAAAAAAAAAAAAAAACCTACCTTTCTCTAATGTAAATACATACCAAACAATGACCCTTTCTTACCATTCTACACCAAAACTTTTGTTTAAGCTGTACGGTATTTTTGAAAGTATCATATACAGTCTACCAAGGGATAGATTCCTGAATTTAGTTGCCATAGTAAAGTAAACGTTATTAAAACAGCCTTTCAATTATAAATTATCTTTGGTACTGGGTCCATCACAAAAAGGTTCTCCTCTATTGCAAAAATCAAATCAAATCAACCAAACAACATGGTGTCTGTCCCTGGGTCAGTTGGGCAGAGGAGGAGAGCAGGATCACATTAACTGGACAAGGTCCCAGTGTGTCATGATGATGTTCATACATGGAGAATTCTTTGCCTTTTAAGCAGTCACTTTGTTAGGCATCTACTATGTCTCACTGTCCACCCCTAAACTACACCTTAAGCTCCTACTACACCAAACTTCCTGGTGAATCCTGGCTCTGTCTTATTCTTTGGAATCATCAATCTTTTGAACATGCTCTTTACCCTGAATGAATCTGCCTGGGAGACATCAATTCATCTTTTTAAAGATGGCTTAACCATCATCTTCTCTGCTTTCACAACTCTCTTCATCATACTCTTACCTAGGACTTAATCGGGATATTTTCCTTGAACATCCCAAGTGGCATTTGCTTACTTTTTCTTGTGATGTTGCATTACAACCTACTGCAATAGTTGGAACGATGTTCTCTTGATCATGCCTTTTCAGCTCCTTGGAAGTCAGTAGGTAAAAGTGAATGCTTTTTAAAAAAGTTAAGAGTGAAATCAACCAACCAGTTAACTAATTATTTTAGGCTTGGCATCAAGGTTTGCTTGTCTCTTGTCATTTATGCCCTCATCCCATTATCTTATGTGGAATTTGTGTTACTTTTGCAATTTTCTATGTTTTTCTTTCTAATTGACACTTCCAAGCTTTGTAGTAAAATGTTGCTACATACTGAAAATAGTTAACTACAGACGAAAAGTAAAATCAGAAACCATTTTAAAGATAGAGTTCATTTTAATGCCCTAAACCTCTCTAGAGCATTCCATATCCTAGGAATGGTCCTAAGCATGTTACCTGTATTAATCATTAAATCCTTATAAGAACCCCATAGTGTGGGCTATTGTTATTCCAAATTTACGGAAGAGGAATCTGAACCAGCTAGGAAATGGTGGTTTTAGGATCAGATGCACACAATCTTTTTCCTGGTGCTATGCTCTTAATCAGGATGGTTGTCTGCCTCTGTCAGAGATGTCGAGGGCCTCAGGTAATATAGTTTATGTGTTTAGGCATTACACTTAGCTCATATTTCTTAGAATTCCCATGGAATAAAGTCAAACATATAAAGGAAGGATCAGGGCTGGGTTCTTGGGCACATAACCTGTGCCTTGATCTTAGGAATCAGAATGCTCTGCTGTTGCCATCTTGAAGTTTTTAATAACTTTTTAAAGAAAGGGCCTTGCATTTTTATTTTGCACTAGACACTTCAAATTATGTAAGTGTTCTTGGAAATGATACAAAGTTTCCAAGGAAGCATTTGTGAAATATATGGGTATTTACTTCATGAATTGTGAGCGATAAAGACTAAGTATTTTTTTCCCAGAGAATGAAAAAATGAACTTTTTCAAATAATTTTAATCATTTTAGACATCCAACTTTTAATACTGGATAAGGTAATCAGGATAACTCCCTTTGGAATGGAGGAGCCCATGGAACTATTTTCCTAAAAATATTTTTTTCCAAAAGACATCTAAAGGAATAATCATCCTTTCCTCCTCTGGTCATACTAGTAGAAGGGAGAGGGGGAGGATACAGGGTCAAGGGAATGCCTATGGGTAGCATGGCGGTGTGGGTGGGAAAGCATGAGAGATACACCTGAAAAGGAAAGCCAGACAGGGGAATCAGGGGAGCTTGGGTTCAATAAAGGGTGTTGGAGAAAAGGACTGGGGATTCTTGAAGACACTGTACTGAAAGTAGGCTTTATCTGATGACTGGCTGTGAGCCGGGGGAGAGTTGGAAAACTCTGAAATCTTGGGCTGAAGCAATGTGGAAATGTGATGGTACATTGAAAAGTGATGGAATAATTCTATTACAGTCAACATTGCCTGTCTTTCCTCTTTTGTCAAATTATAAGTCCCCTGAAGGCAGGTTCTGTTTCTTCTGTGCAGTCCCCACATGGTTAGCATGGCGCACCAGAGTGTAAATGAACCAAGCCTTGTTATAGTTTACAAAGTGTGGTCATGTCCCTTTCCATTAGGCTTTAAACAACTATGATCAATGATATCAATAAAGCTTGAAAAGCATTATTGTGTGGATACAGTGGAATGGACCATAGGAATAAATCAAACTGTGTTGGAGGCTCTTCCATCTCATGGAAATCCTATTAATTTCACTGAACCAAGGTCATTTACCACTGAATAATAAGTAATTTTCAAATGTAAATAGGCTGGCGGAAGTATTTGAAAAGGTAAGACATGGGAAATACTAAACTTTTCAAAAGAATTATTGAATCACTGCTCCTTCATTTCCCTCTGGTTCTGTTCTTACAAATTCAGATTAGAGATTTTACTCACCACTGTGGATTACTCCTGGTTTGACGTATTTACAGCAATGTTTTGGAACACCAGATATACATAAATAAGTTAATCATAATCTTAATTCTATAGTATGTATGCCAGTTATTAAGACATTGTCTCTGCTCAGAGTCTATCTTCCTATACACGGCTTTGTGATGAATGAATCCATTTCTTTTTTGCCAGCCAATCCCTATTAAACTCTGCCACCAGATGGAGCTAGAAGAAGACCCCAAGGCTAGAAGAGAAAGAACTTTTTCCTTGTGTTTTTCCTTTCCTATGACGGAAAGGAACCAACCTCATTTCTGGTGAAGAGCAACAATACATTCCAAATTAAAAACTTAATGAACACATATGGAACCCTGTACCTAATAATTATACAACAAATATTCTGCTCCAGAACACACAGTATGTATATGCATGTGTATATATAAACACACACATATACCAAGTATCAAGCTTTAAAGCAAGTCCCAACAAATTCCAAAGAAACTGTAACATGCAGAAAAAATTTGTTCACCGTGATGTAAGGTAACTAAAAACAGCCTCATATATTTTGTAATAACAATAATAAAGAAACCATTCAAAACAAACAAACAAAAAAACAAATAAACAAAATATTCCTCTAACTAGCTCATGCATCAAAGGAGACAGGGAAATTTATTTAAAAAATACTTAAAATTTAGTAAAGTTGAAAATAGAACATAACTAAACTTAGAGAGTTTAATTAAAACATTACATCAAATGAGATTTAAATATTTTTATTTATATTGGAAAGGAGAAAAGCTTACATTATTGAGCTAAGTTAAAAGAAAAAAGAAAAAAGTTAGCACAAGATTAACAGAGTAAACCCAAAGATGGCAGAAGAAAGGAAAAAATAAAGTAAGAACAGACATTAATGACAGAGAAAACAAATATACAATAGAGATCATCAATGAGGTCAAAGTTGTTTTTTCTTGAAAGAAACCAACGAAATAAGCAAACCTCTAGTGCGACTGATTAATAAGATGTAAGTGAGAATGAAAAGGCACAAATGAAAACTATTTCAAGTAAAAAGAGAGATGTTAGAGATTGAAAAGATAAGATACTATTATGTACAAATTTATGTCTTTTTAATGTAAAATCTTAATTTGCTGTTAATGGAGTTCCCCTAGCCCTCAATCTACTTCACTTAATTTATAACTTTTGAACACTTCCTCTCTCCGAGGCACCTTTCTGTACTCTGAATATTCAGTGGTAAAAAATCAGAGAAGTTTCTGTTCCTGTGAATGGTATAAGTCAACAATAAAGGGAGGCAGAGAAATAAGATTCCTTCAGAAAGTGATGGGATTATAAAAAAAGAAAACAGAACGATGACATTGTGGGTGGGTGGGGGCCTGTATCAAACTGAGTCATTAGAAAAGTCCTTTACTGGTGGAGACGTGTGCTAAGATGTAATGAGTTAAAAAAGGCCAGCTGTGAAAATATCAGAGGGAAGAATATTCTACCAGTGCTGCTCAATAGAATTTATGATGATGGAAACAGTTGATATCTACTCTCTCCAATATGGTAACCACTAACCACATGTGGCTATTAAGTGTGACTAAGCAAATGAATATTTAATTTAATTTAAATTTTAATTAAAACAGGCATATGTGTATGCCAGTAAGTACAAAAACATCTAAATTTAAAAAATCTAATTCACAGAGAAATATGTCTGCTAAGCCACTCAAGAAGACAATAAAAAACTTTAAATTACATGCTGACTAAAAAAAAAATCTCATAAAAAAGGAAGAAAAAAACAAAAAAGTAAAATTTAATTCCAACTTTATACAAAATATTCAAGAAAAATAGATAAAGAGGAAATATTTCTCAAATGCCCTTGATAGCTGGACACGAATCACATAAGGTGGAGGAATTCTATAGACCAATTTCACTTGTGAACATAAAAAGCCTTAGACATAATACTAGCAAAATATACCTGGTTTTATAAATTTGACTTTGATGGCACCAGGCAAATATTTTGCATAAGTATTAAAAATATTTGACACAAAGAAATTTCTAAAAATTAAAAGGAAAATAAAACAGAAGCCATGTACTTAGCTGTGGATTGAGTCACTAACCAACTGTGCATAGAGAAACAATTTCAAGTCATTCTAAAACACAACATTTTGACCATATATTTTTAGTGGAGTAAACTCTAAAGACAAGAAGATATGAACACAAATCTTCACCAGCTTTCAGGAAATAGTGCTTGTGGCAGTGTTACTGCTATTTTAAGGCTGGGTCCACATATGGTGAGATAGAACAAATGAGTTTGTATGTTCATTGATAACCAAGATTGTCCTCTTAAGAGAAAGGATAGAGGAGTTCTTGTAGTGGCTCAGCAGAAATAAATTTGACTGGTATCTATGAGGACACAGGTTCAATCCCTGGCCAAGCTCAGTGGGTTAAGGATCCGGTGTTGCCATGAGCTGTGGTGTAGGCTGCAGAAGTGGCTAGGATCTGGAGTTGCTGTAGCTGTGGTGTAGGCTGGTGGCTACAGCTCTTATTCAACCTGGGAAACTTCATATGCTGCAGGTGTGGCCCTAAAAAGACCAAAAAAAAAAAATTAAGGATAGAGTAATGTTAGCTTGATAAAGTTTAGTGAAAACTTTAGTCCTTAATTTGAATTGGTATTTTTAGTTTGACTCATGATTTACTTTTATCTTTAAAAAAAAAACCTATTTCCTAATTATTTGCACTGAAAAAAAAAAAAACCTGGAGATTATCACAAACTGAGGTGTTAAGAACATAAATATCACCTAGATTGCAGACTTTAAATATCATTTTCAATTAGATGGAATAAGGACCTCCTGGAGAAATGGTGTTTCTAGGTCTGGAACCAGAAATGTACCATATGAATCTGCAGTACCTTGAAACACCAGAAGCTACCAAGAATCACTGAGGTCTGAAGATTCAGAAACACTGTGAAGAGGCCCTCACTGGTTAAAAATGCAACAATAAAAGCATCAACAATAATCATACTTATGATAGATTGAAAAGCATCAAATATATTAAATCTACAAATTCTACAAATCTTTGTCTCCCTTTATTAATTCCATAACCTTTCTGGAAAAAAATTCTTTGTTCAATCACCTTTTGAGAATGCTATCAAATTTATTTATTATTTTTAAAATTGATAAAGAGTCAATCATATCCAGCTTTTCTTATATGAACTTTACCTCAGGATGAGAAAGTTGTTCATGGGGGAAAGTTTCTCTTTATAAAAGTATTCCAGATAAGAAACAAAGAAGAAATGATAGAATTTGACCACCTAGGAACTTTTAATGAAATAATGCTTATAAAGAAGTAAAAACCAGAAGTTGTACATCTCCTAATGGACATATATATGGCACCACCTATGAAGTATTATTGTCCAAAAAAACCCCAAATATGATCAATCTTTTTTTTTTTTTTTTGTCTTTTTAGGGCTGCGCACGTGGCATATGGAAGTTTCCAGGCTAGGGGTCCAATTGGAACTATATCCACCAGCCTACACCAGAGCCACAACAATGTAGGATCCGAGCCATGTCTATGAACTAATGCTGGATTCTTAACCCACTGAGGGAGGCCAGGGATCAAACCTGCATCCTCATAGATGCTAGTCGGGTTCACTAACCACTGAGCCACGAGGGGAACTCCTGATCAATCTTTTAAACTTAGTTGCCAAGGAAACACAAAAAAACCTATATTGTAAAGACATCACTGGAATTAAATAATAAATTAGCAGTCTCTACATTATCCTGGAATGTAGGAAGTTCTCTAAGAAGACTACTCAGTTTCTTCAACTAATACATTACAAGGAGATAAGCTATAGCTTAAAAGACATTAATCGACATCAGTGAACTTTACTTGGATCTTGAGCAAACTGCTAAATAAAATAATTGAAGAAATTTGAGCACTGACTGGTTATGTCATGTATTGAAGAAGTATTGATAATTTTACATATGATTATGGTATTGTGGTTACGTTTTTAATGACCCATTATCATTTCTACATATGTACTGAAATGTTTTTGGATTTTATAATACTATGTGGTTATCAAGGGTGAGGGAGTGGGATGGACCTGGAGCTTGGGGTTAGTAGATGCAAACTATAGCACTTGGAGTGGATAAGCAATGAGATTCTGCTGTAAAGCACAGGGAGCTATATCTAATCACTTGTTATGGAACATGATGCAGGATAATGTGAGAAAAAGAATGTGTATTTTACATATATAGATGTTATACATCTATATATGTATAACTGGGTCACTTTGTTGTAGCAGAAACTGACAGGACATTGTAAATCAACTACAATAAAACATCTCTTTAAAATATATTAAAAAAACTGACTTAAATAATCTGGAAGAAGGGCCAGTGAGTAAGTGTTAAGATGAAATAAAATTGGCTGTGAATTAATAATTGTTGACGATGATTGTTCACTATTATGTCTGTTTTGCATATTTTAAAGATTGCCACAGTAACATGTTAAATAATTATGAAACTAACTTCAGCTAGAAAGGCCAAAGAGATGAATCACAAACTGGGAGAATATGTTTGCAAAACATAGGTTAGAAATCTCTTGAACATATACTATAAATGTGTATGAGAATGTTCAAAAAGTGCCATTTGCAATAACAAAATATTATTAAATTTTCATCAAGAGAAAACTAAGTTTTCATTGAGAGAAAATTAATAAAGAATGATATTTTTATACAGTGGAATAGCAATGTCCAAGAGTAATAGCTAGACTATATAAATAACTAAGAACAAAACAGAAAAAGACAAAATTCCCAATGCAAAAATGGAGAAACCATAAGCAGATTTTTCATAGTCGAAGAAATACAACACACTAGGAAAAAAAATTCACTGTTTATCAAGAGTAAAAGAGTGAAAGATGGTATATAAACAGTGATAGTCAATATATATGCCTCTCAAAAATGAAATACTGAGTGAAAAAAACACATTTTAGAAAAACAACAGTGGAGAAATTTTAATTTCTATACAGTTAAAAATGTAAAATTAAACAATGTATTATTTAGAATTGCATACTCTATAAAGAAAGACCAAAAAATGATAATTTTCAGAATTTTGGTTACCTCTGGTGGGAGGAGTAGCATATGATTGAGGAAGGGAATTTCAAAGTTTTTTTTTTAATGTCCAGTTAAGGAGGAAGACACTTAAACAGAAAGTCATAGCTCAAAGTGGTAAAAGCAGCAATAAAATAATTCAAAATACATTATAGAAACAAAGAATAGTACTTCATGGGGGAAGGGGAAGAGCTGAGCTGACATTAGAGACTTGAGGAAGGCTCTGAGAATAAAAATTGAATAGGTGAAGAATACAGGAAAAGAATTCCAGACAGAAAGGGTTGGTGAGAAAAAGGCACTGAGCAAAACAAACAAAAAGGCAACAACCACCTTGTGAGTTGGAAGCCATGTATGAGGAGGATCATGGAAGACCTTGGCCTTCTGGAGGGAAGTTGGATTTTTCTTCTAAAGGCAATAGGGAAGTCTCTAAAAGAATGGATGGTGAAGAATGACATAACGTGATTTGAATTTTCCCACTAATGCTATGGAAGCTATGTGGAGAATCATTGTGAAGGGATCAGGATTAAATCAGAGGAGCTAATGAAAGAGAAGAACAAGTTAGTGGTAAGCCTGAATTCTTGTCTGGATGTGTTTATTTGAGGAACCTGAGAGACAGGACTTGGGAGCAGTTAAACAAGCAGGAAGTGCAGAGTCAGGTCTGAGTATTGACACCGTCCTATGGAGACTCTACACTGGATTTTTGCAAGGCAGTAAGAGAAGAGCTACAGGAAAATACTGCCTCCCTGCTATGGGTAATGCTCAGGGCTCTTCTAGAACCCAGGACTGAGAGGCCAAGAGGGTGGAAAAAACACAGTAATTAAAGCAACACAAGCATACCTTTCTCAAGTTTGGCAAACCCGGGGGAAGGCATTTCCAGCATGTCACAGTTCATATTTCCTTTCTCTCCCCAACAGAACATAGTTAGGAAAGAACACACATGTCTGAACTGGATGTAAATCAGAAGGAAGGTGGTTCACAGGAGATTTTGGTTCAAATAATAGGTCAGACCTTTTCAAGCTCCATAAAAAGAGTCATAAAGATCAGTATCTACAAAAACCTGAATTCCATTTCCCACTAAAGGAAATTTGAAATCACCCGGGGCCCCTGTCAACTTCATTTTATTGGTGGACAGATGGAAAGAGAAGTGGATCATAGCTCATTCCTTCAGTAGGTTTTAGAATCCAAGAATCATAGGATGTCACAGCTGAAGGGTATGTTTGAGGTCAATTTACCTGACCTCCCTTCAGAAACCTGAAATAAATCTTCACTAGTAATACTGTAAGAAAGAATTCCTTCATTGCCCCTAGTAGGGATCAGGACAAGTTCTGGGACCTCTTTGGAGACATGGAGGAATTGGAATGGGCCTTTGGAGTAGCAATGGAAAATAATGCACTGCATGGATGCCAATGACAAAAAAATGATCTCGGCAATAAAGCCCTTCCAGTGTGAGCTGAGTTACATGTAGGTTTGGGAAAAAAAAAAAAAAAAAGACTGCAAATTAAAAGTACTCTAAAGCAGAAAAACATAAATTGGAGGGTGGTTAACATCATACTTTACCTCTTTTATCTACATTAGTAGGAAGAAACTCTGCAGATATCATATCATCTATAATAACAAAAACCTATTGAATATTTGGACAGTTAATCCTTTACAAACCATCATTAAACCCAAATTGTATTTGATACCCAGAAGAGGCGAGTGACTTAAACAAGTTCACACAATAGGTAGGCAGAAGTGTAGAAGCAAAACACAGTGTTCCTTGGGACATAATTTCTTCCAGAAGAGGGGCCCACTTATTATTGAAAATGCATTTTGAGTTTATTTTTATTGTGGTAAAATATATATAAGCCAAAATTTGCCATTTCATGGCAGTCCAACCAAGAAATTTATACTTAGTGCAAATTCATTCCAAAAATGAAGGATAAGAAAAAAATGTTTTCATATAAACATAAGCTTAAAGTTGTTGTTACCATGAAATCCTTACTAGCAAAATACTGAAGGAAAGTTTTCAGCTGTAGGAAAATGATCCCAGATGGAAGATCAGAACTGCTAAAAAAAGAGTAGAGTGACAGAACTATCTAGAAGGTGAGTAAATATAAAAGAACATTAATTGATTAAAGCAACAGTGATAACCATGCTCTGTGGGGTTCATAACATTTGTGAAGTAAAACATGACAACAATAGCACAAAAAATGGGAGGGACTATATATATATAAGATTCACAAAGTTTTATCTCATATCTGACATAATAAAAGCATCAATTTAAAGTAAACTCTAGTAACTCAAGGATGCATATTGAAATCTTCATAATAATCACTAAAAGAGTAATGCAAAAAATATAATTAAAAACTAGCTCAATTTGTATATCAAATCATCATGTTGAACACTTCCAATATATACAATTTTTTAAAACAAAATAAATATACATGGTCTGATGGACTAAAAGACTACTAAAGGAGATGAACTTTTAAAAAACTTGATTAACCCAAATTATATCTATAAAGAAGATTCAAATAAAGAAATACAGATACAATACAATAATTAGAAAACAAATAACAAAATATTTAAACCCAAATATATGTATAATTTCATGAAATATAAATGGCCTAATACTCTGATTAAAAGGCAGATATTATCAGTCTAGACCAAAATAATAATAATAATACCCAAATGTATGCTGTTTATAAGAGACACACTTTAAATATAAGGAACAGATAAGTTGAGACTAAATGGTCCAAGAGAAATGATTGTTTATTTCCACCAAAATACTTGCACTAGAATGTTCATTGCTTTATATACAAAGGCTAAGACCTAGAAATGACCCAGATTGTATTATTGCTACATGTAATGATGTGGCTGAATCACACAGATATTGAACAAGTAAAGCTAAGCACAAGAGAATTCATATTTTATTTATATAGTGGTTAACAGCAAAAAGAACTAGTCAATGGTAATTGAAGTCTAAATAGGTGTTATCTCTGAAAGAAGGGGTGTATGGACTAGGAGATGCATATATGTTTGAAAAGATATATATGTTCAATGTTTTGATCTGGGTCGTGGTTATATGGATATATACACATGCACACATATATATATATGAAATATAACATTTAGCATGTGATATATGTATTAGAAAATATATACACATGTACATGTAATATTGACATATATACGTGTGTATAATATACACATATTATACATGTATAATATATATAGAATATATACATATATATATATAGGGCTGCAAATTTAATATCAGCTCCTTTTGTACATTTGAACACATGTTTGACATACTTGAGTTATGTTACACCTCATCTAGGAACAAACAAAAATATGAATAAGCCTAAAATGCTTGATTGTATTATTGATTTTCTATTGTTGGGAATTTAGGTTGTATCCAGTTTTTCAGTATAATAAATATTATTTTTTGGAAAGAAAATGACACTACATTTGCAATCTCACAAAATAAGAATAACTACCCATAGAATAATAATAACAGTGACGATGAATATAAATGAGAAAAAAAATTCACGGAATTGCCTGATACCCAGTGACACAACTAGGAATAGATTTTGAAGAATGGGATACACTTTATAAGAGAATAAATAGGGAAATTTCTGAAAAGGGGCTGTGTTTATTTGTATAAATTACTTTTTAAATTATTCATAAAACTGACAGGAGTTCCCATTGTGGCTCAGTGGGTTCAGAACCCAACAAGTATCCATGAGGATGTAGGTTAGATCCCTGGCCTTGCTCAGTGGGTTAAGGATCAAGCATTTGCCTTGAGCTGCGGCACAAGTCACAGACACAGCTCAGATCTGGTGTGGCTGTGGCATAGGCTTAGGCAAGCAGCTGTGGCTCCAATTTGACTCCTAGCCTGGGAACTTCCATGTGCTGGAGGTGTGGCTGCAAAAAAAAAAAAAAAAACAAACAACCTGACAGTCTCAAAAATGGAAGATTAAATGGAGTGTGCGGAAATGTTATTTGTAATATATTTTCCCAAATATATGTAAAAACTATATTCAATATTATTAATTTTATTAATATTTCCAGTTTTGATGTTTTATTTCTTCACCTATGCAAGAGGAGAGAGTTGGAAAGGCTAATAATACCAGATAATCTCTTTTGTCCTTCTCTCTCTAACAATTTAATTATGGTACTTCTTTCCAACTCTTTTTTTTTTTTTTTTTTTTGCTATTTCTTGGGCCGCTTCTGCAGCATATGGAGATTCCCAGGCTAGGGGTCCAATCGGAGCCATAGCCACCAGCCTACGCCAGAGCCACAGCAACGCGGGACCCGAGCCGCATCTGCAACCCACACCACAGCTCACGGCAACGCCAGATCGTCAACCCACCGAGCAAGCGCAGAGACCGAACCCGCAACCCCGTGGTGCCTAGACGGACTAGTTAACCACTGCGCCACGGCGGGAACTCCTCTTTCCAACTCTTAACTCCACTTCTATTCATTCCTTGTCATTTCTTTCCAAAGAAAACTTTAAATTTCCAAATTTAAATACACAGGGATGAGGAGGTCTTAGTAATTTGTAGCCAATTTCTGAGATACAAGTGATACGCTATGTCCCAATCATCATGCCTCATTCTTCCCACATTTTTAATGACTAACCCTTCCTCCTCAGACAGCGTCTGGGGGCATCTCTCTCTAATACACTTTTCTAGAGGGAGCTGGTGTCTTTCCACAGCCAACAGAGGATAACACCCAGCCAGTCAAATGGAGTATATGACTCTTCCAAATAGGGGCAAGGCTGACAGTGCAGGACCACTCACTCCATTGTCACCGAGTCACAGATGGCTAGCACCGAAGAAAAGGTGCAGCTGTGTTATGAGGTGAGTGGAGACAAGTAAGCATCCCAAAGCATCTATCCATGGTGCATGTGCACATCTGGTACTGATTCCCTCATTTCCCCTTCCAGGGAGGGTTGCGTTCGCGCGCGCGCACACGCGCGCGCGCGCGTGTGTGTGTGTGTGTGTGTGTGTGTGTGTAAGAGCAATCTAAGCAGGTGAGAACTTCCAACTCGCAGGCTACAGAGGAGATAATGGGGACAGGGATAACAGGGACAGGCACGTGGTACAAGTTAAGAGGGGGCTGCTAATAAAAATTGCTCTCCCGTGACCACTGCTGGAGGAGAATGGCAAATCATGCCTTTCCTTTTTGCCATTGGCAAACAAATGTTTACTTTTCAAAAGAGTTTTAAGGGTTGAACTTCTAGTCCTAATTTGTGCAGACAGGTGAATCTGCCTCCAATTAGAGCTCAATTATCTTCCCTTGCCATTCTTGAATTTTGCCTCTTACTCATGGTGCTTTTTGAGGAGCTAATATCTATAATATTTTATCGCTGATTTGCTCCTGGCCAAGCCCCATTCCCCACTCACCTTGTGCTTCTTGCAGTCTGCACATACTGTCACCTCTCTTGATCATGGTCTTCTCCCCACCTCACCCTTGGTCCTTCCTCTCCCTTCAGGCTCGAAAGACTATTGGCTAGCCCACACGTCATTATGCAGCATCTCTGGCAGACGCCTCCTCCTTTTTCTCACTCATCCTCACTGTTTTCAGGCTGTCTCAGGGTTTTGTGTTCAGTGGCTGGCTGAAGGTACACTTTAGTGCTTAAAGGGAAAGAGGATGCTGGCCCACTGGCTGTGGCTCAATTTCCCAAACAATTCTGGATGAGCGTTTATCAGCCTACATGCTACTTACTAACTGTATAAGCTTGAGTGTGCATTGCCATCTAGAATTTCACAGAGAGGCATTGTTGTGCTTTGGGACAGCATTTGAACATTCCTGGGTTTTGTTATAAAAAATATTAAATATCAAAATCATCAAAATATCACCTGAATCCTAACAGGAATGACATCTATTTGAGGGAGGTCATCTTTTATTGAGTGTGAAAGGAAAAAGCAAGGAAAGGCTGGCATTGAATAAAAGCCATGCTATCCCAGGCTGACCCTGTGCTCCATCTTTCAACACTCACTGAATTCCATGCCATCGCCTTTGAACTTTCCATACACCTATGGATCTTGACCCTTACTAGATTATGAGCAGAATATGCGTCATTATTATATGCATAATAAGTATTATATCTCATGTTAGGAAACATAGAACTGAATGATGACCTGGCCACGCAACATTCACATTAACTGTGGACACATCACTTCCAGTCTGTTGGTCTCATTTTCCACACCTGTAAAAATATGAATATTAAGGGGATCCTGGAAGTTCATGAGTGTTCCTTTATTACTTGTTTTTATATGAATCAAAGTTCTAGGATGTGACCATAAGCATCGTTTTCTTTTGAACATTTTCCCGGAGTTTGATGGTGCTGACACAAGATATGCCTGCTATTTTGTTAAAGAAATGACAAAATTTAAGCAAGTAACACATTCATAAATCTGCACTAAAAGGCAATAAATAATAGTCTTGAGAAGAAGTACCCCATTGTTCTCAGAGTTCCCAGGGCCCAAAGGAAGGGCATACAACCAACTAGCCCAGAGCCCCCCATCTAAACACACAGTCTTCACCCCACAAAGATGAGATGCCCCAAAGAGACAGTCACCAGCACATCCAGCCTTGCCTCTGGCTTCAAGCCCTGGGAAAGTCAAAAATAAGGAAAATAAAGGTAAAGCATAAGAAGTAAGAACATGTATTTATGGGAGTTCCCATTGTGGCTCAGTGGAAACAAACCCGACTAGTATCCATGAGGATGCAGGTTCGATCCCTGGCCTTGCTCAGTGGATCCTGCTTTACCCTGAGCTGTGGTGTAGGTTGCAGACGTGGCTTGGATCTGGCATTGCTGTGGCTGTGGTATAGACCAGTAGCTACAGCTACGATTCAACCCCTAGCCTGAGAACTTCCATATGTAAAGGGTGTGGCCCTAAAAAGACCAAAAAAAAAAAAAACCCCAAAAAACAAACAAAACTACAAACAATAAGTGCTGGAGAGGGTATGGAGAAAAAGGAACCCTAGTACACTGTTGGTGGGATTGTAAATTGGTGCAATGCTGTGGAAAGCAGTATGGAGATTCCTCAGAAAACTAAAAATACACCTACCATTTGACCCAGCAATCCCACTCCTGGGCATCTATCCAGAGAAAACCACGACTCGCAAAGACACATGTACTCCAATGTTCATTGCAGCACTATTTACAATAGCCAAGACATGGAAACAACCTAAATGTCCATCGACAGAGGAGTGGATCAATAGGATGTGGTACACATACACAATGGAATATTACTCAGCCATTAAACAGAACGAAATACCAGCATTTTTAGCAACATGGATGGACCTAGAAACTATCATGCTAAGTGAAGTCAGCCATACAATGAGACACGAACATCCAATGCTTTCACTGACATGTGGAATCTGAAAAAAGGACAGACGGAACTTCTTTGCCTAACAGATGCTGACTCACAGACATTGAAAAACTTATGGTCTCCGGAGGAGACAGTTTGGGAGGTGGGGGGATGTGCCTGGGCTGTGGGATGGCAATCCTGTGAAATCAGATTGTTATGATCATTATACAACTATAGATGTGATAAATTCATTTGAGTAATAAAAAAAGTAAAAAAAAATTTAAAAAACATGTATTTATATTGTTTGAATTATTATGAAAATATTCAAAATATTTCTAAATTAGCTAAAGAAAAACATATGAGTCAAACAGATCTTCACTCCTCCCTCTTTCCCTCCCTCATGCCTCCTCTCTTCCTTCTCTCTTTCTCTGCTACCATGTGCCAAGAATGCACCTTTAGCACATCTTCCAGTAAGCTCTGGTGAGTTTTATTTATTGGGATATGGGTCAGGTGATGTTTAGATTGGGACCCATCATCATCATCTCTAGGAGGTACATGGGACCCTTGGCTTTCTGCTCTCACTCATCACCCTTTAACACAGCCCCTGTGAGATCCGACCCACTCTCCAACCATGAAGCTAATCTCCCATCCTGCCTTCTCCCTCACCCTCCATTATGCCACATCTGCAGTTGCCAAAGGGCAACACTCTTTGGATGACATTTTACCTTTCACACTCAACATGCCCACTCTGAATCTATCTTCTTCTAACTCTCCCACATCCATGAGATCTAGCTCTATCTTCCCTTAGTAACATCTCCCACATTTGGTCCTCATTCTTCATCTAGACCATCACATCCCCCATAATGGGGAATGGATCTCAAGGGCCATTTGGCCTCATCCTCTGCCATCACACCCCACAGGTGCTCCAGCAGCTCTAGGAGCAGGGAAAGTAGGCTCCACTGCTGAGAGCTCAAGGTGCTATGTGTTGGCTTGAGACTCCACCTGCCTCCATGATTTTGCCACCTTCTGCCTTCTAGCCCCATGGAACAAATGGGATCTCTGATGAAATTTAAAGCACATCCTGCCATCTCTGACACCATTCAAATCTGCATGTGACATTGTTGATACCATCCTTCCCAGGTCAGCCCCTCTGCAAAATACTCTCCAGATGAAGGCCCTGATTTGGATGTGAGCTTAAGGGTGCATTACCCTGGGAGGCAGTCCCCTTCCTGAACATTCTAGGACCCCTCCACAGAGGCCTGGGCTGCAGTTACAAAGCTGATCTCTGGGGAGAAAGTGCATGGCAACGAAAATGCCTTGGCTCTCAATAGCATTTGATAGCAACGTGGATCACTTCTGATGGGGCCCAGGTTTTCCATTTTTATAATTTTAAATCTTTCTGTGGAGGGCAGTAATATCAACTGAAAATTATCTGAGAATGCCAAAACATACAGCAGTTTCTTTTTTTAAAGTAGAGTAACTTTAAAAAAAAAACAACAACAGTATATGATCCCATACTACCTGTGATGGTTAATTTTATATGCTAAATTTTATAGATCACAGTACCCTGATATGTAGTCAAACGCCAGTCTGGATGTTGCTATGAAGGTACTTTTTAGATGACCACACCCTGATATGTGGTCAAATATCAGTCTGGATGATGCTGTGAAGGTACTTCTTAGATGAGAGTAACATTTAAATCAGTAGACTTTGAATAAAGTAGCTCACCTTCTATAATATCAGGGTTGGGAAAGGAGGAGGAAATCTGATCCAGTCATTTGAAGGCCTGAGAAAGAGACTGACTTCCCCAAGGAAGAAGGGAGTCTGCTTCCAGCATTTAGACTCAAGCTTCAAAATTAACTCTTTCCTGGGTTTCAATCTACTTCTCTGTCCTGAAGATTTTGGACTTGTCAGCCTCCGTAGGCACACAAGCTAATTCCTTAAAATCAATCAATCTGTGTGGGGGAGGGGTGCGTGTGTTTGTCTTGCTGTCTCTTTCTCTCTCTGTCTCTCTGTCTTTGTCTCTCTGTCTAGTTAGATATGTATTTATATGACTCTATTTCTTATCTGCCTATCTATCCATGCTGTTGCTTCTGTATATCTGGAGAGTCCTGACTGACAGACTACCCTTAAGAGATCTTTTGAATTACAATTAAGAAGTATATGCTCATTTTTTTCCTTTATAACCTGATGCATTATAATAATAACCATTTCTCTCATCTTTTTTGCTCTCATAAACCCTGTAGAAGGGTTGAAGCTCAAATATGAACACTAACAAGGGCTCATTATGTATATTCAAGGGCTCAAGAGATTTCTCCCTTCTACCTGTCTTTGTTCCTATACATGTATATATATCTCACACATTTTAAAGAGAAATATAGAGGTAATTTTTATTTCCAGAAAAAAACACAATTTATATACATGAGAAGTCACATATTGAAATGAAGGATGGGAGAGTGTGAAACAAAATAAAACCAAATGGGTTAAAAATGCTTCTAACACATTTCAAAGAAATCTAAGGGTTTTTTATTCATTTCCCTCTATGGGATATAGTCATTCCTTTAATTAATAAAGATTAGCTGAGTTTTCTTCATCGAAAGCTCTGCTCTATGGGTCCTGGTAGGGTCTAATGGCATGATCTGGACCCGAGGAGCGTGTCCATCATGGCTTGGAGACCATGGGATGTGCAAGATCCACACATAAATAACCAGGCTGCGACCAGGACTGGAAACAGGAGAAAAGTATACAGTGGTGTGTGGTGTGAGACAGCTCCTATGGGTGCTGTATAGAGGGATGGGGATGGAGTGGAAAACTCTTTCCAAGAGGAACAGCCAACAGGTACACCGGCCCAAGGCCCAGGGTGTATGGGTGGTGCAGGGAGCAATAATAACAGCTGTCTGGATGCAGCGTAAAAGTCATGCTGGGAGAAGTAGTAAAATGGAAGGTGGGGAGTAACTGAGACCAGGTGTGGCCTGGTGGTGCAGCATTTAGGCCTTTGGCCACAGAACTATGCTCATGGATTACAGAAGTTCAAGTCGGCCACATTCTTCTGCAATTGCACAAAGAGGTTCCAGTTTTAACGGGTATCTGGTAAGACGTTCCTGAAGTAACTTCTCCCAATTCTCCCCCAAAATGCCCATGAAAACAAGTTATAAAATGACAGAAACTCACATGATTCAAGATGAGAAAACAGTCAACTGACCACCCTAAGTGGCGGGAAATTTCCTCCCAAACAGGTCGATGTGATGAGATCCAGCAGCATATTTTTCCAGCCTATTCTTTTTTTTTTTTTTAAAGTATAAACAAAGCAAACTCTTTTCCAATAAAAGGAAAGATAGTATTCGGGAACCTTCCCCCACTGTCTGTTATCTACTCAGAAACATAAGAACCGTACCCACAAGAAAACTGAACTGCAAACTTACTGTTGAATTTTGAGTTAGTCAGAGGACTGTTTCCCACCCATTAGCATATGCCTCATCTTTGCCTTGTCTTTTATGTACACTGGAGCTGCCCAGACTCCCAGGGTCTGAGGGATGGGCAATCAGGACAAGTCACACTGCATCCTGGGAAATACAGCCTCTGCCATTTCTTACTCTCCATCAGTGGCTCCAGTTCTTGACTCTCTTCCTCCTGTGGTACCCACATAGGCAAGTTCTCTGCTCACACACCCTGTGTTCCAGGAGGGCATAGTTCAACACCCACTCATGACAAATATTTTCAACAATCTCAAGTGGAAAGGAAATTCTTTAGAAAAAAACTCTACAGAAAATATCATACTTCTGGTAAATCATTGAAAGTTTTCTTACTGACATTGTACATAAGACAAGGATTCTAGCTATTACCATTTCAAGTGAAACTTATGATGGAAATTGGCATGGGGGGGTCAGAAGTCAGCATAGTGGTCACTCAAAGGGCAGTGAGGGATGGAAGAGGAGAGGTTCTCACAGAGTTTTGTAAAATCTGTTTCTGGATCTGATTTGGGTTATAGGGGATATTCCCTTTGTGAAAATTCTTCAGAATAAACACTTAGGATTTGTGCTGACTTGGAAAAAACCTCCAAGATGTATTGGTGTGTGAAAAAAGGTGAATTGCAGAACCATACATGCCACATGACCCCATTTGTGGATATATGCAAGTATTAAAATTTTAAAAAAATTAGAAAGTGATTGGTAAAAGGAAAATTTTACTTTTTATTCTTACATAATTCAGCTTGTTTATAGCAAAACTATATTCAAGTTTTACTTAAATAAAATCAATTTCAATATTTTCTAAATGGAGGCAGAAGAGAGCCTACTCTGTTTTCATAGACTTGTGCAGGGTGGCGAGCCTAGGGGGACAGAGCCTTGCCTTTGCTGGCAGGGTCCTGCTGTTGGGGGGGGGGGGCGCGGTGGCAGGGATCCAGGGGCAATCAGGGCTCCACTTCCAGCGCCACCTTCTGGGTACTGGGTGATTTTGGCAAGTGGCTTAGACAGGGACTTGCTGTCCTTGTGCAGAAAGAAGGAAGGGGAAAACAACGAGGTAAACAACCTAGTTCTGCTGTCTGGAATCTGGCTTTCTCCATCTTTCACTCCATCCTGTCCCTGCAGCCCGCCCCCTCCCTGTGTGGGACTTGAGCAAATGTTTGTGGGAGAATTAGACTACTCGACTCAACGTTGACTTTCTGTCAACTTCCATTTCATCCTAAAGCCAGAGAGCAATGACCTTGAGGGGTATGGTTTTAAGAGGTGCTGTTAACTCTGGACGAGATGGGGAGCTGGTTCCTGCACGGTCTGGGGGAAGAGTACCCCCCTCCCCCAGATCTTCATTTCCCTGACAGCTTTTCAAGACACAGTTGCTATTTGTCCTTTGGTGCCTGAGTGGGGAGACAAAGTCTGAGACCATAACTTTAACAGGGAAAAACTACAAACAAATAGCAAGGAATAAATCCAAGTTTAAAAATAAACAGTCTGCACAGTTAACTCTTCAGGGCAATGTATTGGTGAGTGAGCTGAGTGACGGATCACCCAGCTGCCTACAGCCAGCAGAATGCTTTCTTATCAGCCTCACTAATTGTTCAGATGGAGATAGAAGACACTTCCCTCCAGAATGGACCTGCTCAGTGGACCTTAGAGCTTACCTTGTCACCTAGTTTACATTTATCTAATTCCCCCATCCCCCACCTTGGAATACAGTTCCAAACCCAAGCCCCCAGCCGGCACACGGGGACTTACGTTAGCATCCACCCTCTTACTGTGGCTACCTGGGGCTGCATCGGGCTGTGTGTGTCCCATCATCACCATCACCTGCATCTCCTTAACTACAGCTGAGATAAATGTCATCTTGGGGAGCAGAAGCCCTTGCAGTAGTCAGCAGGGGCCGTAAAGGAGCAGATGCCTCCCCCTCCAGTCACGTACTGCACTCGGTTGAGGCCAAGCCTTTGGTGAGTTGTCAGAAGGCACCACTACCTCTTATTTGGATGGGTCTTCATTAATCCTTCATTGGAGATTTAATTGGCACCACCTTAGGGCACCGTGTGTTTATAAAATGATATACAACTTCAGACATTCATTAGCACTGTCAGTGCCTTTGGAATGATAAATAGCAGGAAGGCTCAGTCGAAAGGCTTCTGGAGCTAATCCCAAATTAACTTTTCTCTACCCTGCCAAGAAGAAATATGAGAGCAGTGAAGGTTTTATGATAGCCCATAATCTCATGATTAAACAAGCGGCTGAGAAAAAAATGGGACAATGCATTATGTTTTAATTGAAATCCAGGAATCAAAATAAACACCGGTGTCTCAGAGCCCTTCTGGTGACAAGGCCTAATGCTCCTACATTTTAACACTAAACCCCAGTGCCACACACAATGTGCTGAGTGCGGAGTCTGTCACCAAAGCATACTCAGCCCTACCCAGGGCTCGTATCTGTGCGTTTATTTTTTGATCAGGATAAATGGGCTGTCTCCAAGACTCCGTTTCTACACGTCCTCCTCACTCCAACAGTTGCCCAAATTAAACCTTTGGAATTCTACGGGTAGTTAAGGTTTAACTTTACCGACAAGAAAATAACTCAATTCCATTAGGGGAACCACCCCAGTCTGGAGAAAATATGAGAGGGATTGGACTGCCTTTAGCTGAACGCCAAGGAGAGGAAGCAAAGGTAGGAAGAAGCTCTTGTTTGCACTCTGGAGAGTTATGTAAACTGGAGCTTAACTTTCCCTCCAGACCACCCAGTTTTATCTCTTTAGGAAAACATTAGCACATTGGAAATGCCTGGAGAATCTCTGGAAGCCTCTTTGGAATTAACAAGAAGAGGCTCCCATTTCATGGTCCATGAACAGAAGACAAACCAGCACACTTGGGATACACAAAAGTAACCACCAAAAAAAAAAAAAAAATTCACATAAATATTTTGAAATTGTGCCCTAAGGGCCAATTACTCTTTTTTCCTTTTTCTTCTTTTCCTAATTAAATTCAAATCTCTCATTTTGGTTACTGACCATTCAAGTCTACAGAAATTTGGGAATCAATTTCCCCGCCTGTTGAATATCTCTTGTCCTTTTGCTTTCTTTTTCAGCATTTGAGATTTTCTAAACATTTTTCCTTTGAAAAAGAGAAGTCTAAGTGGGCTTCCTTTTAACAACTGGGACAGCCATCAAAAGGCCACGGTCGCCAGCCTCTGTTTGGCCCGACAGAGGCACAGGTAAACATCCTGGGCTCTGCCTGAGAAGTCACGGCTGCTCCTTACACCACAGCCCTCTGTGTAAATGTTACCTCTTGTATCTAGATGGGTGGGTCAGCTACACAGGTAGTTTCATTTTCCTGAAGACCTGCAGACTCTGTCTGGAAAGAGTCTAGGGCTGTAGGACCTCCACCTTTAGCCTGCCTTTGCTAGTGGCCTGAGGGTCTGGATGCTTTTCCATCCCAGATGATCAGCTTAGCTGGAGAAATAGCAGAGCGGTCCTCCTGTGGCGGCCTGAGCTCCTCTGGTCCCACGGCCCCTCCCTGTGCTGTATAGACCCTGGGACACTCTTTGGTGTCATTTTAAATATTCAGACCTGGACCTCTTCCAGGCACTTGGTGTGTTTTTGTAAGAAGATAGTAAGCGTTATTATGTTCCCTCCTTCATGCTTATTTTTGTACATGTTTACCACAGGTGATTTGTTACCTGCTTATCTCTAGCCTGCCGACCAAGACCATCTGTCCCAGTCAGGGGAAGAGCAATGCTCCCCAGAAGCGCCAGAAAAACGTTCATCCAGGGATTAGCAGACATCTCGGAGCAGACGGAAAGGGCTGTTGCTCTGCAATTACTGCTTCCTAAGGAAACAGCCATCAGAAGATGCCTGGCCAGTGTCTGCCCCCTCTTGCCTGGATAGCAGCCTGTAAGATCCATCTTTTGTGGATGGCATGTTCTGCTCCACACGCAGTCTGTTTGTGCATCTTAGGATGGGTCCCTACATGCATTCTTCACTCCCAGATCCCCTGTTCTGGAGAAGGCCCCAGGAGCGGTGCCCCCCGCCTGGCAGGTAACACAGAGCAGGGGACGGATTTAGTCCTGCATGCCCACGCTTAGAGTTCAGGGTTTCAAAATCATGTGAGCTGGGCCTCCAAGGGTGAGAATGGACAGACAGGGAGAGAGGAGACAGGTTGGCCATGAGAGGATGGAAGGGAAAAACCAGTACTGGTCCCTGGTACCAGTCCATCCTCTGTCCTTGCAGAGAAGTTAAAATAGAATGAGCCATCCATATTCTAGAAGAGCCTGGGGAGAAGTGGGGCTGTGGTGTTGAGAGAAGGGAGTTTCTGTGCAGAATCCTTGACATGCCTAGAGGCTTGACCATGAATTTAAGAGCCAAGGGACACTTCCTTGTGGCAGCCTCAGCCCAACCCATCAGTCATGAGAAGGAAGCAGCCCGTATTGCAACAGGGCTGTGGCTCTGGTCACACGGTGATGGTCACCATGTCCCCACACTGTCCCCATCCCCTGGAAAGGAGTCAGCCCTCCAGGCCCTGTTCTGTTCCTGGTTACTCAAAGAGCTGACTGTGTGAGGGTTGGGGACACAGCAGAGGAGAAAGAAAGAAGAGGTCAAATTAAATTCACCCACAGTTCTCCCATCAACTGTCTATACGTAAATTATTTGAGGTTTAGCATATGTGAGAACCATTTGGAGAAATATAAGTTTCTTTGCAGTTCCACATGGAGAAAGATATTAGGGCCTTTGCCATCTTAGCTCAGCTTGGATGTGAACAGAGAGTGATGGGGGGACGGGGAGTTAGGCCATGTGAACTAAGCTGGGGCAGGGGCCCTGAGTATCCCTGTGAAATAGGGGACCTTCAGGCAGATGTGGGTTCAGCCCTCCACTTCCTGATCAACTGTGCCATCTTGGACAGTTGCTTGACTTCCAGGGACTCCAGCTGGGGATAATGATATCCACCTGGAAATCATCCATGACAGCTAAGAAAATATGTGTGAGCAGTGTTTGGTGAACCCTAAACAACAAAACGCGGAAGAAAATGAGAAGGTTGGGAGAGGGCATCTGGAAAAAGGAATGATCACAGGGTCTGCAGGAGGGTGTAGTAGAGCTTCCTTGGTGCTCGTGAGAGCCATGGAGACTCTGAAACAGTGGTTCCCAACCTTTAGTGTGCATTTAAGTTGTCCCTCAGAGGGCTGGTTGAGGGATGTATGGCCAGGCTCCACCTCTAGAGATTCTGATTCAGCAGGTCTAGGTGTCACCTAGGAACGTGGCCTCCATCAAGTTCTCAGGAAATGCTGATGCAAAGGACACACTTTGAGAACCTAAGGTATCTTTGTGCCTTCCTGTGTAGGGAAAAGCAATGAGGTGGTGCCTCGGCTTGGAGGGATAGAGGAACTCCTTGGACTTCAGAGGAGCCATATCCAGGACAAAGGGCTAGTTTTGATCCAGACCTACAACCAACCCTCTCCCTTAACATCTTCCCAGACACCATGGTTCTGGCCTGGACAAGCCCAGGAGTATGTAGTCTTAGCAGCCCTTCCTTCCACCTGCCTTTTCTCTCCATCCACTGCTCCTGTTTCAACCAAACCAACCACACAACTCCTACTTCTCTCCCCGCCAAGGCCCAGTGGATCCAATGTCCTCATGGCCTGAGAAAATGTAGCCTCTCATTAGCTCTCCAGAAAACAAAACAAAACAAAACACATCTGCACATCTACACACAGGAACATACACAGGAACATCCTTTACAGCAGAATTTATAAACTCAAACAGCTGGAAACAGCCTCTCTGTCTATCAACGGGGGAATGGTTGGATAGACTCTGATACACACCTACTGCAGAACGCTGTGCAGCTGTTAAAGGAGATGGTTCTGAAGGTGCTAATGTGAATTACTCCCAATACACCTCAGTAAGAAGAAAAACATGGAGTTCCCATTGTGGCTCAGCAGGTTAAGGACCTGATGTATTCTCCATTAAGATAAGCGTTCAATCCCTTGTCTCATTCAGTGGGATAAGAATCCAGCATTGCCACAAGCTGCACCGATGGTCACAGATGCAGCTCCGACCTGGCGTTGCTGTGGCTGTGGCGTAGGTCGCAGATGTGGCTCTGAGTTGACCCCTCGCCTGGGAACTTGCAAATACAAGTGCAGGTGCAACTGTAAAAAGAAAGCAAATAAAAACTGGAAAAAAAGAAGAAAAACACAGATTATGAAGCAATAGGCATGGTGTGATCTCATTAAGAAAAATAAACTTCAAAAAATACACTGCAAAGAGCATGTATTTCTGTAGTCGGTGTTTATAGAGAGAAATGAGACATAGCTGTTTAAAGACACTAACCATCTCTGGGCAGAAAAACTAGGGCGGTGATGTGTCAAGGGGAACTTGTATTTCACCTATGTTGTTTGGTGTCTTGAGGGACATATCCTTAAACAACTTGAATGATTAAAAAATAAAAGTATCGACAAAAGAAAGGAAGTTGAGTGATATGAATTTCTGCCACGTTGTGTCCCTAAGCCCTGCCTCTGTCCTCATTTCCTTTCCTTCGTCTCAAAAGGCTCACCCTTTCTTTCCAATATTTATTATTATTCCAAGAGCCAAATGATCTGCGACAATGAACCCCAATCTCTCCTGGACATCGACTCTATCTGCTGTGCCCCCACTGGCTTGCAACCTGCCCTCCTCCACCCCTTGCAGCTCCTGCTGAGTGTGGCCTGGTCGCCATGTTCCCAGAAACCAGTTCAGCTCTCCCAGTGTCGACCATTGGAGTTGAATACCTCTCTTTCTGAGGGTCTCTTTTCATATCACAGGAATAGATGTTTTATAAGCATTGGGCTTTTTTCCCAAAGAGTTTTCTATCAATACCTTGATAGGATTATATGGAAATGAGGAGTTAATTTGGGAAGAGCTATAACAATTGCAAGATTCAGAAGCCTTTGCAGATCCTGCATTTACCCAAATGCCTCCTTTACATCTCTGGAGAAATGTTTTCATCATTTAGAGCCCATACTTCATCAGACTTACCAATAGAGAGTTTAAGTTTTTTTGATACAGCACATGACATTTTCACTTTTACTATATTTCTTGATGAAGCACTGCCTGGGTGTGGAAAGGCCATCATTTTAAACAATGGTGGCCACTTTATTAAACTCTTACTCTTTTTTTTTTTTTTTGCTTTTTAGGGCCACACCTGCAGCATATGGAGGTTCCCAGGCTACGGGTCAAATTGGAGCTACAGCTGCTGGCCTGCGCCACAGCCACAGCAATGCGGGATCCGAGCCTGTGTCTGCAACCTACACCACAGCTTGTGAGTGTTTACCCTCTAAGCAAGGCCAGGGATTGAACCTGCAACCTCATGGTTCCAAGTTGGATTTGTCTCCTCTGTGCCATGACAGGACCTCCAAGGTTTGATAATTTTGAGTTTAGCTACATGCTATCCACAAACATTTGAGCACTCTTTTTAAAAATTATCTTTATTTATAATTTATATCTTATTTAATTTGCTGACAATGTAAAATCATAATTGTGATCAATGTCTCTCCTTTTTAAAAGACTTTAAAAAATAATGATATATAATGTATTTCTACAAATATAAGATTTACTAGAGTGCATGGCCAAAAAATGACTTATTTTTTTCTAATTTTTTTTAGATAAAAACAAGATATTGATTTTCACTAGATAGCTTCAGCATCTTTTTGGCTGCATCTATGTTCTGTTTTTTACATATTGATATTAATTTTTTGTTCTTGGGACATATGATGCTTGATCCTGGTGAATGATAAATTTCATGCAGGATTCAAGTTATTTTGCTTCTTTGTTAAGATTTTTGGCATCTATAGAAGAAATCTGAAAATTAGGATATGTCTGGGATTATCATATATCTCCCAATTTTATCTATAAAATACAGCAAAAAGACACATATGTGTATTTATCATCTATTACTTCTCCCTAGTGTTAGTGTGACCTCTTGGCTTTCTTATGAATCATATATGAATCATGCAGCATTTGCTTCACATTCTCATAATACAGACGTAGTGCCTGTCCTTGTTTGAGCTTTCTGAAGGCAGGCCCTGAGCTGGGGATCTGGCTGCAGGTAAGGTATTTGAGGCACAATCCCAGGAAGCAGGAGCAGGAATAGGGGAGGGAGACAGAGAAGGTGGGCAAGCCAGGGAAAGACCCTCAAAGGCGCAGGGGACAGTGTGTACAACCTGGGACTAGCTCGGCTGGGAACCGCCTGAGAAAGACCAAAACCACACCTCGGCAGGGTCCTGCAGATCCATGGGGAAGGTTGAGGGTGACCCTGGGACCATGAACTCCCAGCTTCTCTGGCCTGTCTGTGCTGCCTACAGGTGGAGTGAGCACCCAGGCCCCTGGGCAACTGAGATGCTGGTGGGTGCACAGCAGCTATGGGAGGGTCAGGAGTCACCGCAGCTGAGCATAGGAGCTGAGCCTTTGTGCTGGGGGCAGGAATAGGCACACAGAGAGCGTCAAAGTGTCTGCTCCAGACAGCATTCCCATGGTGGCTTTTTCAAAGTCTAGTTCCCCGTTTTACAAGGGATCTTTTGCACCAGCAAAAGTATTCATTAAATATTCCCCAGATAGTTTCTGCCAAATCATCTACAAGCTATGGTAATGCCACTTGGGTCAATGATGCAAACAAATAAAAATTTAAGGGAGACAGTAACCAGTTCCTGGGGTGCCTTCATTCCTGATAGCCTGCTGTTTTGTGGCGCCTGCAAGTACCCTCAAATAGCTCCCATTTCCCCCAGAGGCCAAAATCAGTGTCTCATTTTTGTCCCCAAAGAGCACATCTGGAGCCATCTACCTCTACACCTTCTCCCGGGCCTCTGCTCAGCCCGTCTCTGACCCACCTTATAGCTGAGCCTCATTTCTGGGGTAGGCTGAGGGACAGAATAGCATTAGGAAAGAGGACAAGGCTTTGGTAATTTGTACTACTTGCTAGTGGAACTGACAGCAAATTTAAGAGCTGAGTCTTGTGTTCTGCTGGGATGTCCCCAGACCTTCAGGGATACATTCTTCCTGCCCTGGAACCCTCTGTAGCTCTGGAAACGCAGAGAATGCTGCCCAAGCATCCACTCTGGGGGTGGATCAGCCCTCCTTTGGGCACCTGGTGGACACGTGATCATCACACGATCCCAAGCTGTGGCCTTTTATGCTTGGGGCAGAAAGAGGCACACAAGCTCCAGATGTGTCCTCTCTGGGTCCCATTTGCTTAGAGCAACATCTGACACAAAAGAGTATCATTAATTGAGCCCCTGGAATGACAAAAAATTGGCCCATTGTTTAAATATCAACTTATCAGGAAAGTGTTCATTAACTACCTTTTTTTTTTTTTTTTCCGCCATGGCTTGTGGAATTTCCTGCGCCAGGGATTGAACCCATGCCACAGCAGTGAACTGAGCCACAGCAACGACAATGCCTAATCCTTAACCTGCTGAGCCACTAAGGAACTCCTAACCACTCTTCCTAACATAGCAAACCCTACTTGAAATATTCCCATACCCCTTTCTCTGCTGTGGTTCTTCTGTAGCACTTATAACCATTTCACTCCTCTGGGTTCTGTCGATTCTCTCCAGAATATGAGCTCCATTTGGCTGGAGTTTTTGCTCATTTGGTCATTATTGAAAACCCAGTGCTTAAGGCAGGACCTGGAACATAGACACACTCAATAATTTTTGTAGAATAAATAAAAGTGTAAGCAAATGAATGAGTAGAGAACCATCATCATAACCCCCCTAGACAGAGACCATATTTTTCTAGCTGATGTTCAGAAACACAGATATTGAAAATCCCAGAAAACTTTTGTGGGACAAAGTAGCAAGTAACAGTTAACCTAGAGTTTGTTGAAGACCAATTAAAAAATTATAGAATGCTAGCCTATTCCTTTGTTCCAGGACAAAGGTAAGAAAAGATGAAATAATAACCTACCCCTCCCCAAAGAACTATAGTTCTTCTGGGGACAGATCTGGGGAAAGCTGTATCCCTGAGGTATTTAAATGCTTGTCACAGAAAACCCCATCTAAGTAGTCAAGTAGGATCCTTCCTGCCCCCCACCCCAGGACATAGAAAGGGGGTTATGAACTGAATCACACAGGGGTCTGTATGGGGGTCCTGTCTCAGCAGATTCTGACAGAGTCCCCTAGAGTGTACGAGACCTTGGATAAAGATTTTTTTTTTTTGCAAGGTCTGTCTATATCAACAAGGGGGCCCAGAGCCTAGGTTTTCTCAACTTTTCCCACAATGGCTGTTCTGAAAATGTCACTCCAGAATATGCTTGACAACCTGCACTCCACAGCTGCTCTGCTAACTAGGGTATCGGGGCTCTGGCGGAGTCCACATCTCCCCAACTTCCCATAAGCTGGCTGAACTCAGAGGTACTCAGGGGTCTGCATAATGGCAGATTCCTCAAGTTTCCCACAAAGGAAAAGCATGAGAACCTAAATCAAATGAGCAAATGGATAATCATTGTCTAAACAAAATCTACTTCGAAATTGAATTTGCTAAACAGGATAAGTGCAGGAGCAATTCATATTTATGTTTAAATTTGACGGGATGCCTACAGATTTCCAACAGGCACTCACAAATAAGTAGGCAACATGCTTTCTCCATTTTGGAGGGTTTATTCCCTAACTTAAAAAATTGTGTTTCCATCTGCTTTAAAGTCATATTTTAGAAAGGGAGTTCCAGAATTTAATGTTCAGGCCAAACCTCAGAGTTGCTCAACTGTCTTGCCATTTCTAACTAAGGATGACTAACATTTGTTGAGCTCTCCCTTGTTTAAGAAAGCTATTTCACATCAATTTTCTTTTTTTCAAAATCCTGGGAGGAACTAGGGCAGGGGTTTGTATTATTATTAGGTGAAATAGTATCCTCTTAATAGAAAAAAAAATGTAAATCTTAGAGTGGTTAAGGGACTGGCCTGGGGTCATCCAATGAAAACCTTCTTTCCAATGGCTTCTTTTGCCTTCCTCAAACTGTCCTTGGACCTCTTGTTTGAGTTCCGTGTCCTTATAACCATGTCATCTTGCATTTTTGTCTTTGTTGATAGATCTATAACCGATTCTGAAACTAGGTCAGAGCCCACATATTTATTCAGGCCGGAAAAAGTGTGGGGATCATGAAGCTGTGGGGGCCACCTCCCCATGCGGCTATCAAGTGAGGGTGTGGACCACAGATGCTGCTGACTGCAGGGCTTGAGGGGAATCAACAATGCTTCAATCCACGTCCATATTTTTTCTTGGAAAAAAAGTATTAAAAATGAATGAGAACTTCTGAAGTTCTCCAAGCCACGGAAGAGAAACTCAAGAATGCCAAGCCCCCTATCTTTCTATAGTACAGACATGGGGGACACTCCGTTGTGCTTTTTCACCACTCTGAAAAGCAGTAACAGAACCACCCTCAGTCCTGGCCCAGTTGGGGCAGATATCCTCCTCCCTCCAGGAGTCAAGCCAGTCACTCAGTGTTTCTAGAAGTTTCCTTGGAGACAGTTAACCCTGCAGTTATCATGGATACCATACCCAGAAGTCCCAACAAAGGGCTTATGGGATGCAAGTCTTCTCTATCATGTATCCAATAACCAAGAAGACTTTTAATTTCTCTCATTTATCCTTATAGTCAGTCACACATTTGTTCATCTGCTGTGCCCTGATTTTGAGCCCACACTTCAAGCCAGTTAGCAGAAAAAAGGAGGTGAGTAGTGAGTCTGAGCTGGTATCAGGGAGCTCATAGGCTGTTCTTAGCATCTAAGTAATACAATGTGAAATGTCATATTGTAAAATTAACACAGAGGTACTCTTTGCATGCCAGGAATGGAAGGTCTCATTTCACTGGGATGTTGGAGAATGGAAAAGAATGTTTGTGTGGAAGTGGCACTGGGAAGGGTCATTAAGAATGAAGAGGGTTTAACTGGGCAGAGTAAAAATGGGTGTCTAATTCAGGCAGAGGGATCCTGGAATAAAGACCTGAGGCCTCAAAGAATGTAGCAAGTATTGAGCCTGGCTATGAATTTGGATGTCGAGAGGAAAGGGTCACAGGAGGTGTGCCCAGGAGGTCAGTGGGACCAGGTAGAGGAAGGCCCAGAGCCTGGAGTTGATCCTGCAAGCAGCACAAGGCCAGGGAGCACTTGGGAAATGAAGTTAAAAATTCCTGTGTCTGGGAGAACATGAGGGCATGCATGCCTCCATGATGAGGTCAGGGGCCATCTCTGTATCATGATGCCCACAAGGCTTGTTCTCTGCCCCAAGATATTCAGGGGCCCTAGAACCCACATAAGCACCTACGAGGGCCCCCTGGAAGACAGCTCTCACACAGTTCCTGCAGCATGGAGGGTTATCTTCCACCCAGATTGGAGTCACTCCTCATGGGCCTTTCACTCAGTGCCCATGAAATTAAAAGTTTGCTTGGTTATTGGATACACATCGGGGAAGCTTTCATCCCGGAAGCCATTTATGGGAATTTCTGGGTATGGTATCCGTGATAACCGCAGGGTTAACTGTCTCCATGGAAACTTCCAGAAACACTGGGTGACTGGCTTGACTCTGGAGGTGTCTCTCCTCCTGCTGGGCTGACCCCATGAATCTCTCTCTCAATTCTCCTTCCAATCTCTGCAGTGCCAGAATCAAGGGCTTCAGACTTATGGCCCTCTGATTTAACAGCAACAGCCAAGGAGAACATCTCTAAGAATTTTCACAAAATCACTGTGACTGGATGTCATTACATCAATATAATCATGCTTCCATCCTTAAAAAAATCAGTGTGGTCAGTGGGACGGACTATACTAATTAGTTACCTTGGAGCTGGTAAGAAGAGAAAAAATTCCATGTGGAAACATATATAGGAAAGAAACAACATCCTTTTCAAAGAAAATCAAGCTGCTGTAACTGAAAGGTAAGAGAATGGATTCTGGGCAGATGAACCAAGTGGCCACCATATGCATCCTAGGAATTCCCATCCCCTTCCCAAGACTGAGGGAACTTTGAGTCCTTGAACCCCCCAAGACACTATTCTTTCTTACTAAGCCAAAACTTAAATCTCTTTCTTCTTTAGCATGTTGCTTCCAGCACTCAATGACATTTATAAACGTTATGCTTATTTGAAGCCAGTGTAATGCATAGGACCATGAATTACTTTCAAACTGGGATCATCTCTTATTTTTTGCTCCACCCCTACTTCCCAGAATGTTGTAGCCTTTTGCACACAAATGCTGGATTTAACATGTTAAATGTATAGCATTTTCTGGTGCCAATATGCCTTGCTTTGTTAAATAGAGAGAAAAAGGCATTCTTTCCTGTATCTATACCCATTCTCTTGCCTTGATCCATTGAGATACCATGGAAGGGAAGTCAACCTAGCTCTTGAGAAACAGCTGAATCTTTAAAAAAATATATTTTATTATAATTGACTTACAATGTTCTGTCAATTTCTGCTGTACAGCAGAGTGACCCAGTTATACATCTAGATACATCCTTTTTGAGAGTTGAATCTTCATAGCCACTCACATTCGGGAAAGACAGAAATACATAGAGCGGCTCTTGACATGATCCCCAAAGTCGTTTCCAGCAAGGGCCCTGTGGTTTCTGTGCAAAGAATTTCTACAGTCTCTGCGAAGTTCCTGGGGGCCCCATCTCCCACTGGTGGGCCTTTCTCCTTGTCTCTGTGATGTTGGGTCCAGAGCTCAAAGAGGAGGTTGTATGTGGACTAGCCCCCATCCAGGCCACTTCTTGCTCCCACATGAAACCATCTTCACACCCAAGACTCAAGATGATGAAACTATTACGTGCTATGAAAATTTAGGGTCACTTGGGATTAGGTGAAGAGATGTTAAATTCATTCATGCCAGGGTCTACAGCACCAAGACCTCAGAGGGGCTGCCTGTGGACAAGTCTGTTTGAAGGAAGTGCTGGGACATTCATCCTTAACCAGAATAATGCCTTCACTGAGACCCCAAGGAAGACCTCTCTGTCTGTATAGGCTAACTTCTTCCAGCAAGAGTGCCAGGCACAGATGCTCTGGGTCACGGGATCAGGAAGAGGATCCCCAAATCACACAGGTTAGAGGGTTCAACCCCAAATCACACAGGTTAGAGGGTTCAAGCCTAGAGCCCAGTTGGGAAGAACTGGAACCAATCAGTCTTCTTTCGACAAGCAATTATTGCCTGTCTATCCAGGGCCAGGCACTTTTCAGATATGGAGAGCACATACTGCAGCAATGCAATCTTTGAATCTCAAACTGAGTCAATGATGGAGACATGGTACCTGTGGAGGCAGGAAAAAGAGGGAGCTCCCTTTCCCCTAGGCCTTCCAAGCATAGATCCAAAAAAAGCTGGGATCTGTGGTTCACTTTGGGGTCAGCTCACACTCAGCTGCAGCTGGGCCCATTGGCTCTCTAAGGACCCATGTGTGTCACAGCAGGCCCACTTTTTTGTTATTTTCGTTTTTGGTTTTTTGCTTTTTTGGGCCGCACCTGTGGCATATGGAAGTTTCCAGGCTAGAAGTCAAATCAGAGTTGCAGCTGCCGGCCTACACCACAGCCACAGCAACACAGGATCTGAGCCGTATCCATGACCTATGCCCTATGCAGCAGCTCTTGGCAATGTCAGATCCTTAACCCACTAAGCAAGGCCAGGGATCTTCCTCATGGATTCCAGTCAGGTTCATAACTTGCTGAGCCACAATGTTAACTCCCTGGCCAACACTTTTGAGAAAAGCCCTCGTTCCACAATGGAATGAACCCTGGTGTTGGAGTCAGGCAGGCCACCTGGCTCTGGCCTGCACTCCCTGCTGTGGACACATCACTCCCCTTCTCTAGCTTCACTCCCCCTCCTCTGCCGGGAAGGAAGTGAGCATCCTTCCAGCCTCCTTATGCTGCGATTCTGTGATCATTCTTTTCAGTGCCAGAGGTCTAGGCTTTGTGCCAAATCAGATGTTGCTAATCAGCCATGGCCACAGAATTGGAAAGCAGCTGTGTCAGGGAGACAGGCTGCTCGCCCCCAACCACACACAAGCACTTCTGATTCTGAGGCCTCGTATGACCAGAAGACCTGCTCTAGCAAAAGAATCTATGGCTTTGCCTAGCTCAGACAAGAAGTAATCATTCTAACCACACAACAAACCTCAACCCCCTCCTGTTCACAGAATGTGCCAGATATCTTGATGTCTGTCCGCCTGGAGCAGATGTCTCTCCAGGAATTAAGACACTCATGGAGCTCAGGGCAAATAATTTCCCCTGGAAGCAGAGTATCCTTGTAAATTTGTAATTCTGACTATCCCCTCATGTACTAAAGGAAGGAGCCAGTGGAGCACCAAGGACATGAATGTTTATTATTCTGTATCAGGCACTGTGCTGGACATGCTCCTCTCATTATTGCATGTGGTCCCCACAAGGAAGAGGAAAGAGTGATTAGTTCCAAGACAGCTGGAAAGTGAGAAAGCAGGATTAGAACTCATGTCTGACTCCAAAATTCATATTCTTCTTGCTGCCCAAGGGTATATGTCACTGCTACAGCACCCACATGCTTGAGAAAATGTCACTGCTCCCAAATGTTTGGGGACTCACTGCTTCGGTACATCTTTGGTGCAGGGTCTATGCTGGCCCTGCCTCTATTTCTCTTTCCTTTATTAACCTGGATATCAGGACTCTCTGCAAAGTTAACCAAAGTAGATATTCAACTGTCCAGCTTCTGAATGCACACACACACACACCACACACACACACACACACACACACACACACACTCACTCACTCACAGTGAGGGGGTAGAGAGGAAATGCACACTGAGTACATAGTGCCTTTTAGCTTAAGATCTATTTCATATTTGCTATCATGTCCAATCTTCACACCAAATATTAAGGAAACATCATTGCTATTTTCCTAACTTCTAAAAAACTTATATTTTGAAATAAGCAGGGAGTCATAGGAAGTTTAAAGTTAGTACAGATATTTCCCCTATATCCTTCACCCAGCTTCCCCTAATGGTAGCATCTTATGTAAATACAGAACAATATCAAAACCAGGAAATTGATGTTAGCATAAAGTGTGCACATATAGTTCTATATCAGTTGATCATGTGCGTAGAATCAAGTAGCTCTATGGCCAAAAAAGCCACTATCATAAGAACAGACACTGTATGTTTCCCTTTATATAGTAGCATTCCCAAATTACAGATGAAAAACTGATGTTCAGAGAGATGATGCAATTTTCCCTACATCACACAACTAATGAGTAGCTTGTGAACCCAGGCCATGACTGCAATCAAGTGCACCAGGTTGCTCTGATTAAATTTAGGGACAGTAAGTGACTAAGCACAGATCTCAAAACTGCAAAGAAAATTCTCAAAAAAAAGTTTATTTCCCTGAAGGAAACAGAACTGCCATTGCAATACCACTCTCTCTTGTCTTCAGTCTTCATCTGGGAAGGGTCTGCCCCTATACTGGCAGCCCCAAGTGTGGCTCAGTCCAGCCTTAGTGTGTGGGATGGGCTGACTTTTAACATCAAGTTCTCCTGTAGGGTCAGGGACAACTATGGCCTCAGAGCATGGCCACTTATTTGTTATAATTTCAAGAAGGCCTTTTCCAGGTCTCAGTTCTGGATTCCAGCTCAGCCGCCCCCACAGAGCTCCCAAAGAGGCTTGTCATAAAATGGTAAGGGTTCAGGCATTTCCTGAGGGTTTGTCCCAAGCACTATGCTTTTTACAAGAGAGGAATGTGGCTCAGGGTTTTTGATTGCCTAAGAATCCTGCAAATGTGATTTGATCAAGCCAGTGTTCCTAGCATATGACATTTAAGGGAGGAAATTTCCTGCCATCATTGGCTTGATTCAGGCATTCATCATTTCTGTTTGGACAATTACAAATTTTCCTAATAGTTTCACTGTTCTAAACCTTATCCTGCTCCAATCTTTCCTTCCCACATTTTTCTAGAATCATGATTGTATTAATAATAACAGGCATGTCAGTCACTGCAGTCAGCACTTTAGATATATGAGCTCATTTATTCCTCACAAAGATCCTACAAAGTAGATCCTCCCATTCTCCACATTTACATGTTGAAAACACACTTAGGGAGGTTTCCATTATATCCTGGGTTACATTGAGTTGAGTAAGCAGAAAGGCTGGTATTGAATACAGACTCAACTGACCCCTCTCATTTCCAAAATACAAATCTAAACTTATCTCCAAGTTTAAAAGGTGGGATAGACCCATCTCTCACTGCTCTTCCATACTAAATACAACTATAAATCTTAGAAATAAAAACAAGAGCCAATAGAAGAAGGACTATACAGGGGTAAATAGGAAGGTAGACTGGTTAGGGATCCCAGGACTGGAGGAAAAACACAGTGGCAGAGTCTGATTATCTTCAGACTAACAGAAAAATGGGACTAACACTTCATGTCTCTTGACCCCTGACTTGATAACAAAAAGTGGCTCAGGTAGATTCACTTCAACTCTAGAAGGAACAGAAGCCCAGATCCCAACACCAGGGCAGCCCAGTATAAATGGCAAAGGAGACTCTGCAGGGACTCACTGAAATGAGTAGCCAGGGAAAGTGCTATCCTTCTTTACTGGGCTTGAGACTCCTTCCCAAAGTTAGAGACACCTGGGATCCTGGGCATCAAAGGCAAGGGGATTTCATGCCACAACAAACATCTGCCCCAGGAAATGCTATTGGTTCCCAAGGTCTGTAAAATCTCTTCCCTCATCAAGAAAAACCAGGAAGCCAGGTGGCTTTGGTGGGGAGTAAGTGAAAAGGTCACAACATATACACGAGCATGGCTCAGAAAGATTCTTTGTCCTTGGACCATCTACTTCAAAACCACAACTACCAAAACTCAACCAAGATGAAATTGATGACATGGACAATTCTATAACCATCAAAAGAATTGAATTCACACTCAAAAAAATGTTGAGAAAGAATTCTGCAGGTCCAGATAGTTTCATTTAGGAATTCTAACAAACATTTAAATTAATTAAAAAGAACTAATACCAGTTGCATACAATATCTTCTAGAATATAGAGAGAAGGGGATTAATTCCCAACACAATTTATCAGGCCAATATTAGCCTGATATTCAAACCATACAGAGACATTTTAAAAGCGAAAACTACAGATTATTATATAAACAAGTTAAAGGCTAAAACCCCATAGAATCATATTAATTGTTGCATAAAAAGCATTTGAAACTTCAACACCAACTCTTTCAGCAAGTTAGGAGTAGAAAGACTTTCCTTAACTTGGTAAAAAGCATCTACAATAAAACTCTACACTTGGTACTATATAATGATGAATGACTAAATGCTTTTCCCCTTGGTATGGAAACAAAGCAAAGATATTCATGGAAAATTCTAGTCATTGCAATAAGGCAAGAAAAAGAAATGGCAAGGTAAACATATTAGAAAGAAAAGAATGAAACTTTTTATAATTGGGGAAGACATCATTGTTTATGTAGAAAATACTAAGTATTCTACTAAAGTGAAATTCCTAGAAGTAATATATAAGTTCAGCAAAGTTGAATAATATAAGATTAATGTAAAATTACTTATTGAATTTTTATGTACTAACAGTAAACATCTGAAACAAGTTAAAACTAGAATACCATTTATAACTGCTCTGAAGTAATTTAAATGCTTAGGTATGAACCTAATAAATCTTGGTTAGTATCTGTATGCTAAAAAATCACAAATGCTGATTGAAAGAAATTAAGGAATACAACAAAATACATGCCATGTTCGTGTGTTGGACAATTCCACAAAGATGTCAGTTCTTCCCAAATTGATCTATAGATTTAGTGCAATTTGTATCAAAATCACAACAAGGATTGGATGTGTGTGTGTGTGTGTGTGTGTGTGTGTGTACTGATAGACGAGATTATTCTAAAATTTAAATAGAGGAAACATTACTTGAAAAAGATTAAGCTAAGAAAAGTGAAATGAGAGTATTTACTCCATGTTAAGAATTACTATAGAGCTGTAGCAATCCAAACAGTATAGCATCGGTAGAGAAATGGCACACAAATCAATGAAAGAAAACAGAGAACCCAGAAATAAACCCACACAAATATCCCCAAGTGAGTTTTTGACCAAGGTGCAAAGAAGTCAATAGAAAAAGAATAACTTTTTCAACACATGGTGCTGGAGGAATTGGAATCCATCAGCAAAAATAAGTAAATAAACTTCAACATAGTCCTTCACTTTACAGAATAATTAATTCAAAATGGATTACAGACTTAATGTAAAATTTGAAAGTAAAGAAATTTTAGAAAACAACATGGGAGAAATTATTCTGGACCTAGGGCCAGATGAAGAGCTCTTACACTTGATGCTGAAAGCGCAAGCCATAATAGGAAAATTTGATAAACTGGACCTAATCTAAATTTAAAACATGTTCTCTGTAAAAGAAACTCTAAAGGAATTCCCTTTATGGTGCAGAGGAAATAAATCCAACTAGGAACTAAGAGGTTGTGGGTTCAATCCCTGGCCTCGCTCAGTGGGTTAAGAATCTGGCATTGCTATGAGCTGTGGTGTAGGTCACAGATGCGTCTCGGATCCTGCATTGCTGTGGCTGTGGCGTAGGCTGGCAGCTGTAGCTCCAATCTGACCCCTAGCCTGGGAACCTCCATATGCCCCTGGTGCGGCTTTAAAAAAAAAAAAAGAAACTGTTAAAAGAGTATGAAAAGACAAACTACAATGAGGAGAAAATATTTCTAAACCACATGTCTGACAAAGTACTAGTATCTAGAATATAAAAAGAATCTTAAAAGTGCAAAAGTTTAAAAAATTCTAATTAGGTAATGGACAAAAGACAAACTTCTATTTCACTGAAGAGGACACATAGATGGTAAATAAGCAGAGAAAAAGATGTTCAACATCAATAGTCATTAGAAAAGGGTAAATAAAAACCAAAATGAGATATAATAATGGCTAAAATTAAAAAATAGTGATGTCATCTAATGCTGAGAAGGGTATAGAGAAACTGGTTCACCCACATACAGTTGTCAAAAATGTAAAATGTGCAGCCACTCTGGAAAGGAGTATGAAATTTCCTTACAAAACTAAACATGCAACTACCATACAACCCAGAAATTTAACTTTTGGACATTTATTCCTGAGAAACTAAAAGATATGTGCATGTGAAAACCTGTACATAAATGTTCACAGCCCTTTTATCCGTAATAGCCAAAGGCTGGAAAAAGCCAAGAAGATGCCCTTGGCATGGGTGAATGGTTAAACAAACTTGCTTACCCATACCATGTGTATTAGGCAGGGTTTTCCATAGATAGGTAGGTAGGTAGGTAGGTAGGTAGACAGACAGACAGACACAGACTGACAGACAGACAGACATAGAGAGATATCTCCACTTATCATCTGAATGGGTCGAGAACTGAAATTGACCACTATCTTCCTGGAAACCCCTAGGTCATAGGGTCTATGAAACTTGCTAGATGCCTAGGATGACTCTGATGAAGAAGGTGTAGCTTATCTCCCCTGTGGATGCAGTCAAGCCTCTCTGGGAGCTGGGCCATGCTCACCTCCTCCCTGTGCTTTGGCCTGAGTAACCAGCATCCCTAGGCAGAGGCTCCAGAGTGCTGGGCTGGCTCACAACCCCTTCTTTCACACCCTGAAGAATTGCAGGCCAAGTCACCAGAGCTAGGGTTTGGCAAAGTCAGAGTTTTCCCTTCGGGGCATGAGCCAGGATGTCAGATTTAGTGATTTGTGAGTGGAATCTACATTCTACAGATGTCAGTGAATGTGTTTGTAGTGCTGCTGTGTTACTGCCAGCTGTGTGTACTAGGTAGCAGAACAAAAGTCCTGTTGCTGAAGATAATCAAGTCACAAACAAATGGAAGAACATGCATAGCTGCTCCTTGCTCAAGCCTAGCTTACTTCAGGCAGGTGTTCTTATTGCCCCCAAATCATGAAGAAAAATGTTGCAATGAAGCAGACAGGAAAGTCAGGTGATTTCCTCCCACAAAAATGAGGTGAAATATATTTCCTGGATGGACAGAGTTGAGATCATTTGACATGGAGCCCAGAATAGCAGATTTTGGGGACTCAAAAACGTTCTTTAGCTCAGTACCTCATTCTACGTCTATGGATACTTGTGCATGAATATTGAGGAGTTAGATGTTCAAGGTTCAGGATCAAATGCCTATTTCCTGGCAGAAGCAAGAGTAAAACCCATAATAGTAGGAATAGCCTTAAACAAGCCTTAGCCTTTTCAACAAATGAATAACCACCATTTCCCCCATGTGTTCAAAAGCATTTATTGAACCCTTCCTATAAATTAAACACAGAACAAGGCAACAGGGATTCAATGATACAAAGCAGTGTTCTGCCCTAACATCATATTATGTTAACATGGCTTTTAAGAAAGAGATACTTTCATGCATTCCCAGTGAGAATGAAAAATGATACAAACACTAAGGAGAGGAACTTGACAATATCTAGCAAGACTTTATAACCATTTACATTTTGACCCAGAAATCCCACTTTTAGAAATCTGGTCCAATGACACAGAAGCAGAGATAAAAAAATAATTGTGCACAAAGATTCTCATTACATTACTACATGTAAGAGAAAGAAAAAAAAAACTAGAAAAAACTCCAATGTCTATCAATATGGAAATAGTTTAGTAAATTCTTACTCATCAACACAGTGGATTACCATACAACTATAAAATGAGAAATCTCTCTAAATACCACTATAAGAATGATCTTTGATATTTACTGCTAAGTGAAAACAAATTTTATACAGTATGTTACTATTTATCTTTGAAAAGGTAAGATATGATTGTGTGTATATAAACATCCACATTTTTTTTTGAAATTAAGAAAAAACAGTGAAGGAATTAACCATAACTATGTTTAAGTAGAAAGGGAGGAAATAGAGTGGAGGGGAAAAGGTTAGATGCTATATTTCTCTAAATACACCATATTTTATAAATTTTCATTCTATAAATATTTTATAGAATTAAAAACAAAATTAAGTGTAAAACATTCCCCAAAAATTTAAAGATAGATTTCCCTAATCCATGATAGATTACCCTAACCTGCATGCCATAAACACAACCACAAACAACTATTCTAAGAAACTTTAAAGCATAGTCATTTGATGATAAATCCCCAAAAGATTATAACAATGATTATAACTTCATTTTAGTGGTTTCTGTTGTTGCTGGTAAGTAGTAGTTAAGACCATTCACAGAGAATGGGAGTGAAACTGACAACACTTATGACTTGAATCCAGCCAGAACCCAGATTGGGACTTGAACCCATGGTTCTTAAATTAGAATCACTCACCTGGTATCTGGACTTACTGAGGTTCAGGTTCTTTGTGCCTCAGTGCAGAAGGAATTCAGCGAGAGACAAAGCGATAGGCAAGAAATGTATTTACTAAGATAAGGCACTTGTGAGAGATGCAAGCAGTCAGGCAAGGAGGCTCTGTCCTGAAGATTAGGTGGGCTATAGTTTTATCATCCAAGGAGACTAGGGGTGGGAAAAGACCGCCTCTTCCTCTTTCTTCATGTAATAGCTCCTCTTTGGTGTCTGGTAAGAGAGTATTTGACCCTATAAGGTCAAACTAGGACTGTCATGGTGCTTATTCAAATCAACAGAAGGGTGGTCCTTAAATTCCTGCCCTTGGTCTGAACCTGAGTGCAAGCTTCACCCTATCCCCCACCTAACAACTTGAGGCATATCTGGCACCTCCACTAGTTAAGAAAGCCTTCCTCTTTGAGGCGGCCCTCTTGAGCCATTATTAACTTACAGTGGTCTCCCAAAGTTCCCTAGGTTTTCCTCTCTATCTATAGTCTCTTATTGGGACTTCTGCAAACTACCTATGCCTACTCCATCCCTATCAGGAGTAAGTGGTGAGGTCAGGGATTTGTAAGGAAAAGAGTTCTTCAAGAATCCTAGAAGAAAGTAGGACAGAAAAGCAGCCAGAAAACTATAGTCTGATGGCAGTGAGGACCAGCTGAGGCTGGTGACCATGAAACTTCAGGAGGACTAACAAGCTGAGCTGTGCAGTTTGTACTTGGCAGACATCAGCTCTCAAGACTGAGGACCACTGGGAAAGGTGGGTGGTTAAGTTTGGACAGAAGTTTTGCTTTTTGTTTTAAATGAGGAATACATACATATTTAAATGCTAAGAGCAGAGAGTCAATAGAAGGTCTGAAGATGAAGACAAAAGAAAGATAGGAATTAATTAGGACCACTAGGTCGGACTGCATACCTTAAAGCAGAGGTTCTCATTGTGGTCAGGACCAGCAGGTTTAGTATCCTCCCAGGAATTAGGCAGAAGTGGAATATCCTACACCTCCCGTGGAGATTACTAAATCTGAGATTTGGGGTGGGGGGGCCAGCACCCTGAATTTTAACAAGCCTGTTAGGTGATCCTGAAACACACCAATGTTTGAGAGTCAATGTCCAAAAGGATAAGTAGTAGATATGGATAAAGGCCCAGGTGGGGTGGCCTTGGAAATGAAGGTTACCTCTTTACTGAGAAAAGGGAGGGAGCAAATGGGGCTGTTTGCAGAGAAGGACAGGAAATTGAAAAGTTCTTGCTGCCTGCCGGTCCTGTCTCTGAGGAAAAGAGAAGATGGGGTTTTTTACAATAAGGAGCATTTTATTCTTTCCCAAAGTGGCTGTTCTATTGAATAGCTGCATTATACATTCTGCTAAGGGAGGCAACAACGAAAAAGATAGTCATGACCTTGGCTTGGCACAGCCTAAGGTCTAGAAGCCAGAGCCAGATAATTAACTAGCTTGTTAGTTTACAGATAAATTAAAAGGATAATAGAAGATTGTAAGTTCCATGAAGGGACAGAACAGGCCTGTCTCAGTTGGGACAAGTGTGCAAGAAGTTCTCTCTGACAGGTGACATTTAATCTGAAGCTGAATGGTTAAAACGAAGCTACTCAAGACCTGGAGAAGTGTGTTCCTGAGAACTGTGTTCCTAGCCCAGAGGGTGAGCCCCATGGGGGGTCCAGCAGCCGGCCAACTACTCTTTGTCTCCTGGGTTATGGCTCAATTGTCTTTTTAAAGCTTCTCTATTGCCTTCCAGCAAAGAGGGGATCAAGGTATCAGCACTCCCAGCTACCTGCCAGGGAGTCTTTGTTAAGATGAGGCCCTACCTTCTTATTCCTCCCACATTCTCAGGTGCAGCCCCCTTGGTCCCAAGTCCCAGAAGCACGTTGTTGTAGGTAACTGGGAGGTGAGGTTAACATCTCAACAGTAGAAATGATGGGGTCAGGGAGGCTCCCACACTCACTGCTGGGAGAGGAGCTGCCTTGTTTCTGTCTAAAGAATCTCCAATCTAGTTTTTTTTTAACTAATTAATTAAATTTTATTTACTTATTTTTATTAAAGTATAGTTGATTTACAATGTTGTGCCAATTTCTGCTGTATAGCAAAGAGACCCTGTCATTCATATATGTATATAACTTTTCTCATACCATCTTCCATCATGTTCTATCTCAAAAAGACTGGATAGAGTTCCCTGTGCTGTATAGTAGGATCTCATTGCTTAACCATTCTAAATGCAATAGTTTGCATCCACTAACCCCAAACTGCCAGTCCATTCCATTACAATCTAGTTTTAATGAAGGTATTTCTTGAATGATGCCTTAAGGCTTCATCTTTGAAGGTAAAGCATCAGCAGGTTTTACCCTGGTAGGAGGGAGAAATCAAGATTTTACATAATTTATTTTCTAATCTTTATGCCTGGCAAAGTCCTGGGAGCAGGCAATGACTGGGGTGAAGGAGCTCCTGGGCACACGGCCCTCTCTTCTCCTCCTGGAGGGATGCTCCTGGCTTTTCACCTGCCCCCAGGTCTGCTGTATGCTTCCACCTTCCCTGAACCTGATGCCCCTCCATGAGCACAGAGGACCCCCACCTTCAGCAGTCCTGTCTTCCCTGTGGAAGCCTGGTCCTTCCCCTTCAAGGTACGGTATTGACTGGTGGACGCACAGCCATCAGGTGGTCAGCAGAGAGCTTTGGGTTATCCGTGAGACAGATGAGCCTATCCAGACAGCGCTTAGCAAGTGGTCAGCATTCAAGAAGGATTAGATTTCCTTTCTTCCTCTTCCTTCACTTGCCCACACTCAACCATGACCAAGATGAATAAAATCTAATCCATAAGTGATCCCTAAGCCATCCCACTCTCTCCATCTGCACCCCTACCACCAAGCCGGTAGTGGAAGTGGTCAGTATGGTGCGGGCTATAAGGGGACAGTGTTGAATTTAAAACCAAGAGTAAAACCAGATTCAGGTCACCAGCAATTCTAGACATCAGTAATAAAATACTCCTCCTCCCCCAAAAAACTTTCATTAGCCTAACTTCTAAACAGTTGCTACAGTCACTATCATATATTTGCAATAATCATATTAGTTTCAAAATAGCACTTTCATTACACGTTTTAACATTACGTTTTATATGGAAGTTAATTTGGAAACTTCCAATTATACAGTTGGCCTCTGACCCAGCTAGGCTTGGCCACATGGGTCCATTTCAAGAGTAGGTTTGTAACAATTTGGAATCATTTGAACCTGCTTCAGATGCTCTTCATCTCCAGCCTTGATTCACTATATACGCCTCATTTTAAACTACAAGTTCAAAACATAAGATGATAGCCCAGTGAGTTTAGGCTGGAGGAAACAGAACCTGAGTTACTTCAGTCCTGTCATTTGTGTCCTTTGTGTAGTCACTTGGAAGTTTTACTTGTACTTAAAATTTGAAACAATGAAATGAAAGTATTAGGTATAAGACTTAAGGACAAATTCTAGCCCATTCATAAAATATCGTAGTGAATTTGAAAAAATATATTCTAAATTAAAATCTTATTTTAGAATTGCTTCTTGTTTCAAAACTAAAGAATAGGGAGTTCCCATTGTGGATCAGCAGGTTAAGAATCCAAAATAGTCCCCATGAGGATGTGGGTTCGATCCCTGGTTGCATAGTGGGTTAAAAATACAGCATTGCCACAAGCTGCGGCATAAGTTGTACATGCTTCTTGGATCCAGGGTTGCTGTGGCTGCCGTGTAGGCCAGCACCTGCAGCATGGATTCAGCCCCTAGCCTGGGAACTTCCATATGCTGGAGGTGTGGCTATAATAACTAACTAACTAAATAAATAAAACTAAAGAATAGATCAACAAAAATGTTCATCACCAATTATCACATCATTATTGCTAAAAATAATGTTTTTCATCTAGAGGAATGGAGGATGTTGAAATCTGATCCCCTGTTGGTATCAGACTTTGGAACACACACACCCCTGAAGGCAGCCTCGTGGTGTTCCCTCTCAGCTGACAGCAGGGGCCTCTTCACTTACCTTCCTGCTTCCTCTCACTCTCCTCAGGACCTTCCTTCATATCACCCTTAGTATGTTTCTACAAATCTTATTTTATCATGCACATGCAATGTCCATCCCCTTTAGTTTGATGTACAGATCCCTTGAAATTTGGCTTTGCAGCCTCTAAAAGAGAATAAAATCAATCAATCTTCTGTGGGATTGAGGAAAGCAGTGAGGGTACAGATATACAGAGGGGATGGGTTGGAGGGCTCCTTAGGGGATGGAATGTCTAGGACTTCATCAAGGCTGAGTGTGGGCCAATCATGGACCGGGAGGCCCTGCAGTGGGTCCTGAGACTGGTGAGCAGGTGGTGGCCTGAGGTGGCATCTCAACTTGAGCACCTCCATCCTTTCACCTATGCTTAGGGATGCTGATGTGAGCACAACCAGCTGACTTACTTCACCCGTGAGGAGATTGAGCAGAAGTTGTATAAGGAAAGCTAGAACCCAAGCCAGTCCCCAATCTGAGCTGTTCCACACCAGCACACACCACACACACACACATACACACACAAACACAGCAGATGTGCCCTTGAGCAGTTCACCCTGAGAGCAAGCTACAGTTACAGACCCTGGTTGCATATCAAAAGAGCTCCTACAAGCCTCTCTCTCTCTGCCAAGCTATGTAGGCATCTGGAAAGAATTTCAATCTGGGCTAGAAACCATGTTGAGAATGACATTTTCCGGTAATATCCTCCTTTCTAAATAGGTGCTTCATGGCCATTCCGAGTCTGATTTCAAGGTCTAAAATTTGTCCAAATCCATACTGACTTAAGAAGAAAGGGAAAAAAAAAGTTATTGTGGAAGGGAACACACCATGCAGGGAGGTACAGCCTGTCCACGCAAGTGTCACAACAGCAGGCGCAATGGGTGAGCTCCAGCCTTTTCTGAAAGGCACATGGCCTTGGCAGGGATCCTGAAGGGGGCATCTGTGAAAGGCCAGCCCCTGACAAACCTCCTGGTATTTATATGTAAACACAGAGGCTGAGGCTCCCCCCTCCTTCACTGAAGGGAGAATGTGCAGGTTTCCTTCTCCCATTACAGGCAGAAGCAGAGGGCGGTAATCAGAGAAGCTTACAACCCTTCAGGATGAAGGTTACCTGAAAGCAGTGATGGAGGAAGGACCGTACATTTACGTGAGGTTCAGAAGGCAAAGCTAAGTGTGTTCTTACTTTTCCCAGCAAATCGCTTCTCCTTCTGTAGAGCTGGCCAGGGTAGGGGGCTTGGAGATCACCTCTCTCTTTCCTTCTCATTGTTTATTTCCTATGGTCCCCTCTCTGAGTAAGAGAGAAACCCCACTGGGCTTCCCGCCTCGTCCTGTGGATCAGTGCTGCTGGTGAATGCTCCTGACTGAGCTGTCTGTGAGGACAAATAGAATCTTCTGCAGGGAAGAAAACAAGCCATTCTCTGTTCATCGGTAACCCTCTCTTTGTACCATGCAGACATACCTTAAAGCTCACTGTTCCCGTCTCTATCTTGGTTTTGCCAAAGACCAGTCACAGGAAAGGGAGGACCATGCACTGCCATGGTCTCCCCCAGGGAAGCTGTTTTCCTTACCCCTCCTTAGAGAGTGAAGAGGAGCTGGGCGGGAGAGGGGGCATCCACTCCAAACCTCATCCTGCTCTGGAGTGGGCTTTCTGAAGCTCATTTCTTCTCTAGATGTTGAGATTTTCACCTGTCACCTCCGTATCTCTCTCTCTCTCTCTCTCTCTCTCTCACACACACACACACACACACACACACACACACACACGGACCCAGATACGCACACAGAGCAAGTAGGATTTCACAGCTCCTTGCTTAGTTCTGCAGTACTTTGTTCATTTGGGATATATGCCTGAGCCCTAGACTTTGCCTGTTAAGATCTGCTACAGAAAATACAGCAATTTTGCACCATCATGGTGGCAGATCTTACCTGAGACTCCATGTCACTGGGCCTTTACGTCCAGATGTCTTTGTCCTCTTGCTACCTATTCCTCATCTCCTGGGTGGGGCCTGCAAACACCTCTGCAGTGCCAGGTTGGTGCACTTCCAGATTATTCAGGTCAACATCCATGCTCCTAGGAGGGCTCAGTTCCCTCTCTGCCCATCTTCTGACAGGTGAGGTATACTGGGTGTGGTACCTTCACCTCTGGCTGTGGCCTCTAAGCGTCACCCAACACACTGTTGAGTATTCCAGCTAGGCTTCCTTCCCCATGATGTCTAACTCTACCCCTAAATGTAGTAGTAATCCTCATGCCAGGCTCCAGCTCTTGCCATTGTACCCAATGTCAAGGTGGTGGACTTGAGCTGGAGAAGTAATTGCAACCACTGTACTTATATATTTTTTTTCTTTCTGATTCCCAGTAACTTTGCTTTCTCCTCTTCTACAAAATCGATGGAAATAAAAAGTAAATCCAAGTATCCTTAAGACCCTCCAACAAACCAACATTTGCTGGGGAGATTATTGAAAGTGTTTCCCCCTAACAAGGTGGGATCCTGGTCTCTCACTCATTATTCTATTTTCTCTCCACTGGTTTTGGTTAAGAGGTCTTTAGTCTCTTCTAAAAGCTGGGAGTATTTTCATTCTTTTCCTCATTCTCTCTCAGTCTCAAGGTCAAAATCTTAGCTTGTATTTTCTAAATGAGTTCCACCTTAACAAAGACTTACAGAAAAGCCTGCAGCCAGTCATGCCTCCAGGCTCTCTGGCCTCACACCACCCCAGGTCGGGGACTGATGCGTTGCCACTTGCCTGTGGTTCTGGCCAGGTCCCTCCAGCCTGCACTTTTCCCTAACATGTCCCACCCATTGTAAAATCCCTCTTCTCATGCCACCTGCTTTCACCTTTCCCTATCTGTGGACCAGTGCCTATTCTAGAGCTTTTCATGGGCTGCCAATCTTAGGGGTGTGTGTGTGTGTGTGTGTGTGTGTGTGTGTGTGTGTGTGTGTGTAGATTCCATGTCTTCTGCAGCCCTCCAGCTCCCTCTGCCATGTTTCTTAAGAATCTTCATTCCTTTGAGAGCAGTATCCCAATTCTGTCTTTCCAAACTCTTTATAAAGCAATGGTTATTCAACATCACCTTCAAAAAGTCTGTCATGGACACTCCCTGGGTAAAATGTGACTCTTTATGCCTGAACCAGGCATTCTCAATACAACCCCTCCCTGGAAGAAGAGATAGTGACCTTCTCCATCACAATTCCTCCCACTAAGAGTCTCAACATGATTGTTCTTGCTGGTGCCATACAGTAATAGAATGTTCCTTGGCCTCACTGGGCTCCAGAGGATATTGGGGCATCGCAGTTCAGCATCCCAGATGACAGCCCCCACATGTCTCTGTGTAATGGCTGGAAGGCTATTGACAGCAGAGAGAAATATCACTATTGAACAGTCATAAATACCCAGAACTCCTAAGTGATGTTAAACTGCCTGTTTTTTGTTTTTGTTTTTTTTTTTAATCAGATCACAGAGAATTATTCATGGTAGGCGTGAGATATATTTTCTTTTTGATCTCAGTCTCTATTTCCCCCACAATAAACATCAGAATATTTGTGCTTGTCTGCCCCCCACTAGGATTGTAGAATTTATATATTCCATTTTTTCTTAGGTAAAACTGGAGGAGAAAGTTTGGTCTTCTAGCTTTTTTAGAGGAAATACTCTATAAAGTGACAGGACCTTTCTCTTGACAATAAGGACGGCTTTCTCTGAACTTCCTTGAGGAATTCTTTGTTATTTCTGCGTCTCTTTCCCCCTGCTGTTCTCCCAGTGAAGGGCTGAGGGGGAGAGGAAAACCCCACCCTGTTCATTAAAATAGATTTGAACCTGAGCTCCACCACCTGTTAGGTCTATGAGTTTGGGGAAAATGACCAATTTTTTTTTTTGTCATTTTCTCATCTCTAAAATAGAGTTGTTATTATCCACCTCTGAGGGGATTCTGAGAATTAGATAAAATAGAATGAGAACATTCCAGATTTCTCCACTCCAGTGTGCAGATTGGGTCCCATTTGCATTGAGATCTGTGAGGCAGCACCTGCTCCTGTAGGACCTCAGTTCCCCTGTGGCTCCCCCTTGGGCATCCTTAGAGTGGACCCAGGGCTGGGGGTGCCCATCTCTATCCCCAGATCCCACTTCCAGCCTCTGTGAAGTTGTGGGAGTCCTTACAACAGCCCCCGGGCAGACCCTGCCCTCCCTGTACTTCTATTCCATATATTCTCTTTTGACAAATATGTTTCTAGCTTTCGCAAAATTGTGTGTGGTAGAAGGGATCTACTTTGCAAAGAATGACTTAGGAGCTATTCATGCCACTTCTCAGTACCTATCACTCTCTGTGGTCCTACAGAGCATCCGCTATCCACCCACCATCCACCTGTCTCCCTGTGCCATGGACCATATGCATCTCAAGCCTTAGATGTGTGCACTGCTGCCTGCAAAGGCACTGTCAGTGTTCGCGAATGCCCTATTCAACTTCCTGTTCATATTGGTTCCTTCAGCATGAAGTGCACTTCAGGCCACTGAGCCCTTTCTACAGTCTCCTGAGTCTCAGTCTTTGAACCAAGAATGTCCATAAAAACTAAAAACAGTGTCTGGAAAAAAAACTGGAAAATACTTCCAGGTTTAAAATGGCATTTCCTCCCAAATCCTGTCAGTTCTATGCTCACTAAAAGAAGACAAAATAATAGCAACAGCAACGACTAAAGGGTAAACAAAGACCTTAAGCATCTCAATCAGGGCACTCTGCTACGTATATAAGGGAGTAAACAATGTTTGGCAAATATGATCATTTCTTAATTAACTGGGCAAGAGCCGATCGCCTCTGTTTAAAAATGATAATTGATGGAGCATTTATCGAAAAATGCAAACTTTTCTGGAACTACTGAATTTTCCTGAAACTTCTGGAACTATGCGTGAGACATGGTTTTGTGTGTCTTCTGTTTCATTGGAATGTCATGGGAACAAGGCAGGAACAGGGAAAAGATGGAGGTGTTAAACATCTAGCAAAAAACCAAAAACCAAAAAGAAAACATGTTTTATCTTGGTGAGGTCCCTGGACCCAGCCCAGGCTGAGCTGGTCACCCCTACAATGGCAATATCCATGCCATATGAAAGAAGAGAATGAATGCAGTCAGAAAAAGTAAAATCATCAATTTACTTATTTTGCCTCTTCTTCAACAATGACAAAATGTTTAAGGCTCTTAAAAGAAAAGGGGTGAATGAGGAGGGGAGAACTCACAAAAACGCTTATACACCAGACCATCTGCAGGGCTGTTTTAGAGTGAGAAGCCTAAGCTTCCCAGTGCCAAACTCATGTTCCCTAGGTTTCATTTAACATTTGAAAAATAAAGAGCCTGCCTGAAGAGCAGAAAACAATAGCAGATTGTTTTAATTGAGACTAACCTTTTGCCCCTTTTTCCTCCACAACTTATCATGTTTTGTATGCTTACACTGTGATGCTTATTATTTTTGTTGCACTTGAAAATGGCACCTGGAGAACAATCATGAAGTTAGAAATAGTTAACATAGAATCAATATTAATTTGAGTTACGTTTTGACCAACTTTACTTTATCTCCAATAACAATAATTGTTTCCCCTGTGTTGTCTGGTTAATTGGGGGTGGGTAGAAACAGGCACTTGATGTGCTATTGCTAAAGAATGAACAAAAACCAGCAAATCCTTCAGGAGTTCAGAGGACCCTCCCACTCCTAATTTACATCAGCCTGGAAGATGGCATTGTCACCCACACCCAGATTCTCTTCCTTTCCCTTAAGCACCCTTGAACTTCACCCAAATTGGCTTTTGTGAACTGACATGGGCAAGGTCTCAGCCACGTGGATGTCACACTGCCAGGAGAAGACCTCTGGGATGATAGTGCATCATAAGGAGCTTCCTTCAGAACACAGGCGCTTAGAAGTGACCAAGCAACGTCCTCTGGGGAAGAGAAAATGTCAAGAGGATCATCTCTAAAAACAAAGTGATTCATGGAGTCATGAAATAAGAGATTTTAACCACCTGCACGGAAGTGTGCTCTATGTGAAGATTACTAAATGCCCATGATGAGAACAGACACTGGTGTCCAAAAAGTGTTCCCAAGGACAGTGGTGATTACAGGAATGAATGTGTACTTTGCAAGTCATGGTTTAAAAATGTTTTCATAGCTAATATCTCATTTGATCCTCGCAACACACTGAGAGATAGGCAGTACTATTTCCTTCTTTTTAATTTAACACAGGAGGCAAAGATTAGAGGAAAATCTTAAGTTTTTTCATTAGGCAAACTGGAGTTTGCACCCAGGTTCTGTCCTTTACTTTCTTAACCTCTCTAAATCTTTCCAATCACTGACTATAAAATGAGAGTTTTGAGTACGACCTTACTGGATTGTGGTGAAATAAGTAAAGCGATTAAAACAATGCTCAGAACTTAATAGACACACACAGTGGCAGCTGTTATTATAACGAATTTGAGAAAACTGAAGTCTAGAGGGATAATTTAACTCGGTCTAACATACACGAAAATAAATTACCAGTGCAAATGGTGTTTATATTAAGGCTAGAGTCCAAAATCTTCCCGTATGTCAGTTACAACTATCAAAAGTCATACTATGAAGAGGTAGCAAACTTACATATGCTTTGGTAATTCATCCCAAGATAATAAAAATATGAAAAGATGTAGGTGTAGGTACAAGCGTATTCACTGTGGAACCATTTGTCATAGGAAAAGACTGGAACGGACACACATGGATGTTATAAGGAACTGTGGTTCAGCCATACAATGGAGTAATCTGAAGGAATAAAAAGAAATGAAGAATGGCTCTAAATATTGTTATTGTGTATTCTCCAAAGTATACCTTGAAATGAACAAAGCAAGATGGGCAAGAAAGTATGTATATTATGCTACCACTTATCTATGAAAAAAGGGAATCCTTATGTATGTAAATATTGATTATATTTAAAAAGTATTAGAGATTTCCACTTTTAGAAAGATAAAGTACTTTTCCATATTCTTCCTCCTAAGTACAACTAAAAACTCTGGACAATACATATGGAGCAAATGTTCAACGAAATATAAAGTACAGAGCTGAAAGACCACCTAGGAACCCTGCGAACTAGAATTAGATTGTGGTTAGTTCTTTAGGCTTTATTTTTGCCTCATATTTTCCAAAGATGAAGCTGAACAAGCCAGTTACCTGGAAGTGCCAGTGATCGCAGACAAAACACACTCCAGAAAAAGCCTGCTCTCCTGAGCCAGAGGACCATGAAAGGAGCAGCCTAACAAGACAAAATGATGATTCTACTCCAACCAAACAGCCCAAAGAAAACAGTGGCCCCATCCATATCCACACCAGCAAAGTCAAAATGAGAAGCCTGGACTTCACCATTCTGTCAGGAGGCACCCCAACATCCTACTGATGTGGAGCCAGAGGAGACCCAGTGGAGATCCAGGACTTTTATACCTCAGATGATGAAGAATCCTTCTCCCCTTGCACAGTGTCATGGAGACCATGTGGTGAGCCTGAACTTCCCTTCCCACCAGGCGGTAATGAGATGCTCTCAAACGCCCCAGTGAGGTCATATCAAACGATGTGGTAGAGGAAAGTCTGGGCTCCTACTACCACTAAAGAGTGATGAGGCCACACCATCTGTAAAGTTAGTAGGACCATGTGGGGAGTGGTAACAATGTATATCTACTATTCTCAGGAGGTATCAGTGGAGGCCTCATGGGGAGACAGAATTCCTATCCCTTCCCACCAGTAATGAGATGCACACTCAGTTTGGATGCCCATGGAGGCCAAGTGGGGGAACTGTATTTCTAACTCCATGTGGCCGTAATGACTCAGCAAATCTCCCTATCCTTTGGTGGAGTACTGTCATAAAAAGACAGCTAAAATGGATGCTTTAAATAAGAAGCAGAGTCTCAAAACATAATATGTTAAAAAAAAAAAAAGTGGGAGGAATCTGCTTACACTGACTTTTTTTTTGGTGTTTTAGTTGTGATTTAATACATTTATAAATTCTTTTAGGAAGAATTGACATTTTAAAAATATTTAGCATTAGCTGTAAGACTAAGAACTCTCTTTTTATTTAAGTGTTTTATGGTCCTTGGTAGTTTTTTAAAATTTTTTTATTATAGTTGATTTAAAATGTTCTGTCTATTTCTGCTATACAACAAGGTATACATACATACATATATGTATATACACACATATATGTATATGTGTATACATACATATACATATGTGTGCATATATACAAATACATACATATTCTTTTTCTCACATTATCCTCCACTATGTTCCATCACATGTGATTAGATATAGTTCCCTTTGCTATTCAGCAGGATTGCCCACCTACTTTTAAGACTTATATAGATAACAGTAGTCAAGACTATTTGATATTAGCAAAGAAATAGACACATAGGTCAATGGAACAGAGCAGGCAAACCAGAAATATATCAGCAAAAATGCCCAACTGATTTTTGGCAAAAGTGCAAAAGCAGTTTCATGGAGAAAATATAATTTTTCAACAAAGACATGAACATTTTTACTAAAGAGGATAAGCGAGTAGAAAATAAACACCATGAAAGTATATTCAGCATCATTAGCCATTAAGGTATGCAAGTTAAACAAGAAGATGTCACTACACTCCTATCAGAATAGCTAAAATAAAAAATAATGACAATACCAAGTGGTAGTGAGGATGCTGAGAAACTGGATTACTCTTATATTGCCCATGGGAATAAAAACAGTACAGCTACTCTGGAAAACAGACTGTTAGTCTCAGATAAAACTAAACATACACCTACCTTATATCCCAGAGATTATACTCTTGGACATTTATCCCAGAGAAATAGAAATTTATATGAGTGCAAAACTTGCACATAGACTTTCCTAATGGCTAAAACCTGGGAATGCCCAAATGCTTTTCAACGGGTAAATGTTCAAACGTGTTTATCCATACCATGGAGCACTACTTAGTAATAAAAACAAAACTACTATTCGTACATGTAAAAATGGACCTCAGGAGAATTATGCTGAATGAAAGAAGTCAATCTCAAAAGGTTATAGGCAGTATTATTCCATTTATATGATTATTTGATATGACAAAATTATAGGGATGGAGAAAAGATTGGTGGTTTCCAGGAATTAATGAGCGGCAAGGGCAGAAGAAAACTAAAAACGGGCAATGTAAGTGATCCTTGTAATGATGGAAATATTCTGTGTCTGACTCTATCAAGGTCAGTATCTTGGTTGTGATATTGTAGTGCATTTTATTGTATTTAACATGCTGTATTGTATTTTACAGTGCAGTACCTTATTGTGCATCTTGTATTGTATCTTGATTGGGATTTACACGGTCTTTGGAAAGACCTGAGTAAAGGGTACACCGGATTTCTTTGTATTATTTCTTATAACCAGTTCTAATATTTATAATGGAAGTATCAGTGGAAGTACCAATCCGAATTTATGTTGCAAACATATACTTATGTGTGTGTATATATACGTGTGTGTGTGTATATATAGAGTATGTCCAGTGAATATGCCTCATAACAATGATCAATTTGGAAACAATGATCACCTCAGGACACAGACTTCAGTTCTATACCTCACACTAAAAGGAACCTGGACTTGACAGATAAGGAAGTCTGGGTCTGGAACAGGAAGAGTCTGGAAAATAAGCAAGCTCTCAAAGATGGTAATGTCAAAAGAAATCAGAAACTAACTTGAGGAACCTCCAAATGGCCAAAGAAAGAACAATATGAGCTTCAATAAGAATAGTAGGAGTTCCCGTCGTGACTCAGTGGTTAATGAACCTGACTAGGAACCATGAGGTTTCAGGTTCGATCCTTGGCCTCGCTTAATGGCTTAAGGATCCAGTGTTGCGGTGAGCTGTGCTGTAGGCCGGCAGCTACAGCTCCGATTTGACCCCTAGCCTGGAAACCTCCATATGCCAAGGGTGCAGCCCTAGAAAAGGCAAAACAAAACAAAATAAAACAAAACAGTAACTGCAGGAATTCCCATTGTGGCTCAGCAGGTTAAAGACCCAACATTGTCTCTGAGAGGATGTCAGTTCCCTCCCTAGCCTTGCACAGTGCGTTAAGGATTCAGCTTTGCCCTGAGCTGAGGTGTACTTTGCAGATGCAACACAGACCCAGTGTTGCCATGGCTGTGGCATAGACTTCAGCTGCAGCTCCAATTTTTGACTCCTCAACCCCTGGCCCAGGAACTTCCACATGCTACAGGTATAGCAGTAAAGAAAAATAAATAAATAAATAATAGCTGCAATGAATTGAAACATGTCAAATATGTTAAAAATCCATAAGCCATCTTAGCAGCCACATCTTAACTTCTGAACATCATTCTTTAGTAAAAGGTGTCAGTGTTCTTCTCAAAAACATGGCTTATCCTAAGGCTGGGACAGGTTCAGTGAAAGATGAGACTAGAATATTTTGTAGTGCCAGAAAGTAAAGGAGAGCTCAAAAACAAAAGGATGTGGCCATGTTGAAAAAGCATAGAAACCAACCTGAAAGAGCTTCTGGATGCCAAATCTGGAAAAATTTGAGCAGCAAAATAAATGACATAGTATTGGATTATCACTCAAAATATTAAATTAAAATTCTTGGGTCCATGCAGATAGAAGTAAATAAGTGAATAACTAACAAACTAACTAACTAAATAAATAAATAAATAAATAAGATAAATCTTCTTGATAGAAAAATCCCAAACAATTTATGCAGATAACTGTCCTCCAAGAGAAAGAGCTTAATTTTTCCCTCCCTACTCCTAACTGTGGGCTGCACTTGGCATCTGATAAGGTGAATATGGAGGAGGAGGAGTAATGTTACAGTGGAGGAATCAGGAAAACACTATCACAGCTGAGCGGTGAAGGTCAATATCACTAGTGATAGAATATACCTCCTGATATGATGCAACACGAAGGGCACATCACCTATGTGATATTGTTTTCCAAAACCCATAACCTCAATATAATCATTAAGAAAACATTAGAGAAACCCCATATGGAGGGACAGCTTCAAAATACCTGACTTGTACTCCTCCAAAATGTCAAGATCATAAAAAACAAGGAAAGGCTGAGAAATTGTCACAGATAAGAGGAGACTAAGAGTACATGAAAACTAATTGACAAACTACTAATATTTTAGGGCTGCCAAACAAAGTACCACAGACTGGATGGATTAAACAATGGAAACTTATTTTCTCACAGTTCTGGAGGCTAGAAATACAAGATCAAGGTTTAAGAAGGGCTATCTTCTCCCTATGTCTTTACAGGATCTTCCTCCTGTGCATGTTTGTGTTATAATATTCTCTCTTATAAGGATACAAGTCAGATTGAATTAGCACCCACCCTAATGACCTCATTTAATTTAACCACCTTTTTAAAGACCCTATCCAAAGTTTTTTTGGATTAGGACCTCAACATATGCAACTTTAGTGGTATGCAATTCAGCCCATGGTATCTACTAAAAAAATATGATATGCTAGATTCTGGCACAGAAGAAAGGACATTAGTTGGGAAATTACTGAACCCTGAATAAAGCCTGAAGTTCAAGTAAGTTATGTATCAACGTTGGTTTCTTAGTTTTGACAAATGCACCAGGGTTATATAATACATTAGCAACAGGATAAATTGGGTGGGCTCTCTGAAACTCATTGTACCATCTTCACAACTTTTCGGTAAACCAAAAATTTCTCCAAAATGCAAAGTTTATTTAAAAAATTTATGAACCCTAATTTCAGCCTGTTCCCCAGCTGGACAGTGATATATGGGGCTTTGAAATATTTTGCTGGCTCAACACAAGTTTATGAAAACACATGCGAGAAACCGGAGAAACGATAATGAAGCTTACACCTGAGGCTTCCCAGAGTGAACTGTGGACTCACTGACATGGAAAAAGGAATTTTCCTGAAATTGCATAGGCTTTTACTCTTGCTAGTTAGTTCTCAAAAGGAGCTGGCTTAAATAAAGAGGGTCAAGGTAGAAATCACTGTACTTTCTACTGTCCTCTTTCTCTAGCTTTGTTTTTTCATTAAAAAGGAAAAAAAATCACACATGCTTACACACAGAGTGAATGAGTCACACTGCTTTTACACAAATCTTCACCATAGGAGCTTAGGCAGCTTACTTCTCTCACAGCCTCCATTTCCTATTTGTAAAATTTGGATAGTAATATTTTTCAAAGATTTATCAATGGGATTAAATAATGAAATGTATGTACACTACTTAGCATTGTGCCTAATTTAAAAGAATTATGTGATAATGTTTCCATCACTTCCTTTGATTATGTCATTTGTAATTTATCTTCATTGTATATTCATTAGTACCAATATGTGATATTTTCTATGGAATTTTAAATTTAATTCCATAATAGTTAATAAGGAAAGGTGGCTATTATCACATTAGAAGATGGACCAGTCCTGGATTCTGAGCCATCATTTTGAGAAGAGCTACCTAGGAGAGCTCCCTGACCCAAATCAGTCTATGACATAAGGAAAAAAAATAAGCATTTATATTTATTTGTTTGAATTTCAAGGCTGGGCCTCCCTGCCCCATCATCCCCCCACCCCATCATTTCCTTCTCAATGGTTTTTCCATGAGAAACAATCTCACTGTCCCTGCTTTGCTCATGTCTCTCCCTCTGTCTGGTCTGCTATTTCTTGACAAAGAGAGAAGCCTCAACTGGCCCATGCCTTCCCATCAAAATTCTGCTTGCCTTGGAAGAGGGTCATCTTTGTGCATATCTATATTTTCACATTTTTCTAGTGTTAATACACATTATTATTTATTTTTAACACCTATATGACAAGTATCTATAATGGAAATAGCCATGGTGGGAGGCAAAATAAGAACAGGAGAAAAGAGCCCTGCTGTCTTTCAAACATCAGTTTACATTCTTTCTCCTTGAGCTAGACTATTACTTCAGTGACATAATGAATCACACCTTTTACCTTGGGGAACTTCTCTGAACTTCAGTTTTTTTCATTGTAAAATAGGTTATTACAGGAATGAAATGGGTCAACATATGTTAAGCCCTTAGTTCAGTGACTGGTACATAATAAATACTCAGTAAATATTAGTATTATCTTATCCTTTTTCCTATCATCCAGCTCAGAATCAGTTCTACATGAATAAGGAAATGATGGATGTGAAGGTGGGTGTGGCCCATCCAGGCTGCCTATACATTTGTTGATACTCCTCCTTTCCAGAAGGGGCACGGTGTTCTCTCCCCTTGAATCCATGCTATCCTGTGGCTACTTTGGCTGACAGCATAAGATATATGGGACACATGCTAGTTCTGGTAGTCCTGATCCACCATTTAAGAAATCGATCTAACTGTTGAAGGAGGAAAGGGACCAGGCTGGACTCATCCTTCCATCTGTCCCACCTAGGTACCAGGCACGTGAGTAAAGACATTTTGGACCATTCGAACAAACCAACCACCAGCTGAAGACCACCAAGGGAACTCACTCAACACCATGTAAAGTAGAACTGCCAGCTACACACTGACCAAATTCCTGACTCACAACATCATGAGATAAAATAAAATGGTTGCTCTCTTCAGCACAGGTTTTGGGGAAGTTTGTTACAGAACAGTGGGTCTCCTGGGCTATGGCTTCCTTCTTCAGTACCCCAAGGAGCTCCCTGTGAGGAATCTCAGTCACAGTAAGGAGCCCAGTCAAGGTGGGTGTGCTCATGTCTTCCCCCAAGGGGCACACCTCAGTTTGATGATGGCCATCTCATCTCTCTGCAACTCAGGGATTACTGATAAAAAGTGGTCCTCTAATGACAGCAGAGAGAGTGACCAGTGCATCCACAGGGCACTGCAGAAAACCCCTGCTCCTAGTGTCCAGACATTTTCTCTCTGAGTAAGTCTCAGGGTAGCTCCATCAGGTCATGATGGCCTTAGGACATGAAGCTATTGGTTCTCAGGGCCTGGCCATGTTTCTAGCCCTTGACCTGCTCGCTCCAGCTTCATTAGAGATGGTCACCCTGCAGGTCGTGCTGAATGTGCTGTGGCTTTTGAAGAACCCTCTTCCTGGAGGTCAGCCATGTTCTCGCCCAGTCCCTCTGATGCCTGAAGGACTGTAACCTGGAGGGGAGGAGGGACAGAGGGGCTGAGGACACCCTCAAACAGAGATTACCTAGGACACTTAGGAACTTATGTGGAGGGAGACAAAATCCATCACGGTTCCCAATGAGTGGCCTCTGATGGCCAGTTCTCTCGCTACACTCAGACAGGCTTTGGGATCTCACTTTAGAGGATTCTGTGGTCTGAAAGATGCCATAAATCTTCACAAGGCTCTCAGAGTCCTGCTCTGTGTTTCATTCACACATTGTGACAGTTCCTGTTCAAGTGAGAAGCCCTGTGCAGGGGCTGGCTGCAGCCTGGCTGGTCCTCCCTGAGCTTAGGGGGATAAATCTGTCATAGCCTGGCAGGATGGTGCCCCTTCCCAAACTTTAAGGTACGCACACAGGACCAGGGCCTGGGTGGATCAAAAATCTGGGAATGTTTAGTGGCACCAGCGCGTTCCAAAATCATGAGAAAGAGAAGCATGTTCCAGGTTTTTCCTTTACATCTTTAAGATAAACATTGGTCTCAGTGAGGAAGGTAAAGCCCATCTGCATTTTCTTGGCTCTCAGGCCAAGTCTGGTATTAATACAAGAAGGCCTAAGGCAAAATGCTTAACTTAAGACATCATTACGCTGGTTCTTGGAGCTGGCATTAAGCTGAGGCCCAGGATGCAGGTGTGGGGACCGTGGGAGAGGCTGATAGAGTTTCTACCATGCACTGCCCTCCTAAGGGACACACTTACCCCCCAGTTTATCTCACACTGCCTGGGGCATCCTTCAGAAATCCCTGAGGCAGAGCCTACATCTGTTTTCTCCCTTAAGCACATGGTCAAAAGGCAAGGAGATGCCACCTTGCACCCTAGCCCTGAATGTGCTGAATTTGGGAGCTGCACCCAGTGGAAGAGCTAGATGCAAACACAGGGGTCAGAGGTGTTGGGGAGCACTCCGCGCTGGCGTCTCTGGAATCCTAGAGCAGCTGGAAGTTCTCTCAGTCTGACAGGACATTTATCTCCCCGCCACCTTTCCTGATGACCAGCGCAAGCCGTGTGGAACCCCTGGTGAGATTTAAATAAAACCGTTTCTGACTTTCTCTTCATGTTTCTTCCCACCCTGGTCCTCAGCTAGAAATCATAAACACAGTGATGCAAAGTCCTGCCAACAGAAATGACTGATGTTCCTACTTAGGTAATTGTCAATAAGAGAAAATGATACTCAGAGATTGGTCTATCTTTGTCAAATAAATCTATTTCTTAAGGCAGAATGGCAGATGCTGTGGCAGGCCATATGATGATATGTTGAAACCCCAAATTTCTTGAATGGGCAACGAGCTCTCTGTTCTGAGTGTTAACCAGCCCTGCCTTCCATCACACACACTTACACCATGTGTCTATCTGTCTTTATTTCTCTATGTCTTTATTTCTTGGGAGCCAGATTCCTCCAGTTAGGTTCCATCATGCCTTTTCCCATGACGATATCTACGTCACAGCAGCTGCTGATTTTTTTTTTTTTAAGTGCCTGGTCTCTCATCTCAGTTAACAGTACGCTGTCCAGAGCATTCAAATAAGATTCCAGTTCCTAGCTGTATGACTTTGGGCACCTTGTGTGACCTCTCTGTTCCTTGGTTTCCCCATTTGTAGAATGAGTCTGATAGTGGAACTGGCTTCCTAGATTTATTTTAAGGGGGAAAGGAGATAATGTTCCTGAAGTATGTCCGATAGTGCCTGTGACACCAAGAAGCACACAATTAACATCTGCTGTTCCGACCTCAAGATCCAACATGTGGGTTAGATTGTCTGGAAGATATGTTCTCACCTGCAGTCCCAGTCTCGGACTGGGAAGACCTGGATGATTACGCAGTGATGCCTCCTTCTGCTGGAGCAGTATTTCCCAAACTGCTTCCTGGAACACCCTGAACCTGAAATGTTCAGCCTCTGTCATATTGCACAAAGGTGGACAAGGTATGCCTTAAAAGATGTTATGTTATCACATCAATCCATGAGACAGTGCATTCTTCCCTGCTTCCTGAGAAAGTCTACAGAGAAGATGCAGGCTCAGCTTTTTGAGGCGAGTATTTCAAAACTTCCATTTTCTATAGAACATTTTCCGAGAACCAACAGGTCATATAGAACACTTGTTCTGTTGAAACCAGAGACTGAGAAATATCACATCATGACCTTTCTTTCACGTGACTGCCCAACTTACACGTGAATATTTTCAGAGCCAGGGGACCCACCACTGTGTAAGACTGATGGTGGCCCTGCAAGAAGGACCATCCTTGATGTTGAGCAGCCTGTGTGGGACCTCCACTTGGTGATGGTGATCTGAAATCCACAGGTAGGTCTCACAGAAGATGCTCCCTTCCCTTCCATCTTCATGTAGCCATCAAGACCCTCTCGCCAGAACCAAAATTTAAAAAAAATTATTAACAGACTCTTATCATCTGGTTCAGTGATCTCCAGTGGTGCAGGGTTTGTTAGTTGGTTGGTACAATTTGTCAGCTTGTAACTAAGAGCTCATTTGGCCATCCTGGCCACTCTTGTACTATGTTCTAATTTATCTATTTCTCCCTCACGTGCGAGGTTTGAATTATTACTTTCTTTATCCTAGACTCCATCATCTTGTTAATCCAATTTTAAGGTCACAGAGGCATTTATAACCAGTGCCACAGCTGGTATACTACATAACATACCAAATTGAGTTCTCAACAGCCATATAAAACCCCAAGTCATGCGGAAAGCTGTGATGCTGGCTCTTTCCCCATCCTGACCTTTTGTGGATCGGGGGACACTAAATCCATGGCCTTGGGTCAAATTCCGTTTTCTTCTCCAATGCATAGGGTCACTGACTGACCAAAATTGAAAAATAAATACAAAGAAGAATTACACAAATATGCTTTCACTTGTATAAAATAATTTAAAGATATAAATATGCACACATATACATATGCATTTACATTTTTGTATTTGAATATACATAAACTTTCCTGGAAGTGTAAATAAGAAACTATTAATAATTACTGCCTCAGACAAGTGAGATTAGAGGATCTGGAATGAAACATTGTATACTTTTAATATCATTTGAATATTACCATGTTCATATATTTCTTCTTTGGCAAGAAGAGAACTAGATAAAAACATTCTTGTATTTTTTGTTGGAGTCAACCATTAATCTGCCTTATAAATTTGTTTCTTTCACATACACAAACTTGATGCGCTTGCTTGCTCAATCTTCATCCAACATTCTTTTTTTTTTAATGTTGGAAATAAAGGGCTAATGAGAAAGCCAGGACACATTCCAGAGACCCTCCCTCAACGGCAACATCCTCCACCCCTTGCCTAAGAATAACTCTCTAGCTTGGTTTTCCCTAATGACACTCTCATCCAGACCATGTTTCTGTATCTCTCTTCTGATAAAGACTTTTCCTCTCTTGGAAATAAAAGTTGCATCAAGAGTTCAGGATGGAAGAGGGAGGGTGAATGTTGTTTTTAAGCTGATGGCCAAGGAGCCTCAAGCATGCACCGCAAAGAGGTATGCTTCTGCCATATGCCAGTATCTACCTCACACCTAACCTTGCCGAGTCTGTGATCCACTGAGAGCAAACTACTTAATTTTCTTTTTTTCTTTCTTTTTTTGCTTTTTAGGGCTGTACCCGAGGCATATGAAGTTCCCAGGCTAGGGGTCGAATTGGAGCTACAGCTGCCAGCCTACACTACAGCCACAGCCACAGCAACACTGGATCCTTAACTGAGCGAGATCAGGGATCAAACCCACATCTTCATGGATACTAGTTGGGCTTGTGGCCACTGAGCCACAGTGGGAACTTCCAAGACTACTTGATTTTCTGACTCCCATTTCACTTAGGATCCTTTCAGTCCAGGATCCTTAAAGAATGGCTCCAACCAGAGATTTTTTTGGTTTACCAAATGTCCTCTTCTACTCATGCAAATAGAGCAGATGGAAGCTGTAATCACAAGGGAGGTGCACAGAGGGAGCCGTCCCAGGGATGTGTTGCACAGCACCTGCTGTGGAGATGCTCAGGTGGACCTTAGACATATACCAAGTGGCAGAGCAAGCCCAGAGCAGAGGAGGGCTTATGATCCAGCGCTTTCCTCCCCAGCCTTGTCTAGATGCTTTGGATTTCCCACACTACCCCGAGCTCTCTAATATATTCATCTTCCTTTTCTCAGCAAGTGGCACTGAGCCCAGTGGCCACATGGCCATGAACGCTGAGGGAATCAGTGTGTGTTCTCGGCCATGGATCACTCTATCGTCTTTCTGCCTTGGAAATGGTCCACAATTGACTCTCAGCTCCAGTCCCGTTAGGCTCATCCATTCCACAGCTTCGATGTAATAATCTCCTAGGGACCTCCCCAGAGATGGGCTTGCTGTGCATTCACTCCTAATTACCCTCAGCATCACAGGACATATTATCCAGGGGAACATGAAATCCTGCCCTGGAAACACTCATCACTTGGACAAAATTTATACCAAAATATTGCTCCAGTGTAGTGTTATTTGAACATAGAAAGTGACTTGCTGGAGTTTAGCGAGAGGAACGCTATATATAACTTGTTTGGATGGAGTTAACCTCTGTGTGGACTTCCTTTGGGATCTATTGCATTTATCACACACCAGAACTATTAATGCCATGGCAGATTGCTATAATATAATACACACGTGCTGTCATCAGCTCAAAATAACACAAAACCAAGACATTAACTTGGGCTAGTGTGGACCCTTCATTTTGACAGTTCCACTTCAGTGCCCACTGAACTTGCAGTGCAAATCCACAGATTATTTCTAGACTTTGATTCACATTTGCAGCTACATATGGCCAAATATCCATGAGAAAACTGAAAAGCTCCATTAAAAATCTTGCTTTTTAAATATCCAGATGTTTGACTTTCTCTAGCAAAAGCATGTGGAATTTTGACTGCTCTGTTTCTCCATGTGTAACCTATGTTTGGAAGCCCATAGACCTCTAGGACCCCTGGCCATCCAAAGTCAGACCTGAAACTTAAACTTGAAAATGATCAGTAAACAACCCCAAGGCCTGTGGAGCTGTTCCCTTCTTTCCAAGGTCTCTTGGAGTGGTTGTCGTGAACACAGAGACAACTGGATACAGCTGTTTGGAGGGATGGAGCTTAGCAGTCTTGGGGACATGGGGTCAGTCAGGCTCACAGCGAAATCTCAGCAACATGTGTTTGACAAGACGAGTTTTGAATGTTGTGTAGAAAACCTTGTTCTGGGATTATTTTTAAGGCTAATTCTGTGTCCTATACAGAGAAAGGCAAGTAGGAAAACTCCATAGCCAGCCAGTGGGTCAGAGTCAAACACCAGGCAAGACATCCAGGAGCCAGATGGGCATCCCCAGTCAAGGTGAGAAGAGGTGTCCATGGTGGGAGCATGAGGCATGGGCAGGACAGGAAGGGGCTCCCTTTCCCCCAGTGGTGCAGAGATGGAGGGTTGTGTCAAGTTAAAAGTGACCAGCATCTTCTGCCCCCAGGACGCATGTTGTCCTCCTCCCAGTGGGCACTCCATCCGCTCCTCTCAGACCTCAGTTCCCCAAGTCCCAAGAGGCCACTGAGATGCAAGTGTGAACTTGATGACATGTGAACACATAATTATGCCTCAATCAGTGAAAATGAAGGCGACTGTTTTCCCTGGAAAATTAGGAAATGATTTCTATCTCAACCAATAAATCATTTACAACCAAAATAGAAAGAAAAAAAAAAAGGTGGATTCATGATTAATAGGCAGTAAGGTGGGTCCTTCTGTAGAAGACAAACCACAGGGGAAAGTGGGTTTCGTGAAGAGCCTGGGGTCAAATCCAGAACCTGCCCTGAGCACAGCCTTTCCCTTTACACTTCAGCAGCTGTTCCAGGGCTCTAGCCTCCCCTAACACCCATAGGAAATCCTCATCACCCAGACTAATCACTCTAAGCTGGAGTCTGCTTCATCCCCAAAGGTGGGCAAGGGTATAAAAGTATACTTGGCATCAAGCAGCTACAGTCAATTAGTTCTTCAAATATATGTGAGCTCCCACTGGAAAGGTAAGGGGTGGTTTTTCCACACACCCCAGAAACAAGGTACAGCAAAAGGACATGCACAGGATGGCACACTGGGCCATGGCCATGGCCTGGGGGGCTGTGTCGGGTTGCTATGGAGTGAGATCAGTGCACTGCACCCAGGTTTTGGCCATTAAACCTGTCTGCCCAGGATGCCAGGGCTGCCTCAGAAGCACCCTGCACCTGGCTGCATGGGGAGCTCTGTGTGCCGGGTGGCCTAGGCCTGAGCTTCTGTCTGGACACTGTCTGTTACCTGCCTTTGCTGGGAAGTTGAAGTCTATTTATAATAAAGTCTGGGGGTTATTTGCAAGAAAGGAAAAAAAAAAAGAAAAGAAAACCAGAAAGGGCCACAGTTCTATAGGATGCCATGTCTCATCAAGTAGCTTGTCCCAGAATACTGCCCAAGTCCTTGCTAATGAGTTTGAGTCCCCAGCTCAGGAAGGTCCTGGAGACTCTGAACTTCCACTTGGTCCCAGACAACAGCAGTGGGTGGCAAGCATCTTGTTCCATGGTTTCCCTTACTCTGGGCCAAGAATATCACTATTCTTGGTCAAATGAGCCTAGAGTTCATGACAGTTACCATACATCTTGTGACAGAGGACTCCAATGAAGGCAAATCTTTCTCCCAGCCTTGTGTGGCCTCTGTGGCGACCCTGTGCTTCCTTCTGCCAGATGATAGCCTTATGGTCCTCTCTTGTTCAATCCAGATCAGACCCTTCAGTCTCCCGGTATGTTTCTCTGGTCCTCATCTGGTCAAAACTGACCTCACAGGAAGTTCATGGGGAGGGCACTGACCCTCCTCAACAAGGAGAGGAAGCAAAGAGCACAAAGGCAAGAAGCCAGAGGTCAGGCCTGATGGACAAACCTGGAGAAGAGGGCTAGAGCCTGCTTGTGGAGAGGGATGGGTCTACATGCCCCTAGAAAGAACTTTATAAAACAGAAACTGTGGTGTTCCATCCTCTGTCACCCCCTCTTCACTCTGTTTTTGCTTTTCCTGGAAAGAACATTTAGCTATCAGTTTCCTGTGGTTCCTCTTACCACCGCCTTGACTTTTCAGGGATCAGCTCCAGGCTTACCTCCTCCAGGCAGCCTTCTTGGAGTTCACCCTCTCCTCCAATGGCCTGTCAGTGATGCTGTCCTGTGGGTGAAAGCTCCAGTTTCCCAGCCCACTGGACAGTGAGCTGGCTGAGGCTGTTCATCTATGCACCCTCAACACCCAGCCCTCTGCTTGGGTCAGGTTAGCTTCTGCAGAAGGCTCATAATCACACATCTCACATCCCTCTTGGCTCCCTTTCACCCCTTCACAGACATTGTCCTGATTTACACCCCTAACACCTCCTACCCAGGCAGCTCTCATTGTCTTGCATCTTCCCCAGCCCTTCTCTCTGCCTCCACATGAGCCAGGACCCCACCCCACCATCCTTACCTGTCACCAAAGGAGCATCTCAAAAGAAGCAGAAAGACCTGGACTCCAATCCCAGCTCCACATCTGGCTAGCTGTGTGACCTTGATTCAATACTTTAGTATTTCTAGGGCTCAAGATCTGTACGTCCACAATGGATGCTAATGTATTTTTGATTACAGAACTGGGATCATGTGTTAGGACACATAGGCACGAAGCCTCTTCTCTAGAACAGGAGTAAAATAAGATAAGGGCCAAGGTAAAGGCCTTTCTCCTGCTTCGTAGGAAGTGGAACAGAGGAGCCAGAGCTACAGGCACCTGCTTTCTCCTCTGCCGAATGGCAGGTGTTTCAAAGGCAGGGACTCTACAGCTTTCCTATCCCAGATGCCCAGCACAGCCCGTGCCTCATAGAAACCACAGGTTGGCATTTGCAGATCAAGTAGAAGAACCCACCTGGGGCATTTCCTTCAGGTCACAGATACAGCCTATACCGCATCTCTATTTTATGTGAGGCTTCCTCCCCTCTAATCATTAAATCACGTGCCCTCCCTTCAGTCTCAACTTCTGCACAGAAACAGATCTGAGGGAGGTCCCGGTAGCCTGCCCTCTGTTGGCATGTAGTGGGAGCTCAAACACCTCGTGGGCTTGTGGAAGTACTTTCCAGGCACCCCTGGTTGAGCAGGTGCTGCAAAGGAGGTTCCCTAACAGGTTAACTGTTAGGGCTGACCTGGGACCATGTGGGGTGGGGTAAGACTAGAAGGGGAAGTATAATAAGCAGAAGAGAACTGGGTGGAGATGGTAAAAGAAGTTGGACAAAGGACTTCTCCTGGGAAAGTAAAAGGACAAGTCAGGATACTGGAGATCTGCAGCTGACCCCCCATCAGAGACCCAGAGTTGCTGTGAGAAGAAAGACATGGCAGCAAGTGGACCAGGTAGAAAATAAGCCTGTACCCAGGTAACTCTACCCAATATTCTGTGATAATCTATAGAGGAAAAAAAGATCTGAAAAAGAATGGGTAAGTGTATTGTATAACTAAATCCCTTTGTTTTACAGCAGAAATGATCACAACATTGCAAATCATTTATACTTCAATAAAACTTTAAAAAAATAGAAAAAATAAAAACTTAAAAAGAAAAAGAAAATAAGCCTATGGCCAAGAAACCATATTTACCAGCAGATTCGGACGTCACCAGCTCCCAGAGGTGTTTTGGAAAGACGTGCTCACAGGCCAGGTACCTAAACACAGGGTCCTGTGTCTGTTCAGTGCCAGTGCGGCTGGAGGCTGCCTCTCCACAGAATGGACCACCAGGTCTGGCTGTCTCCTTAACTCCATCCTCCTTCTCAGGGTGTGACCTGTCACTAGAAGACCCCCTCACTGGTATCCCTGAGGTCATTACCAGAACCTGTGCACTGCCTGCCTATGAGCTGACCTCATTGCCCTACATGGGAAATGTGTTAAAATCCAGACTGAGGTTCCACCCTCAAGTAGGACTCCTTGTTGTGCTAGGGTCCATCTTTAGCCCCTGCCCCCACTCCCAGGAAGAGACTCCACCCGCATCCCTCAACTCAGAGGCTAGAAACTGCTGAGTAATTAGTAGTTAACCTGGGCTCTGCTCATGGTGGACATTGTCCTGAGTTCCTTATAAGTCCTTTGAGAGGGATCCCGTCATTGTCCCTGCCTTACAGATAAGGACAGGAGCACAGAGAAGTTAGGAGAGTCCCCAAAGTTCACACAGTGAGAGTCCCAGGCTCCATCTCAGGCTGGCTAATAATGGAACCTCCCACTTACGTACTATGCTGTCTACACCCAACCTGGGAAACTCCCTAGTCCTGTCCTAGTTTAACCCCTTACCTCTTTATTGCTCTAGGACGTTATCATTTCCGGAGCAGCATTAACTCAAACTCACAGATAAAGCCAGTTCCTAAAGGGACAGAAGATGGGGTCATATCTAACCTGTTCTTGAATTCCTTTAGTGGCTTTTTCACTTTGTCTACAAAATTTCTATTTAGAATTTTTTTTTTCCTTTTTAGTGTCACACCCACGGTATATGGAAGTTCCCAGGCTAGGGGTCAAATAGGAGCTGCAGCTGGTGGTCTACACCACAGCCACAGCAACTCAGAATCTGAGCCGCATCTGTGACCTACACCACAGCTCATGGCAACTCCAGATCCTGAACCCACTGAGCGTGGCCAGGGAGAGAAGCTGCGTCCTCATAGATACTAGTCGGGTTTGTTACCACTGAGCCACAAAAGGAACTCTAAGAATTTTTTAATACATGTGACTTCTCTCTTTTTTTGACATCCTCTATGTCGTGGAATATCACTGTTGTATTCTCTTTTCATTCTTTAGACATGCATTCCTTTAGTTAGTTGACTATATTTTAATAACTGATTTAAAGTCTTTACATAGTAAATGCAAAATCCGTGCCCCTCAAGAACATTTTCTATGCATTGTTACCCTTTTTTAACCCCCCTGTGGATATGGTATACTTTATTGCTTCTTTGAATATCTCAGAACTTTCTGTTGTAAACTGGACCAGCAACTTCTCCTTTCTTGGGTATCTCTCCTGTCTGTAGGCACAGCCTTTTACATCCCTGAGTTTAAATGTTAGAGCTTTTCAACATTTCCTAGGATAGCCTAGTTCCCCAGGATTTCCTTTTTAAATTCCCAACAAGGATCTAGCTTTCCTTAAATGAAATCACAGCCTCAGGCAGCTGAGATGTCGCCAGCAGTCAGGTCTTTCATGATGATTTTCTCTCCATCCCCCTTTCTCACCCCCATCTGAGCTTCGATGAGCTCTGAGTGCAATCAAACAGCCACCTCTTTCTGTGAGTAGATCGTTACCAAGGGGCTGCAAGTTCTGACTCCCCTTTGGGGACTGTTCCTTCTCTGCCTTCCTTAAGGATGTTTCCTCTGACCCATCTGTTAGCAGGAGGTGTGCTTTTGGTCCTGTTCTGGGATGACTTTTCCTCTCACTAGACCTGCTCTCTCTTTCTCTAAAGGCACTCATCCATTTGTGGCTCGTGTATGCTCTGCTGACTTTTGAGGCAGAAATCTCTTTCCCAGATCTCAAAGGATTTAAGCTCTCAACTAGAAAGCTTCTCTTACACACACACACACACACACACACACACACACACATATTTCTGAAACTGGAGTCACTCCCCTGTCCTGCTTTCCTAAATAGCTCATCCTCCTGTTTCTCACACTGGTGACAGGGACCCGTCCACAAAGCAGTCCAACCCAGATCTCCCTGTGCTTTTTCTATCCACATTACTGCCAGTTCGCATCCCCATAGTTGGGGATCCACGGAGCTCTGGCCCCTAAGCTCTTTCCCATGCTTCTTTCCTTTCTGTCCACACTCTTATTTCCCCAGCCCTGGCTGCCTGCCTCGTTCCCAGGCTGGAACAAGACATGTCTGGCATGTACTTCCGGGTTACCGTGAAATTAACTCACCCAGAGCTCTCAGCTCTCGGCATTCTAGTTACCCTTCACTGATCTACTTTCCACCGCAAAACATACTCTCCAGGAAAGGGCCAGATCTCATTTGTCCTCATCCTCTTGACTATGGAGCTTGGTAGGCACTCAAAAGTCATATGCTGAATAAGTGCATATTTGTAGCAGCGATTGGAATTCTAATAACATACTCAGGTCAAATGGTAAGTTTGGGTTATCCAGAGAAAATGGATGATAGTTAATAAAAAACAAAGAGTGATACCAAAAATTCTTCTGACATTTACCAGATATACATATTCTGGGGCTGTCACACCAAGCACATGTGAAGGAAGGAGATACGAGAACACCATGAAAACCTTGGAAATCCCTCTTTACTCTGCAGAGTAACTTTGTGGTTCAGCTGTAATTTAAGGAAAGATGTGACTAGACAGCTCAGGACCGCTGTCTCTTTGAACTCCAAAACTTTTTAGTTGGCTAGAAAACCCATAGAGATCTGACTTCAGTTTTCTTGAGAGTAGAAATGTATTTCTTACAGTTACTGGCAGGTCAAAGTATTTCTTTGTAAGATTGGAGCAAACTCTGCTGTAACAGGACCCAGAAAAACAGATAATCTTGACCACTGGAGCTTTACATTGACTTTGACATGAAGTCATTGGAAAATAAAAGATTCAAAGCACAAATACATTTAAAAGGTATCTGTATCCAGAATCTGGAATTTTCAGACTGACTCTCCCACCACTTATTTCCAGGACTTGGTTTCTAGTGATGCATGAGAGTGATATATTTATTTATCCCATTGTACTAAGTTGGAGAGTGTTCTAATAAAATTCATCTGCAGTTTAAGAAATAGAAAATTACCCTTACCTCTGAGGATCCCGAGTGTCCCTTGTCTATAACCAGAAGACCAGTTTATTTGTTTCTTTTTATGGCCACACCTGTGGCATATGGAAGTTCCCTGACTAGGGGTCAAGTCAGCTGCCAGTCTACACCACAGCCATAGCCACACCAGATCCGAGCCACATCTGAAACCTACACCTACACTGCAGCTTGTAGCAACATTGGTTCCTTAACCCACTGAATGAGGCCAGGGATTGAACCTACATCCTCATAGAGACAATGGTGGGTCCTTAACCTGCTGAGCCACAATGGGAACTCCCAAAGGACCAATTTTAAAGGAAGAAATCTCAGCAAAAGTGCTGGTTGTGATCAGGATCTCTCCTGACTGCCACTCCTGGAATATCCAAACCCCAGCTCCCCTCCTTGCTTTCTATTATGTAGAATTCGGATAGGTGACTGACCTGGATTTGGCCAATCTGTTGTTCCCATTTAGAACCTTGAATCTTGAGAAAAAGATATGCAAATATTCAGGAACACTTGAGAAAATATTCAAGACAGCCAAAGGCTCAGAAGAATCACCAGAAAATCTTCTCCCGAGGCTGCTCTTAGCTGTGTATCCCATTATCTAGCCTTCCTTGGCTAGAGCCAGTTCTCCAAATCTTGTTTGCCAGCCTTCCCTTGAGTTTGGGACTGTCTCTACACACAACCAATAAATACCTCTACCACTTAAACTAGCCAGAATCGGTATCTGTGGCTTGTGACCAAACCTCTGCTCCTGCATTCTCTCTTGCAGTGGAAAATCCATTGCTACATACCTGCTCCTGTCTGATGCATCTTTGAGTGCCAGACCCCCACCCCAGCCCTCAGTCAAGCTCAGGATTGGCACCAGGAAATATCTGTTGACCAAATGAGGCCTCCGGGTAAAAAGGAAAAAAAAAAGTTTTGAAATTTAGACCTACGGGACTTGGGAGAAAATTTGCCGGCTCCAGGAATGCTGTCTGTCACGAGAGACGCCATTGTGTCTATTGATTTGGATTCTCTGGCTTGGAACAAGGAGTGCAAGTCACTCGTCTTTCCTCCTCAGTAATACTGAACAGCTGCTCTGAAGTGAACACCAGATGAAGTGCCTATAACCCCCTTCTCTAAATAAATGCAACAAAGATGACTTTCCCTTTCATAAAGAATGGTTAGGAAACAAGCCAAAGGATCCTCGTCTTCTCCCTCTACTGGCAACTCTCTGACGTATTACACACAGCAAAGCAAGGGCATGTGTTCCCTGAGCAGCATCAGCTCCACTCCAGGCAGCTGCCATCACAGAGCTTTGGGGTCAAGTGCTGTCAGGCATGAAGCCCTCTGCCCTTCTGCCTCCCTGCCCCTCTGCAGGGGCAGGCCAGTCCTGTCCTTCCAAGTAATCCTTCCAAAAAGCATTCACTGAGGGCTGAGGCTAGGCTAGGGATTTGCAGTCTAATGAGTGCAACAGACACAAGAACACATTTGCTCAACAGACAGCCAAGGCCTCTGTGTTGCTTGCATATAGTGCAAGGGGTAGCAGAGGGTACAGAGGAGGAGCCAGTGGGGGTTAGAGAAGATCCAACAAGGAGGGGCCCATGGAACTGAATCTTGGGGTGGGATTGGAGTTTGCCAGTGGGAAAGGCAGAATGAACGTTTCAGACTGAAACGTAACACGAGCACAGGCACAGTGGCTTGAAGGTATAAGACAGAGTCAAGCTGGGAGGGCAGAATCGCCCGTTGTCCTGCAATTGTATCAAGCCTTCTCTGATGGCCAGAAGTGAGCCTTCCCTTCCAGCAGGATCTGAAGGATTAAGCCTAAGTCTCCACTCTGAAACATTGGAAAGAACTTTCAACATGGGAGCCATGGAGATTTCCCACAAGACTGGACACAGGCCCTTTCTTCCTTTGCGGGCCAGCAAAGAGACTCACTGGGCCCTGCGGCCTTCCGTTTGGCTACAGAGCTCCACTCATGCATTCATCAAAAATTTATTGAGCACCTGTAGTTTACTGTGCCAAGGGTAGGTTGCCCAAAAGTAACTGAGACACATTCTTTTTTGGTTTATTTTTTAGGGCCACACCTGTGACATATGGATGTTCCCAGGCTGGGGTGGAATCTGAGCTACAACTGTCGGCCTATACCACAGCCACAGCAACACAGGATCCGAGCAACATCTGTGACCTACACCACAGCTCATGGCAATGCCAGATCCTTAACCTACTGAGCGAGGCCAGGGATCGAACCCACATCGTCATGGTTCCTAGCCAGATTCATTACCATTGAGCCACAACAGAAATTCCCTGAGACACATTCTTTATAGGAATGTGATTAAATACTATGCAACCACTAAAAGTGATGTGGGAAGAATGTTTAATCATTTAGAGAAGGAATATATTCTATAGGATAAACATAAGATACAAATATGCTATACATGGAAAAATTTTATTTTCTATAAAAGAAAAAATTTCTGCATATGAAGATATGGAGACAGAAACGATATATGAGTAATATTGATAGGTATACAAATGTACACACATAGAAACATTCTGAGTTGTGAGATTATAGATGATTTATAATTTCTTCTTTATTTCCTAGGTTTCCTACAATATACATACATTATTTTGCAATCTGAAAAAAAAAGGAAAAATTTAAGTACAATAAAAAGCATAGCCTGGAGTTCCCATTGTGGCTCAGTAGAAATGAACCTGACTAGTTAGATGTGGGTTCAATCCCTGATCTCACTCAGTGGGCTAAGGATCTGGCGTTGCCATGAACTATGGTGTAGGTAGCGGACATGGCTCGAATCTGGCATTGCTGTGGGTATGGTGTAGGCTGGCAGCTGTAGCTCTGATTCAAACCCTAGCCTGGGAACTTCCATATGCTGCACCTGCAGCCCTAATAATAATAATAATAATAATAATAATAATAATAATAATAAATAAATAAATAAATAAATAAATAAAAACCATAGCCCTTGTGCTTCCAGAATACAAAATCCCCATAGGAATTGCAGGACTCAGTCATGCCCACATAAAAGTGGGCTAATATAGGAACCTTGAAATCCTATTTAAATTTTTATTTTAGTGGGCAGTCATCCTGTCCAGTTGTTTTTTTTATTAAAGTATAGTTAATTTACAATGTTATGTTGGGTTCAAGTGTAGAGCAAAGTGATTCAGCTTTATATATATAAATATAATTTTTCATATTCTTTTACACTATAGGATATTATAAGATATTGAGTATATTCCCTGTGCTATACAGTAGGTCTTTATTGTTTATCTATTTTATATACAGTAGCATGTATATATTAATACCAAACTCCTAATTTATCTCCCCCTTGCCCTGGCTCTCCTGTCTGGTAACCATATTAAGGGAAGCAAGTCATACAGAGAAAGATAAATATCATATGATATAACTTATATGTGGAACCAAAAAAAAAAAAAGATACAAACGAACTCTTTTACAAAGTAGAAATATACTGACAGACATATAAAACATCCTGTTCAGTTTTAGCACACAGCTACTGGCCTATTTAATGGGCTGTAGTTCCAATGACAGTTTAATTTTCAAAGCTCTTGCCATCTCATTCCAGTCTGCTTATTCAGCTGGTGCTTCTGGGACTCCCCCTGGGTCCTGCTGGTGCTCCCTGAGGAGGTGGGACGTGTGTCTCCAGGAGGGGCACCCAGATGTCCTACCAGGTAGGGGAGTTCAGGCCCAAGGGGATAAGGGCTTCTCTGCCCAGAGCATGTTGTGACAAGACCCTCTTGACAGTGACCCCAGCTGCCCTGATGTCTCTAGTGGAAGAAGAGGGTCACTGCCTTTTGGGGACAAGGAGGCTTACTGTGGGAGGGTCTTCTTGCCCTAGCCCCCAGGTCCAGAAAACCTCTCAGAGAAGAGGAGGGTCTCAGCCCAGAGGTGAAGAGCTCTGTCACTGGCTGTTTCCTGGTGGTGCTGTTCTCACACAGTGCCCCTCGCAGGTGGTGATGTCCTAGGAACGCTTGTTGGATCTGGGGAGCAGAGAGCCGACCTTCTTTTGCCAGATGGGGGAAGAAAACAGGGCCTCTGGGTCCCCTTCTATGCGATGGGGGGGACGTGAGATGCCCTGCCACGGTGTTCTTCCTCCAGTCCTGGGGTCTCCAAGCAGATCTCCTTCTGACCTCCTTTCAGAATTCCTGTTTGGCTGCCTGCTGTGTTATTTCCAGCCTTTGGTTGTACTTAGCCAAAAAGATCAGGAAGAGATGGAAATTTTCCATCTTACCCAAAACACAAGCACCTTTTTCTGTCTTCCTCACTTCCTGTTTTTCTCCACCTACTCCTTTAAATTCTCTGTTGAGACATGATTCACTTATGAAATGCATCCATGTAAAGTGTACAGTTCAGTGATTTTTTAACATAGTCGCCAGCTTGAGCAACCAACACCGCCACTGAATTCCAGAACATCTTCATCCCCCAAGAAAGAAACTATATCCACCGGCTGTCACTGGCCCTCATCCCTCTCTTCCCTGTCCCCTGGCATTTACTTTCTATCCATAGAGATATGCCTTCTTTGGGCATTTCACATAAATGGAATTATACAATATGTTCTTCAAGGCTTACCCATGTTAGAGGAGGAATGGTACATCATTCGTTTCATGTGCAAATAATATTTTATTTAATAAATAGACCACATTTTGATTATCCATTTATCAGTTGAATAAGTTGTTTCCACTTTAGAGTTCTCAGGGATCATGCTGCTGAGAATATTCACAGAAGGGCTTGTGTAGACATGTATTTTCACTTCTCTTGGGTGTATGCCTAGGAGTGGAATTGCTAGTTCACATGAAGTGCTATACTGACACATGGATGAACCTTGCAAACACAACACCAAGTGAAAGAAGACACAAAGGACACATATTCCATAGTTCCATTTATATCTAATGTCCACAGTAGGAAAATTCATAGGCAGGAAACAAGGGGCTGCCCAGTGATGGGCTGAGGGTTAGAGAGGGGATGTGATTCTAGTGTGTATGGGTCTCTTGGTGGGGCGGCAGTGATGAAAATATTCTAAAATTGACTTTAATGATGGTGGCACAAATCTATGACTTATGAAAAACACAGAATTTACACTTTAAATAGGTGAATTGTAATGGTATATAAATTATATCTTAATAAGGCTGTTATTTAAAATAAAAGAAGGGAGAGAAGGAAGGTGGAGGGGAGGAAGAAAGTCATTGTGAAGAGACAGGGCCTGGCCTCTGTCCTCTGTGTACCAGTGCAAATTATCAGTGTCCCTAAGAGCCCCATAGCTCAAGCCTCTGGGCCGCTTCTGAAGGGAAGGCTGCTGTCAATCACTGGCCTGCTGAGGAATGGCTCTTAAACAAGGGCCCAGTGGCCTCAGGTGTTCTGTGACCTTCTAGCAAGATTGCCCATGATTACTGCTTTATGGGTCCTGGGATACCTCCTGGGTATTGAGTTGCTTGGAACTTTTCCACTTGCCTTGCAAGTCCCCCCATGCAAGTCAGCCAGTCCCATTTCCCCACCCAGCCCAGGCTTCCCAACAACCCCATTCTTTCTGCTATAAATGTCAGAGATGATAAATTGGGGCCAAATCTCCTATAGGAAATGGTGGAAACCGTATCTCTGAAGCGGAGGGAAGCAAGACTGGACAGAGCTCTGGGGAATTTGCCAGAGCTGCTCTCCACACAGGTGCCTGGGGCAGGGGTGAAGGACCGGGTGGAAGAACGGAGATGAGATTAGGGAGCTTGCTTTTCCAAAACCCTTCTGTCCTGGAGGCTTGCACCACCATATGATATAAATGGAAGGAGGAAGTGAACATTTTCATTGGAAGTAAAGTTTTCAGGATACATACAAAGTAATAAGAGGTGCGTACTTTCTTCATAGAGAGAATGTTTGTGGTGTTGAGCTAATGGAAGGGTCCAAAGGGTCCACACCGGGGTGCAGGGCAGAGTAGAGGGGGGTCTTAGGGCTGCCCCCCAGAGCAGCCAGAAGTCACAAAGCCTTCAGGTTTGGGCGCCTGCCCATGACACAGCAACCTCTTCGAGTAGAACGTATTAGCAATGCATTCTCTTTTTATACATGAGTTTAAACAAAGCAATTAAAGATAAAAAAAATATTCAGTGATGGCTCTCAATTCAAATATTTATAGTTTGGAACCACCCAGTCTTTTGAATTCAGGATCTCATGCCTGCATACAAAGCTCCTGAAGTGAGGATAAGAGGCAAAAAAAAAAAAAATGTTCTGGGAAACATTTTGGAAACTGCAAAACATGAGACAAACACTAACGTCTTATCTTCGATCTCTAGGGATTTCTTACTCAGGACCCCCAAGGATGCAGCAGAAGAGCCAGTAGGACCTGCCAGCCCTCTGTCTTCCAGAGGAAAGCACAGACCAGTCATGCAGGATGCCCCATCCCATTGCCCTGACTTTACACAAGCACCCAAATTCAAATCCCTGCTTCCTGGGAACTGCTATTGTTAGGAAGAACTTAAACATGTGTCTCTTCTCTCCTTTGGTGATTTGACAGAATGGTGAGGTTGGAAGAGCAGTGATGAGCATCTCCAGGTACACAGGGAGAAACTGAGGCCCTTCATTCCATATGGTATGGTGTTGGGGGGTGAGGCAGAGCTGCTGGCTTGTCAGAGGGGTCCATTCTCCCCCAGCCTCAATGCAGAAGCTACTCCTTCAATGGCCCATTGGTTCCCAGCCCCCTGTGCTCTCACAAACTTTTCCTGGGGTCTGGGTATCCTGAGCCAGGCACCCAGTGGTCTGGAGGGTCCTCATGCCAGGACCCTAACTGCCCCCTTGGCATCTTGTCACACAGACATAGGAGCTGATGAACCAGGGTGGGGGAGGGTGCAGTGGGGGAGGGAGTCAGCTGGGCAGAGGGAAACCCACTTAGCTAGGATGGGCACCCAGGCATGTGGGGCACTTCTCCTTCCCATCAGAAACATTTTTTAAAATGTGTGCCTCTTCTATTTTTAATTTCTTTATTTTATTTTTATTATAGGATAGTCAATTTACAGTGTTGTGTCAATTTCTGTTGTATAGCATAGTGACCCAATCATACCTATATGTTTTTTCTCATATTAAATTCCATCAGAGTCTATCCCAAGAGACTGCCTGCCTCTTTTAATTCCCCACTTTTGATAAACGCATGGGCATAGAGAAATACGTCTCCACTCTAAGGGAAAAACAATGCAGGTAAGCAAATAGACCAGCACTGACCCTCCATCCCTTAGCTGAGGACACGACCAGGAGCTGTTGCGGCCAAGGGGACCGAAGTGGGCGTTGCTTCTCATCTCCACATTGTTGTCTCCACGTTGGAAGAGGTGCCCAGGTTCATAGGATGTGGGTTTTCAAAGGAACCTGAAAATGTGTACTTTTACATGTCGCTTCCCCATTTTCAGATGTAGCATCAATATTGTTCCTCCCTGAAGCTCCATGAAGGTTGTTTTAAGATATGTTGGTGGCTCGGAGTTCCCGTCGTGGCGCAGTGGTTAACGAATCCGACTAGGAACCATGAGGTCACGGGTTCGGTCCCTGCCCTTGCTCAGTGGGTTAACAATCCGGCGTTGCCCTGAGCTGTGGTGTAGGTTGCAGACTCGGCTTGGATCCCGCGTTGCTGTGGCTTTGGCGTAGGCCGGTGGCTACAGCTCCGATTCAACCCCTAGCCTGGGAACCTCCATATGCCGCGGGAGCGGCCCAAGAAATAGCAACAACAACAAAAAAGACAAAAGACAAAAAAAAAAGATATGTTGGTGGATCAATTGATCTTGCACTTTTGGGTGTCTGCCTTAGCTCTTCTATTACATTGTCTGTAAATGTCCCTCTCTCAGAAGATCATGCTGGGTTTCACAGAGTCAGCTGTATGAGCCTCTGCAAGCAGGCCCCCAAAGACCATGGAGGGAGCCCAGAGAGGTCCCAAATCTCCTCTTTCCTGAGAAAGCTCACAGGCACCCCCACCCCCACTCTTCTCTCTCCTGAGGTTAGGACTAGCACATCAATATATACTGATTGGCTCTATTATTTTGAGATAAACATGGATTAATTGAACACAGTGTTCCACAGTGTTCCATGTTTTTGGTTTCATGATAAGAAGGAAATCTAAATTCTTCATTCCAAAAGACTTCAGAACGATGGAGTAGGCTGTGTTCAACAGCTTTGCCCTATTAAGATGAGGGTGTAGCTTTCTTAACCAACATCAATAGTAGTTAACGAAAAGTTTAGACTTGGCCCCTAAGAATCCCAAGTTCAGGGGCTTACATCTTAATGTAAACAGGCTGTGAACTTTTGACTAAAACAGGTAAAGTCATGACAAACAAACACTGATGAAATGAAAACTAATCAGAGAAGAATAATTTTCTGAATCTTTTCGAGAAACCCTGCTAATCCTGGAGGATATGATCTCACCCTCCAGCCACGCAACCTCTGTCCACACAGGAGAGCTGCAGGGGAAGGGAGTCAGTGAGTTGGAGTTCTATGTGCACCTTCTGCTCCCAGCCCCAGCCACTCGGGCCTGAAAGCTTCACCATAGTGCTGGTTTTCCTGCCTGCATCCTCCTCCCCAGGAGCTGTGCTGCTCCTGGTTTTCTTTTCTCTCCTGACCAATGATCCCATTCTTGGAGCTCTCCCTGATTGGCTCCTGCACAACTATATTTCCCTCCTTGTTGGCATCATTGTAGATTTAAAAAAAAAAGGGGGGGGGGATTGAGAACATTAGAAAAACTGGCAAAAATAAAGCTGAAGAAATTCACTACCTCCTTCACTCAGTAGTATACGCACCACTCAATAGCCAGAGAGATCCAGTTGAAAGTCAAAGATGTTACCACACCTCTGCTCAGAGCTTGCAGTGCCTCCCTATTTCTCGGATGAAAACCAAGGTCCTTCAGATGACCTACATGTATCTCTTTGAGCTGCACGCTCCCACCCACCCCACATGTGTGGCCTCATCTCCTCCTTCTCTCTCATGCATTCAGTCTGCCACCCTGACGCCCCAGCACCCCTGGCACAACCCCACCCCTCAGGCCTCTGCCCCTGCTGCCCTTTCCACCTGGAAGCCCTTCCCCAGAAAGCCATGTGCCTTGCTCCCTCACTTCATTCAGGTCTTGACTCAAGGGTCACCTCACTGGGGTTTAGACATGCATTCCCTGACAATGAGTGATGTTGAGCACATTTTCATGTACCTGCTGGTCATTTGTATGTCTTCTTTGGGAAAATGTTTATTCAAGTCCTTGGCCCACTTTTAAATTGGATTTTTTGCTGTTGAGTTTCATAGAGACAGAGATTAGAATGGTGATTGGCAGGGGCTACCAGAGCAGGAAATGGAGATATGCAGATCAAAGGACGCAAACTTTCAATTATAAGAAGCATAAGTACTGAGGTTTAATGTACGGCATGGTAATTATAGTTTCTAATACAATGCTGTAGGCTTGCAAGTTGCTGGGAATAAATATTAATAGTTCTCACTGAAAAAAAATGTCAGCTATGCGAGATGATAGATGTATTAATTATCTTGATCTTGGTAATCATTCCACAGTGTGTGTGCATATAAAATCATCACATTGTACACTTTAAATATATTTAAGTATATTTAGCAATTATTCCTCAACGAAGCTGGAGAAAAGAGCCCCTGGCCACACTATCTAAAACGTCAATGCCCCCAACACCCCTACTTTTCCTTCTCCCCTTATTGCCCTAAGCCCTCATCTCTCACTCTCTAACCTTCTGTCTGTTTTATATATTATCTTTTATTTTTTCTTTCTTTCTTTTTTTTTTTTGGACCACACCTGTGAGTTGAATTGGAGCTGCAGCTGCCAGCCTACACCAGAGCCACAGCAACGCCAGATCAGAGCTGCGTCTGTGACCTACACTGCAGCTCACAGCAACGTCAGATACTTAACCCACTGAGTGAGGCCAAGAATCGAACCTGCATCCTCATGGATATGAGTCAGGTTTGTTACCACTGAGCCGTAACAGGAACTCCTCTTTTATATATGTTATCTTGTTTGTTACCACTTTCCTGCTAAATCTTAACCTCCCTGAGAGCAAGGATTTTGATCCCAGTGCTTGGCACATGAGAGTTGCCCAATAAATGTTAAAATCTATATTCCTTTTATCATAGCTAACACTAAGTAAAAAGTGTATGCGCCTGGCAAGGTGACACTATTACTGTCAGGTGGTGGAGAGGGCTCCTCTCCCCTTGCTCTTTGCTCCATGGAGGCCAGGGCCCATACCATCTCTAAGCCTCAGTCTCCTCTGTTTGTGAGGTATCATTGAAAGAACAGAGGCTAAAGTGCCTCGCAAGACCTAAGGCAGACTTCCCCAGTCTGTGCACTATTGTTATTTGGAGCCAGCTCATTCTGGGTTGTGCTGGGCTGTCCTGTGCATTGTAAGATGTTGTGCAGCATCTCTGGCCCTGGACGCCAGTAGCAACCCTGCCAACCCCTCTCCCCAAGTCTTTACAACCAAAGGCACCTGCAAGCACTGCCAAATGTCCTTGAGGATCACAGTTCTATGAGGATCTAGTAGTTGTAGGGCAAACCGTAATAGTCACCATTTAAATTTTTTCCCTGATCTGGTTTTCACTGAAATTAAAAATTTACATTGACTGCTTCTTTGATTAAGTTTTATTCACATGAGAATGAACTCGACACTTCTCCTGCCCCATGCAGACCCTGATGCCTCCAGCTCGGACCCTCACAGCAGATGTCCTTTCCTCCCTCTGGAGGACAGCAAAACATCTTCAGATTTTACATCTCAATTTCAGAGCCTCAAATGGGATCCCCAAGGCACTGGGGATTCTGTGCAAGCTTCCAGAGAAAAATCTGTTAGTAAATTGTTGGGCAGGATGGGAAATGCTCCCATTCTTTTCCAACCATCATACTCACGTCCTTCAGGAGAAACTTTAGTGTCTGGAGGAGGCAATAACACACTTAGGCTGGTAGCTGGTTGAATGTAGCCAGTTAGGCTTAAGTGTCAGCTTTAGGAAAGAAACATACTGCGGTCTGCCCAGCTTCAATGTGCACCTTTGAAGTGAGCTCTTCTCAAGGGTAATAACTGGGCCCCAAATTTAACACACCTTACTTCAATGTGCAAAGGAAATCTTCTTTATCTGTTTCAATTGTCTTATAACTGCTGTTTCATAAATCCCCACCCACATGGGGATTAAGCTAGCAAAAGCAATTGTGGCTTTCCGGTACACAGCATCTCAATGTGTTTCTGGTTTAAATGGTCTCTTTTAGTCAACAGTCAATTCCAAGTTCAGCTCTTCACTTGGGTGGCTTGTTATTCCCTCCCTCTTCTCCAGATGGGATTTGGGTGTGAGCGAAAGTCCCAGAACAAGGAAATTAGGAACCTAAAGATTGTCCGTGTGCAGCCCACTCTGCTGGTGGCCACCAGGGATTCCACTCTCTTGAGGTCTGTGCTGGTCTGTGGCCAATGCGCTGAGATGCTGGTGGTGCTGGCTGCTTCCACAGCAGATGGGGGTGGGTGCTATCTGCTGGTATTGCCTCTGGGATATGGCTTTAAAGGGCCTCAGTGCCTCTCTCTCTGACACCAAATTTTTGCTCTTCCACATTGAACTTCACATACTCTTTTTTAGCAAAGGGAAGCTCCAGAACCCCATTCATGCCTGGTCCAGGTTATAGAGAATCAGGAGAACACATTGCCTCTGAGCATCTAGATACCTGCCACTGATTCCCAGCCTGGGCTGAATCTGATATCACGCCAAGGTGGGGCTTCTCCCAAGAGCCTGTAGCCTCATTTACTCATTTATTCCTTCGACAAATATCTATCACGTGATCAGGCCTATGTGATGCACTGTTGCAGACACCAGAGATTTAGTAGCAAACAAAACAGAACCCCTAACCCAGTGGGAAGAAAAAGACAATAAGCAAACAAATGAATACACAGTGCATCAGAGAGTGATAGATGCCTCTGAGAAAAGTATATCCAGAAAGGGAGGTAGGGACCACTGGAAAACTAGAGTGATCAGGAGAGCTTTCTCTGATAAAATGATATCTGAAATGACTTGAATGGAGACCTGGAATTGGTGAGGGGTGAGTCACAAGAATATCTGCTAAAGGAAAATTTTAGGCAAAAGGAACAGCAAGTGCAAAGGTCCTGAGGCAAGCGCATACCTGGTGTGTTTGCTAAACAACATGAAGGCTTGGATGGCCAGAGTTAGAGAAAGCTTTAGAAATATCCAGGTAGATATGGAGGCATCTCAGAACAACAAGTGCCTGCCTACTTGTCTTCCTGTTCTGCTCTTGACTATTCTCTAACTTGAGGACCAGCCTCACAGTGGTAGCAGGATGTGGATGCTGAGGTCTGCTTTCCTTGCTCTCACCTATATCTATTTCCTTCCTCACCAACTCCTGGCCCAGAAGAGATAGGGTCTCTTGCTCCTCTTTGAGTTTCCTTAGAGAGCTCCCTTGCTGTATATATATCCTGAGTCCCCTCTCTTCAGTAAACTTCCAATAAAATTCTACGAAGTCATGGAAAGTCTGATTCTTCCTTCTTCCAAAACTCTTGGCTTTGTCTGTACTAGTTTATGCAGTGTCATTGTGAGAATTAGAAAATGTTAACCATTCTCAGAGGATGCCACCATGCACCATAGCACACAGCTTGCCAGACCATCCCCAGGCTGCATTTCTGCCTCTTCCTCATACCCCCGAATAAGGAATCCTATAGCCAGCACCTGGGTAAAAGTCTAACTAATTGTCATGACTACTGATCCTTAAGGATTTGAGAAACCTTTAAGAGGCAACATTGATCAATGACCTATTGTGATAAATGACCTCCTAGTTTCCTAGAAATACGAATGCTAACCCTTCCTGAGATAATACACTTTGTGGTATGGTCTCAGAAGTAGAAGACAGAGGAAAATGAGATTTAGGGGGAAATGAAAATACTGTTTCTATTACCAATATTTCCCAAAGAGTTCACAGGAACCAATTCTGGTTCTCAGAATAGCTTCCTCCTCCTTTCATTCTCCCCTTATGACCAAGAGTGCCAAGACCTTTGCAGGCTGGTCCCAGAAGTTAAGATTCAGTTGAAAAATGGATGTGGTTGGAGAATAAGGTGTTTGTGGAGATTGGCTGAAACCAGTCTTGGGCAAAGGAAGGGAGCCAGAGGAGAGGATCAAGACCTAACCAGCTGATGGTAAAGGTAGTGTCTGTCAAGACAATGAAGGGTCTGCTGTTTTACTCTATTTACAAACTAACAAGTTAGTCTGCTACAGTTTCCTGGGCAAAAAAACATGAGAGCCCTGGATCAGAATTAAAGGACTTTATTACTCACAGCACAGCAAGCAGCATGAGCATCAGAATATTTGCACCAATTCTCTTTGGGACCCCGAGTCCTAGAGAGAAGAGGCAGAGAGGTCCATGTGGCTGCTGCATGTGCGGTGAGTTTGCATTGCAGCTGAGTCACCCGGAGCTTAGGGAACTGGAATCTGTATAATATACAGTAAGCAAACCTGCCTGACCTTTGCCCCGGAAGGAGAGGCAATCTTTGCAGTACCGGAAAGCAAGCAAATCTGCCTTGTGTGCTGGAGAGACTATCTCTGACTTCCCAGGCTCTTCTCCATATAAACATTCTTGGAGAGAATGTGGGACATAGGGAGTTGGTACCTCTGCTCACAAGAAATGTGCAGGACACGTGGAAAGTTGTCCTCTAGCCTGGCAGGTAAAAGTACACTCAGCAATGTTGGCAGAAGTTGGGGAATTGGCGACTCTCACCCCAGAGCTCCTGTGCTTAGTGAGAAATGAGGAAAAACATAAAGCCGAAGACCATGTTTGTGTCACAGGAAGAAAATGGTGGCCTTTGTGTCCCTGGTATTGCCTCAAAAGTAAGAAAAAATGGGCCCAAACACAAAACACAGGCAGGACTGAGGGATTTGGCCGTTCGAACATTCCTCCTCACCAGGCACGTTTTCTGTAGGAAGTCGGCTGACTGGGCCAGCAAGCAGCTCAATTCATCACTGACAGGCAGCTCTGGCAGCAACCAGCATGTCCGGCCTCTGGAGCCACATCTCCAGGCAGAGACCAGCAATTAGGGGTTTAGATTCAAATCAACATTTATAACAGCCTTGGGGAAGTTTGCAGAGCTCTGGGAGACCACGTAAGCCGCTATCAGTAAAATCACATGAATTAAAATTACGCAGAGAAGAATTTCATAAAATCTGCAAATGGAACCGTTTTGACAAGAAAAGTGTTTGCTTTTCTTACCGCTTCCTCTGCTTGTATAAGAATGTTAGTGATGCACTAATTCTCTTAATTAAATGTCTATAATTTTTCAGAAAAAAAGTAGCTGAGCATTTGCCATGAGTTGGTCTTGACTAAGTGCTGAGAATACACAGCTGAGTCAGTGGCTGTCCATTTCCTCAAGCAGCTCAAAGTTCTTTCAGCAGTGCTGTCCTCTGCAGGGGCAGCCTCTGCAGGAAAGTGCCAGCCATGTGAGCGGATCAGGCCCTGCCCCATACACACAGGGACGCTGACCTCTCTTCATCTGTCAGCATACAAACAATTCCCTTCATTCTCACTCCTCATCTCTCTTTCACTGCCTTCTCCTTTGACTCTGATTGTCCTGTGAAAGCCCACTTGGGCTGCAGAAAATTTTTAGGGCAAGCTGGTCAAAAATATGAAACAGGATGACATGGCAGACTCAGGGTACAAGGTGCAGACAAACCTACTATACTTATAATAGATGAAGAAATTAAGAGAATGAATGAAAGGATTGAATAAATGATATAAAATATGAATTCTTGTAACTCATGAAAAAGCAAAGAAAGATGAAATTTACATCCATAAGCATGACTGTTGAAGAAGGAGGAAGAAAAAAAGAAGTGTGGTGAGTTCCCACTGTGGCTCAGTGGAAACGAATCTGACTAGCACCCATGAGTATGAGGGTTTGATCCCTGAACTCAATCAGTGGGTTAAGGATCTGGTGTTGCTATGAGCTGTAATGTAGGTTGCAGACAGGCTCATACCTGGCGTGGCTGCGGCTGTGGTGTGGGCCAGCGGCTATAGCTCCAATTCAACCCCTAGCCTGGGAACCTCCATGTGCCAAGAGTATCACCCTAAAAAAAAAAAAAAAGTGTAAGTGAGGATAAGGAAAAAATGGAACCCTTATTTATCACCAGTGGGAATGTAAAATGGTACAGCTACTGTGGAACACAGTATAGTAATTCCCCCCCAAAATAAATATGAAGTTACCAAATGATTCAGCAACACCACTTCTAGGTACTAAATCCAAAAGAAGTGTAAACAAAGACTTGAACAAATATGTGTACACCAATATCTACAGCAACACTATTCACAATAGGAAAAAGGTAGAAATAACCCAAATGTTCATTAACAGAATAATGGTAAACAAAATGTGACATAGATAGATAGCTCAATAGATAGATAGATAATGGAATATTATTTAACCTTCAAAAGGAAGGCAATTCTGACACAGGCTACAGTATGGATGAACCTTTAAGACACTATGCTAAGTGAACTAAGCTAGATATAAAAGGGACAAATATTGTATGACTCCATTTATATGAGGTACCTAGAGCAGTCAAATTGATAGAGACATAAAGAATGGTGTTTGCCTAAAGCAGGGAGTAGACTGAAATAGGGAGTTTTTGTCTAATGGGTATAAAGTTTCAGTTTGAAAAAGATCTTGCAATGGATGGTGGTGATGGTTGTACAAAAATGTGAATGTCCTTAATGCCACTGAAGTAGATACTTAAAAATGGCTAAATGGTAAATTGCACATTATGTATATTTTACCACAATAAAAAAAAAAGTAGAATATTCAGTGAGTCATCAGTTGAAGAATTGATGGCATTTTTCACATTTTAGCCAGATGTTTTGGCGTCATGTAGACATAGCCAAAATGAAATGATGAAGGATTTGGGAATTGAAGCCAGGACTCTGGAGTCTCAAGTGACTGCAATAATTACTGCATTTCATTTCCTGTATATAAGGCGAATTGAGTTCAAGACCAAAAGCAATATTCCAATGGGCTGTGATTAATTGCCCCTCCTGTGTTTAAAAGGACCTCCTCATGGCTTTTGCTATTGTTCCACACAAATAATTAGTGCAGTTTCCACTGCAGGGGTCATGCCTGTGTTTGTCCTCATGGACAAAAAACAAAAGGCAATTTCTTCTCTGTGTCTAATGAGATTTCAGACTTGGAATATTTTAATCCATAGTTAGATCGTGAACTCATAGGTTTAACTGGGAAAAGGAAGAAATAGACCTGGGCCTCGCTCCAGCATTACACGAGCCTTTCATTCACCTACGCACATAATTTTCATAATAATTCTATGATGCATATATTCATTTTTTCTTTCTTGATGAGTAAATCTCAGAGATGAAATAATTTTCTCCAAGTCACATAGATAGTAAATGAAAGCATACAAAGTAATGTTGGTTCTAATACCAAATCCTTTTTGTGCTTTTTTTTTTTTGAAAGGGAATAGAAACTTTGACTTTCCCTGAGTCATTATTATGCTATTCATTTGGTTATTTTCTCAATCAGCCAATCAACAATCATTCTTCACTTCCTATATTGCTGTGATAGGCTCTGAGGATAGAGACATTAAATAGTCTGTTGTGAATTCAAAGGAAGTTCAATGTGACAGGGAAAGTCAGGTAGACTGTCTTTTTGTGCCATTGCAGAGGTTTGCATAGGTAGGAATGAGCACAGGGGAGACAGCAAGGCCCAAGCTATTTTGCAGACAATGTAAGGAAAAGAAGTTGCTAAAAGATGGACAAAGGAAAAGCAGACATTTCTATCACAGAAAGAGAACCCAAACTTCCTTGCAGTACCCTGGGAGCAGATGTTGGAAATGAGGGTGGGGCACCAGGGGTTTGGACTTTAGGTTGAGGTAGACAATGGACAGGGAGCTAGTGACATTCTAAAGTGTGGAAATGACAAGAGCCAATCTAAAGTTTAGAAAGATCATCCTGATAACTTGATGGAGGATGGGGACGGGTATACAAAGGCAAGGAGGACTCATTAGTTTCCTTACAGAGTGAATGCTCAAGAAGTATTTGCTGAAAAATCAAAACGTATTGGCCCTTCAAGGAAAGTTGCTGGAGTGTATTGCAGGGAGAAATTTCATGGGCTTTGAGGTCAGATAGACCTGCATTGGAACCCTGACTCTGATACTCAACAGCTCTGTTGACTTAGGGGAATCTTTAAAACTTTCCAAGTTTCATTTTCTTGTTGAAAATGGGCATCACAATAGCTGGGCTGCCATGACAATTCTGTGAGCTCACACATCGAAGGCATCTAGTGCAGTGCCTGACACCCAGCTCAGAATGAGGCTGGTTGTCATGGTTAGTCTTCTGAGGCCACCTAGCTCTTCTGATAGCCTATATATTCCCCACCTGGGAAAAAACCAAGGGAATTTTTGAGTCTGTGCAATGCTAGCCTCCCTCCACCATTCTCTTGCCTCAAGGTAACCACAAACTCATGAGGTCATTGAGAGAAATAAGCAAGGTTCTCCCTTGTTTTATTGTGGTTTGGGTATTCTGCAGTCATGAGACACTGGAATGCCATTGCAAACAGCTGTTTCTAGAGGAAAGTTCCAGGAAGAGTATAGAACCAGAAATGTGCCAAGGGAACAGGTGTGGGAGTTAAACAATGTGTTTTACAGTTTGCAGATGGGATGAGAGCTTGATGTAGTGGAAAGTGCCTGAGCTGCTGTCTCCAGGTCCAGTCCTGGCTCCATCTCTTATATGCTGTGAGACCAGGTGCAGGTTGCTTACCCTCTCTGACCTTCATTCTCTCAGCCTTTTCATGAGGCTGTTGTGAAAGTGAGAAATAAAACATGTAAGTTGACCAACCCAGTGGGCAATGCATGGTAACTATCCACAAAACAGTGCATCTACTTTTCTTTCTTTTTGCCTTTTTTGTTGTTGTTGTTGTTGTTGTTGTTGTTATTGTTGCTATTTCTTGGGCCGCTCCCGCGGCATATGGAGGTTCCCAGGCTAGGGGTTGAATCGGAGCTGTAGCCACTGGCCTACGCCAGAGCCACAGCAACTCGGGATCCGAGCCGCGTCTGCAACCTACACCACAGCTCACGGCAATGCCGGATTGTTAACCCACTGAGCAAGGGCAGGGACCGAACCCCCAACCTCATGGTTCCTAGTCGGGTTCGTTAACCATTGCACCATGACGGGAACTCCTTTTTTTTCTATTTTAGGGCTGCACCTGTAGCATATGGAAATTCCCAGGCTAGGGGTCGAATCGGAGCTGTAGCTGCCGGCCTACACCACAGACACAGTAACATGGGATCCAAGCTGCATCTGTGACCTAAATCATAGTTCACAGTAATGCCAGATCCTTAACCTATTGAGCGGAGCCAAGGATTGAACCTGCATCCTCATGGATACTAGTCGGGTTCATGACCACTGAGCCACAATGGGAACTCCCTGTTTTCTTTTTTTTCCCCGCTATTAAGATGACAGTGGAGTGGAGAGAGGCATCAGAGGCCCTCTGTGGTAAATACTCAGTAGTAAATCAGCCCCCTGAGATATTCAGCCCCCTCTCCCTGGTGCCAGGAGTGAGCTCTATAATCTAAGAGAATGTGTGTAAACCTGCCCCATTTGGAAAGCAGTGTCCCCTTAGAGACCAGAGGTGATTCTCCTGGAATCCAACAGAGCCCCACTCCTTTGCCCTGTCTGATTCATCAGGAAGGTGTCCCAGGTTCAGTAACAGGCAGGCTGGAGCTGCAAACTCCAAGAGAGTCATCTTGGAAGGGAGTGAGGGAGAAACAGCAAGACTGGAACCAAGCTCACAAAGGGCCCAGTGGGCAGGATGGGGATAACAAGGGTTTGGGGCAAAGGAGAATTTGGGGAAGGAGAGAACAAGTCATCCCAAGCAACTGTGTGTTGACTCTGACATTTTTATTTGAGCATCATTGGAAACCCTACAGAAGGCCCTCAAAGTAAAATAAGCTGCCCAATGTCTCAGGGAACTGAGAGGTCCTTTTTTTTTTTTTTTTTTTTTTTTTTTTTTAGGGCCACACCTGCGGCATATGGAGGTTCCCAGGCTAGGGGTCTAATCGGAGCTGTAGCCACCGGCCTACACCACAGCCACAGCAATGCCAGATCTGAGCTGCGTCTGTGAACTACACCACAGTTCATGGCAACGCCGGATCCTTAACCCCCTGAGCGAGGCCAGGGATTGAACCCACAATCTTATGGTTCCTAGTCAGATTTGTTTCCACAGCGCCACGATGGGAACTCTGAGAGATCTTTTTTTTTTTTTTGTCTTTTGTCTTTTGTTGTTGTTGTTGTTGTTGCTCTTTCTTGGGCCGCTCCCACGGCATATGGAGGTTCCCAGGCTAGGGGTCGTATTGGAGCTGTAGCCACCAGCCTACGCCAGAGCCACAGCAACGCGGGATCCAAGCCGCGTCTGCAACCTACACCACAGCTCACGGCAACGCCGGATCGTTAACCCACTGAGCAAGGGCAGGGACCGAACCCGCAACCTCATGGTTCCTAGTTGGATTCGTTAACCACTGCGCCACGACGGGAACTCCGAGATCATTATTTTAATTCAAGTGAGGAGTCTTACCTGCCTAGGGAGGTCTTTGAGCCTTGATGTCATGACCTGGAGGTGGACCTTGCCCTTGGTCCTGTTCTGGAATTTTGTACTTGAGTGACTTTGACCAGATCCTTCATTTTGGTGAACCCAGCTCCCTTCTCTGTGAAGAGTGAGTTGAATAACTTGATCTTTTAGGTTCCTTCTGACATTTTGTAGCACTTAATTTCAGATTCTCAACCTCCCTTTTTCCCCATTCTTTTTTTTTTTTTTGGAAGTGTGGGAACCATAACTTAGAAAAAAAATCTTTTTTGCATTAGCTCTCTATATCATTTCCTAGACACTAAGATCTGCCTTACGAAATCGCCCAGGAAGCCTATTAAAAAATCCTCCTTTGGGACAGGTCCCAGGAACATCTGTCAATTTAACAAGCTCAGTAGGTGATTTTTTATGATCACACAACAATTAGCCTATGCTGCCTGAAAATATAACCTCATAAAGCAGCTGATGAAAACTGAACATACTTCAATCCTTAAAGGCATATCTTTAAGCTCTAATAAAAGCCAAGGTCTGTGCTAGCAGAATGAAGCCAAGAATTTGAAGAAGCATGATGATAAAGACCAGCCTGAGAATGGCCATGAACCAATCTGTGCCTGGACCATGGGGTTCATGAGGGTGCTTATTCCACAAACATGACCTTGGAGTGTGCCCATTGTTGACCTGACCTCCTCACCACCCATGCTGCAGGCCATGTGGCCTTTGGTTTAGGCTACAAGGCATGTGCGTTGAGTTGCTTTTCAGGAGCAAGAGAGAATTTGTGCAAAGTCACCTCCATCCCATATCACCTGTGGGAAGTCAGCTGGCTGGGATCTGAGTACCCTCTGCAGGCATGACTGGAACAATACCAAGTGATCCACCATAAATTAGACCCTTGCATGGCTGCTCAAAAACAGAGCTCTGCAGTGGCTGGTTCCCAGGAGGGCAAAGCAGGGTATAGATCAGAAGCTCCTATGCCCTTTGACATGCCTCCATCATGGAGTGCATTCACATGTAATGGTGTACATGCTTGTGGGTGTACTTATATTCCAGCACTATGAAGTGTTCTTTTGGCATATACAATGCCTCAGCTCTAGAATCAGCTATATATCTAAGGAAACTTGATTCTTTTTATTATAAAATGCTATTAGAAACCAAGTTGTGTGAGTTGCGAGTGCCTGTTGCTATGGGATGCCATTGCTTCTAGGCCCTCTCAAGTGACAGAGCAAAGAAATGCATGTGAGTATACCGATACCAAATACATTTGACCCTTGAACAATGCAGGTGTAAGGGTACCAACCCCCCAAGGCATAAAAAATGCATATATAACTTAAAATTGACCCTCCATATTCATGATTCCACATCTGCATGTTCAACCAATCATGGGTTGGGTGGTTCTGTAGTACATATTAATTTTTTTAAATTGTATATAAGTGGACCATATAGTTCAAATCCATCAATTGTATATATACATATATCTATAACCATTTCTGTGTGTATCCTCCTGTATCTATATTAAGGCAGCATGAGTTAATATTTATATCTCCAACTTTAATCCAGTACCATATGGATTTCTATCTTCCCCCGCCTCCCGCATCAGGTTAAGAACCTGGTTCCCACTAACTGCCATCCATTAATTTTCAATCCCAATGTACATATGCAGTGGTTTTAGAATTGTTAACCAAGGACTGTGGGAAACAACTTTAAAGCTAGAGCACAGTGCTTTTGAACAGATCCTTGCACCTTTACTCTTACAGTCCACATTCACTTCTAAAGTTATTTAGGTCAGCACCTTTTCCCCCATCCTGTTCAGTGAAGTTATTTCATATATTTTTAATACAGTTATTTTAGTCACATTTTTTTGTCAGTGTACAGTTCATCCTGGCATTTATGGACCTTGTAGGGTTTTTTTAATTTGCATACATTTAATTCCAGTTTTTACTCTGTCAGGTTCCACGGGTTTTGGCAAATGCAGAGTGCTGTATACTCATCATTACAGTATCAAAAAGAATAGTTTCACCACTATAAAAGTTCTCTTATGCTTCACCTATTCTATCCTCCTTTGTCCCCAAACTTATGGTAGCGACTGATCTGTTTACCAACTCTATCATTTAGTCCATTCCAGAATGTCGTAAAAATAAAGAATTTCAAATAATGGAGAGAAATCGTGCCAGAGCATGGATTATACCCAGAGCCTTACCCATACTTGACTTAGATGATTTAGATGAGGAGATGTGAGAGGTTTGATTTGATAAAAAAAAAAATGAGATGAAAGTTTGGGCTTGGGTTGGGTTGGATTGAGACAGTGGAGATATTAGGATGTGACAAATATATTTTGCATGTGGGATAGAGATGCTTTGGGGCCAGAGGGTAGACTGTGATAGGTAAAATAATATCTCACAAAGATCCTGGAATCTGTAAATATGCCACCTTATACTGAATAAGGGACTTTGTAGATGTGATTAAGTTGAGGATCTCAAGGTGGAGTGATCATTATGGGTTATCAGAATATCAGGGTGGCCCAGTGTGATCACAGTGGTTCCTATAAGTGGAAGGAGACAGGGTGAATAGATCAGACTGATGTGATATGAGAAAGACTCAGCTAACCATTGCTGGCTTTGAAGATAGAAAAGGGCCATAAGCCAAGGAATCTGGGCAGCCTAGAAAGCTGGAAAATGAAAAAATAAATAAGAGAATTCTCCCCGAAAGCTTCTAGAAAGGAATGAAGCCCTGACAACACCTTGATTTTATCCCAGTGAGACTTCTCTTGGATTTCTAACATCCAAAACTGTAAAATAATGAATATGTGTCTTAAGCCACAACTTTGTGGTAATTTGCTACAACAGCAATAGGAAACTAATACAAAAGCTATGATTTGTTTGAGTGAAATCTCGTGTAAGTGGTAAAGTGTGTGTCCACATCCATAATTTACATAGAGATATTTGATCCAATACCATTTGTTGAAAAACTGCTCTTTTTTATCAGATTGCGTTTGTCAAGGAATGGTCGACTATATATATGTATTAGGTCTATTCCTGGGCTCTCTATTAAATTCTGTTGATCTCTATCGTTTTGCCAGTGTTCAATTGTTTTGAAAGCTTAGCTTTTTAGTAAGGATGGAAGAACAACAGTGTTGCTCTTCTTTAATATTGTGTTGGCCATTCTAAATCCTTTGTCTTTCTATACAATTTTAGAATTAGTATGTTGATATCTACAAAATGGATTTTTGTAATTTTTATTGGGATTACATTGAATCTAAAGATCAACTGACATCTTAGCAACACTGTCTTCCAAAGACAAACATGGACCACCTGCTCCCCATTTATTTATATCTTTTCAAATTTCTTTCATGAAACTTTTGTAGTTTTTCACATACAGATCCTGTACTTATTTGCTGGATTTATAACTAAATATTTCATTTTTGGTGCTATTATATAGAGTTTTTTGTTTTATTTCAAGTTCCAAAGGTTCATTGCTGGTAATAGAAAAGAAATTGACTTTGGGCAATTGACTTTGTATCTTGCTACCTTCTTATTTGCTTATTCATTCCAGGGACTTTTGTTTTTAGGTAGATTCTTGGTGCTTTCTACCTAGAAAATCATGCCATATGTGGGAAAAAAAAAAGTTTTATTATGACTTTTTAAATCTCTATATCATTTATCTCTTTTTCTTATCCTTTTTGGGCTGGCTAGAACCTTTACCATTTTGTTGAATAGGAATGTTGAGAGAGGATATGTTTGCCTTGTTTCTAATATTGGGGGAGAAGCATCAGTCTTTCACCATTAAGTACGGTTTTAGGTATAGTTTTTTTCAAATATATCTTTTCTACTCCTACTTTGCTGGGAGTTTTTATCATGAATGGATATTTAATTTTGACATATGTTTTTATGTATCAGTTGATATGACTACATATTTTTCTTATTCAATCTGTTAATATTACTAATCCACTGATTAATTCACAAATATCAAGCTTGCATTGCTGAATTGAATGCCACTTTGTTGTGATACATTACTCTTCTTATACGTTTCTTTAACTATTTTCTAATATTTTGTTAAGAATTTTTGCCTCTATATCCTTTAGAAATATGTGTCTGTAGTTTGCTTGTAATATTTTTTCATGTTTCAGTATCAAAGAAATGCAGCTTCAAAAAAAAATTAGTTAGGAGGTATTCACTTTCTTCTAATATCTAGAAGAGTTTATAGAGAATTTGATATTATTTCTTCCTTAAATATTTGATAGAATTCACCAGTGAAAAATCTTGTCCTGACGTTGCCTTTTTGCATTTTTCTTCTAGAAGGTTTTTAATTATGAATTCAATGTATTTAATAAATTATATTGATTCAGGTTATATATTTCTCTTTGAGTAAGTTTTATTAGGTTGTGTCTTTCAGGAAATCATCCATTTCATTGAAGATGTCAAATTTGTAGACAAGGTATTGCTTATGGTATTTTCTCATTATTTTTTTAATATCCATGGGATCAGTAGTGATAAACTCTCTTTAATTTTTCATATTGTTAATTTGAATATTTTCTTTATAGCTCAGGTAACTTGGCTTAAGGTTTATTATCACATATCAATCTTTTAAAAGAACCATATGCATTGGAATATTACTCAGCCGTAAAAAAGAATGAAATAATGGCATTTGCAGCAACATGGATGGACCTAGAAATTATCATACTAAGTGAAGTTAGACAGCAAGAGACAAACATCATATGATATCAATATATGTGGAGTCTAAAAAAAGGATACAAATGAACTTATTTGAAAAACAGAAACAGACTCAGACTTTGAAAAAATTATGCTTACCAAAGAGGACAGGTGGGGTGGAAGGAGGGGTGGACTGGGGGTTTGGGAAGGAAATGTTCTAAAATTAGGTTGTGATGATGGTTATACAACTATAAATATAATATAATTCACTGAATTATTAAAAAATCAAAGAACCATATTCAGATTTTTTATAATTTTGTTTACTGAATTCTTCTTTCTGACTTCATTGATATTAATTCATTAAACTAATAATAAGCTTCTACCTTGGTAAACCAGAGAAAAAGAGCAAGTTATACCTAAATCATGCAGAAGCAAGTTATACCTAAATCATGCAGAAGAAAGAAAGTCATAGCAAAGTTTCAGTAAATAAAATAGTCTACATTTCCAGGGTGGTAAATGCCTCACAGAGGGTCCTGAGACATGATGGTCACAGAAAGGGTGTGGGCTGGCCGAGGTTTGGTAAGCAGAACAGGGATTGGATTTTTTTTAATTTATTTTTTAATTTAAAAAAAATGTTTTATTATAGCTGATTTACAATGTTCTGTCAATTTCTGTTAAACTAAATGTTTCTGTGCCTTGATCCCACAGTGACCATCAGGTTAGCTCTGATTTACAGAGGATCAATTTTGTCTGGCACTGTGCTCAGTGAGTCTTCAGGCCCTCCCAAAGACTGATGTTTGATCCCCATGTGACACAGGTGGAGACTGAGGCTCAGAGAGGTAGAGGTCTGGCCAAGGCCACAAACTTTTGGAAAAGTTGAAACCTGAACCCAGCCTGCCTCTCTCCAAAGCCTGTTCCCATGGCTCCCCTCATTCAGCAAGTCGGAAACAATTGCCACCATAACATTTTCTTTCAGAGGATGAGTAGAGAATTCCAGCTGCAGGCCTGGAGCTTTCTAGGCTCCCTGCATCTGGGCCACCTGGACATTGGTCTCACAGCCTCAGCAAACAAGCCCATGAATCCAAGTAATGGGCCATATTCAGGCCTAATGGTCCCCATTAGGCCTCAAGAATTCCAAACATCAGATAGATGGAAGGGGGTCCAACTGGCCCAAACAGCAGCCAGAAGATATTTTATGAGACCACCCATGAGGCAGGCATTCAAGCCCTGTATGAATGGTCCTTCCAAGAGCTGCACCTGGCACAATGGACCAGTCTGGGCGGCTGTCCAGTGTTGCCTAAGAGACATCAGTCTGCACCTCTCTACTCTCTGATGGGGTGGTGTGTGTGTGTGTATGTGTGTGTGTGGAGGTAGGTTCAATAATCCACAGACAAGACCACAGGCTGGTCACAGATGCCAAGCAGGCTGTTCACTGCCTAGCTGCTCACAAGCCCCAGCACTCCGCCTACAATCAGCATAGGGATGAATGTGGTGTTGGAGGGGCCCATGTGGGAGCCTGCAGCCCTCTCCCCAGTTCTTGCCCCTCTGCGCTCTTTGATCCTCCATTGTCCCAGCTCAGTACTAGCCTATCTCTATTAACATTTATGACCATACATTTGCACCCTAATGGCCACTAGGAGGGTGGCCAGTTCAGACACCTGCATAGAGGTCCCTATTGGTCTCCTACATCCAGATGCACTGCTTTCCACAGCAGGGTAGGAAGGAACAGGTGAGGGGCAGTGGGGAGGTATGCAGGGCAGGTGAGATATGAGGAGCAGGACTGCAGGCATCTGGGCAGACTTCCAACCAGCAGACTCCTGGCATCTGCTCCCCTGAGAGTCCTGGACACAGACAGCCACAAACCTCAGGGGGAAAGCCCGCTGCTTTAATCACTTCTGCAAATTCAGTGCTCCACTCAAGTCCCAGAGGCTTTAGAACAAGAGACCAGATTGGTCAAGTCAACCACATTTTACTGTGGGAAAACCAGCCTCCATGAGTGAGGACAGGCCTCACCAGGTGTCCTGTGAAATGCAAGGAAGGTCCCAAACTAACCAAGTAGCCACTTTACCCCACACCACTACCCAATTTCCCAGAGTGGAAGGAGAGTCACCTCTTTGTTCCACAGCCCCACCTGGGACCCTAAATTAGGTAGAATGTACCCTTTTCTGAGCACCTGGGAGGCCCTGGAGAAAGGCAAGTACACAGAAATCTGCATAAGCCCAAACATGGTAGCTGTGAGCTCTCCCTGGGATCCTCTTATCTTACTAAGAAAGATGGAAATGAAATGAGGTGCAGGGCCCAGTCCTGGGCATCAAACACCCCAATTCAATTTTGCCAGGCCAGGGCAGTAAGGCTCCCCTGCTGGGCTTCAGGTGTGGCTACAGCTGTCGGACTCACCACTCTCAGCACCAGATCAGACATACCCACAAGACAACTCCAATGTCAGGGTACACTCTCAGGGCACTGGGACTGCTCTGGAAGGCAACTGGGTCTCTCTGTGACAATGGTCAAGGCTGATCTGGGGACATGCACTCTCAGAGGAGATACACATGGTCTGGTAAGACACCCAAGCCATACCCCTGAGAAGATGGGTGACATGAGAGTGTAAACAAAGGGCTGCATAGGAGTGAATACCAGAAGGAGGGCTGTGTTTTCCTGTATTTCCTGTTTGCCAGAGACTGTCTTTGCCATAGCCCCTGTGTCAGCTGCAGGGTGGGCATTGCCCCTACCCACCCCCACAGAGCTTAAACGCCTGTCCTAAGACCAAGAATCTGATGAGAAGCTGAGCTGTGACCACAGAGCTATGCTGTTCCCCTGCCCACTGCACTCCCTGTAAGGGGCCTGTGGTGACCTTATTGAGGCCTTATGGGGTAGGGTTGTCTCTGTTTATCGCTTCCCCGGGAAACCTATCCTGGACACCATCCCAGGAGCCACATGAGGCACAGGGGAGCTTCTGCAACTTCTCTTGGGGTGTCATTCACAGCCCTGTAAAAGGAGAGCTTGGATCTGAAGTCGGGTTCTGTTGGTTCCACAATGTCCTTTTTATCACATTACAGAATCTGGGGTGAAGAAGAAATAACAGATCTCGGCCTGTGGGCTGTTGTTGGACAGAAGCCACATTTGTCGCTGGGCTTTTGGCCAAAATAATAATCATTTTTTCAAATTGACCCTGATGGAGGGGAGCAGCCGTGGGCCACCAAGGCAGTGGTGGGCGTGCTGAGGAATTCCTCCCTAGCCCATCCGTCAGCACCGAAGCCTGACCGAGACTCCGTTCCGACACGGACACCCAGGGGCCGTGCAAAGTTGACACCCAGCCCTGTTTTCTTAATAAGCAGAGAGACCAAAATAATGGATCCCGGGTAAACATTAGGGTCAGATGTCTTAGGGGTCTTTATTGTCAAAATATGAAAAGAAAACTATCTGGGAGGCACAACCAGTGTACGGACTTCTTGATTAGCTCCATAGAAGCTGCATTTTATTTCATTATGGCTTTGAAGGCTTTTAAGAGAAGGGAGATTTGAGAACTAAACGAATCCCGAAAGCAAAAATTCTTCCTCTTGCTCCTATTTGCAATATGCATGGGGGGAGGGGACAACTGTATCCTGTGCATTTGGGGGCATGTGTAGGGGGCTTTTCAAGGGCCAAAGGGTGGAGTAGGACTTTTAGAGGTTTGGGGACGGCCACCTCCCACCCCAGCTCATGATCAGGAGGCAGAAACGTAAGACAAAGCATCAGCTCAAAACCCTCTTCTCCCACTCTCTCTGTTGGGCAAAGCTTAGGGATGTCACCCTCTAGAAGCTTCCCAGAAAGCTCTCTGGCCCCCTCCCCTCAAAGCCTGAGCCATGAGCTTCCCTTTGATGTGTCCTTAGCACCTTTTTCTTTACACTTACATTATATTGTGGTTGTCTGTCTATTGGGCTTCTGCCCATTCCACTGGGAGTACCTTGTGGGCAGATATCCACTCCTATGAATTTGTATAGCCTGGTCCAGTACATGTTTGTAGATGAATGGATGGAATGAGTAAAAGAGGAAGGAACAGTGGCTGGGGGGCTGGCCCTGGAGCTCGGAGGGAAAGAGACTGTGAGCTTTGTCTTAGGTAATGTGTGCTCTTCTGAGCACCTCTGCTCCATCTCCAACATCTGAATGTTAACCTCTGAGTAAAAAGAAAACAGAGACTTCCAGGCCCCATTGTAAACTCTGTTCTTAACTCATTTAATAAATGCCTCCGATGCGAAAACGGGCTTGGCGTCTCCCAAAGAAAGTGTAAAGAAATCAAGTGGGGAAATGCCACAGGAAGCAGGATTTCATTCACAAATTGGCCTCCCCCTCAATCCCTTGCAGTCGGTGTTGTTGCTGAAATAAACCCTTCTCTCTTGGCTCTTACAGGGGTGTCAGGATACCAGGGAGGCTGAGGGATTGTTCATTAGGATGGGAAAGTGCCCCTTTAGTTAAACTTGATAATGACTCAGATTTTAAAACTTGGACAAGAAAAACTTAAACTGGAGAATGTGACATTTCAATGACTGTTTGGAGACACACTGAGGGTGGTTGCTGTGGGTATGAAGGACACAGATGGACTTGACAGACATGTTGGCCTGAGCCCAAACCTCCCACCTCTCTGAGCTCCCCACCACCACCACCAGAGTCTTGTCAGAATCAGAGATAGCAGAAAGGCCCTGATAAGGCTAGACTCTGAAAGCTAAGTGTGATTTACTCTTCACCAACCAGGGAGCATCCAGTCATTGTCTCTCAACTGTATAAATCTCTTTCGGCATGTATTTGTCCTGTGTCCCAGCAAGGAGTAATGACGAAAGCAGAATCATTCTCCAAAGGGGTGGGAAAAGGCTGATGGGAGGACAGGCACATTTTGCTTTTACTCCATTCAGAAAATTCTCAACAAATAGAATTAAAGATCCAGGGCACCTGGGGCTTGTCTGATTCGTGCCTGGAGAAAGGCCCATTTGAATATGAGTGCCTTGATTCTAGGCAGCAAATGAAGAAGGAGATTCCAGGGAGTTGTCATGATTACTGTCACAGATGAGCAATTATGAGACTCCATGTTTTCAGGGGGAAAAGTTATGTAATTTGGCCCCAGGGAGAATGTTCAGAGACACAAACAAATCAAGGAAATGCACAAAGAAAAAGCCAGAGCTGAAGCCTAGAGGTTGCTTTGTTCAGAGAGGCAAAGTCAAACTCTGCTCTGGAATCGTGTCCTGAAGTGTAGACCCTGAGGCCAGTCTACCACCCCACCCTTTAGAAGACCAGGGCTGGTCTGTGCATTGGCAAGTGACTGGTGGGGCCCTGAGAACTCAGACTCAGAGCCTGATCCTGAAGTTCAAAAATGCCTGATCCTTTTTCCTGACTAAACCCAGACTGGCCAAGGCAGAAGTCTTCCTTTTCTTGACTATCCTGCAATCAGCTGTCCCAAAGACTGGCCCCTTCTTCTCTCCAAAATCAGTGGACAGCCTCTAGTTAATAATTACATGTCTATTTTCCCTTATCTTTCCCATCAAACCAAATCTAACAAGATAGATAAGCTGTGTCTACATAAAGCATAATAATTTTGTAAAAGTAGCTTTGCTATAGACAACAGTGGTCCTACCAGGGCAACCAATTGGATAAACTAAGTTATGGAAAGTTAGTGTGGCATTCACATGCCTCCCCCTTTGGGATGACTAATGACTGACGCTCACAAAGCACATCTGTATCTCCTGAAAGACGGAGGTGACCTAAGGGTAGCATTGTTTACAACGCAGCAGGACAGAGATGGAGATGTCCTCTTCAGTTCCCTGATGTTCAGGTGGCCCCTACTCTTCTGGCCACTGGAGCTATTGGCATTTTCATTGGCCGAGCAGGAAAACCTCAACAGTCCAGACATCAGCTAAGACAGCCCAAGAAAACTGACTCTCACAGTGGCCTTGAGCTCCCTGCATTGCTTCCAACTTTCTGACTACACAATGATGGGCTGAAATTTAATTTTACATATATATAAAAAAAAGCATGTCTGGCTCAGTTTTTCACCCAGTAACCTAAACATGGTAAACTTGAGAGGTGATTGGAGCCTGGTGTGTGGCTCCCTGACCAGCCATGTGATTCTAAGAAGGTGCTGATGTCTCTGTAAATGAAAGTAAGTGGCAGGCATATTTGCATGGCTATAGAGTCCCTCCCGTGGACTAGAATGGTAGAAAGAGAAATGCAACATCAAAAATGTAGAACTTCAAAGACTCTGGTAGCCTCCCAATGTGTGTGTCCCCACTGTGTGTCCCCGCACACACTGAACACTTAATTTGCACTTAGGTAATTAGATCCCTGACTGAATCTCTTTTTTCCAGCTCTGAAGAAAGCCTGGCACAACTGCCATCTGGTTTTGTAATATGGTAGCACTTTGCACACTCAAGTGTCTCCCTTGGAGTCCTTGATGAATAACCTCTTCCTCTGAGGCTGAGATGGCCAAGTGTTTGTCACTGTGCAGCCCCACCAGCCTGGGCAGCAGCCCTGAGTACTGCCAAGCTAGAACACCGTGGTTTTTCTGGGCTGCTGGCTGAGCATGTCAGGCCTGAGGGCAATTCCTGGTTCTGCCATTTACTTAGTACCTGTGTGATCTCTGGCAACTTGCTTACCATGGCTCAACCTCCATTTCCTCATCTATAAAATGGGGATAATAATAGTGCCTATACTCGTTTACCTGAGAATTCAGATGACGCATATAAGCCCCCCAGCACTGTATCCATCATATGGTAGCTCTCATTCAATGGTAGTTATACATGTACTTTTTTTGTTTGTGTGTTTAAAGTGCCTCATGGTACACATGTTGACTTGATTCCATAAGTCTGAAAGGACCTTCTGGATAAAATGAGTTTCCAGAGAATAAAGTTGAGTTTCAGTCAATAAAGGGCAATGGGGAAGGACGGGATTAAGATGGTGGAATAGAAGGACTGGAGCTCAACTTCTCTCCTAAAAACAATGAAATTCACAACTAAAGACTGAGCACATTTCACCAAAATGGACCAGAAACCTTAAAAAAGATACTCTACTCCAGAAGAAAAAGAGGAGGCCACATCAAGAGGTAGGATGGGTGATTTCACGATATAAACAACCCCATACCTCCTGGGTGGGAAGCTCCACAGACTGGAAACTAACTGGTTCACAGAGACTCACCTACAGGAGTGAGAGTTCTGAGCCACACATCAAACTCTCATATGTGGGGATCTGGCACAGGGAGGAAGAGCCCCGGAGCTTCTGGCATTGAAGGCCAGTGGGGCTTGTGCACAAGAGCTCCATGGGACTGGGGGAAACGGAGACCCCATTCTTAAAAGGCACACATGGACTTTCACGTGCACTGAGTCCCAGGGCAAAGCAAAGTCTCCATAGGAATCTGGGTCAAACCTGACTGCAGTTCTTGGAGGACATCATGGGAAAACAGGGGTGAATGTGGCTTGTTGTGAGGGAAGGACATTGAAGGCAAAGCTCTCGGGAATATTCAGCAGCCATGCCTTTCTCTGGAGGTGGCCATTTTGGGAAAATCTGGCTCCACCCATCAGCCAGCCACTGAGAAGCCCCAGGGCAAACAACAATCCAGATGGGATCACAGCCCCACCCCTCAGTAAACAGGCTACCTAAAGAACCCTCAGGCACACAGCTGCCCCTAATCCCATCCAGAGACTAAGCCCCACCCACCAGAGGGATTAGAATTGGTTCCTCCTACCAGGGGGCAGGCATCAGTCCCTCCCATCAGGAAGCCTACACCAAGCCCCCATACTGACTTTAGCCACAGGGGGGCAAACATTGGAAGTAAGAGAGGCTACAACTCTATTATCTGTAAGAAGGTCACCACACCAAAAACCTATAAAAATGAAAAGGCAGAGGACTATAACTCAGATGAGGGAGAAAGAAAAAACTCCAGAAAAACAACTAAGCCATGAGGAGATTCTCAGCCTCCAGGAAAAAGACTTTAGACTGTTGATGCTGAAGATGATGCCAGACATTGGAAATAAGGTGGAGGCAAAGATGGATAACTTACAGGAAACACTGACCAAAGAGATACAAGATATAAAACTTAAACAAGAAGGGATGCAAAATATGATAACAGAAATAAAAAATTCACTAGAAGCAGCCAACAGCAGAATTCAGGAGGCAGAACAAATAAGCAAGGTGGAGGACAGATTAGCAGAAATTACAGATGCAGAACAAAAAAGAGAAAAAAGATTGCAAATAAATGAAGAGAGTCTCAGAGAACTCTGGGACAACGTGAAATGCACCAACATCCGTATTATAGGGGTGCCAGAAGAAGAAGAGAGAGAGAAGGGGACAGAAAAAATATTCCAAGAGATAATAGCCGAAAACTTCCCTAACATGGGGAAGGAATCACTCACTTAAATCCAGGAAGCACAATGAGTACCATATAAAATAAACCCAAAGAGGAACACCCTGAGACACATAGTAATCAAACTGACCAAAATTAAAGACAAAGAGAAAATCTGGAAAGCAGCTAGGGAAAAGAAACAAATAACATACAAGGGAACCCTGATAAGGCTATCAGCAGATTTTTCAGCAGAAACTCTGCAGGCCAGAAGGGAGTGGCATGATATACTCAATATGATGAAAGGAAAAAACCTCCAACCAAGATTACTCTACCCATCAAGACTCTCCTTCAGATTTGAAGGAGAAATCAAAACCTTCTCAGATAAGCAAAAGCTGAGAGAATTCAGCAACACTAAACCAGCCATACAACAAATACTAAAAGAACTTCTATAGGCAGAAAAGAACAAGAGAAGAAGGAAAGGAAAAAGAGCAGCAGAAACAAATCCAAAGTAATTCATAAAATGGAAATAAGAACATACATATCAATAATTACCTTAAATGTGAATGGACTAAACGCCCCAACCAAAAGACATAGAATGGCTGAATGGGTACAAAAACAAGACCCATATATATGCTGTCTTCAAGAGGCCCACTTCACTTCTAGGGACACATACAAATTGAAAGTGAGAGGATGGAAGAAAATATTTCATGCAAACAGGGATCAAAAGAAAGCTGGAGTAGCAATACTCATATCAGACAAAATAGACTTTAAAATGAAGAATATTTTCAGGGACGAAGAAGGACATTACATAATGATCAAAGGATCAATCCAAGAAGAAGATAGAACAATTTTAAATATCTACATACCCAACACAGGTTCACCACAATATATAAGGCAACTGCTAACAACCTTAAAAGGAGAAATTGACAATAACACAATCATAGTGGGGGACATTAACACCCCACTTACAACAATGGACAGATCAACCAGACAGAAAATCAATAAGGAAACACAGATCCTGAATGAAGCATTAAACCAGATGGACTTAATAGATATTTATAGGACATTGCATCCAAAAACAACAGAGTACACATGCTTCTCAAGTGCACATGGAACATTCTCTAAGATGGATCATATCCTGGGCTACAAATCCAACCTCAGTAACTTGAAGAAAATTGAAATCATATCAAGCATCTTTTCCAACCACAATGCTATGCGACTGGAAAACAACAACAAGAAAAAAACTTCAAAAAACACAAACACATGGAGACTCAAAAACATGCTACTAAACAACCAATGAATCACTGAAGAAATCAAAGAAGACATTAAAAAATACCTAGCAGCAAATGACAACAAAGATATGACACTCCAAAACCTATGGGATGCAGCAAAAGCCGTTCCAAGAGGAAAGTTTATAGCAATACAAGCCCACCTCAGGAAACAAGAAAAAGCCCAAATACACAAGCTAACTTTACATCTAAAGCAGCTTGAGAGAAAAGAATAGACAAGACCTAAAGTTAGCAGAAGGAAAGAAATCATAAAGAGCAGAGAAGAAATCAATGAAATAGAAACAAGGAAAACCATAGAAAAGATCAATGAAACGAAAAGCTGGTTCTTTGAAAAGATCAACAAAATGGATAAACCCCTAGCCAGACTTATCAAGCAAAAAAGAGAGAGGACTCAAATCAATCAATTAGAAGTGAAAAAGGAGAAGTAACAATGGACATCACAGAAATACAAAGGATCATAAGAGACTACTATATGCAACTATATGCCAGTAAAGCAGAAAACCTAGAAGAAATGGACAAATTCTTAGAAAAGTACAATCTTCCAAGACTAAACCAAGGTGAAATAGAAAAGATGAATGGACCCATCACAAGTACTGAAATTGAAACTGTGATTAAAAAACTTCCAACAAACAAAAGTCCAGGACCAGATGGTTTCACAGGTGAATTCTAGCAAACATTTAGAGAAGAACTAACACCTCTCCTTCTGAAACTATTTCAAAAAACTGCAGAAGAAGGTATACTCCCAAACTCATTCTATGAGGCCACCATCACCCTGGTACCAAAACCAGACAAAGTCTCCACAAAAAAAAAGAAAACTACAGGCCAATATCACTGATGAACATTGATGCAAAAATCCTCAACAAAATACTAGCAAACCACATCCAACAATACATGAAAAGGATTGTACATCATGATCAAGTGGGATTTCTCCCAGGGATGCAAGGGTTCTTCAATATCTGCAAATCCATCAGTGTGATACACCACTTTAACAAACTGAAGAATAAAAACCATATGATCCTATCAATAGATGCAAAAAAAAAAAAAAAGCCTTTGACAAAATCCAACACCCATTTCTGATAAAAACCCTTCAGAAAGTGGGCATAGAGGGAAGCTACCTCAACATAATAAAGGCCATATATGACAAACCCACAGCGAACATCATTCTCAAGGGTGAAAAGCTGAAAGAATTCCCGCTGAGATCAGGAACAAGACAAGGATGTTTGCTCTCACCACTACTCTTCAACATAGTTCTGGAAGTCCTAGCCACGGCAATCAGAGAAGTAAAAGAAATAAAAGGAACCCAAATTGGAAAGGAAGAAGTAAAACTATTGCTATCTGCAGATGACATGATCCTATACCTAGAGAATCCTAAAGACTCTACCAGAAAACTGTTAGAGCTTATCCACGAATTGGCAAAGTTGCAGGATACAAAATCAATACACAGAAATCAACAGCATTTCTATATACTAACAATGAAAAAGCAGAAAAGGAAATTAAGGAAGCAATCCCACTTACCATCACATCCAAAAGAATAAAGTATCTAGGAGTAAACCTACCTAAAGAGACAAAAGACCTGTACTCTGAAAACTATAAGACACTGATGAAAGTAGTCAAAGATGACACAAATAGATGGAAAGACATACCATGCTCGTGGATTGGAAGAGTTAATATTATCAAAATGACTCTCCTACCCAAGGCAATCTACAGATTCAATGCAATCCCTATGAAATTACCAAGGACATTTTTCACAGAACTTGAACAAAATATTTTTAAAGTTTGTTTGGAAGTACAAAAGTCCCAGAATAGCCAAAGACATCCTGAAAAAGAAAAATGGAGCTGGAGGAATCAGGCTCCCGGACTTCAGACTATACTACAAATCAACAGTCATCAAAACTGCATGGTACTGGCACAAAGACAGACATATAGATCAGTGGAACAGGATACAAAGCCCAGAATTCAACCCACGCACCTACAGCCAACTCATCTATGACAAAGGAGACAAGAATACACAATGGAGAAAGGACAGCTTGTTCAATCAGTGGTGCTGGGAAAACTGGACAGCCACATGGAAAAGAATGAAATTAGAACACTCCCTAACACCATACACAAAAATCAACTCCACATGGATTAAGGACCTAGATATAAGACCAGACACTATCAAACTCCTAGAGGAAAACATAGGCCAAACACTCTCTGACATAAACGACAGCAACATCTTCTCAGATCTACCTATCAGAGGACTGACAACAAAAAGAAAAATAAACAAATGGGACCTACTCAAACTTCAAAGTTTCTGCACAGCAAAGGAAACCCTAAACAACACAAAAAGACAACTCACAGAATGGGAGAAAATCTTTGCAAATGAGTCGACTGACAAGGAATTAATCTTCAAAATTTATAAACACCTTCTGCAGCTCCATACAAAAAAAAACAAACAACCCCATCAAAAAATGGGCGGAAGATCTAAACAGACAGTTCTCCAAAAAAAAACATACAGATGGCCAAGAAACACATGAAAAGATGTTCAACGTCACTCATTATTAGAGAGATGCAAATCAAAACCACGATGAGGTACCACCTTACACCAGCCAGAATGGCCAGCATCCAAAAGTCTACAAACAATAAGTGCTGGAGAGGATGTGGAGAAAAAGGAACCCTAGCACACTGTGGGATTGTAAATTGGTGCAACCGCTGTGGAAAGCAGTATGGAGATGCCTAATAAAACTAAACATAAAACTACCATTTGACCCAGCAATCCCATTCCTGGGCATCTATCCAGAGAAAACCACGACTCGCAAAGACACACGTACTCCAATGTTCATTGCAGCACTATTTACAATAGCCAAGACATGGAAACAACCTAAATGTCCATCAACAGAGGAGTGGATCAAGAAGAGGTGGTACATATACACAATGGAATATTACTCAGCCATCAAAAAGAACGAAATACCAGCATTTTTAGCAACATGGATGGACCTAGAAACTATCATGCTGAGTGAAGTCAGCCATACAATGAGACACCAACATCAAATGCTTTCACTGACATGTGGAATCTGAAAAAAGGACAGATGGAACTTCTTTGCAGAAGAGATGCTGACTCACAGGCAATGAAAAATTTATGGTCTCCAGAGGAGACAGTTTGGGGTGGGGGGATGTGCTTGGGCTGTGGGATGGAAATCCTGTGAAATCAGATTGTTATGATCATTATACAACTATAGATGTGATAAATTCATTTGAGTAATAAAAAATGAAAAAAAATACAATTGACGTATTACAGTAAAAAAATTAAAAAATAAGAAAAAGAAAAAAAATAAAAAAATAAAAGGCAATGGGAACAGATCACACTGATACGAAGTATTGTATGTTTTGGACCCAACTTCCAGATACAGACAGTGTGGAGCACAGCAATGAAATAACTTCTGTTAAACCCCCCATGATAACTATTTTACATAATATTTCAAGATGGAATATGATCACTGCCATCACCCTTCCATCTCTTTCTCCTGAAATGGTAGGGGTGCTGTCTAGGCAGGGAAGATGCCATCCACCCACACACACACCCTTCATTGGTGGTCACTGTGCCAAACTAACCCTGGGACAGGACCACGGAACTTAACTAACCGTACTCTTTCATTCCTTCCTTCTTATTTTCTTTCTTCTTTCGTCCCCCTTCTTCTTTCTTCTCCTCTTCAAACTCTAATCTAGCCCTTAACATGTGAAGTAATCTAAGCAAGATCCCAGGCACTACAGAGCCCAGCCCTAAAAATGCCTTCCTCCGGGGAGGATGAGCCATGCACATAACCCCACCACATGGCAGGACGCACAGAGCCAGGAGAGGGCCAACCTACCAAGCACTCAGGGACTCATGGAGAAAGGACCCACCTCTAGCTGGGAAACCAGAGTTGACCCAATAACAAAAGTGCCATTGAGGCTGAGACTAAAGACACCTAAAGGATAGGTAATATTTTGAAAGAGGTGGAAACAAGAAGAAGCTAAATGCTCATGACCTTGCACTAGTAGTGCAGATATGATGAAACATTTCATCTGAGAGCTAGAAGAGAACTCATGGGCCACTTTGTCTGTGCATGACCCCCAACCATCAGAATGATCTTTAAAGGTCAATAACGTCAAGTAACAAGTTCAAATTCCCCCTCCCCAGCTCTCTATGCACTCAGCATAACACCCATGTTTCTGCCTTTGACCCCTTGATGTCTGCATCTAGATTCTGGCACCCTTTCCAACCTCATCTCAGTTCATCTCCTTTCATCCACTACAGTGAGGCTGTCCTTTTTTTTATCTTTTTCTCAAACACTCTGAGTATGTCCAACATTAGGGCTTTTGCATGAGACCTTTCTACTTTCTGCACCACCTTTCTGCCACATCATTCTGTGGCTGCCTCATCATGATTCAGATCTCAGCTTAAATCTCACTTCTCGCCAAGGGCTCTGAAGGAGCTCTTCCCCAAAACACATACATCCAGGTTATCTCTAGATCTAGGACAGCATCCTCTTTAATGTTTTTCAAAATACCTAGCCCTCACTGGACTTGCCTTTGGTTTTGTTTTTGTTTGTTTGTTCTTTCGTTTGTAGATTGTCTCCATCTCCTCACTAGACTATGAAGTCCATGGAAGAGGAGTCAGGTTAGATTCAATCATGGTGCCAGCCCCAGACAGTGCCATACAGGGGTCCCTACATGAAAATCTGTTGTGGAATATCCCTCTCCCACTTCAATCCTCCTTCTGAGTCTTAATAGCCCAGATCTAAAAGGAAGAGTGTTACGGGTTGAATTGTGCCTTCTGAAAATTCGTAGGTTGAAGTCTTAATCCCCAGGACTTCAGTATGTGACCTTATTTGGAAATTGGGTCTTTGCAGATGGAATTCATTAAGTCAACATGGATAGGCCCTAATCCAGTATAATTGGTGTCCTTATAAAAAGGTGAAATTTGGACACAGAGACAGGCATAGAGGGAAGACAGTGTGAAGACACAGGGGGAAGGTGGCCAACTTCAAGCCAATGAGAGAGGCCTGGAATAGATACTGCCCCCACTTCCCTCAGACCAAACCAACACTGTCCACACCTCAATTTCCCACTTCTAGCCTCCAGAACTGTGAAAAAATAAGTTTCTGTTGATTTAGCCACCCAGTCTGTGGTACTTTGTTACTGAAGCTTTACCAACCTAATACAGGGCTGTGTTAAGATAATCTCCAAATTTCTCTCCTATGAGAACTAGTTTCTGCTCTGCTGTGGTCCTAAGGGAAGGACACTTTCTTTCATTCCCTCGGGGAGAATATGTGGCAAACAGTTTCGGGTGAGCTGGCTTGGGTAACATTCTTTATCAACCAGATGTCTTCACTTCCCTCAGGTGAGGTTAAATTCCTTGGTTGGACAGAGTCCTAATCTCTCCACACTGTTCCTTAAATAATATTTGTTCTACCATTTCCTACAAACAACCTGGTGAGGGAGTTTATGACATGGCTTATAGGAGGAAGCTTTCACTTCCTCTCTCAAACCATGAATGCAAGAACTTCTCCAGGGAGCTGGGAGCCCTTCCATCACCAGGGCACCACGAAGGCCCTCCAGAAATCACCTCGACCATCCCCATGGTCCAGCTTGGTTTCTGCCTTGGCCCCATTCCATCCGTAAGGATCCTTCCAGCCGGCACCCCTCATGTCAGAATACATAAGCCCAGTTAAAGCACTGCTTAATCTTCATTCCTATTTTCCAAAGATTTTTCCAAAATGGGAAAACTATAGTGCTCTGGAGACCGGCTGAACGACTTGAGGTTTCTGGCAAAAACATATATTCGCAGATGTGTTTTTCAAAACAAGAGCAGGGCCTCCCAAGCAAGTTCACATGGGCCCTCTCTCTCTCCAGGAAAAAGAGGGAAGCAGTAGTTCTGGCTCACATATCTGAGAAAGTGTTGCTCTATGTGGGTTTAGATCTGAGGAAGGGGCTTCTAAAGTTCAGCTCGAGAGATGCAGAGAGTGGAGAAAAGCATCACCCCTACAACAAGAAAAATGCTAAGCAAATTGCAAAGCAGTGATATTTCATGAACCCATCAGAGAACTGAGGTCAACCAACAACCCCAAATCTGGAAAGACACAGACGCATTCAAGGAGAGAGGGTTTTCTTACTTGGGGCATACACCGCTGTTTTTTTTTTTGTTTGTTTTGGCTTTTTTTTTGTTTTGGGGAGGTTTTTTTTGGGGGGGGGGTTGCTTTTTAGGGTGACAACCCACAGCATATGGATGTTCCCAGGCTAGGTGTCTAAACAGAGCTATGGCTTCAAGCCACAGCCACAGCAACGCAGGATCCAAGCCATGTCTGAGACCTACACCACAGCTCACAGCAACGCCAGATACTTAAACTGCTGAGAGAGGCCAAGGATCAAACCTGCATCCTCATGGATCCTAGTTGGGTTCATTAACTGCTGAGCCATGAAAGAAATTCCGCTGGTTGTTATAAAAACTGGTAAGGAGATTCAACTAAAAATTTTAATGAATTTGGGAGTTCCCGTCATGGCACAGTGGTTAATGAATCTGACTAGGAACCATGAGGTTGCGGGTTCCATCCCTGGCCTTGATCAGTGGGTTAAGGACCTGGCGTTGCTGTGAGCTGTGGTGTAGGTCACAGACTCAGCTCGGATCCTGCGTTGCTATGGCTCTGGTGTAGGCCGACGGCTACAGCTCCGATTAGACACCTAGCCTGGGAACCTCCATGTGCCACGGGAGTGGCCCTAGAAAAGGCAAAAAGACAAAAAAAATTTAATGAATTGATAAATGCCACCTGTGGGCACGTGAAACTCCCGGGGCAGGGGAGGTGAATGGAGACATAGGGCTGTCGGCAGCCTCTGGCAGGTTTTTCTTCCATGAAGCCACTACCGAGCACTCTTAGGGAAGATTTGGGAAATCCTAAAATAGTCTCACTCACTGTAATGGATCAGGAAAGGTCACAACAGACTTAACCTTCGGAATAAGACCAACTAACACAGCTACCTTAGGGCACTGGTGGGAACTCAGTGCAGCTGGGAAAAGAGAGCAGCAAAAGTAAATCTCTGTGCCTGGAGAAGTCCAGAAAATATGCTGGGTCCAACATTATAGCTGAATGGGGTGAAAGAACACTCATTAAGGTCATGCCCCCTGACACCCAGCTTCACTGTATCTGCCTGATACGGATACTTAACCAGAATAGCAGAGACTGCCCTTTTCCCCTTTCCCCAACACCATGGTAACAAACATTAAGTAAAAGTGAGAGCGTACATAACTAGGAGAATGACAGAAAACACAGCATCTCTGGGGAGCAACCCAAAATAAAGACTGAACACAAGCAGCTAGACCCCAAGGCAAGCAGACAGTGGGAAAAACCCTTTGGAAAATAAGCCCACAATATAAACACAAGGTATTACCAGAGGAATCTGACATCTCTGGTCTCTGGTGCACTGGTGGTAACTAGAATACCACCAAAATTCAAATGCAACTCAACTATATTAACATAATCCCCCAAACAAAAAGCCTAGCAGAAGTAAAAGCATGCTCATATCCAAGCATAAAATCATATTTACTTCAATATCTTTTATTCTACATAAGATGTTTAACCCTCAAAAACAACAATAAAAGCAGGAGGTTTATGAAAAGGCAAAAATTACATACTACAGGAGACAAAGGAAGCATCAGGACCAGATTCAATTATGACACAGAAGTTGGAACTGTTAGACAAGAAATTTAAAATAACTATGACTATTATGTTAAAGGTTCTAATGAAAAAGTACAATATGCAAGAACAAATGGGTAATTTCAGGAATGAGATGAAATTATAAGAAAGAATCCAGTAGAAATGCTAGAAGTGAAAAACCAGTAAGAAAGATGAATGCCTCTAACATGGAAATGATATCAATGGATATGACATAGCTGAGGAAAGAGTCAATGAATGTGAAGAAAAGTTGATAGAAGTTAGACAAAATGAAATGCAAATAGAAATAAAGGACATCTGAGCACTATAGAACAATATCAAATATTGTAAGACGCTCATAATTGCAACTTTAGGAGAAGAGAAATACAATGGAGTAGAAGAAATATTTGAGGAAATAGTATAAAGAACAAGATTTTCCCAAATTAATGATAGACACAAAACCACAGATCCAAAAAGTTCACAGAACGCCAATAGGATAGACATCAAAACAACACAAAAGGAACAACAACAACAAAACCACCTAAAGACATATTCCAGTCACTGAAAACTAAAAATAAAGACAATCTTGAAGGTGGTCAGAATGAAAAGGCATTTTCCCTATGGAAGAACAAGGATAATAATTACAACAGACTTCTCATTAGAAACTACTACAATGAAGTGATATTTTTCAAATGCTAGAAGAAAAAAAGCACAGAATTCCACAGCTAGTTAAAATATCCTTCAAAATTAAGGAAAAATAAGGACTTTTTCAGACATCAAAAGCTGAGATAATTCACCCCAGCAGACCTCTTCGACAAAAAATATTAAAGAAAATTTTTCAGGAAAAAGGAATATGGCATATGTTAGAAAAGAGGATCTACACGAAGAAATGAAAAATACTGAAGTAGAATAAATGAAAGTTAGATACACTCCATTATTTTTAATTGCTCTAAAAGATAAGGTAATATCTTTAAAGCAATAATAGTAACAATGTATGGTATATTTATGGCTTCTGCAAGGGTAAAATATATAACAATAGCACTAAAGGTGCAAGGAAAATTGAGAATAAAAATCCTTATATGACATGTGAGGTAGTATAATATTATTTGAAGGTGAACTCGGATTATTTTTAAATGTGTATTGTAAACCATAGTGCAACAACTAAAAGGTTTTAAAGTGTATAAATATACAGGTACTTAAATCCTAATAATAAAATAGAAATGTATAAGGTTAGGATTTCCTTTAACTGAGTCTAAGCAGGCATGGAGGGATTCCCAGTTAGAAGGAGGCAGGGGGGTGGTGGGCGGAGGGGTGGGGGCAGGCTGTGATCCCTTGGTTAAAAGCATGCATGTTGCTTGGGAGCAGTATCCACAACTGCCTTTTTTTCCTCAGCTTATGCAAAAATAAGAACTTCCTTTCATTGCTAGACAAGTTGTTCACCCATGGAATGATTTTACTCAATAATTTCCTTTATCTTTCAGTACTTTATCTAGTCCTTCAAGTCAATAATGGCCAAGGAAATTACAACAAAAACATCAGACAGACTTGAGAAAGCCCTGTTGACCAAAACAAAGCCTACATGACGCAGTGCATTTATCAATAACAAGCTACACTGTTCCTAATATTGTATATTAGATTGGTGGCCTTCATCTTTTTATCCATCTTTTGCTTCTAAACAATAAAAAATTACCAAATAGAGAAATGGGCATGTACACAATTACCTTCTTACTGATGCAACATTAAATTCTTTAAATTTAAGAATCCATTCATCATTCATGACTATAAAAAAAAAAAAACAGAAAGAAGAGGAGAAGAGAGGGAAGATAAAAAAGAAAAAAGAAAGTGTTTTTTTTTTTTTTGCTTGTTTTTTGCTTTTTAGGGCCACACCTGTGGTATACAGAGATTCCCAGGCTAGGGGTCGAATCAGAGCTACAGCTGCTGGCCACAGCCACAGCCACAGCCACATCAGATCCAAGCCAAACTATACCACAGCTCACAGCAACTCGGGATCCTTAACCCACTGAGAGAGGCCAGGGATTGAACCCGCAAATTCATCCTTCCTAGTTGGATTTGTTTCTGCTACACCACGACAGGGACTCCTGAAAGTGATTTCTATACCAGCATTTGTCAGGGTGATTTAAATAGAATAATCTAGAAGTAGTCTTTCAAATTTAGAACAGCAATTTATTTCAGAAAAAAAAACAGACGTCCATTTTTTGATTAAATTCCATCAAAAGGAGGGACCATCTACATATAGCCAAGGCATTAACTCTCTTTTAATGAGAATTTGGAACCATGGTCCCCATGCAAGGCATGTCGAAATTTAACTAACTTCACCAAAAGGAAATTTCTCATGAGAAACCAAACTAAAAGCACTAAAATACAATCAAGCAACTGTAAATTTTCACATGGAAACCACTTCTCCAGATGGTTGAGGCTCTTGAGGACAGTGTTGTTGCTCCAGAGGCTAATTTACCGCCTATATGAACTTGAAAATGGTTCTTCTTCAATGGAAGTTAAACTTTCCATTTGGAACATTGACCATTAATTATTTTTCCCAAACAATTTCTGGACTTTTTCATAATAAAATCAAGATCACGAGAAAGTGTGCACCTTAATTTTTTTTTCAATATGTGTTTTAAATAGTAAATTTTTTTGGAAAATAAAGCTTCCTTTTTTATGTTGAGGTATTTGTAATTGTTTAGTTATTTAAAAATAAAATGTATATATTTAAGGTCTACCACATGATATTCTGACATACCTATACCTAGTGAAATGATACAGTCAAGCTAATTAACATTTTCAACTTCTTCCTATAGTTACCATTTTTTAAATTTTTTTTTTTTTTTTTTTGGAGAGGATGCGCTTTATTAACAGTAGTTTTCTTTGTTGTTGTTGTTGTTGTTGTTGTTGCTATTTCTTGGGCCGCTCCCGCGGCATATGGAGGTTCCCAGGCTAGGGGTTGAATCGGAGCTGTAGCCACCGGCCTACGCCAGAGCCACAACAACGCGGGATCCGAGCCGCGTCTGCAACCTACACCACAGCTCACGGCAACGCCGGATCGTTAACCCACTGAGCAAGGGAAGGGACCGAACCCGTAACCTCATGGTTCCTAGTCAGATTCGTTAACCACTGCGCCACGACGGGAACTCCCAACCATTTTTTATGTGTATGGGAAGAACACCTGAGATCTACTGCCTTAGCCAACTTCAATTATGTTGAAGGTCAACATGATTGGTACCATAATAATATGGTACCACAGTCACCATGCTGTGCACTACATCTGTAGGATTTATTCATCCCCATAACTGGAACTTTGTGCCCTCTGACCAATATCTCCCCATTCTCTCCAACTCCCCAGCTCCTGGCAATCACCATTCTGCCTTCTACTTCTATGAATTCAACTTTTTAAAAAGATTCCACATAGAAGTGAGATCATGCAGTATTTGTCTTTTTGTGCCTGGCTTATTTCACTTAACATAATGTGCTCCAGGTTCTCATCTCAAAACAATACTATTAGCTACAATAAGCTAAAAGTTAGACTAAGGGTCACATTGTCCAAATTCGGTATTTATAACACGGAAAGGGCCGATGGCCTGGTTGGTAGCAACTGTGCCCAGACTCAGAACCTGACCATGAACTGACTGCTGCAGGCCAGAGGCTTCCATTGGCCAGTCCGTCCTGCACGTGGTCAAGGTATGGGCTCCACAAACATGTCCTGAGCCCTCTTGGGGGCCAGACTAGGTGATAGACAGAGCCCCAAACATGGGAAAGACACTCCTCCTGCTTCAAAGAGTTGCATCCTGGAGAAGAAGACAGCAAGATTTAGGGTAATTAAAAATGGCATTTCAGGAGTTTCCATTGTGGCTCAGTGGGTTAAGAACTTAACTAGTATCCATGAGGATGCAGGTTTGACTCCTGGCCTCACTCAGTGGATTAAGGATCCAGTGTTGCTGTGGGCTGTGGTATAGGTTGCAAATGCAGCTCTGATTTGACCCCTATATAAACTTCCATATACCTCAGGTGCAGCCCTAAAAAGGAAAAATAAGTAAATAAATAAATAAACAAAATTTTTAAAATGGCATTTCAAGTAAATGTTCTAAGCCTCTTGCCCAGTAATTTCTCAAATGAACCAAAAGAACTCAATCTAGAAAAAAAAGGAAAAATAATCTTCTACACGAAACTAGGAAAATCTTTGCCTCACTCCACAATCTCTGCAGACTAGCATCAGACACACCTTGGTTGGAACTGAGCTCAGGGAGAGAGGTCGTCACGTCAGAAAGCAAGCCAGGCCAGGACAGTGCCGTCTGGCTGAGGAAATGTCCCCAGGGCCCTCCAGTGAGGAGGGAGAGGGCCAGCGGCTGGCACGCCCTTGAGACTGGAGGGTAAACCCCATTTAGCTTCCATCAGCGTGGGCAGAAAGACTAGAGAAATTTGTTACCAAATAGTTTTCACAGACTGGAGGGGTGAGGTGAGGAGATATTTGACATTATAACAATAGATCACAAGTGATTCTGTAGAGACAAAATAATTGAAGTCAAATCATGGAAATTTCTTGAATCACAGGTATTTTTCTACCTGACTGTACTAACATATCAAATCTTATAACACGGTGATATATCTATATATATATATAGATATATATATATATGTTTAATTAAATTATAAAATAAAAATTAAATCAACTATAACCCTTCCTAATTACTAATGATGGTTTTTGAGGTGAAAGAAAACAGACTATAGTCCAAAAGACAAAAAGAAATTAAAACACCAAAGAAACATTAAAAAGAATACTAAAGCTAGGTTTTCCAGCATCTATCTTTCTTTTTTTGTCTTTTTAGGGCTGAACCCACAGCATATGGCGATTCCCAAGCTAGGGGTCGAAAAGGAGCTATAGCTGCCAGCAATAGCCACAGCCACAGCCACACAGGATCCAAGCCACGTCTGAGACCTACACCACAGTTCAAGGCAATGCCAGAACCTTAACCCACTGAGTGAGGCTAGGGATCGAACCTGCAACTGCATGGTTACCAGTCGGATTTGTTTCCACTATGCCATAATGGGAACTCCTCCAGCATCTATCTTATACAATAAATATAAATGTATAAATCTAACTCATATAAGAAAGGCGATCATTCAGGACTAAAACAAAACAAAACAAAACAAACCTGGGGCATTCTGCAAAGATATGCTATTAAAATAAAGGAAGGTTGAAAGTAAAGAGAAGAGCAAAAATATTCCAGTTCATTGTACATAAATAGAGATCTATGTGTTTATATCATACATAGTTACACTTAGGGCTAAAAAAGAGGATGATGTGATAATAATATGAAACAGTATTCAATATAAAATACTGTACTCAATATAAATATTCAACATAAAAATATAAAATATTGTATATTTTTGAATGATTTACAGTCATTTTTACTCATTAAATATCATAGCACAAATAAACAAAGTAAAATCCAGAGTAAATAAAAGTATAAATTTGGCAAAACTAAAAACCATTAGAAGATTTTAATGTAGCTCTCTCATTCAATTCAGTAAATCAAGAAATTAGGGATGAGTAAAATACAGAGAATCTAATGTAATTAATTAGATTGATCATATATAACACATACACTTATTTATATTAACACATGTTTATTTATATGAAGAGATCTCCAAGCATTGCGAACAATAAATTTACATCCTTTTCTACTGTCCACTTTATTACATTATTTCATGAAGAAAAATCTCAAATTAAAAAGTAAAATGAAATATAGCAGAAACCACTTTCTCTACCACCAATAGAGTCAGACTAGAAATACATAATAAAGGTTAGTCACGGCAAATAATAACAAGAAACAACTTTGAAATTTAAAAAAGTCCCTAAACAAAACTTTGGTCAAAGAAAAAAATTAATATAGCTCACTGAACTTTCTTAAAACTCCTTATCAAAAATTTGGGGATTCTGCTATAGCTATAATCTCAGGAAAATGTCTAGTCATTAACAGTTTTAGTAGAAAAAAACAAAACAAGTGAACTGAGAATTCCATTCAAAAAATTTTAATGAAATTTGCTAAATAGAATATTAAACATAGACTATAAGCAAATTAAGAAGTTACCACAGAAAAGCAGTACACACTTGATCATGACATAAAGGGTGTTTCCTTGGGAGAGAGAAGAGAATAGAATAGGACAGGACAGGATAGGATAGGATAGAATATTTATTGTCTAATCAAGAAACAAAAATAAACTAATAAAAGAAAAAGAAAGGAAGGTGGGAAAAAATAAAGAAAGCACAACTATCCAAACTTTTATATATTTTTTAAAAGGAACAGAATTATATATGTAAACATGTTAATGACTCTGAAAGCCTGAATATAATGTCCTCTTTTCCAGGAAAAAACAAACGATTAAAATGAACTCAAGGAGAGATAAGAAAGCTTAAAGAGCAAACTCAAATAGTTTTCAAAGAACTATACCCTATAAAGCACTGATCCAAACTTTTTTCTGGATTAGATTTTTTCAAACATATTTAAACTGATGCAGAGCGTGGAAACAGAGGGGGGAAAAAAGACTCTCAATTATTTTTTGGAAAGCTAATACAATTCTGACAGGAAAACTAAAGAGATAACACAGGGGGAAAAAAAAAAGAGTACAGAAAAGTCTCACAGATAATGATGCATGAATCCTCAATTAAATATGAGCTTAAGTAAGCATGCATAAATGCGAAGTGGGGTGATGCGCCAATGGCTGCCAAGGTGACAGTCTTTCTTGGTCATTGGGTCCAACCATGTTTCTGAAGCTGAGAGCAGGGTCTTATCCGAAGAGAATGGATTGGGACAGAGTGCTTGGATCAAGAGCCTACTGTGTGCAGCCAAGCTAGGGATGTTTATAGAGGATGGGGCTGGAGCAAGATGTAGCTGCCAAGCAGAGACACCAGGCAGGTCTGGGTCTGAGAGGTGGTTTGTTCTGGGACTCTGCTGGAAAGCAGCCCTGAGCACTGCTCTCAGGTCTCAGAGGCACCGTGAGAAATGAGCGCTGGGCTCCCTCCCCCACCAGGACAGGGGTGTAGGAGCATGAAGAAATCATGGTGGCCTCTTGGAGAGAGAACTACCCGCCAAGTGATACCGTCACAGTTTCCTCCGTCCCTGTCTCACTGAGCCTTGGAACGGCGGACCTTTTACAAACTTATTAAAGTGAAAGTGCATTTTCAGAGATGGAGAGAGAACTCAGGCTAGCACAGATTAAAAAGAGGGCCCAGCTTACTCTGCAATAGTCTTTATACCCCACAATGTGACCTGAGTGGAGACGCAATTGATCTTCTGATTGGTCTTGGGCAGGATACCTTATTTGCACGGGGAACAAGTTATATGGTGACGGGTAAGGAATGGGCAACATTCCTTCTCTAGCAGGGAGTGAGCAGCCCAGGCTGGTCAAGGTGGGGCAAGGGGCATTACGGTGAGATATGGCCAGCAGCTTTTTGGTTTCATCTCCTTAAAGGGGACCTGAAGCCTGTAACACAAGCAGCAGCAGGGTCCTCTGCAAGACAGGAACCTGGAGCCCAGAGCCAGGGGGCTCCCAGTTTCTGAGCATACAGGAGATTTATCTTTGAAGGAAGGGAGGAAATTTTAGGGAGAAAAAAAAGTAAAAAAACATCGAAATAACATCAGAAGACAAAACTGTGCCATGCTTCCCAACTTACCAAGCCTCTTTGCAGCTTTTAGCCTGTTTCTTATCAAGGTTTGGACAATGACCATGCCCAGGCAGGCTGGGAAGTTAGGGAGCCCGCCCCTCCCTTCTTGCACTCCCCTTCTCTGCTATAAAGAGTCACAAAATAAGCCACATGCCAGCCCCAGCCACCCATCCAGGCCAAGTTCTCCCCACTCTTTGGGGCTTTCCAAGCTGAAGTCCAGCCCAGCTTGGAACGCCCCGGGGTCAGCTGAACCCGTGAAGCTGAAGCTGTCCCTCTGCCCTTTGCCACATTTAACTCCATGGAGTCCACATCCTTCTCAAGGCCCTGGAGAAAGTGATTTGTGTGAATGATGAGGTAAAAGCGAGAAGGTTATATAGCAGAGCGTGATTGATTCCCTGGGGCTTTATTGTAATAACTTTAATCTTCTGGAACTCATCTGGTACAAATTTAGGAACCGTGCAGCATTTTGCTGAAATTCTCTCTTAATGCAGCCCCTACTCTGCTGGCCTTGGTGGTTACGGAGTTTGCCATGTTTATGATTTGGCCCCAGGCTCCTTATTAATAGGCCTTGAAAAGAGGGTGTGGAATGTGTAGGCGCCTTTAGTAGTGCTTTTCTTGGGGAAGAAACAAACAGAAATACTAGCTACAAGTGCATCTGGGCTCTGCCTTCCTTGAAAGAGAAGTAAATCAATTTGTGCTTCCCAGGCCCCACTGGGCTGGAGAAGCATCTGGCACCTGTATGGCCTCAGAGATCTTGGTGTTTGCAGATTGATGGGGAGAAGAGGTGGGATTGCTGAGGTCTTTGTAACAAGAAACTCAGGTCCTTCCACCGCTGCACCCACCAGGGTTAATTTTTTTAAAAAAAAGACACATGGTTTGGGGATCAGCTCCTTCTATTTTAACAGCTCTCCTTGTCAAATCTGCTCACTCTGGACATCAGGAGACTCAGATCCCCAGGCTCACTTTGGACAGGTTACCTGGCCTCTCTCCCCACATCCATCGCTTGGTTCACTTAACAAGCACTTCTTGGAAGGATCCTCTGTACTCTGCAGCCACCGGGCATCGGGGTACCAAGATGGAGAAAGCAGAGGCTGATCACCCCAGTGACCGTGAGGTCTCCCAAGCTCTGCATTCAGAGCTTCCTCTGCAAAACCGCCTGTCTACAGATGACAGCAGGTGCTGCCTTAGTGGAATGAGGAGTCAGTGTTCCCATTACCCTCTGAGACCTTTGTAGCTGAATCAAAAGCAAGCAACCAGATGTGCCCTTGCAACTTTGGAGGAGCCGCGAATAGTGGGATAGTACGAATCGTGATGCCTCGAGGTGCAACAGGCACACTGCTTCCCAGTTTACAAAGCACTTTCACATAGACCTATTCCTTGAGGTCGAAGGCTTTTGTCAGCCCTATCTGCAGGTGAGGACACTAGCAGGGAGGCTCAGCACTAAGTGATTTCCACCAGAATACAGCAGGAGCACTACCTGATAGAGGCAGGCAATGTGGCTCTCCCAGGCATAGATTTTCACCCTGGCCACTCACTAGCTCTAGGGTTGGGCAAGCGACTAATATCTCCCGTGCCTGTCTCTTTCTTAGGTTAACAAATGGTGATGCGATTGCCTGCCTCGGAGAGTTCATGTGTCAACTAAGATATCCATGGTGTGTCTATTTCGGGAGCATGCCCACACACAACAGATGCTCAGGAGACCCCAGCTCACCTCCTCACCTCTCTCACCACCGTGTCTCCTGCACTGATGGTACTGCCTGGATATTAACAGACAGTAGTAACCAGACAAGAAGGGTCAATTTGTGGACTTATTGGCACATCTGTATGAATGTTGGTAATGCCCAGACCTGGCTCCCGGGACACCTGGCTACTGGTGTCATCCATGCCCCCCTTGTCTACTGTCAGCTCAGGATTAAGGGGCCCGTGTGGACCAAAACCCTCAAAGCAGCTGGATGAGCTTCTCTGCAAGGCAACTCTTCAGCCCTCCTGGGCCTTGCCAGGTCAGGTGACCCAGAGGAAGGCTATTACTGCCTCTGACCTGATGTCCCCAGTATCCTACTAAGTTTGGAAAAATATCCAGCAGTGAGAAATAGGGAAGAAAAAAAAGGGAGCTGTGAGAGCCTGCGTTGGAGTCTGCACCTTGCCAGCCCCCTGCTTCTGCTCTGGCTAGTTCCCCTCTCTGGGCCTGACCTTATCCACATCGCAGCAGCTGGGGAGGAAAGGGAGTGGAGGCAAGTTGAAAGGCGAGGACCCTCCACCAGGATCAGGACAGCAGCCATACGACCCAGATCTACCATGGCCCTGGCTGCCCCGCTGGGGCCCTGGCTGGCCAGCCAGCACTCCCAGGCATGCCCCCCACCCCCCACCCCTGCTCCTCCCCTCTCCCTGCTCAGGGGCCCCACTGAGGTCACCCCCTGACCCCCCCCCCCCACCTCCCCACACATGCTTTAGGACCAAGCCCAGGCGTGAAATGTGGGAGGGGGCCACATCCTCTTCTCTGGAGCAACTCCTTTCACTACTTTAAATATGCAAAGGGGGAGAGAGAGCAGAGGCTTAATCTTACCCTTCCTGCCTCGGTCCATTTAAAAGAAATAGTAAATTCCCCTGCCTTGGCCTGAATTTATTCATTTGGGTTCTAGTCACTTGTGACGAAAAACTGGCTAATACAGAAACCTTTGCAAAAGGTCTGTAGACGTTCTGTTCTAACAAGCCAGTGGTATTTTTATATCCCTGCTGTTTCCATTATAAAAATTTCTTAAAATTACACTGCATCTTAAACACAGTCAAACCGCTACTCTGAAAGGTATCCCATGAAACTCCACCAGACACCCTGAGATTTCAGAGGCCTTTGTCCACTCAGCTTGTCCAAATGGACCACCCGCACCTTAACCGGCTGTGTACCCCTTCTAACAGAAAAGCCTTCCTGAGAGATAGGGCCTGGCAAGGCAAGGGGTGGACTGTAGTCTGTGCTGTGATGGGCCACCAGGTCCCCCTTCTGGCCTGAAGGGCTTGTTGCTTCCAAGTGACTGAAGGCCATCCACAGCCACCCCATCAGAAGCTGCCCTCTGCTGGAAAAAGCAGCCTCACCCATGATCAGATCTTCCCACAGTGCTACCCATCAGACCAGAGCTTGAGCCTTTGCCTCCGAGTCAGGGCTCTTAACTGGGATCTTTTTAAGGCTACATCACAGCCTAACAATGCCCTCTGCTCAACCCTGCTTCCTTTCCTCCCCTTTCACACTCCTGAAAAAAACGGAACACTCCAGAATAAACTTTCTGCACATTAACAAAATACACAGGTAAATAAAGACGTGGTCTCTGTTCCTAATAGTCCTGGGTTCACTCATTTTCAGGGCCCCCCTTTTGCCTCACGAACTTCACAGCAATCTCAGCCATGGTCCACTGAGGCCAATCATGGGGGCTCTGGTCATTCTGGGCATGTCCTGCCAGGGATGCACTTGCTGGACTCAGATGGCTGAGAGGGGTCTGGAGAGAAAAGCAGTGACATGAAGCTGAAGGTGGTGGGACAGAAGGGCTGCAGGAGGCAACCTGCTTCCTCGCCAAGCCCCTCGGACTGGGTCTAAGACTGGCAGATGGAAGCTCTGAGGGACAGAGTGTGGAGCAGCGGACAAAGAGGGGTCATTCCTCTGACCAGACGTCGCTGGTATCCTACTAGGTTTTGAAAAACATCCAGGAGTAAAAAATAGAGAAGAGAAAAAATAGCCATCTGTAAGAGCCTATGTTGGATTCTGAACCCTGCCAGCCCCCAGCTTCTGCTCTTGCTAGTGCCCCTGGCACAGAGAAGAGCACAGCCTCTGCCTTGGCAGCTGAGAGGTGAGGGGTTCACTCAGCCCATGGCACCAACAGTGGCTTTAGGGTTGGTCTCAGGAGCAATGCCAGTGTTAGCATGTCCTCCAATAGCTTTGCAGGTGAGTTGAAATACCTGGCTGCAGCCAGATGCCCTCAGAACAATTGAAGTGGGGGCTCCAGTGAAAGTGGGGAGAGTGAAAGTTCCTACAAATGAAGCCTATTTGTGCCCACGGGCTTGGGAGCATGGGGACAGCAAGGAACACTTCTCTACTCCTTGGTCAGACACTCAAGGTCTCTGTGACCTGATCACATCTGGCTTCTCTGTTTAGCCCTGGATCACCCCTCATGCACCTGATACTCCACCAAATCATGCTCCTAGGTGTCCCCATGTGTCTACAGCACCCTCACCCTCTCTTTGGCTCCCCTAACCCTCTCCCTCCACCCACCTTATCTTTACTTTTCAGATCTTTTCAGTCTTCAGCATTTAGCTCGGAAACCCCTTCCTTCATCCTACCTTTCAAATCAGCCCTGTGTTTTGCCTCTCCTCTGCTGTCCAGCCCTCTCCCCACCCTCTAGCCCCCTTGTGCATATTACTGTAGCTCAAGACCTCAGACCCATCACGAGACGCCCCTTTCCTCCTGCCCTGAAATGGTTCGTGCAGCACAAAAGGATTTGGGGTTGAACATGAGCGCAAATCCCATGCTTTCCATCTACTCATGACAAACTCCCTGAGCCTCAGTTTCCTTGTCTTCCACAGGGGGAGGGGGACAACATGTATGTATCAGGTGAGCTCGGAAGACTTTTCCTCCAGGAAGCAGAATTGCTTCCAGGGAGTTTGGGGAGTTCATGTCAACTTCTGCACAAAAGCCATATTCTTGGGGGCCAGCCTCTACCAGGACCTCCAACCACCCCCTGAAAAGGAAGAAGGAAAGCCTAGGGACCGCAGGGGAAGAGGGTGTCCACTGAGAGGCAGCTGGAAGCAAGGAACTCCCGAGGGTGGCCTGGGTGCCCAGGAGGGGCAGTCCTGGTGCTCAGGAGTGACTCCCTGGGTTGGAGACCTGGCATTTCTGAGATGAATCAGTTTGCTGGTCACTCAGGGAAAGCAACTACAAAGGGAGTGGGTAGGGGAGTTCCCGTGGCTCAGCAGTTAACAAATCCGACTGGGAACCATGAGGTTGTGGGTTCGATCCCTGGCCTTGCTAAGTGGGTTAAGGATCTGGCGTTGCTGTGAGCTGTGGTGTAGGTCGCAGACGTGGCTCGGATCCCACGTTGCTGTGGTTCTGGTGTAGGCTGACGGCTACAGCTCCGATTCGACCCCTAGCCTGGAAACCTCCATATGCTGCAGAAGCGGCCCAAGAAACTGCAAAAAGACCAAAAAAAAAAAAAAAAAAAGGAGTGTGCAGAGGGGCTGTTGGGCACCCAAGGACAGGAGAAGTGCCTTTTCAGATTCTTTCCCCAAATAGATTCCCGGAGGCAGGGAGTTTACTGGGTGAGAGCACAGAGCCTTTAGTGGCTGCTGGCTGGTTCTCACCATAAACTCACCCTCCCTGAGCCAACCTGCCAGAGGCAAAAAGTGTGGGGCTCACACTCCTGCTGGGCTCTCAAGTGTCCCGAATCTACAGTCACTTAGGCCAAGTGGGTTCTGTCCAAGGTGCCTGGGTGTTGGGTGGAGACTCTGGCTGGCTGCAATGCTGAGTGCATCGCTTCCCTCCTCGGCTGTGATCTGAGCTGAACCTCGCATTTGCTAATAGTTCCAGGGCCCCACAGTGGACACTGTAGGCGGGGCTTGGAAGGTGGAGGGGGCTGGGAAGGTGGGGGGGGGGGGCTGGGCTAGGGAGGTGAAGGCTCTCTCCTGGGGTACACTGGTTGCTGCCAACTGGTGCCCCTCCTCCTGGGCACAGGCCATATGGAGAGTCTGCTGACAGGTAGCTCCCCTTCCAGTCCGATTTCTTCCCTTTTTCTTATCTGCCGATTAAACATATTTACCATCTGGTAACTTAGGAAGAGAGAGGTCAAATTTTGCAAACATGAAGCATTTCTGCCTGAATAAACAAGTTGATTTTTTTTTTTTCCTCAGAATTATCCAGCTGTTCACAGCCTGGGCTACCTCCTGGCCCCAGATGTACTCTGGGGCAAGGACACTCCTCGGCAGGCTGAGTGGGAGGAGGGGAAAGGAGGGTCTCACCTCTGTGGCCTCGGGGGGAGATGCCTGCACTTGTTGGGGTGGAGGCAGGACAGGTGGCAGCCCTTTCGGGCCTGGCCCCACCCTCACTGCTCTCCCTGGGGTCCTGGAACTGGAGGCCGGCTCCAGGGAGGCTGACTGACAGATACACACAAGATACTGCTCCTGGGAAGTGTCCTTCCTCCATGGACTTCAGGGCAGCTCTCCTGTTCTGCCCTCCTGTTTCCTGCCACCTCCCCCTTCCCTTTCTCAATGCTTCCACTGCATAAAGAGACCAATTTATCTTCACTCCCATCTCCTATCAGTTCCTAGGCCTGCAGACAAGCTGGTTCTCACTGAAACCAAGACTGCCCAAAATCCAGGGACTGCGGCTTAGAGAAAATAAGCTCCCATTTAAGAGCCTGTTAGCGGGGAGTTCCTATTGTGGCTCAGAGAGTTATGAACCCAACTAGTATCTATGAAGATGCAGGTTCAATCTTTGGCCTCATTCAGCGAGTTAAGGATCCAGCATTGCTGTGGCTGTGGCTTAGGCTGACAGCTGCAGCTCCAATTCAACCCCTATCCTGGGAACTTCCAAATGCCACAGGCGGCGGGGGGAAAAAAAAGCAACAACCAAAAAACAAAAAACAGGGCCTATTTAGGAGCCAGGCTGAAAATAGCAGGGGTATAGGGTGTAGAGATGAGTGGTGGGGGTTAAAAACTTATGCTGCTATCAGGTCTAAGCCAGGGACCAGCTATATGCAGACACCTGCCTGAGAAGCCCCCCAGTGGAGTGACCAATAGTGAGTGCTGGCAATGAATTGTTTTCCCAACATCTTGCTAAGGTCAGACCTACCGAAGGATCCAGAAGAGGCCCCCTTCACCCCTGGGTGACCTGTTCCTTTCTGACAGTGCTCCCGGCCCCCTCAACATCTGCACCAGTCTTTAGAGGTCCTACAGCTGAGGGCCTAATAACCCCCAGCACCCTGCCTCTCCCCCCACCTTCTGAATCACCTTTCCCAAGCTTTGAGTTCTGGACTCATTTCTTGTTGGTAAAAAGAGGATGAGAAATCCCACCTCACTTAGATTCAGTGGGAGAGAGAAATGCATGTGAGAACTGCTTCATAAACCACCAAGAGCTGTAAACTGAGAAGACCTTGTTAATGATAATAATAATAATAATTGCCGGCATTCCCTGCACTTACACAGAATGGAAGAGTGCCACCCTCAGAGCTTCTGGCTCCACCAAAAGGGAAAAGCAGATCCTACCCCTTCTTCCAGCTCCTACAACCATTGTAATTCTAAGAAACTCGGAGTTCCCATCACGGCTCAGCGGTAAGAAACCTGACTAGCATCCATGAGGACATGGGTTCCATCCCTGGTCTCGATCAGTGGGTTAATTATCTGATGTTGCTTGAATTTTGGTGTAGGTCGCAGGCACAGCTTGGATCCCCCTTTGCTGTGGCTGTGACATAGGCCAGCAGCTACAGCTCCAAACAGACCGCTAGCCTGGGAGCTTCTACCCCATGGGTGCAGCCCCAAAAAGGACCAAAAAGAAGAAGAGGAAGAAGAAACTAACTGGGCAGGACCTGGACAATGAGGATTTCAGGTTTGCTAAGGCAGGCGGCAGGGGGCCTCCAGTCAGCCATGCCTGGAGTCCCCCAGGAAGGTGCTGATGGCTAAGGACAGAGAGCCTGTGGCCCACATGGGGGCTCCCAGCTGGCCTGGGCCCCCAAGGCTCTGCAGACCCCGTGGCAGGCCTCAGACACAGACCACTCCGGTCTCTGTTGTCAGGTCTTCTGCAGGTTTATTAAACGTCTCTCAGCTCTATGGCAGAGCCTAACTGTAAGGTTACAGACCCCTACTGCACACCAGCTGGTGCTCCCCAAAGTGGGCCTCGGGTTGGGGGCATCTGCCCTTCCACGTCCAAAGTGACCAAAGGCTGGGCACCTCCACACCCAGACCAGGGGTGTGACAGCAACATGTCGGCCATAGCATGAGCCCTGGGCAGAATCTCGTCCATACTGCCAGCTCTGCAGGTGTCAGGAAGCCCCTTCCCTTTGGGGGCCCAGGTGTCTGCACCTGAAGAGGGGGACAAGCATGCTTGCCCTACAGTGCTGCCGGGCAGCTCCCATGACATTCAACACACCCAAGACCTCCAGGTGAACTGCATCCTCGAAATGCAGCTGGGGGCTAGGTTCCTAGAGAAAGACACCTGCCTTCTTAAGTTTATGCTTTGATGTTCCTTCCAACTTCAAGATTTTTGCGAGGTCTCACAGGTTTTCTCTACCGAGGTTTGAGATTATTATACAACTAAGGCTGCCATCTCTGCATGGTGGAATATCAGACAAGGATGTACTCTCCTGGGAGCTCGGGGACAAAACACAACTGGCAGCTTCACAAACCAGTGGTGCTGTGGGACCGAGTACAGTGGCCATCCATCTCTGTTGATAATGGCCTGGGCATGCAGAGACCCTCACCATCCAGCCAAGACAGCACAGCGTGCTTTTCTTGGCACTCTCTGGGCAGGGCTGCCTGCTTGACTCCTCCTGAGTTACAAGTGCTCAGGGTTGGAGCTTCCTGCTCAAAACCTCAACTCCAGTCAACTGGTAGACAGAATTATACCCACACTGACCTTCCCAAGAAGCCACAGAAGTAAATATTGCCTCGGGTCAGAGCCCCTCCTGGAATCTCAGAACTCTGTTGAAAGCTGCCGAGGCCGGGCTAATAGATCACCACCACCCGCCTCTGTTTACAGCCGGGTAATGCCTTTTATGACTGCCTCTCTCTATCCTGAATATTTGTTTTATTGCCCCTGTAGGGAGATTTTTCCATTTGGCAAAAATCATCAGATGGTTTCAGTCATGTTAACAACTGCTCATTAAATGCAGAGGGGTAAACAGAGAAATAAAGCTTTGTTTCTTTGCTATTTCTTTTCCTTCCTTTCCTTTCTTTTTTTTTTTTTTTCTTTCATTGTAATTTATGGAAGAAAATCCTGGGATGGACAAGGGAGGCTGAAGAGCACTCAGAGGTTGTACTCCCTAGCTCATGCCTGGGTGGGCATTCCTGGGGAAGCCCCCTCTGCCTTTCAGAGAGGCTATTCTTTCGGTGAGGATGGAGTGAAGGTTTTAGTCTGTTTTAAGGTGAGTACTTGCTGTCTGATCTCTGGATATGGGTCTTTGATGCTAGATTTTTCTCCTCTTGTGGTCCAGAAGGTGTGTCTTTCTGTTCCACGTGGATGGATGGGTGGATGAATGGATGAGTGGGTGTATAGAGATGTAGATGGATGGATGGGTGGGGAAAGGTGGATGGAGGGAGGGGTGGGGGAAGGGGGGATGGAGGGAAGGTTGGATTGTAGGTTTATAAAGGAAGTAGAGCACCTCTTGGCGGCAAGCATAGGGCTGTGAGGCAAAACATGGGTACTCTACAGAGACAAAGGAGCATCACAGATCGGTCAGCCTGGCTGCAAATATGGAAACTTCATTCTGGGAACCTAAGAAGAGAAAGATTGTGGAAGCTGGAAGCCAGTGAGACTTTGTGGGTGAGACCCAAACTCCCAGTTAGCATCTTGAATTTGCATTGTTTAAAAGCAACACCCCTAATGTACAACATTTCATTGATAAATTATTCCCAAACAAAAAGATCTTCCAAAGATCCATTTGTTTATGCTCCTCAGTCTGCTTCTGAGCTGTGGGGAGAGGAGAGAAGATGAGTACCTTAGAGGTGCTGGCAATCACCCTGTCTCCCACTTCTATTCCTTGGGCCAGGCTGCCAGTGGGGCTGGCCTTTGCACTTGGCCTTGAAAGCCTCTCTGGGCAGCCTCTGTGTGCGGTCTTGTTCAGCACATCTGTGCAGAAAGACTTCAGGCTCTGGCTACAGGGATATAAGGTGTAGAAAGAAGTGCAAGTCCTACTTCTGAACAAGGAGGGCCGGTGGGGCTGGGATCCTGGCTTCTCTGACCAGGGGACCAGCTGTGTGGGCTGGAGGCCCAGCTCCTCCTCCAGAACCCACAGCAGCTCTTCACCTCTTTCTTTATCTGCATACCCCTCCAGATAGGATACTGCGCAAGTGATGCTCATTCTGGGATGACAGCTCCTCCTTTTCCCCCATTCACAGCTCATGCAACCGAAAACAGAACGAAAGGAGGAAAGGGTGCCAATTGCTGGATTTCACATATATCTGCCCAGACCAGAGGAAGCAGAGGGCTGGTGATGCTGGAGAGACGAGGCGTGCATCTCCTTGCTTTGGGCACAACCAGAACTATTCCTAGAAGGTCAGGGATGGGGCTAGCATGTTGTTAAACTGTTCACAGCAGAGGGGAGAACCAAAAAAAAAAAGATCATTCCCATACTGTCTTAATGCACCACTTTCCAGCATAATAAAATTCTGTTGCAATAAAACTCCAGAAATCCCCTCGCTGAGAAAGTGATATGATTTCAAAACTTGCCTTTCCAATACCTTTCCCAGCCTGTACCCGCATGTCCTGAAGTCCCAGGCAGAGAGCCCACAGAGAGAGTCTCCCCTGTGTCGTGAAGAGTGTAGACTCTGGGGTAGGGTTACCAGATTCAGCAAATAAAAATTCTGCACACCCAGTTAAACTTGAATTTCAGATGAACAATGAATAATTCTTTTTAGCATTTAAGTATGTCCCTTGCAGTATTTGGAACATATTTATGCTAAAAAAAAAAAGACACATTTATCTGAAATTCAGATTTAACTGGGTGTCCTATATTTTATGTGACAAACTCATTCTTCTATTCTTAACCAGGAACTGCCCCACACTGGAGCCAGACTGAGTTGATTTAAAATCCTGGCTCTGCCAAAGAGCAGTTGGGTGATCTTAGCTCCAAAATCTGGGGAATGGGATTAACAGTGAACCCACCTTCTAGGTAGTGGTGATAAAGGAGGATGCTGAGTAACACCTGTGTGAATGTTAATTTTTCCCCCAGGGCTCACCTTTCCTGTCACTCAGGGACTTAGGGCATACTCCACTTCCAGAAGCTTCAGTGGAGTTCCCAATGTTGAGCCCAGTCTTCTCAGAGGCAGGGATAGTAGAAGAGAGGGGTGGCTTTAGGATTGGCAGAGCAAATCTGGACCTGACTCTGCTGATTTGTGCAGTGGGGTGCAGACACAGTTGCATCATGGGAGCTGGTGTGGGCGCTGGCGACACGAGGATGCCCCAGAAGAACACCACCCCTGCTTAGGAGTGCCCATCCAGGTGCAGCCGCCTTGGACAGAAGGTCTGGCTTGCTAGAGGCGCACCTTCACCCAGGGTGAGCCCTGCCCACAGGAGCCCTGGCTCAGCTTCCTTGGGTCCTTCCCTCCGGATAAAGTGGGGGTCTTGGAACAGGCTCCTGAGGCCAATTTGAGATCAAGTCAATGAAAATATAGTCGGCCTGACAGATGCTGGGCCCTGGCCCTGGGTACCAAACTCCAAGAGGCTCCCTCGACCTCTGCCTCAGAAGTGATTTCATCCCCAGACACATCGATATTCCAGCCCAGAGATGCTGGTCCAGAGTCATGCCTTTGCCCTGGGCCAGTTCTGCCATATTGATCAAGGCCTGGAACTGCTCTGAACCACAGGCTCCTGTCTTCAAAGCTGAGATGTTAGGGATTATTCTGTCAGTTTGGTCTTTGTGGGAAGAAAATGTGACACATTCAGAGAAAGCAAACAGAAGCCCTATGAAAATATTTTTCCGAGGGCCTTCTCTGTGCCAAGTGTTTTCACACTCAGTAAATCCCAATGCCAACACTGACAGCTATATAAAAGGCCCATTCCACGGATGACAGCATCGAGGCTCTGAGGTCTTGTCCTTCTCCTTCTCACAGGGCCTCCTTGTTCCCAGGGGAGGAGGGAACCCCAGCTGGAGGTGTCAAAGGCGGAAGAACGGGGGTGGGTGGGGTACGGCACAGCAGCTGTCTCCTGGCTGTGCCCCTCCAGGCCCAGTCAGAGCTGTGTGAAGGAAGACTCATGACTGGTGGGGGGGCATGGGTGTGGGGGAGGGACCACACATATCCCTGCCCTCTTTCTAAGACCTGAGCCCTCTTAGGGGAGCCTTCATTCTCTGGCCTCACTTGGATGGCAAGAGTGAAGATGCCATACCCGTCTCATATGATTCTATTTTATCATTTTGAGACCAAATGGTTTGTTTTTAAAAAGGTGGAGTTCCCCTTGTGGTGTAGCAGAAATGACTAGTAACCAAGAGGTTTCGGGTTCCATCCCTGGCCTCACTCAGTGGGTTAAGGATCTGGTGTTGCCATGAGCTGTGGTGTAGGTCGCAGATGCAGCTCAGATCCTGCATTGCTGTAGCTGTTGCACAGGCCATAAGCTGCAGCTCCAATTTGCCCTGTATCCTGGGAACCTGCACATGCTTCGGTTCAGGCCTAAAAAGCAAAAAATTAAAAAAATAAAAAATAAAAATAAAAAAGGTGGTGGGGCAGGGGGTAGTATCAAGTAAAAAAAAAAAAAAATGTTCTTGGGAGTTCCTATCTCGGCTCAGTGGTAATGAACCTGACTAGTATTCATGAGGACATGGATTCAATCCCTGGCCTTGCTCAGTGGGTTAAGGATCCGGTGTTGCTGTGAGCTGTGATGTAAGTAGGCAGCTGCAGCTCTGATTCAACACTTAGCCTGGGAACTTCCATATGCTGAGGGTTCAGCCCTAAAAAGCAAAAAACAAACAAACAAAATTCATTATTTAGGCAGCATTTTTAAACTTCAAGTCTTTTGGTATTACTCTCTGAATTTTGGCTATATTCCCAACCACCTATACCATGACATGCTTTGCTCATTTAAACCTACTTTTTTTAAAAAAACTTAAATCATGTATCTTAAAGATGACGTCAATCCTGAGGAATATCTGAAATGTCTGCTTTTTCTTATCACTTTAAAAAAGAAATATATTACATCTACATTTTTCTAAAACTATGTTTTCAGAGTACCACCTAAACTCATCTTGTTGGTTTCATACCAGAAAACAATAATTGGGTACAAACATTCAACCCTGTACTAAGGTCCTTCTCCAAAGGCCAGCCACTGAACCCTGAAGGTGTAAACAGCCTCGGCTGGGCAAAGGGCCATGGCTGGGCATCTGGACTGGGAACTAGGGTCTAGAGATCATAGCACATAATCAAGGCTTAGAGATACACCCATTTTTAACCCCTGCCTCCCTGTCACCTTGAACTCCTAAGGTGTCCTTGAGGAGCAGCAGCTCTGAGCACCGAGTGTGGAAGAGACCTGTAAGATCTCACATGGAAGGTGGCATTGCTTTGGGACTGGATGGAGAACCGAGTTTCCTGGTAGAGAAAGAAAGGTGGAGCCTCTTAAGCAGAGATAGTGGCATAAGCAAACAACAGAGGAGAAAGGGCGGTGGACCCTGTTCCTGTTGCCTTGAATTTGGGAGGTGCCCCTGTGGTGAGTGTTGACCTGTACAGAGGTGTACATTTAAATAGCTTGACAAACTGTGGACATTTTGCAGATTCTTGCCTTCCCTCTTTAAAATCCTAACTTGCTCCTCTTCCCTCTGGCCCATTTTCCCATAGCACTTAAAGAACTTCTATAGATTATTCGTTTAATTACTTATGTTTAATGCCTGCCCTGTTCTTTTCTCCCAGCCGCCAGGATGTAACTTCCAGGAGGACAGGGGTTTGGGCTGTTTCATTTGTTTGTCTGTTTTTGCTTCCTTTACTGAAGTATTTTAAATATATCCCAAGTCTGGCACGAACAGGGGCTCAGTAAGTATTTTACTGAATTAATGGAAGAAGCGGTGGGCACTGAAGAGCCCACACTGATGTCTGTCCTGCAGCATGGCCAGGCAGGAGGCCCTGGTTTCTCTCCAGCCCACAGGGGTACCTCAGGCTGCCAGAGCAGCAACCAATTTTGTGACAAAAAGGAAACAAACTAGAGGCTTTGACATTGGCTTTTGCTGGACTTGAAGCAAGGCTCCGCGCGGCTCTCACTGAGCTCCAGCCTCAGTGTGAGTCTATGTCCTGGCCACTGGATTTATGACTGAACCTGATAGCATCTCGCCTCTACACAGGGATCTGGGGCGAGCCTTGCCCACTCTGACCTCAAGAGCTTGCGGGAGGGATGGGAGGAAGAGGGGAACTGAGAGATTTTGCCACCAGAGGGCGCCCAAGCTCAGCCGCCGTGCTCTATCTTGTCTGAAGCCAGCTAGGGCCCAGGAGCTTGGAGATGACTGGCCCCAGCTCTACCCAGAAAGGAGGTGGAGGCTGCGGATCCCGGGGACTATCTCAGCCACTGGACTGCTAGTTCTTTAAGGGCAGGGACCAAGACAGTGAGATTCTCGGTTCTACACCCAGTTCCCAAGCAGTGGGCTTGGCCCTAAGTGAATGAATGAATGAATGCAGCTTCACAGCACATCTACTTGGGTGCAAAAGTCATTTGGATACACACACACACAGAGGATACCCAGCGCCACCGCTGGAATCCCAGCGCTCTTGCAGCTTCCTGCTGATTGCCCCTGCCCCCTTTCAAGCTGAGCCCAGGCTAGGTACACTGTCCACTCCCCTAAAAGCCAAAGCTCTGGAACTCCAGAGACCTGTCCCTACGGAGTGCTCCTTGGATGGCTGTGGGGACAGAAACCACTTCACTGTCAGGCTAGGAGGGAAAGGAAGAGGGAGGTGGCCTGAGAGACCTGTGATTATGATCACTAGCGAAGCCCAAAAGGGCGCTCTTTTCAGGTCTGGAACTCCCAGGTGCAATCCTTGTGCTCTGCTTGCAATCCTGTGCTCTGCTGGGTCACCTCAGCTGTCCAGGTTGGGGCGGGCGGCTGCCAGGAGGACTAGACACTGCCAAGGGATGACCCTGTGGCTGTAGTCCTCTGGACCAGAAAAGCCAGCTCCAGGAGCACCATCCCTGGCGTGAGGGGGAGAGAGGAGTGCTCTCATTACTTTGGGTCCTGCGGGGCATCCACTGGGGAGATGAAAAAAATACTGCATTGCATTTTTTTGCCTACTATGTATCTGACTTGATGTTGAGCACTTCATGATGGTTGGGAGGGGAGTTTCAGGTCAATTCTAGTTCCATGCCGAGGGGTGGGAACGGGGTTTAGCCCACCTCACATTTGAGAGCAAGATACAGATTTTTTTTTTTGTCTTTTTGCTGTTTCTTGGGCTGATCCCACGGCATATGGAGGTTCCCAGGCTAGGAGTCTAATCGGAGCTGTAGCCGTCGGCCTACACCAGAGCCACAGCAATGCGGGATCCAAGCCGCGTCTGCGACCTACACCACAGCTCACGGCAACGCCGGATCGTTAACCCACTGAGCAAGGGCAGGGACCGAACCCGCAACCTCATGGTTCCTAGTCGGATTCGTTAACCACTGCGCCACGATGGGAACTCCGCAAGATACAGATTTAAGTCAATTCACCATTACTAAGAGGCTCCTGGGCAACTGCCTTTGTTTTCTTTCCACTACACAGCATTCTATTTCAGAGCTTCAATTTTACAATTGAGGAAACTGAGGCTCAGCTAATAAGTGATAGCTTTGGCTCAGAATCAGAGTTGCTCTGATTGCAAAGACCAGTCTGGTCACTTTGTCCCAGCTTTCCTGGCCACCGAGCAGCGAGTGGAGGCAGATGATCACTTCTAGGTAGGTCCTATACCTCCAAAATAGGACAATTTTAGCTACCTCAGGTTGACGCTGGTTCAGCTGGCCCTCAGCCCTAGGACCAACCTGTTTGTTTTTCCTTGGTTGTCCTCCAGTTCCTGTCTATGGGACTTAATCTCTCCATCTGCATAATGGGAACAATAACTAGCCCTGCAGCCCAGCCTCACTGAGTGGCCAGCTTCCTCAGAGCAGGTCAGGCCTACAGAACAGGGCCCAGCACAACTAAGAAGGTCAAAGGCTGGAGCGCACCACAGTCTCTGGAGCATCTCTGGGCAGGAGGAAGGGGGGGAAGGAGAGGACAGGGCGAGGGCCCCTGTGGGAGGGGACGCTGGTCAGAGCCCCTGGCCACAACTAGGATTCTGCTCCAGGCCCGCCCCTCGCCGCGCGCCCCGCCCCGCCCCGCCCCGCTCTCGCCTCTAAAGTGCCCGGCGCGCGCCTCCTGCGGCCGCACTTTCACTCTCCGCTGCAGTGTCCCCAGTGTGTCCGGCCTCCGTCCGCTCGCCGCCTACCTGTGCCATGGGTGTCAAGGTCCTCGCCGTGCTGGCCCTCGTGCTGACCGCGCTCTGCCTCAGCGATGGTGAGTGGCCTCGGCGATCGAAGCGTGGGCAGGCGTGGGACTCCATGCCGGGCCGCGGCTTTCCTGTCCGTACCGGCGCAGTCCCGCGCGAACCTAATTCGCGCCGCTGTGCATCGGGGAAGTTGAGGCGGCCCACTTCTCGGGGCGCACTCCCTCGGCATGCTGGGTTCAAAAGCCGCGTCGTGGCACCCTTGGCGCTGAAACTTCGCGCCCTTCAGCCGGGCTTGGGTCCCGGAATTTGGAAGTAGCCGCCAGATCTGCGGCAAGCTGTAGAGCGAGGTCTGGCAGTATAACTTGGTGCCAGTGCGCCCAGGGCGCGTTTGGAGCCCGCGCTGGAGGAGGAAGGTGGGGAGCAGAGTCTCCAGCTTCGCGTTTCGGCCCACCTCCCCTTGACCGCCCACCTCCCAGTTAGTGGCTTCCCGCGCCCAGCTCGGTTTCCAGATCGAACGGGCTCAGAGGCCCCGCTATGCACCAGGCTGGGGATGCGATCCGCGGTTCGTGTTGGAGAGAGCGCTTTTCAAAGCCTATGTTGAATCGCGACGTGCTTGTGGCGGCGATGCGATCGGGTGCAGCTGCGTGGCGTCCTTTCCACGCACCCACATAAACGAGGCTTCGCGGGAGGGCGTTCTGAGCAGCTGTCGGGTGTGCGCCACCCGCCTGGCTGCGCTTCTGTACAGCTCCGTGGTCCGTAGCGACGCGGAGAACCTGGGCGCGTATCCAGGCACTACCTTCCCTGCCTCTTCCTGGGATCAGCCAGGAGGGGCCCGGGGGCCATCCGGGTCATGCGTGCGCCTACCCAGCCCCCCAAACACACCTGCAAACTGGCGCCTTTGTCACCAGCCAAGCAAGTGCTCTACCTCGGAGTGAATGCTGCCCTAAAGTTCCATCGCCAAGGCCTTAGGCCACTGGGAAAGGTGGTGTCCCGTTTCACAGCGAGAGGGAGAGAGCTTTTTTTTCCTTTTGAGGCTTAAGAGAAATCTCACTGTCCTGTTACAGGATACCACTGCTGCAAACCAAAATAAACTGTTGCCTCTGAACACACAAAACAAAACCATGTCAGCATGGGCAGGCCATGCTGAGTGTTCTTGGCTGAATGTTTCCAACAAATCCTGCAAAAGGGTGCAAGGGCACTGAGTGCTCCATGCAGCTAAGGTCTGTCTAGGGCTGGAGCTCCTGGATCAGTAGGCTAGGCTGGGCCTGAAAACCTCTGCTTCATTATAGGTGGCTGGTGGCTGACCACCCGGGAATTGTTTTTTAAAAGTATAGCATGTTGCTGATCAGTGTTGCCAAGGGACCACCAGCACCAAAGGCAATTTAGAATTTTTCTGTAAGCCGAAAAAGTTGACCTAGCCTGTGTCTTTACATTGCTTCCCCACCTCAAATCATGGGGAACACTCTGGCTTAGGTGTTAACAATTGAGTGGTTTGGGGAGAGGGGAGCTGCATCGTCCTGTTGTCAGAGGAAATGGTGCTTCCTCTAGCTGCCCCCATCCCTGGGGAACTACAGAAATGACTGGAATGCAGGGACCTAGGACCTTGAGTCCTGGGCACAGCTGACCTGGGGGGAGCACAGAAGGAGTGGGGACCACATTCACAGACTCCTCCTGACAACGGGAAGGGTTGGTTGCTTGCTTGTCTTTGTTGCCCTCTTGGCAGCTGGGTGGTCAGGTCTGGGTCCTGGGCTCCGAGGTGGTCTGGCTCTCTTTGCCTGCATAAACCAAAATGCACTTTGGAACCAGCTGGAGCCTTTGTGCTCATGCTGAGTTCCCTTGTCCTGGCTATGGCTCTGGCTCCTGCCCTCCCTTCCACCAAGTAGCTGGTTCCTTGGATGCCCTGGGCTTCCAGGGGTTAAACCCACGGTGGGGTGGGGTGGGGTGGAATCCCAGGCCTAGTTGGAGGGGCTGGGTCTGGCTTGGGGGCTTCTGTCTCTGCATTAGAGTGGAAGGACTGTTCCAGAGCCAACTTCAGCAGATGCCACACTCACCAGAAGCCAAGTTCACCCAGACCCTGGGTAACATCTGGGCCAGTCAAGCCTCTTGCCTATACACAGAGTTATATCCAAAACAGTTGGAAAAGTGAGAAACATTGGCAAAAAGCTGGCAGGAAGGGCACCAGTTGGACACAGCACCTAGCTCTCTTGGTAAGAACACTTGGGCTCTGTCCCTTTAAAAAAACCTGTTGAAATTCTCCACTTGACAGGCAGGCAACTGGGTCCTGGGAGCAGGAATAAAAATTGCCTTTGAAGGAAATGGATAATCCCGGGGGTGGAGAGGAGAGAGGAGAAAGAGAGAAAGCTTGTGTTTTGAGCTCAGAATGGGCTCTGATTTCTGGCCTGATCTCCGCTGCTTGGTTAATGGAGTCAGAACAGCTTCTCAGAGACTCTGGAGAGGAGGAGCCCCCACCCACCACAGCACTGCCCTCAGCAGCTGTTGGCACATGCACCTTCCAGCTTGCTGCTCTGGGATTAGGACCAGTCCTGCCTCACCACCGGGCTGCATATTCCAGTCCTGCTCAGCTTGGAAGGACCCCTGAGAATTCCCGGGAAGCCTAGAGAGAGGACACTGAGAGGGGAGATTTCTGCTCTTCCTTAACCCAGGCTGCCCAGCCCCCAGCTCTGAGTCCCTTTTCGCAGGTGATCTGGTTACAGGGCAGTACTGGTTTCCCCTGCAGGGACCCAGTGCAGCAGCTGCTAAAAGCCAGGCCCGGCAGAGACTTTCTGGACTCAGCCCAGGTGTAAAGCTGAAGGCTGCGCCAGGCTCTCCAGGGTCATGAGTTCCTGAGCACCTTGAAGCCAGGCTTTCTCCTTCCTAGTTTTTAGGGAGTCCAGGTTGTCCTGAGGGGCCATGTAGTCTGCTTTCCCCCTGACTTGATGGCTAAATAGACCTGCTGTACCCAAGGCCATGACACCCCTCAACTGAATTCAGTCTGTAGAAAAGAAAATTAAGTCCTTCGCTCACAGATTCCTTCTGCTTCTTTGTTTCTTTCACCCCAAAGTACAGAACTTCAGAACCACTGGGAGATCTGTAAACAGGCAAATTTAAAACAAACAAACAAAAAACCCCCTGGACTAAATATTCTCAGACATACATTTAATCCCTGATGAAAGGATCCACAAATTCAAATAATTTGGGGTATTAAGTAAGGGTTGGATAAAAATCTGCAGAGAATGCGCATGTATGTACACACACACACACACACACACACACACACACACACCCCTCAGGGGTTGCAACTCTAGACCTACGGAGTGAGCTGTGGGTTCCTCAGGAGCCCTTTGCTAATTTACACTAATGAGTGTCAATTATGGCATTTTGCAAATTGGTGAATTGGCAAACAAAGCTGTAATCCGACCCAGGAGGGAGGCTGTAGCATCTCTGTACAGGCCTTGGAACCACATCTGCCTCCAGCCCTGGAAGTGCAGGGCGAAGGTGGGCCCTCGCCTGCCCTCTGGGGATTCCCAGGTAGGAAGCCAAGGGGGGATTCTTTTGTGGTAGCCTGGGCGTAAGGTAAATGTGAGGAGAGGAGACTGCAGGTGGGGGAGGGCAGCATTCCCAGCATTCCCTGGGGAGCTGACCTGGCTCCTGGGAAGGGGGGAGGGCAGGGAGAGAGCAAGCCTAGCAACCCAGCCCTGCACCTCCTCCCATTTCCCCAGTCCCCAAATGGGGAGTCTTTCTCAGTTGGCCCTGGGAGAGTTTAATTTACAAAGAACTAGGAACCTCAGCACCTTGGACTGAAACAGTTCTTTGCTGTGATTTTCTCTTAGTGGGTTAATGTTCCAGCATTGTCACTGCTGTGGTGCGGGTTTGATCCCTGGCCTGAGAACTTCCACATCCATAGGCTCAGCCAACAACAAAACAAAAAAAAAGCCCCTTTATCTTGAGACACCTGAGCAGGGGGGTGCTCTTATATTAACTTCCCTTCCCTCCCAGGGCCCAGCTCTCCTGAGGTCCTTCTGACCTCTTGCCCTCTAGAAGCTGAGCCTGAGCCCACTCGGAACTCACTGTGCTGCACAAGGAAAAGGTCTTGGCCAGGATGCACCCATGACTCCTCCCACTGCTCCCCATCCTACCATCATTCCACCCTCTGACCCCTTGGCTGCAGACCCAGACCCACTTGTATCTGCACGGCGTGGCAGGATAATAATAAGCTGATGCCTGGTTCTTGTTAACCTCTTCTAGAGAAACCGGTCAGCCTGAGCTACAGATGCCCTTGCCGATTCTTTGAGAGCCACGTTGCCAGAGCCAACATCAAGCATCTCAAGATCCTCAACACTCCGAACTGTGCCCTTCAGATCGTGTAAGTTGTTACATCTAACGGGCATGGGGATGTCTAACCTGCAGATTTGTTCCAGCTAGAGAAATGACATGTGCCAAGTGTCTGGGCCTGAACTTGACTTAATTAGAGGCAGCTGATATTACCACCAGGCAGGGGTTTCAAAAGCCACTCTTATCCTTGGTGCCCTAACCTTCAGTCCTGTGCTTACACAGGCCCTTGTCTCTTCTTTCCAAGCTTCTTCCTTTTTGTGCAAGAGCTGGGAGCACATTCGGATGTGCCCTTAGACTGGAGAAACATGGTCTCCACTAGAATTTCTTTTTGCTGAAATATAGCAAATTAGCCAGCTCTTTGCTAGTAACAGTTCTGTCCATCCTGCCAATTTCAGGGCTTTGGGGCCCTAATTTAATCCCTCATCAGATAGCACAAACTCATAAGACCCAAATTCAGTTGAAGTCGTCATTAAACCTTCATGAAACTCAAGGTTAACATCTCACTTAACTGCATTTTCTAAAACACAGCACACAGATGTTTAGTTTTGCTGGTGTCAATGGCAGCTGCTAACATTTGATATCATTCATGTTGGAAATGAGACACACCAAAATCACACATACATGAGACACAGAGATCTCTCCTGAGTGCAAGAGGCTGGGCCACAGGCAGGAAGGAGCCACACTTGGCCATCCATTGCCATCCAGTGCCTGCACAGTGTCCCCATGCTTGCTGGCCACGAGCTCAGTCATGTGTCTAGATGCTGGGGAGGTAAGACTCAGGGTCTCATGGGCAGAGCTCATCTCCTGAAAAGGCCCAGCAGGATGGGGACAGAGCAGTTGGAACAAAAGCTACCTGACAGCTTTCTACCCTACACCAACTGGTTTTAGGTTTGATTTTCTTTGTCTTTTTTCCTAGCCTTGGCTGCCTTAAATGTGTTTGTCATTTACAATATGTTTTAGGGCACAAGAAGATGAATGCTCTTTTTTTTTCAATTTTTTTTACTTATAATAAAATACTCTCTCCTTTGAGAGGTGTTTAAGTCAACTAGCATCAGCCTCCTTTGCTGATTAGCTCCCTTGCCCAGAGAATCCACCTTGAGGTTGAAGCCCACTAGCTCAGGTCTGCCCCAGGTCTGTCTGGGCAGACACAGCATTAACAAACAGTGGTACCCAGACTTGGACCTCCATCCACCTTGCTTCCAGCCATGCCTCTCTGTACAGCTCATTGGCTTAACAGGCAGGCTGTGTGAAGAGTCCCGTGGGTGTACCCCTGCCACCGTACCGGCTGCAGTTGTCCTCACAGACCCTGAGTGGCTGGGCAATGGTGTCCTCAGGCTGCTTGAGATTACCTGGGACCCAGAGGGATCCAGAGAGAAATCCAGGTCCTCCTCCAGGAGGTTTCAGGGAGGGTGGCTGAGTGGAGATGAGAAGCAGGAGGAAAGTGCAGTAGGAACTTTCAGAAAACATGAAACCATGATCATTCAGTGAACTTACAAAAATCTCTCTGGAAACTGTTTGCTGGCAAACTACCTACACTATTTCTCTCCCTCTTCCCTGCCCCACTGGCCCCTGCACTGTCCCTGCCCCCACTGCCCTCGCCCTTCTCCCCATCCCCCAGACTAGCACCATATCTTTCTGTAGGTCTCCTCCTTCCAGACTGACTTCTAAGTCTGTTTGAAATGTACTGTCAAGATGACCCATCGAAATAAAAATCTGCTTCTGCCACCCTCCAGTTGAAAGTCTCCACAAGTTCCCATAAATAAATATAATTGCAGATCAGGGCCCACTTCCTTGTCCCTTACATCTGGCCACAGACTTCTGGAAAGTCCTGTCTTCCAAATTCCTCCACAACAGCTGTGACCCCCTTTGGCATATTTGTTCTTGCTTTTTCCTCCCCCTTGACTTGTCCAGCTCCTACTTATCCTTCAAAAGCCATCACAAAGTTTCCCTCTGTGAATTCTCCCTGGACCCCTTATACACTTTTGTCACTTCCCAGTATCTCTGGGGCAAAACTGGCAGCACAGCCTGCATCATCTCCCCAGCACACCTGGGGTTCCTTCTGAACCTGAGCCTGCCAAGCGGGGCACCCAGCTCCAGCAGGGTCCCAATCCGGGTGTTGGATGAGCAGATGGTCAGGCCATAGCCATGCTCCCTTCCGTTCAGCTGCACACCGTGGCCTCTTCTGTTTTGCAGGGCACGGCTGAAGAGCAACAATAGACAAGTGTGCATTGACCCAAAATTGAAGTGGATTCAGGAATACCTGGAGAAAGCTTTAAACAAGTAAGCACAACCACCAAAAAAGGACTTTCCACTAGACCCACTTGAGGAAAGCTAAACCAGTATGAGAGATGAAAGGGCACAGGTGTGGGGGAGGAAGGCCTGAATGGTGAGGTCTGGGTGTGCCTGGGGGGCAGCACATTGACTGGGGATGGGCGTGAGGCTTGCCCAGCATGTAGACAACTGCATTTATAGCATATGGTACAGTATCACAGTGTGTATTCATCCATGCCTCGTACCCTTCACATTGGCTGTTTTATAACTGGGGTTTTTCTAAGAAATTGTATCATCGCAACAGCATCTCCTACCAGTCAGTTCCCTCATGATCATCACAATCATCATCATTCTCATTATCCTTTTTGAAATCGATGATTACTTCAAGATCTGTATTTGGTTTGTTTTGGAGATTCTCCTCCTCTCCCATGGGGAGTCTGAGCACAGTCAGGTGATGGCCAAGCAGGGAGCTCAGAAAAACATCCTTCCTCCAGAGACTGAGGCTGGGAGGAAGGCTATGGGTGGCCCTTGCAGGGGGCGCCCCTCCTGAATTGACAGCGCAGGTACTGACCAGTGCTAGGGAATGGCCATGACATTCACCTCCTCTTCCAAGCTCAGTGATTGGATGGGCAGGCTCCCTGTAGAACCGCCATCACTGGGGACTGTGCTCAGAGACCCTCTCCGGGTCCTTCCCAGCCTCTCCCTGCCTCTCAGAGCATGCTTTCATCTTGCTTCTGCCTCTCCGTTTCTGTATGCACCCGGTTGGGGGAGGGTGAACGCAGGGCTCCCACCCTGAGGCGCCCTCTTCCCGTTGCCCACCCCTCCCCCGCAGGCCCTCTGTGAGATCCTTCTCAGGCCTCCTCCAGAATGGAGCTGGCCCTCTCTTGGGGGTATGAGATCACATCTCCGCCTTTCCATGAAAGACAGTCTTTGCAGAATCAAATGCAATTTTTCAATCTGAGAGCTCGCTTTGAGGAATTTGGTTACTGTGACTGCCTCTGAAGCCTATGTATGCCACGGAGGTTCTCTACACTCTGAGGTTTCTGAAATCAGAAGTGAAAAAACAGATGAATAAATGAGCCTCCTGCCACTAACCCCTCCTCCTGAAGCCACAACACGGTTTCAGGTTCCAATCAGAAATGCTGGCAAGATGAAATTCCCATGCATAAATGTGATCCACAGATGGGCCTGGTGGTATTTGTAACTTTTTGCAAGGCATTTTTTTATATATATTTTCGTGCACAGTTTTTTAATGTTTCTTTAGTAAACAAATGTATTTCAGAATATATTTATAGTCAAACAATTCATATCTTTGAAGTGGAGCCATATGAACGTCAGTAGGTTACATTTCTCTATTATGGTAAACTACTGGCAATTTGTAAAGAAATATATATAACATATCAGTGTGATTGCAGCTTTTTAATGTTAGCCACAGTGTATTTTTTCACTTGTACTAAAATTGTATCAAATGTGACATTATATGCACTAGCAATAAAATGCTAATTGTTTCATGGTATAAGCCTCCTACTGTATGTGGGAATTTATTTACCCGAGATAAAAATCCATTAGTTGTCAGACCTGGGGCTCACACACATTTCTGGAATGTACGAAGATAAGCTGGCCTGCTGGTCAGGTGCCTTGCATCCCTTCTGCCAAATTCAGGTGCGAGTGACAGCTCCTGGGCCTTGCTCTGGAGCAGATTAGATCTGCCACTCAAGCTTTTGTGTCTTTTTTTTTTTTTTAATCCAATGGAAGCAGTGGTGCTAGTTTTCTGAAGAATAATATTTGACTCACTAATTCCTCTTCCCCTTCCTCCTCCTTGGTTCTCCTAACATCCCCATGTAATCTCCAGAGACTCAACTCTCATAATATCCAACTTTCACATTTTCCCATGTAAAAATCCCATAATTCCAGCCCATGGTTAATATCAAGCTTTCTCAAGAACAGGTGGCCTTACCCCATAAATCATTAAATACCATTCAGCTTGAATCATTTTAATGTGACAGTCAAGAGCCAATTGCTCTAATAAAATTGCTCTAATAAAATTCTGCTAACCAGCTCTCTCCGTTGCTCTCCAGAACAATCCCAGTCATTCCCAGGGGTGTCCACGGGCATCCAGAAAGGAGAAGGTGGGATCTACTCCCTTCTTTCTCTTCTCCTGGATGGCCGCCGGAACCTTGGGCCTCCAACCTCCAAAGCATTTATTCGATTTTAAGTGCAGAGATTTTTAAGATAAAAGCAGAGTTCAGCTCTGTGCTGAGATGGAGAAAAGCCCTAGGAGAGTAGGTTGGGGTGAGATAGAAGACCGGGTCCAGCCTGGCCCTGGGTGTGCCTTCACACCCTTTTAGATATGAGGTCCTTGTCTCTGCTAGAAGCCTCAGGCAATGGCAGGAACCAGGGTCAAGTTGGCACATTGGCAGCTGCTCTAACCAGTTCACGGGTATCCATGTTCTGGAAGCCTGTCTAAAATTTTTTGTTATGGGGGGAAATGTCTCATTTATTTTAATGAAGTAGTGACAGTGCTTTGCCCAGGGGCCTCCAGGCCTGAGACTAAAGACAGGGTGAAACAAATACACGGGCCAGTTTTAAATCTTGTGCAGACTGAGACAGACTCTTGTTTATTTCAACAGTATTAATGGTTCTACTAATTTTATCTAAGGGGGCGCAGAGAAGAAAAAGTGGGGAAAAAAGAAAAGATAGGAAAAAAGAAGCGACAGAAGAAGAGAAAGGCTGCTCAGAAAAGGAAAAACTAGTTATCTGCCACCTCGAGATGGACCACAGTGCACTCTGCTCTTGTCTCTCCCGGCGCTTTGTAAATTTGCTCTAACCCTCCTCCAGGGCAGAACCCCCCCCCTGCCCCCGGGGCGGGCTTGCAGACTTCACGGGGGAGCAGTGCTTTGCCTCTCCTGGGGCCACACTGGCTCCTGTGTTTATGTGGTTTTCAGGGCCCTTTCTGATCTGCTAAGTTAAGAAAGTAGTTGTGCAGAGATTGGGGTTGAGGTGTGTGACATGGAGCTTGTGTGCTCAGGACTCTATCCAGAACAGCCTGGGGCTCCAGAATAGCCTGGGGATCCATCTAATGTGGTCCAGGGTCTCTTTGCAGCATCACCCTGGGCTGCTAAGCCTCTCACCCTGCCCTCCCCTCCCTTTCTGGGAAGGGCCATGACCACAAAGAGCTCATACAGCTCCACACATTTAGAATCTGCACTCCCATCTGAGGTGAGTGTGTGGCTGCCAGGCCTATGCACTGAGCAGTCTGCTAGCCCAGGGGCAGGAGTATCAGCCAATCTCAGGGGCATGTCCTACCCTCTCATTTGCCACTGCCAGTGCTGCCCAGCACTGCCTTTTGCAGGGCAGGGCTGGCTGTGGCCATGCCCTTTGCAGGTGATAACTGACACCTTTCCCCAAGTGCCTGTTGCCTGGCCCTCCACCACTCTGCCTCCCATGCTAGGAATTCTCCAGCCGTCCCCTCCCGGGGCCTGAGGGCTGTGTGAGCAGCTCCACCTCTGAGCACAGGTGGGCTTCTGCAGACCACGTGGGGGGAGCAGGTGGCAGCTCTGCATTCCCAGAGAGCGGCCGTGGAAATGCTTCTCAGGGAACCTCTCTGCAAGGCAATTCACTTTGTAGATTCTTTAAATGGTCCCAGGGGTCTCTGATGCAGAGATGCTGTGTGAAGGGGCTGCAGCTCTGGGGACTCAGCCTGTCCCCACCCCCCTTCTGCCTGACGCAGTGTGATTAGCTTCTGGGACACAGCTGCCTCAGCCCTCACAGCCCCCCAACACACATACATACACAGATTTATGGCTGAGAGTACTTGCCAAGCGTCTCTAATTTGGACAGTAAGGTGGGGGACCATGTGGGAGAGCAAGGCCCTGATTTCAGTGGTGCTTTGAAAAGGGACACCTCGAATAACTACTCTTCTTCCCCTCCCCCTGTCACACATGGACATACACACTCGCCTGCACCTCAGACCCCCTGGTTATAATTTCAGTACATGGATCCAGAAAGATGACATGGGTGGAGGATGGAGCAGATGGATTTCAGGAGAAGAAATCGCAGAGTCCTTGCCTGGGTCACGGATCCCTGTGTCCTCCTCATGCTTTAATACACTCCTCTGTAATCACAGCCTAGGGAATTGGAGAAGTGTCCCCCTAGGCCACTGTAGCCAAAGACTTTCTACGTCCCATTGTCATTCCCTTTATCTGGCTGACTCCCCAGGCCTGTGCCCCTCCCACCAGCCCAGGGATGGCAGCCTGCTCCCAGGTGCCTGGCTGCCCACCTACCTCATCCTGCCCTTGGTGCCTCTGAAGGCCTCTGGCTGGTTGCTGGGCTGCCTAGGGCTTCATTCCTTTCTGTGGAAGCCAACAGCCTCTCTGGTCTGCGAGACCATGGGCTGGGTAGCACTATTCTTACAAAAGCACCTGCAGAGGATCAGACCTGTGGCCCCGAGCTCCCTGTCTCTTCCGCACTGCAGGAATAGTACAGCTCTGTGCCAAAGAGGGTGACAGATCTGTGCTGGAAGAGCTGTTTGCCCTGTAACAACCGTGGGTCAAGCTATTGCTTCCCTGAGGTGACAAACTGCTTTCTGCACTGCTCAGGGAGGCAGCATCACCCCCACTCTCCATCCTGGCAGAGCGCAGGCTGCTGTGGGGACTCAGAGAGTTGGCCTCACGTTAAGAAACATAGGCAAGCCCCTGTTTGTCTTTACATGACTCCATTGGCCCTGGGGCCTCACTGTATCTGACTAGCGGGCACAGCCTCAGCCCTGCTGAAGACAAGGTCACCGTGGAAGAGCTGGAGAGCGGGACTGAAGTTCGGTTGTGAGTTGAAAATAACTAAACAGCGTTCACGTGACTGCTGAGGTGCCCATGCGTGGTCCCAGTGCTGCCCTTCCAGGGTGCCCAACTCCGGGACCACTGTGCACGCCACCCACAAGTCCCGGGGCTGGGCCCATGTGAGTCCTGGCCTCATTATCTCTGCTGGGCCAAGGCATTGTGCCTCATCCTGTCGTGTGACCACTGTGCCACGCCATCCGTGCTCTCGTTCGTCCGCCCACCCTGTGCTTGCTGCGGCCACCTCCCTCTCCCCTTCCCGCCTCCCATCCATCCTTTGCTTCAGCCATGCTGTCTCTTTCACTCCGTCCACCTCCTCAGGGCTTCGGAAGGGGGATGCACCACTGCGATCTGGAAATCAGGCGTGCCCCCGGCCTGTGCGGGAACCCGCCTTAATGGTGTCTCCCTCTGTTCTTGTTAACAGGAGGTTCAAGATGTGAGAGGCGCAGGTTGGGTCAGACGCCTGAGGAAACCTTACAGTAGGAGCCCAGGTCTGAAACCAGTGTTAGGAAGGGCCTAGAGCTGCCCCTTGCACCCAGGCAGGGCCAAATACATTGCCAAAGGCCTTGTCTTGCACAGTTTGCCTTACTTTCATCATTTGATTATGTAGCCAAATATATGGTGTTTATTTCTCATTTAGTTTGATTATCCAGTGTCACTGGCGACAGATAGGAACATAGACTAAGGCCATTATTTTACTTGCTTTGTTATAATATCTTTCGCACGGAACCCTTCATCTGGCCAGAGGTTCCTGAGTTTTGTGTCTGTCTGAGCTGTGCAGGCTGGGACCCCAGAACTCCAGATTGATGGAGCCTTGCCCGCATCACCATGTCCAGGGTGGAGAGCCACTGGGAGGTGTCAGCACCAGTCAGCATGGGCAGACCCTAGTGGAGGCTGCCCTGTGCAAGGGGTGGGAGGGGGATAGGTTCCAGGGGGCCAGGCAGGAGCTTCACCCTTTCTCAGGGTGAGAGCTAGGGTCAGCCTCTCTGGTGAGCAAGGCAGAGCCCCCCGAACTGAGGCAGGCAGAAGTGTGAGGCTAGGGTAGAGTGAGATGCAGCCCTCGTCCTGAGCTCTCCTCTGCATCCCATCACGTCCTTCCCATCATTCTCTCTCTCATCCATCGTCATGTGTATCCAAGACTGTCTCCATGATCCCGGAAAAGGACTCTCTCAAGACCAAAGCTTTACTTTAAACTGGGCACCAAGAAGCAAATCAAAATGTCTCGTGTTACCCAGTCCTGAAAACACTGTGCACATCTGTGTCTTGTTTGAAATATTGTCCGTTGTCCAATCCTTTGTTTTTGTTCAAAATCAATGTCCTTGGTGCATGTGCTGTCAGTTCCTGAGATGCAAAGGCTGAGAAGGAGGAGATGCCCCCACCCCCAGTGCCTTTGACCAGGTTTCTGATTAGAGCTGTGATCCTTTGGCGTGGAACCTTGGTCACAAAGCCATGGGGGTATCAACAGAGCCCAAGGGAATTCGGTTTGCAGCAGTATGGACCTCCGAGGATGCAGTCCCTCAAGACTTCTATAATTATTGGTATCACAGAATTACAGAGAGTTTTGTTTTCCTGGTGTCAGCACTGTTTGGGGAATATCAAGTAAAGAATTTTCTACTTTTTTTGGGGGGGGGGGGTTGAAAGCCCGATCCATAAAAGAATCAATCCTGGATGTGAAGATTCATTCCCAATTAAAATCTAACCTCACCTTTTTCACCACTTGACAATCCCATGGCCTCTCACCTTGCACAATGGCACTATCATCCTGTGCTTCCAGGATGTTTAGAAAAGGATGCACTGGTTGGGAAAGTAGCTTAAAATTAAATCCTGACATTTAGGGTGTTTTCCCTTTACTGAGAACAGTGGCTTTCAAACATTTTAAAATTTTTACTTTCTGAAAAGGTCGGCACTGGAGGGGTTTTTGCTTCTTTTGCTTTTCATTTGGTCTTATTAATACTTTTCCCCTCTGGTTAAGATTCCGGTAATTTTTTTTAAATTAAGAAAGTAGGAAAACAAAAAAAGAAAAAGAAGGGCAAAACAGGAAAATGTATCCATTGACATGCAGAAAGTATATTCTAGTAAAATATACTAGGATAACTAAATAACATGCAGAAAGTATATTCTAGTAAAATGATCTGAAATTATAGGTGTTCTTAGATTTAATAACCTTTGGGTTATCAGTAACATGTGTTAAGCATTTCCATAAATATTCCTTTAAATTGGATCTTCATGGCAGACGGCAAATCCATCAACCACAAACTCACATCCTCAAACCAGCTTTGTTATATTGAAAAAAAAAAAAGCAAAAACTCACATCCTCAAACCAGCTTTGTTATATTCAAAAAAAAAAAAAAAAGACTATGGAGGGACATTATAAGAGATACAGAACTGGTTGCAAAACCCTCTTTTGAAATTAACCTGTCACTACAGAGCTCCTGAATTATCCATGAAATGATGGAATTTTCAGCGGGAGGGTCATTTTCCAAGTAATCGAAGATATTTTAAAATCTCAAGGAAAATTTGAAAGCATCTTCCCCTGGAACCCATGAACCAGAGCCATTCAACCTCTTTCTCCAATTAAATTCACAGGGCCCTAAATCTTGACCACAATTAAGGAAAGAATAATTTCTGTTTCTCCCCCTAGGGGGAAAAATAGATAAAAGGAGAAACTGCAGTGAAAATGATTTGTGTGACAATTCCTCTACTTGCAATCTGCTTCTAGTGGAGACTGACCAGCTAAAGTAAATATGCATTTAAATAGTCCATTTGCAAAGGAAAAGGCTCTCCTGATCTCCCTTTGCTTTCAAAATACAAGTCCAGTGCAAGATTTTGATTAGGGGTCACCCAGCTCTTCCTCCTGGTCCAGTGCTGCCTCTACCTGACCTTCCCTTGAGCTACCTGTAGCCCCTAGGGTGGTCCTCCACCACCAGCCTTTGCATCAGGACCCAGGCAGGGAAGACTCCAGACTGAGTCTGAATCTGTGCCTCGTGTTGTTTGCACTGTTCTTTGTCCCGCTCCGGCCAGGTGCTGAGACCCCAGCGAGGAGGCTCAGGAAGAGGCCCTTTGCTTATCTGCCTGTCCTCCAGAGGAAGGAGGGTCAGCTTTGAGCAGAGGGCCTGAGTAGCAAAAGGTTGCAGTCCCTCCATTGTGAAGTCCAAGAACTGCCAAGCCTTTTCATTGGCTCCTTTTTGACCTCTCCCTTCTGACTGTTGCCTGGCATTAGCACTGTGGGATATTTGACTGCCAGTGCATTGCCTTTCCCAGGTGGTGGAGCCTTTTGTAGCTGGATGAGAAGTGTGGGGGGGTCTTGATCCCTCTACACATCTCCCCTGCCCCATTCCAAGGGAGCCCCAGCCTGGGGACACGTTCCCTAGAAACCTTCAAGTTCCCTAAGGAGATCACTGACATTGCCAAGTTGAAAATTCCCACACAGAACTTGTTATTCTGCAACCTCGCTGGACTCTCAGTCTCTGAGCAGTGATGGGTTCAGTGTTAAATGTGAGAAATACTGTATTTTGTATTGTTTAAATTGCATCTCCCACATAATGTGAAAATGGTCCAGGAGAAGGCAGCTTCCTGTATGCAGTGTGCTTTTTTTTTTTTTTTTTAACAAGTAACAACTCCTTTTGAGAAACAATTTCTACTTTGAAGTCATATCAATGAAAAAGATGTATATGCACTTATAATTTTCCTAATAAAGACATGTATTCAAACGTAGCGCCAACGGTTTGAAATTAGTGTTACCATTTGGAACTCTCCATCCTTGGTTTTTCTTCCTCAAATCCAGCACAGAGGGTTTATATAATCCTAGCTGCAACAGTTAGTGGAAAACAGGCCTTTGTAATCACACTCATCGAAGGCCAGAATTCTGGGGGCATAACTGCCTCTCCTGGCCTGCATCCTTAGCAGAGGGAAAGGTACTTCCTTTTCTCTGAATGTCCTTAGTTCTGATGGAATCCCTTCTTAAAGGCAAGCCAGCCTTCTACTCCAGAGGGGTGGTTTTGCCCAAGGGCCTGGGTGTTTACCTGTCAGCTCTGTGGAAGGAAACCTCCACTCTGTACTTCTCCGGCTTAGCAGATGGCATGGCCAAGGACTCAGCACCCTTTGTATTTTCTGTCCTGTGGCTGATTCAGCCAGCACTGCCCTGGACCCTGGGAATAGGGGCTGAGCCCTCTGGACAGGATACTGACCTCATAGAGGTCAGCCTTCACTTTCTACCCCATTCTCTCATCCACAGCCAACCCCGCTGGAAAGGAGAGGCCAGCACGAAAGACCCAAATGCTCGAGTCCAGACTGTTCTGTCTTCCAGACCCTCTTGCGCATTGGCCTAGACATGCGCATGTCGCTACGTGCTCAGTACCATCAGCTTATTTACTGGGTGGCTGCCATGTGGTTACTAAGTTGCAGATGGGCTGGAAGAAGAAGGGTTGGGGAGGCCACCGCAAGAAGCACTGTGGTGTCCTGGGACAGGTGTGGGAGTGAGGACTGGCAGACCAGTGCTTGAATCCTGGTCTTATCTCTGCTCACTCTGATTTCAGACACGTCTGAGTCGCAGGCTCCCATATAAACACTGGAGCTTAGTATCACTGAGAGTTGCGAGGTTTGGCTGGGGTAGAGTATGTGTGGAAGCCATTTCGCTTCCTCCCTCCCTCTGCTGTTTCCTGTGGTCAGCAGCACAGCGCTAGAGTAAGATCTTACCTGCCTCTGCTTAGCCCCTCTGCAAAGCTCTGATACCAGCTGGAGCTACAAGTGACCTTAAGAGTTTACCTTCTCCCTCTTCACTGACAGATGGGGAGAAGCCTGAGGGTTGGATCTTGTAGGTGCCCTGATGCCCATGCACTGCTAAGTTCCAGAACACTCCACCACTATCCTACCACCAGGACTCACAACCTCACCTCGGGGTTAATTCTCCAGAAGGATGTTGACTTTTCCAAATGACATTGCATTAAAAAAAAAAAAAAAAGTCTATGGCCTACCGTGCTTTACACAGCGGATGGCCCTCATTCAGCCAGCCACCAACAGCTGCCACGCCAGGCTGGGGACTGGGTGGTACACCTACTGTGGTGAGCAAGCCCGCCTGTCCCTTGATTTCAATGAGCCTGCAGTCTGGGGAGCCTGACTTGTGGTTAAGTGAGCCTCTTGTTAAAGTGTGGTGCGGGTAGATCAGGGTATAGCCAGGGGTTAGGGAAGGCCCTGAAAACAAGTGCTGAAGCTGTGACCTGAGAGAAGTAGATTATTTGGGGGGATCTGTTGATCCAGGGAGACTGCCATTGTGGGCCATGGGGCATCCCACTGTGAGTTAGAAATGGGAGCTTATTCTGCCAGGACAGAGGCGCAGCTCCCATGGGGAGCTCGGCATGAGGGCAGAGAGAGCTGGATTCCAGCCCCCTCGCTTCCCTTGCTGCACCCTTGTGTAGGGCACAAACTACAAAAGTAGCTGGAAAGGGCTGGGCCCCCCATGAGGATGGGGTTTCCACAGCTTGGAAGCATGATGAAGGGATGCCCTTTGCACAGCAATTGGGTGGTTGGATACCTAGCCTGGGTTGCCTGGTCCAGTCTTCTGTCCCAGGAGTGCAGAGCTGTGATTCAGACCTCATGAGGTTCTTTGGCTTTCTCTGTGCCTAAAACTGAGAACCTTGTTCTCAGGAGTGTAGGTAGCTGGAGACAGAGAAGCAGAGGGAGCTACAGCTGGATGTAACATGTTCAAAGGGAGAAGGGGGGTGAGAGAGCAGGTGGCTCTAGATGGAAGTGAGATGTGGCTGGGGAGGTCCAGCCACACTCCCTGCCCTTGGGTTCCATGTGTTCCAAATAAATCCCCCTTGAGAGCTAGAATGAGGATTTCTGCTAATTACACCCAAATTACCATCACTAGAAGCAATTATGTCAAGTGGGCAAGGTAGGCAGGGAGCCTTGAGGCTCTGTCCTTCAGCTGGCACTTGCATAAGGAATACCCTAGTCCTTCTCCAAACTCCTCAGGGTCTTGTCTGAGCCTTCTCCCTGAAGTCAGCTTGAACTCCAAGGAAAGAGCATTCAGGCCTGTACCTGCTACTCAATTAATGTTGATGAGGAGTTCCCATTGTGGCACAGCGGAGATGAATCTGACTAGTATCCATGAGGATGTGGGGTCAATCAGTCCCTGGCCCTGCTCAGTGAATTATGGATCCATCATTACTATGATCTGTGGTATAGTTGTAGACGTGGCTCAGATTCTGCATTGCTGTGGCTCTAGCCTAGGCCGCCTCTGGCAGCTGGAGCTCCCTAACCTGGGAACGTCCATGTGCCATGAGTGTGGCCCTAAAAAGCAAAAAAAAAAAAAGGTTATTAAAGACCCAGAGTCATCCCCCAAGCCTCTGTACCCAGATTCTATTTAGGACCTAGATACTCTCCCTCCCTGAAGGCACTCACCAGCACCAAACCAACCTGCCCAACATAACGTCAGCCTGCGGAGAGCTCCAGCCCAGCCCCAGCTGTGTGGAGGGGAGACTGAGGTCCACCCATAGGCTGTGTATCCAATGAGAAGAACAAAGTGGACAATGGATTCTTGAGAGCAGTCCATCCCCAGGCAACCCCTGTAGGCTCTGTGATGTGTGTTTGGGACGGAGGAGCTTTGTTCTCTGTGCTTTGAAGAATCCTCATCATGGTGGGTGGTTAACAAACATTTGATGTGTGAGCTGATGTCCCCAAGTTGCGGAGCATCAACAGACCCTAGCGGCAGCCTCCAGGGCAAGCCACACCCAAGCCCTCCAGTCTTACCTGGGACTGGAGCTAACCTCAAATTCCAGGGAGTTTGCGCTGCTACATTTCTAGGAGTTAACACTCATTTTAGAGCAAATTAGTTACAATTACCTCTTGGCCCATGAAACCAAACAGAAACAAAGCAGAGTGTAGACTCAGACGGAAGCGGGTAGAGTGGCAAGGTGTGCTTAGGGACTGGGCTGCATGGGAGGAGCCCTAGATTTTGGAGTGAAAGCAAGTGGCTGTGAATTGCTGTATGACCCTTCCCCAGTTAAATCTAACTCAGTCCACACCGTGCCTGCCTGCACCTCTGTGGCTGAATGGAGCTCAGAGAAAAAAATATATCCCCACTGCCTGGTCTCTCTAAATTCCTGTTGCTTAGCAGAAGTGAGTCCTTAGAGCAGCAGGGATGCTGGTTCACTTACCCCGTCCCATTTGCTCCTCCTTCTCCTCCATGCTTATACCACACTTTCTTCTCTCTTTCAATCTTCATCCCCCTCTCCCTCTGTACTCTCAGCTGATGGTCTGGCTTTTATGTTAGAATAAAAGGAAGAAGTAAAGGAGGGAATTTCCTTGAGCTTCCCCTCTGATCCACGGCCTGTGCTCTCTATACTGACTGTCACCACTTTCACCTGGAAGTGGAGCCCAGGGCCTCTTAGCTGCAAAAGGACATCTCTCGTGACCTCCCTGTCTCCTGCACCATAAATCTTTCACTGTCTCCATCAACATGCCAACATGCTCTAATAGCTCCCATGGAGAGAAAAGCCAAGCAAAAGTAAAAGCAGCCTCTATGCTGTATGTTCTACCCCTATGTCCCCCTACAGCTTCTGCAGTATTTGTTTCTCATCACATAAAAGTCCTCAGAAGAGTTGCCTTATTTCCCACGAGTACCTCCTTGCCTATGCTCCCTCAATTCCTTCCTGAACCCACTCCAAGTAGAACTTTGACCCTTGCACTCACTGCACTAGAGCTGCTCTTTGTCCAGGGGACCACAGAGCCCTGTTGGGAAACCAAATGGTCAGTTATCACTTCTCTGCTTCCTCAGTCTCTGAGCATAACTGGACATCACAGATCATCATCTTGGAAACACATTTTCTGGCTGGCTCTCAGGAGACCACTCCTGACTATCTCTTCAGCTTCATGCCTGCTCGTGTCTCTTTGCTGTTTCCCCCTCATCCTCCAGACATCACCTAGACAAAAACACCCTGGGACTCAGTCTTCAGATGCTCTTCTTAAGACCAGGTGAACTCACTCTCTCGATGGCCTTGAACACCATGTCAAGGCTAGGGAATTCAGCAACCTCTTTCTTGGACTCCCACCTTATAAATTCAGCTTCTCCTATGAAATTTACCATATGAAAAATGAAACTCCTAATTTCCACTTTCCCTCAACCTTCTCATCCCCAAATCTGCAGATAACTCCATTCCTTCCAATTGTTCAGGCCAAAGCCTTCAGTTATCTTGGACTTACTGTATTATCTTACAACGTTCAGCTAAGCCATTAACAAACCCAATTAGTTACCATCAAACTATGTCCAGAACCCAGTCAGCTCTCATGTTACCACCTTGATCCAAGCCACATCTGTATCCTACTTGAATCCCTACACTATCCCCCTAGCTGGTGGCCATCATGCCCTACAGTGACCTCTCAATAGCAGCAAGTGTGGCCTGTCACAGTGTCTGCCAATGTCACTCCTACTCAGACCTTCCAATGGCCAATAGAATTTTACACCTACGGGCCCCTGTCCTCTCTTCGACTTTACCCCTCTCGACTTTACCCCTCTCTACTCCAGCCAAACCCGCCTCCTCTCCCTGGACCAGGCCAGGACTGCCCCTGGCAGAGGACTTTTGCACTTGGTGGTCTCTGCCTATAAACCACATGGTTTCTCCTCCCTTCCTTCCATCTCTGATCACCATCACCTTGTCAGAAAAGCGTTGGCAGACATCCTGTGCAGCAGCCCCTCGCTGACACACGCCCCAGCGGCCACTTTATCTTGCATGTTCCCCTCACAGCACCGCCTGCCCTATTTACTTGCTTGCTGAATGCCTCCCCACAGGGGTTAATACCACGTAGGAAGAGAGGGGCTTGGTCTGTTTCACCAATTAATTACTCTTTGTGGCTGATACATAGAAGGTACTAAAAAATATTATTTGAATGACTGCCTGATAAATCAACAGGATGGTAACACATCTGACCCTTTCTTTGCTCATCTCTAAAATAAAGCTAGCAATGCTCACCTCACAAGGTTGTGCATTCAGTTGTGCACCCGAGGGTACACTGGTCACTCATCATTTGGACCCAACTTCATCTCACTCTGATGTCCATACATCCGTGGTCACACACATGTCACTTCTCTGGAATCCCCTGTGATTGACTCTTCCCCCAGAGTCCCTACGGTGTGAAAAACTATCGTAGTTCTTTCCCTTTGAGTCCAAATTAAAGAATCATCCCTTTCCCCAGATGTGCCTCCTCTTGAGTGTTCCTCCCCTCTGTGGGGACCCGCGTGCACTCCCTCTGCAGACACAGAGGTGGTCGGTGCTGGGCTGGGGTCCAGTAAGGTTGGGCTCTGCAGCCGGGGGAGGGGGGGAATGGGGGGAAAGATGGCCACAGCCAGCGCAGGATGAGATCTGGGGATGAGATCTCCTCTGCTGGTGTTTCATCACAGGCCTAACTTGGGGCAGTGGATGGCTGGCCAGACCTTAGGACACAGCCAGGGCCCTGGAGGAACACGATTCCAGTGATAGCAAGCAGAAAAGAACAATCAGCAGGGATCAGCTACAGGAAACCAAGGCTTTGTCCTTCCACAAATGGACATAAGTGGGAAGTGGCAGACTGGAGGGATTCCAAACTCCAGAGCCCTGGGGACTCCCTGCCCCACATCTAGGGTTCCCCATGCCTCTCCTGCTGCCTTGCCCAGGTGGAGTCCTCAATGTGCCTGGGTGGTGCTGGCTTGGCCAAAACAGATGCTGGTAGCCATACCTGGGAGGGATGGCCGATCCTCTGGGGAGGAGGTGAGGCGAGGAGCCGAGAGCTAAGGAAGGGTCAGTGGTGGCGAGGACTGGGTACCAAGCTCTGTACTGCAGGTATGGAGGTTGCTCAAGGGAAGGCGTGACCGGTCTTGGTCATTCTGGAAGGCCCCAGATGCAGCCACGGGCTCCCACCTTGTCCCAGCCTCTTCCCAGGCATTTTTCTCAATGTGGGAATATCAGCTCAGGTCACATGGGCTTGTAGGCCATGAGGAAGCAACCATTCTGGACATTCCTGAGCTTTGGGGGGTGGCTGACCTTCTGGCCACTGTGGGAACCCCCAGTGCCATGCCTGGGCCTCCACACCTGGGAACAAGGCTGCCCAGAGACCAGCTCCTTCCAGTTCTTCCCCTGACAGATCACCTGCCCAGCCAGGGGTGTGGCCGCCCCCTGCTCAGGAGGCCAAGGGGAGCTGTAGGCTAATGCATTCACTCTGCATTTCCTTAAGAGGACAGGACAGAGTTCCCAGGGGAGACAAACAAACACCTTAGTCAGGTGCTTTCCATCCTGCTGACACTTCTCAAGCAGACTGTACTTGCCAGGCCCGCTGCAATACTTTCTAAGCACAGGCTTCTAGTCTGCCCCACAGTCCCATGAGAGACCAGCTCATTCCCGTGTGAGAGCCATTGGCACTGAGGTATAAGATGGTCACAGAACCTTGACATGTCAGACCCAGGACACAGGGAGGCCAGATCTGATCCTAGGACGTTTGGCTCCCAGGCCCTAGATGACCCATCCTTGCAGTTTGCAAAACAGCACCCCAGGCAGAGGTGGTGGGCAGTGGCTGTTGGGCTTCAGATCTGGTTCTCCCTTGTGTGGCCCAAGGGTGTGTCCAGACCTTAAATGCAAGTCTATTTAGAAGAAATGCTGAGCAAATTCTGGCTAGATTTGATTGGTTTCATAAAAGCCTAACAAAAATTCTTATGTTTCTAAAATCAGAATACATTTACAATTACAGTCTACAGCAAATAGCTACTTTATTTTTCTTTCCTAAAGAACTGTAGGCTTTTCTAGAATAACAAAATCATAACTAACCCACAAAATACTTTCCCAGCAGTTGCCAAGGCCCATGCTCTCAGGTGGCAGGAGGGCGGGAGCCAAATCCCCACCATTGGGCCTTTTCAGTTCCAAAGGTGTGGAGCTCATGCAGCCCCTGCTGACTTCTCCCAGCCTGGTCTGCACCCAGGAAGCCACAAGGAGCTAGTGCCTGGAGCCTGAGTCCCAGAAAGGGGCAGCCTTGAACTTTAAGATTCCCAAAGAGGGAAACTGTAGGATAGGACATAGTCCCCTGGGCAACCAAGGGTGTCAGTGATGCCATTCAGATGCCAGAGCAGAGGCTGATAAAGAGTAACAAGCATAATAATGACAAGAACAATGCCCGCTAAGTCTCCCCACATGCTGATTATGTGCCAGACTCAGGACTGGTTGCTCCAGATCTATGACTTCATCCGCCTGGAGATGGAGCGACTTGCTCAGGGCCACCCAGAAGCAGAGGCAGACACGGACCAGATCCATCACATTCTTTGAGTAGTATGGGTTTGAGGGCTAGTGATGGGAGCTTTGAGGCTAAGGTGCCAGGGGGTGTGGTATTGAATTGGGGTTTCCCTCTCTGACTTTGCCCCTCAAACCCTGCAAACATGAGGCTCTGTTGTTTCTCATGGCTGCCTCCTTCTCCTCCATCTAGAATCAAATCTCTTTCTTGGTGAAGTCCCAGATGCTCTTGGTGACCACTGTCCCCTCAACTGTCTCTGCTGACGTTGTTCCTTTGCCAGAGGCCAGGCTTGAACAAAGGGTAGAAGCCCCCTTATTTGGGCTTTTTCCCCAGGCTTGTCTCCCAGTGCATCCTTGCTGGAGTGACCCGGGTTTTCTGAAGTATCCAGGGCAGGGCATTCTCATGAAGCCGGGGTTTAGGAATTTGTGGGCTTAGTCTCTGTCCTTGACCTTAGGGTGCACAGGTCCACAGTACACCCACCTGGGGCTTCCTTTCCCTTTCCCATCCCCAGGCAGCTCTCTGTTTGTAGTCTCAGACCCATCCTCAGGGCCCCCTCACTCCTAGCTCAGCCCTCCTCTAAGATTTCCCACTCATCCCGGGCTTTAGGCCCTGTTCCCTGGGTCTACCCTCAAGAGTCACCAGTTCTGCCTAATTCCATGGAAAAGTCCAGCTCCTAAGCCTTCACATTGGGGCCACTACTCACTTATTGCAAGAAATTTAATTACATGTGAACAGAATATTTTAATGAACACAGGAGGTTATGTCATTGCCATGGGCTGCAGCTCCCTGACCTGCAGGGTTGGGACACCCAAGCTCTGGGCCGGACCCAGGAGCCTCCCATCCCTGTGAGTTTTCAGCACACAGGGCACCTCTAAAAATCACATTTGCTCCTTTACCTGTGAACAGAAAATCTTTCATCTGGATTTTACCATTTCTTAATTTGGCTGAGGGCTCACAAACCACGGATTGCCACCGCCCTGAACATATATGTTCTCTGGAGTTCAAATGCCCAATTTTAGCCCTTCATCCCCAACTATTCCAGCTTCAGACATTTTATTTCACCAGCTGTCCTGCCAGGGGACCCCAGCACCACCTCTTGCCAGTGTGACAAAGATGGACTCCTTCTCAGAGCAGCCAGATGGCCTCCTATCCAAAATAAATAAATAAATAAATAAATAAATAAATAAATAAATAAATAAATAAAACAATCAAAAACAGTTTTCAAGTAAAATAAGACAGAGCCCTCCACTGGGACCCCTCAACCTCAGCCACTCCCCCCCCAACCTGGTCCCCACACAGAGGTGGCTTAGAAGGATACAAAGAAATGCCCAAGGCAGCTGGGAAACAGCTTGCATCTCCTCTTCTCCCAGTGCACACTGTGGGCTGTTTTATAGGAACCAGACCAAAGGGGGACAAGGCTGTGAGGTTTCCAGCAATGAAATGCATCTTCCCCATTGTTTTTGTTCTCTTGCTCACACCATTCGCATCAAAGTGAAACAAAACAAGACAGAAAAGGGCATCTTCAGCAGGTTTGGCCTTGGGAATTGTGGCAGGAACTAAAGACGCTTATGTGAAAGCCCATCTCAGGGACCCAGCCAACCCAAACTGCACAAGTCAGGGAGCTGCGGCCAGCCTTTGGCAACAACTCCAGCCTGATTTGTGACTCTGGGTGTGTCCGGAAAGTTTAGGGCCGGGGAAGACAGGTTCTCGGACCTTTGTACTTCCCAGCATCCAGGAAGGGAGCAAAGAGGCTACTTGAGTCCCTGACTGTGATGAGTGGAGATCATACATGATGCGGAAAGACGTGCAGAGATTTAAGAAGAGTCTGAAGGAAAAAACCACACACACAAAAGTTGTAATGGATGAAAGGAAAACAATTTATAAAATAATATTAGACATTTAATTTTAAACGATGTGAGGAAAGCCTTTGTAATGGTCTTGAATGCTTTAGGATTTTGGATTCAATGTCTTTCTTCACTGAAGAATGGCAAGTCTCTCAAAGGTAGCAACGTGTTGGATTCTGGAGCAGAAAGAGCAGCTTCACCTTGCTTTGGGGTTCCCATGTGTCCTCAATAAAATGTGAACTCATTGTAGGCACTAAATAAAAATGCTCTTCCTGGGAGTTCCCACTGTGGCACAGTGGGTTAAGAATCTGACTGCAGCCGTTCCAGTCACTGTGGAGGCACAGGTTTGATCCCCGGCTCTAGCATAGTGGGTTAAGGGTCTAGTGTTGCTGCAGCCTTTGGCGCAGGTTGAGGCTGTGGCTTGGATTCAGTCCCTAGCCTTGGAACTTCCACATGCTGTGAGTCCAGCTATTTACAAACAAACAAACAAACAAACAAAAAAGTACTCTCCCTGGATCTTACCACTCCTTCACTTGAAACCTTCTGAGAACTTCCCACAACTCCCTATCCATCCCCACTAACCCTCTCCATCCTCAATCATACATCTCACTCCTGCCTTGTCCAGGGTCCTCAAATGCATGTTTCTTTTGCTCGAGGCCTCCCCCCAGACCTTCCATCCCATGGCTCTATGTATTCTTCAGCTGGACCTCCCCTCCACCAAGATGCCTCTCTGATAACCACTTCTGCTCCACCCAATTTCCCCCAAACCCCACAGATCTCTGCATCACGTCCATTTCCTTGGTCACATATGTCTGTGTCTGTGGTCTGTCCTCCTCTTCCCCTCTGTGCCAGCTCCACCAGGCACTCTCACACCACAGCCCAGCCGTCCCTGCTAGGATGCCCTCCAAGGGCAGCTGGCAACCTTGCCTCTCTGGAAGTCTTCTCCCCTCACAGAGCCAAGTCCAAGTTTGTTTACCTTCTCTTTAGCCAAAGGCTAACTTCCTACTCTCCCAAGAAGGAAGGCAGTAAAACTGTCACCTGTTAACCATTTACAAAGCAGTACCTCTTTCATTGCTGTTGCTTACAATGCCCTGAGGAGTTTGCATTGGTCAAACTAGCATAATTCTAATAACATGGCAAGCTAATATTTCTCTAAACACTTTCATGCAGTTACATTTGCAACATAGGTTAATATATTAACATAAAATATAGTATTCATTTTGCTTCAAAAATAATTTAGTTTATTTTTTAATTTTTTTTGTCTTTTCTAGGGCCGCACCCACAGCATATGAAAGTTCCCAGGCTAGGGGTCTAACCAGATCTTTAGCCACAACCACAGCAACGCAGGATCTGGGCCACATCTGTGAACTGCACCACAGCTCATGGCAATGCTGGATCCTTAACCCACTGAAAGAGGCCAGGGATCGAACCTGCAACCTCATGGTTCCTAGTCAGATTCATTAAGCACTGAGCCATGACGGGAACTCCAATTTAGCTCAGCAAGTTTACCGTGGAACACTATAAGTCCCCAAGACTACAGACTGAAGCATTAGAAAAAAATGGAATATACTATTTTTAACATACTTGTACAAAAAACCCTAGACAGATGATTTGCTTGCAAGTATCTTTCTTGTTTAAGCAAATTTTTTTTTGGTCAGTAAATGTTTAGACAGAAGATTATCACCCTAACCCATTTTCAGGGAGTAGATGAAAAAAAAAAAAAAAGAGAAGACAAATCCAAGACGACTTAATGAAAGAAATGCAGGAAAGCAAAGGGATATGAAAAGCAGACCTAGAGGCAGCAGAGACCTGGGGGAAGGCCCAGGTCAGGGGCTCAGCCTGAGCCACAAGGACAATGATTCCCAGGCTGTGAGCAGCGAAATCAGAGTCTGGGGATGGGATCCAGGCAGTAGTACTTTTTCTGGCTCTGCAGGTAACCTCAAGGTGGAAATCACTGCCCTGGACCAGAGGCGCTCAAATTCGAGAGATGATCGGAATTGCCCTGGTGTTTCTTAGGACACAGTCTTCTTGGCTGCATCCCCAGAATTTCTGATAGCAGGTGGCCCCTAAGGGGTGCATTTCTCACAGGGCCCGGAGGATATGAAGCTGCAGATCCAGGCCACAGGATGACAGCGAGCCTATGCTCTGGACCTGGGACAAAGCTGTAGGGATTGTTGAAAAACTAATTCAAACTCAAACTCTCTACTAGCTTCCTGCAGCCCTCTGGACTGCCATGCCTCATTACACCTGCCCTTGCCGCCGCCCTGCCAGCCTGCACGGGGAGCTTTCCATGCACGTGGAGAGAGAGTGGCACATGGAGGTGGGAGGGGTGTCCAGCAGTGGAGGAGGGGGGACTTGTCCCTGAGCCTTGTGGGGGTGGGTGTCCTTCCCATCTGCTGCTCCCAGCCCTGGGCATCGTCTCCCTCTGCTTCTCAGCCATCTCTGTGGACCCAGCCTCCGTGTCACTGCTTCCTCTTACTCCTCCTTAACACTTCTGTTAATTAACCTTAACATTCGATCAATGGGGTTCTCTGAGTGTATGTGGCAGACCTCACTCTACTCACTCAGTTTCCTGCAGAACTTGAGGGCAGCAGGCTGCAGGAGCTTCAGTTGGGAGGAAAAACCCAGGATTAGTAAGTGTCCTGGGGACTCCGATCCTAAGACGGTGTTTAAAGACATCGCCACCAGCAGAGGTTATTTGATGGGATGGGACTCTGGGGGACTGTGTGGAATGTCTTCTGTCACCCTCCAGACCCAGTCCCACTCTTTCGGGCCTGACCTCTGCCCTGGGAAGCAGCCTGGCCAGCACTACTGTCGGCATCACCAGCAGGAGCTGAGGACGGCGAGATGTTTATTTCCTGGAACCTTCTGCTGAGGGAAGGTTAGCACTCTGTCCAGGGCTGCTCCCTGACTTTGTATCTGGTGAATGCTCCCTCCCTGCTCCCTTCTCCAAGGGAGGTGCCTCTATGTTCTGTCTGCACGTTTGTGAGGAGTCCCTTTATTAAACTCTTCGGAAATGACCCTAACCGGAGTGTGCCATCTCTTCTCTGCTGGGGCCCTGACCGTGACACTCTCACATTTTCAGATTCTATTTTCCCATGATGTTTGCATTTTTTATTGCAAGCCCATGTTACTTTCAGTAAAAGTAACAGCAAAGAGAAAAAGCATGATGTTTGCATTTTTTATAACAAGCTCATGTGACTTTTAGTAAAAGTAAACAGCAAAGAGAAAAAGCAAGGCAAGGCAGCATTCAGCATGTTGCATGGGGTTCACCCTGGGCCCAAGTTTCAACCCCAAAGGGGACAGAGCTGGCCTGGTTCCCTGATCTGTCCCTAAAATACCCCAGGGAAGACTTCAACTCAGTGAGTTATGATGATGCTGAAAGGATCCGCTGAAAATGATTCAATTCACGCTCTGGAGTGAGAATGTTATAACGAGTTTGCATTAATTTCATGGTCTAAATCAAGTTCAGAGGCTCCCAGCCCAGGCTTTGGAGTTAGTTAGACCTGGGCTCCAGATCAGGCTTAGTCTGTGTGATCTCAGAGAAGCCACTTAACCTCTTTGAACCCTAACCTTGTCATTGGCAGAGTATTAGCTGCAGGGAGAACGAAATGAGAGAATAGATTTTTAATGTTTAGCATAAGCAGCACCCGGCTTCAAAACCTGGAGATAATTCCCAGGTAATTATTATGAAGGCTGTTCCATATCTTAAGCAATTGTGAGTACAGTAGGTAGATGATGATATACCCACTTCTAGTACCTTTTTCACATGACAAATGTGACAAGAGGGTATTTTTGGTCCCAGACTGGCCTGGGCTCCTTCAAGGTCTTCAACCCCTGTCCATCCTCAGCTGTACAGTCCAAACCACCTGAGGCCCAGCTTGCTCTGCACTGGGGTGGCAAGCCCTCCTACTGAGGGCTTTGTCACAGTTGGCAAAATATCTGCAGTTTGGGGATGTGTAGCTACTCAAAGGTCACTTCATGCACTGAGGTGTTACCACTTGATGTCTGAGGAAGACACCTCCCTCCAGCAAGGGTCCCAGGCTGGGTGGTTGGTTTAGGCTGAGCATCTTGCTGTCAGTCAGCAGGGGGCCCTGTGACTGGCTCAGTATGGTTGTTGGGGTTGCCTGCCATCTTAAATATTTGCTGATTGGGAAGAGTCTTTGTTCGAATGAGAGTCATGCTCAGTGCCCCCACTGGGCCCCTATATGGACACAGGACAACTCCCCTCTAAATGCACCCATCCTTAGCTGTCCATCTAACCACTCTGCCCATGGCCTGAGATACTGTAGCCATTTCCTTGTCTAAACTCAGTGTGCGGGGTGCAATGGCTGATAAGGGAGGCTTTCAGGATGGCACTTAAAGGACAGCTGGTCCCCAGGGACTGTGCCACACTCTTGTTTCTGTCCCTCCAGAGCCACTCTCTCTCTCTGCTCATCTATGGTTCAGGTCTCTGGGAGGATCACATAGATCACATGTGTAGTATCCGTGTGGCTCAGGGCTCAGTTTCTGGTGTCCATCGCACAGCCTCCAGACCCAGCTTCTGGACACATGTCCAACATTGGGGTTCCTTACGGCACCAGACCTTCCACTGGGTATCCAAGAGCTGCTACTAGCCAGACCTTTTTTTTCCCTGGTCTTTTTAGGGCTACACCTGTGGCATATGGAAGTTCCCAGGCTAGGGGTCGAATTGGAGCTGTAGCTGCTGGCCTATACCACAGCCACAGCAAGACAGGATCCAAGCCACGTCTGTAACCCACACCACAGCTCATGGCAACACCAGATCCGTAACCCACAAAGCAAGGCCAGGAATCGAACCCACGTCCCCATGGATACTAGTTGGGTTCATTACTACTGAGCCACAATGAGAACTCCCAGATTGATCTTTAAAATATAAATTGGTTCACACTCTTCTCCTCAGGTGAAATTCTCCAATGGTTTTTTTCTGTGCCTTTATAACAAAATCACAGCATCTTTCTGAGCCCATAGGGCCCAAGGAGCTCTGCCTCTGGTTACCTTCCAGTGCTCATCAAAAGCACCCAGTCACCTGTTCCCTGCCATCCAGTCTCCCTCATTGTTTCTCTGCCCCTTGATCAAGCTCCACTTGCTACCTCCTCAGGACCAGGGCATTTGCACTGAGGGTTCCCTTTGCCTGGAGCGCAATCCCTTACATCTTCCCATGCTGGCCCCCCTTCATCCTCGACTTAAAGAAATCCCCCCACAGAAGCCTCTTCTGGTCACTCCAGGCAGACCACCTGCTCCCCTCAGTTCCACCTCTGCACCCTAATAGCCCCCACCCTGTTTATTATTTGATACTTTCTCCCTCATCATTTCTCTGTGAACGTGAGTGTGTAAGAGCAGAGAGCCTCATCCATATCCATCTGTGTCACCACAGCCCTAAAGAGTGCAGAGAACACAGTAGAAGTTTAACACACATGTGACGACAGGAGAATGAGGCCCAGGTGCCTTCCAGTTTAGAGACACAGGAGTAGCCCAGAAAGTCCTGCCTGGGAAAAAGTGGACACAGGGAAACAGAGGCAGAAAATGCCTCAGCCCTGCTCCTGAGCCCTGCCCCCAGAAGCCCCCATGGAGGGAGATGGACCTAAAAGAAGTGGGTGTTCAGAAATCACGGATGTTCAGGTGTGGGGAGCATTGGGCGACAGGGATGGACACTGTGAGTTTCCAGGGGCCTGGGCCCAACACCAACAGGTGTGATGCTGGGCTTTGGAGCTAGGCGGCTTGCCCAGGCCACAGCTGGCCAGGCTCAGCTGAGCCTCCCGGAGAAGGAGAGCTGTATAAACAGGAAGTCCACTGCCCAGACGTTGATGGGCCTTTGATAAGTGCCGAATCCTCAGAGGTCTCTTTCTCCCAAACAGTTTCTCTGTTGGTTTGAAGCCACAGCTCTGGTGCAGGAAAACAAATTGGAAAAGCGTGGACCCTTTCCTCCTTCCTGACTCCATCACCCTGCAGAGGGGAGGGGGAGAGGGAGGAGGGGGACAAAGAGAGGGGATGGAGGGAGGGACTAGGAATACAGGAGAAAAGAAGAGGAAATGGGAAGAAAAAAGAGGAGGAAAGGGAAGGAGAGGGTGAGATGCAGGGGAAGAAGCAAAGGAAGAGCTGATTGATCATCTACTTTCTCTAAAGTAAAACCAACTAAAAAAAAATGGAACTTTTCAAAGCTAGGGGTACTCTGAAGGAATCAGCGTATGAAGTTTCATAGGTTAGAACGTCTGTGGACCCCCTGCTCGCAATTACCCAAGTCAGAAGCACTCTCCTTCAAGAAATGGGGCTCAGTAGAAGACTGTTTTCTAGTGTGTGCTCTCCTCCCGGGAAGGAAGCAGGGCCTGGTGGGCTGTCATGGCCGTATTTCCCAAGAACACACAGGGTCCTCCTAGCACCCACCACTGCAGCACCCTGCCCCTCATTGCCCTCTGGCTGGCTGGGCCCTCAGAACACAGGAGACCAGCTAGGGGCTCTTTGCTGTGCCTGTGCCAGGGCTGATCTGTTAGGATGAAGTCATTAGGGAGGCTCCAACCCAGATGACTGGTGTCCTTACAAGAAGCAGAGAACCCTCTGCAAAGACAGAGACATGGGGAGAACGCATGAGCGAGGACAGAGAGATTGGAGCAGTGCCTCCATAAGCCAAACAATGCCTGGGGCTCCCAGGGCTGGAAGGGGCAGGGACAGGCTCTCCCCTAGAGGTGTCAGGGGGAACACAACCCTGCTAACACTTGGATTTCATCTTTTCAGCCTCTAGATGTGTGCGAGAACGAATTTATAATTTAAAAAAGAAAAAACTTGATTCCTACTTGATTCTGGCAGCCTTTGTGTTCTCCAAGTGAAAAGGCAGTGTGGCAGCTTTCTGGGGGTGAGACCGCACCACCAGTGGCCAGCTTCATGACCTTCAGGAAGTCCTTCAGTCTCTTGGCCTTCAGTTTCTTCATGTGTAAAATAGGGAGAATGAGAGTTCTCAAGGTTGTTGTCAAAAACTCAGAAGGCACAAGGCAAGGGCAAATTAGCTGTAAACAGAGCTTGCCTAGAGAGAAATCAGACAGCAAAGTCCTCTCCAGGTGACAGGCATCTACCTTAGGTGGCACATCCAGGCAGACTGGTGGGTAGGGTCACAAGCCCAGTGGGCCCAAGAAAACCCACTGCACAGAGGGGAGGTCTGACAGGCTTCCCATACTTTCCAAAGATGTATCTCTCAGGTCTTTAAGACCAAATCGTTCAACTTCACAAAGAAGGCAAGCTACATGCCGGACCATGCTGTGCACAGGAGCTACAGAGGTGACAACAAGCCATAATTATTCATGCCTTGTTTTACACATCTTTGTCCTTTAATCCTCCTATAGTCCTGTTCCATGTGCATTACTCCCATTTTACAGATGGGGAACATAAGGCTCCATGACATTGAGTCCATTCAGTCCATTCAAAGGCCATTCAGTCATTAGGTGGCAAAGGCCGCTTAGTACCTGCCGATTCCCAAGCCTTGGCTCATCACCTACGTGATGCTGCCTCAGAACAGGCATAGGGCACATCCTTGACTTTGAGGATGTTGGGGATGCTGTAAAGCATGCCACAGGAGTAGGATAAGTGCAGTTCCCAACCTGCGCAACCGCCCAGGCCATGCTGGGAAAAGCCCACAGGGCCTGGCATTTGACCCTTATGAGAGAGTAGCACGGGGAGTGAGGGAGGAAAAACCTGGTGCTGGGGAATGATGGGGAACTTGAAGTGATGGATGCAAGGTTCATAAAAGGTGTGGCCAGGGAAACAAGCCTGCCCTGTGCACTGAAGGATCTTCTTCTACCCACCCAGCTCCCGGGACCACCCTAAGGACTCCACATCAGTGTCTGCACTGCTTTCAGTCCAGTACATTCAAGACTTCCTTGGCATCGCCACTTGGACACTGGAGCAGACAAAGCCACTGATGCTTACCTGACGTAGACATGCTAGCACTTGTCTCAGCATGGGACAGAGAATAGCCCTTTCATTCTCCCACAGCCATAGCAAGGAGGTACTATTATTACCTTCTCACAGATAAGGAAATGAAAGCTGCAATGGTTATTTTTATGTGTAACTGGACCAGACTGTGGCACCCAGTTCCTTGGTCAAACACTAATCTAGATGTTGTCATGAAGGTATTTTCTGGCAGGTATTAACATTTAAATCAGTGCAGAGCATAGAATGAATTCCTGTCCATAATGTGGTGGGTCTCATCTAATTAGTTGAAGGACTTAAAGAGAAAAGATTGAGGTACTCTGAAGAGGAAGGCGTTTTACCTCAGGACTTAGACTGCCTTAGGACTTGAGACTATAACATCAACTCCTGTGGGAATTTCCCGGCTGCTGGCTGCCTTGTAAAGTTTGAATTTGCCATCCCCAATCATGTGAGCCAGTGCCTTAAAATAAATCTCTCTCTCTCTGTCTCTTTCTCTATATGCATCATGTCAGCTCCGTTTTTCTGGAGACTCTAATACAGAAGCACAGAGAGGTTAATAAACTTGCCCAATGTCACACAGCTGAACAGTTGAGGAGGGGAGATTCAAATCCAGGCAGTTTGGCTTCAAGCCATATTTAACTCAGCTCACCTGCCCCCCACACTTGGATGCCCCACAAGCTGCTCAACTGAACACATCCAAATTGCGATTCTTCTCCCCACACCTGGTCCCCCTCTGCTCCCCGACACAGCCAGGGTCTGCAATGGCCAGTCAGTGTCTGAGTCCAGAATCATGTGTCACTCAATACATCAGTTCAGTGCCACATTCCCTGGTCCTTTCCTCCCCTCATAGGTACAGCTTCTCAGGCTGCACCACCTCCTGCTTGGAGATTTGCTGTTGAAATGAAATAAATCATCTGGAACAGGGAATGCACTGACCTGTGAAGCTGGGACCAAAGCAAGTAGGTAGAGTCTCAAGAATAGCTGGGCCCAGGGTTCTGTAGCACCAGTCCCTGCCTTCAAGCCAGGGTGGGAGGGTGCCTGTCTGATCTGGGCACCCTCCCAATCAAGACCATGGCTAAGGGGACAAAGGGCTTCACTGGTCTCAGAAACCCAGGAGGATTTTACCTACAATGTGGAGAACAGAGCAAACATTCACCTTCTGGTCCCAACTTACTTTTCTTCCTAGCTTGTCCCTCTCTGACATCCTACTCTATGTATATTCTTTCCCCTCTGCCCTCTCTACCTGAATATATGCTTTGTTCACTGCTGTATCCTTAGCAGAATGGGTCTCCACTACAATCTGTAGAAACTGGGGGCTCTGTAAGGAGGGAATTGGAAAAACACCTGCTGAATGAGGCCATGGTGGCTGTCAAATTTCTCCTGATCCAGAAAGATCTGCTCTTAAGTGACTACCTCCAAGGAGCACAGGCCTTCCTCGTGGGCTCTCTGTGATGCTCACGTCCTGCTTCCCAAAAGCTCTGAATGTTTCCATCCCTTGTGGCCTCTGTACCTGGGCCAATGAGGCCTTTGGTCCTTGGCCCTGACCAGGGTCCTGAGTGCCTGTGAAGAGCTCCCTGAACCTCTGCAGTGAATGCTCCTGTTTTTGGACCTCCTAGCATCATTTCCTAACAGTACAGAGGCTCTGTCTTGCAGAATCTTCTCTCCCCTCCCTGTTCCCTGTTAGCTGGGAACTGAGGACCCTTTTACCAAGCTGGGCCCAGGGATGCCTCCTGGGAGATGTGGCCTCAAATGCAGAGAGGCGAGAATAGAAAATGCATAGAAAGGCATTCCTTCTGGGGGCTGGGCCTGAAAGAGAAAGCTGGGGATTTACTGAACCTTCGTGGCTACCATGGTCCTGTATGTCTTTTTTCTTGTTCTGAGTCTGGTTCTCTTTTGTCCTTTCCAGCTGGAAGTAAGTGTAAGACATACCCCTTCTGTAAGGGTCCCTATAGCCTGAGAGGGGTGGAGAGGTGGTGGGAAGGGAAGATGCACATTTCTAGTTGGTATCTGAGTCCTATATGATTCTGAACATGGATACTAATAGATACTCTAAGTCAACCGATAGGCCAGGGAATACATCCATTTAAACAGGTGTGTTTTATTTAAAAAATAAGTATTTACTTAAAATAATTGAGAAAATTACTTGGCAGCTGCCCAGCAGGGAAACGTGTGTGGGCCATGGTGGGCTGGTTGTTTAGAGCTCCTGAAACAGGGTGTTAGGTCCAGCGCAGTCCACTGGAGCTGCCAAGCCACCAGCTGTGGGGTGGACAGGCAGTAAGCTGTGCCCTGGGGGAGCTGCATGTGAAGATGGAGAAGAGATAAAGGGGCTTAGCTCCATCCTCCATAGGTCTCTCGAGCCCTCTTCTCCCACCTCCCGACACTGTCCCCCTCACAGAGCTCGTCTACTGCAATCATTCCATGTAACCCACTCTCCACTCTGTCCTCATTTCACTTCCAAAATTCAGATTCACATTTCCTATTACCACCTCCAGCCTGATACCCTCAAACTTACTAAAATCTGGCTTTGGAGCATCAAGTGATGGACAGAGATAGAAGAAATACATCAACAATAAGAAATAGAAGAATTGCTTTAGAGAAGCAATTTTTTGGTTTCTGCAGTATCCTCCATCTCCCCACACATGACTAGCTTTGCTCATGACTTTCATGACCAGGTAGATGCTCGATGGCTGTTCACTGAGTGACTATATTGATGAAAGACACCGCCATCCACCCAAATGGAAATCATTCCATGGTGAAGTCCCATGCGCCCCACCCCTGGCTTCCTCCCTGTTCCCTCTCTGTGCCCTCACTCAGGTCTTCTTCTTTGAACTGTACTATGTGGTAGCATCTTGATTTGTCTCTCTTCAGTTTTTCTCCACTCCAATGCATTTTGCCAGTTAAATCTTTCTCAAGCCAAGCTTCAATGTTCTTTGACATGCACATTATTATCCCACTGTGTGCCTGGCCCTGTGCTAAGCATCTCACATACATGGGCTAACTTTCTCATCAGTCACCATGTTAGGCAGGTACCCTTGTCTCTCCCCCTATCCCTATGTACAAGAGGAAAATGGAAACCCTCGTACAACATTGGTGGGATTGTCAATTGGTACAGATACTATGGCAGATAGTATGGAGTTTTCCTCAAAAAACTAAAAACAGAATTGCCTTATGATCCAGCAATTTCACTTTTGCATATTTACTCAAGGAAGACAAAAACACTAATTTGAAAAGATGAGTGAACTCTAATACTCACTGCAGCATTATTTATAATAGTCAACATATAGAAGCATCCTAACTATCCATCAATAAACAAAGAATTAGAAAAGACGTGGTATCTATCTATCTATCTACCTGGAAATATTATTCACCCATAAGAAATGAAATAGTACCATTTGTGACAACATGGATGGACCTAGAGGATACTGTGATAAGTGAAATAGGTCAGACAGAGAAAGACATATACCACAGGACTTCACTTATACGTGGAATCTAAAAGCAAAACGAAATGAACGAACAAAACAAAACAAAACACAGACTCATAGATACAGGGAGCGAAGGGGCAGCTGCCAGATGGGAGAAGAGTGGCATAAAATAGGTAAAGGGAATTAAGAGGTGCAAACCTCCAGTTATAGAACAAACTATAAACGGGGATGTATTATACAGCTTAAGGAATATGGTCAATAATATTGTAACTTTGTATGGGGACAGATGGTAACTAGACTTATTGTGGTGATCATTTCATAACATATGCAAATGTCAAATCATTGTGTAATACACCTGCAACTAAGATATTATTGTAGGTCACCTCTTTCAATTTTAAAAATAAATAAATACATACATTAAAAAAAAAGAAAAGAAAATTGAGCTTAGAGGTGGCACTGCTCACCAGCGTGAAGCAGAGAGAGTATATAGTGACTCCACAGCTGATGACTGCATTATTCTCTTCGGCTCTTACTTAAACACTATTAACTGCTCCCCAAAGCTAGAGAACATGATAGTACATCCTAGCATTTTCCCGGTCTGCACCCCACCCCCTTTCTGGGCAGATGTCCCCTGGAGATCTTCCAGTTTGGCTCCTCTGAGCTCCTTTCCCACAGGCTCACCTTTGCTCTTTCCCTTGCCCAAAGGGTCATATTCAGATCCTATTCATTGGTGAGGGCCTAGATCATGTAACCCGTGAAACCTCCTTTGGGAGGTCCTTCCATGTGACTCTCCTGTGCATCCAGTGTCTAGTCTTGTGCTGACTTAGCCTCCTGGACAAGTACATCTTGGCAGGCAGCACAGGGGTGCCTCAGGGCAGAAAGAATACCACCCCCTAGTGGTCAAACTGCAGAAGCCCAGCTGTTCCTGCTGCCTTCCTTCTCCCTGGCACCAAGTCTAAAGGGGAAGTTGTTACTCTGAGCTCACTCTCAAAGTTCCTCAAAGAGTTGTTGTCTCCAGGGAACCCCATCTTGCCAGCCTGAGCCCTGGGAGGTCAGTACGTCCAAACCCTTTCATAAGAATTTCAGAGCAGAAATAAGTAACTGCTCTTCAAATATGCACTGTAGTAACTTCATTCCCAGTTGAGTAATTTTGGTATTGTTAAGCTCTGGATTCACAACTCCAGGTCATTAAAAGTACTTGTGGGGTTCAACATGCAATACAATAAATAAGATTTCACAGGCAGATTTCTTTCATTTCCTTTCTGTCCCTGAAATCCAAGTTTTCTTTTTCCCCATTTTATTTAAATTCGAAAGCACGTCCTGTGTTCTGTCCAGTGCCAGGTGACCCTGTGTTATGAAGCCACTTTTTAGGTAAGGTGAGCTGTTGGTATAAACCTGACTATAAGAACAGATTGATTATTTTTCAGATGTATAGGACATGTATTTTTTTTTTAACCATTCAGAGTATCTCCCTCCCCACCCCCCACAAGTCATGGGATTGTTCCCCAAAAGAGTCCCAGGAACAACTAACAATGTGCAGGAAATTCAGAGGAATCTGTGTTAGTTTGAGGTCTCCCAGTCCCACTTTGGAGGAATGCATAGTAAGTTTAATGCAGGAAAAGTTATGCCCTGAAGCTATGCTAGTTTGACTAAGAAATGAGAGCCAGCAGTTCAGGTTGGGAAGCTAGGTCTGGGCAGCTCCCACGCCTCAGTGCACGTGTGGCTCGCGCCCTACATGGAGGTATCCTTAACTGCCTGTGGGCCCATGGCTGCCCTGTCCTCTGCCACTGGGACTCTGCCCTTTCAGACCAGTTGACAAAATGTGGGGTGAAAGGGCTGGTCCCTGAGCAGCGCAGAGGAGAAGTGTGCATGCATTCTGAGCACTGTGGCTCATGCACTCGCCCCAAGGTGTCCAGGTACGTGGAGGCAGCGCTAAGATGCACAGCTGCTGGAGGTCTAAGGCTTTCAAGCTCTCATTTGTCTTTTCTTCTGCAACAGGGTTTGGAAGGCATGTTCAAAATCAAAGATTTTTCTCTTTCAACTTTCATTTTACTCAATTTTTCAATTTTGTACACATCTCGGGTTGGTAAGTTAATTTTGGATCATGGTTCTCTCACCCAAGGCATCTGAAGTTCCTCTCAGCAGCATGCACTCAAAGTCTTGACCAGAACTTCCTCACACAGTGGGCCAGTGTCTCAGATGCCCTTCCAGCAGCTCACCCTTCTTCCTCTAGTCTTCAGGGGGTAAGAGAGATCTGGGCAACAGGTATTGTTGAGGACAACTGCATTCTGTCCCCTTCTTTCCCTTAGGACCTGTTATTTATTTATTTATTTGGTTAGTTAGTTAATTATTTATTTTCTTTTAAGAGGCATACCCATGGCATATGGAAGCTCCCAGGCTAGGGGTCAAATCAAAGCTGCAGCTGTCAGCCACACCACTGAGCCACATCCACAACCTACACTGCAGCCTGTAGCAAAACCAGATTCTTAACCCACAGAATGAGGCCAAGAGTTGAACCTGCATCCTCAAAGACGCTATGCTGGGTTTTTAACCCGCTAAGCCACAACAGGAAGTCCAGGACCTGTCATTTAATGCTTTCATTAGTACCATGGATTTCTTCTGTGCTGTTCAAGTTTTTTTAGGTGCTTTTTAAGAAATGGTACCAAGAGCTGAATTTGGACTAGAAATCAGGGCTCTGAGATTCCCATACTCCGACCACAGGGGAAAAGGGGGAATTAAGGATTCCCCTTTGTCGAATCTATTTGACAGTCCTTGCCTCTCTCAGCTTGACTGTCACTCATTTATACCCCATGCGGATGTTTTCATATGTTAGAGGGACACCAAAGATCTAGTGACAGTTTTCCAAACATTCTTCCTCAGAAGAGTTTAAAGAGAATGGGTGAGCCTTGGAGACCTTTTGCAGCCAGATTCTTCCTCCCCTTTTCCCTCCCCCCCTCGTCCCCTCCCCTCAACACAAGTGAGCAGGGCTCTTTACACCCATCTGTGCAATGGAGACCAGGAAACAAACAGCCTCTTCTTTTATCTTTCCTTCCTAAAGAAATGCATTTCCCTCCAAAGCCATCTTATTTTTTGTGTATGTTCCCAGTGTCCTTCATCACAGGTGGCTCCCAGCCAGCTCAAGGCTAACCATGAAATTCACAAGAGAACCTTTGTGGATGGAAAGAATCACTCGCTAACTCCAGTAATTATGATTTTTTTTCTTTTTATTAATAGAGTAACCCCTGATGTATCCTCAGCTAAGTAATTTATCAAATAAAAATTCCAGAGCCTATACATAATTGGATTTGTTTTTAAGCTTTAAACTGATCCAGCTTATAGACCTTGTTGAGGTTTCAGTGGAATGTAAGAAGACAAAATGAAGGGAGCTGGGGAGTTAATGCTTTAAAATTGAGATGTCTTGGGGAGAGTTCAGAAAGGCTGTATTTCTGGGGAAGGAAAACAAAGAAAGATGAGACAGGAGGAGGTGAGAAGTCTTATGCTTTGGTTTAATGAAGACTGTTTGGGGAGCTATAGGCTTTCAGCTATACCAGCAAAATCCTCTCTCAGCAACATCAGAGGGCTACGTAGGAATATTTCTCCTAAAGATGTTATATTTGAGTTAGGTATTACTGTCTATCAAGCCATCCCAAACACAGTGGCATAAAACTGCTTCACCACCATTTGACTGTGCTGAGGGGAGAAGGGGGTGACTTTTCTCCCCTCCATGCACTTAGGGGCCTCATCTGCAAAGAAATGAATAGCCAGGAGCAATGCTACAGCTGAGGGCTGAACTGGATTCAAATGTAAGGGTCTTCATTCATCATCTGGCACCTGAGTTAGGGTTCACTGTGACCACAGTGTGAAAGCCTTGCCTTTCCATGTAGCCTTTCTTGGCAGCTGGATTCCAGGAGAAAGGGCCAGTGATGTGTCAAGTTGACTAGGCCATGGTACCCATTTATTTGATCAAACACTTGTCTATATGTCACTGTGAAAGGTTTTTTGTTTCTGTTTTTGGTGAGATTAACTTTTTTTTTTTTTTGCTATTTCTTTGGGCCGCTCCCACGGCATATGGAGGTTCCCAGGCTAGGGGTCGAATCAGAGCTGTAGCCACCAGCCTACACCAGAGCCACAGCAACACGGGATCCAAGCTGTGTCTGCAAACTACACCACAGCTCACGGCAACGCCAGATTGTTAACCCACTGAGCAAGGGCAGGGACCGAACCCGCAACCTCATGGTTCCTAGTCGGATTCGTTAACCACTGCGCCATGACGGGAACTCCCGAGATTAACTTTTAAATAAGTAGACTTTGAATAAAGCAGATTACCCTTCACACTATGGAGAAAACATCTAACCTTTCCTAAAGAAGAGGGAATTCTGCCTCCAGACTTCCCTGGAAATCAAAACCACAACATCAATTCTTCCCAGAGACTTCAGCCTGCCAGTCTACCTACCTGTAGATTTTGGATTTGCCAGCCTCCACAATCATGTAAGACAATTCCTTAAAACACATTATTAGTTCTGTTTATGAGTTTTGTTTCTCTAGAGAATCCTAGCCCATAGAGGCTTGAGAGGGACAAGTATCCAGGCGTCTTCTGGCTGAGCCTCAGAAGTCACAGATCATCACTATCCCATGCCTCACTGGTTAAGCCCAGATTCAGGAGGAGGAGGTATAGCCCACCTCTCAACAAGAAGAGTGTCAAGGGATGTGGGCCCATGTTTTACAGCCTGAACACTATAAAATCCACAATGGCCCTATGAGAACTAGGATCAAACACAGAGTTCCCGACAATTATCTAGGGAGCCAGGTGAAGAACAGATCAAAGACTGTGTCTGTGCCAAGAGCCCCAGCATCATTGCATCCTTGGAATGCATTTCTCTACTGGAAATGAGAGGAGACAGTCAAAGTCACATTTGCCTTAGGTCTCAGGTAGGACCAACCATCAGGAGAAATGCTGCCTTGTTCTGAGTTTAGGGAGCTACCTGTGGATGTGGACCATGGATCTAATCTGTGTGACCGAGTAGCCAACTTGGAAGAGGGGCATATAGGCAAACCCTAAAATTTTAACATGGGTTAGGTTGATGGGATGGCTGAGCTCATGCTGCACGGCGTGCCTCCTCTCAATGTCCTTACTGTATGAGGTTGTACTCAAAACTCTTTCATTGTCTCACTTAACTTTTCAAATAAGCACATAAAGTATTTACACATTGTTGCTGAACCAGTCACCCCCACATTTAGTGGCGTGAACAGGAACAATCATTTCGTCATTCACCCTTGTGGTTCTAGGTCTTGGCAGCTCTCAATGGACGTATCTCAGGTGGCAATGAGGGAAGAAGCCACCTGATGCTCACTCACTCATGGGTCTGGCTGTTGATGATGTCACTGGAAACTCAGCTGGGACCATCAGCTGGAATAGCTGGATTGAGTTCTTCATGGAGAGTGACTGGGTGATGAGAGAGAGCAGCCCAAAGAGAACCAGGCAGATGCTGTCTGGCCTCTTGTGACCTCACTTCAGAATCACATAGCATCACTTCCACTGCCTTCTATCTGACATAAGCATCACTAAGGTCAGACAACCGTCAAGGGGAGGAGGATCAATGTACTTTCAGACGTGGCTACAAATCATTGCAGGCAGTATTTATTCCTCTCCTTTTACAGGTGAGGAAACCAAGATCTGGAGAGGTTGAGGTGAGCCTGCATGGTGGTTCATGCCGCTAGGAAGTAGCAGAGAGGAGACTTGAAACCAGCTTGGCCAGAGTCCAAAGCCTCTGCATTAAGCCCATGTGCTGGATCCTGCGGAGCCCACATCATGGCAGAGCACCTGAAACAGAGATATATAGGACCAGGAATTGAGGCTGAAATTGATAAACACCAGAAGGAGTTGATAATATATTCAAAGAGCAAAGAAGGAATGAATGTGTCCTGCTCAGAGAGATAAGGAAAGACTTCCTGAAGCAGGTGGATTGGAGCAGAGGGGGAAGGATCTGTGTAATACCTGGATATGCAGAGAAGGTGGGGGCAGGTGGGGAAAGATGGAAGGTACAGGAGATCCTGGAGGAGACACAGGATGAGCAGATATGCAGAGGTAGGAACACACATGGCAGTCATAATTATTAACAGTTGAATGTGCCAAAAGCATTTCCTGGAAGAAGATGCAGGCCACAGGGACTTCCACCTGATGACAAAAGGGTTTGCATGCCAGATCAAGACCCCTGGACGTTCATTTAAAGTTGTGCTTCTCAAAGTGTGATTCCCTGGACCAGCAGCATGGGCAGTAACAGCCGCACCTGACTTACCAGAAATACAAATTCTCAGGTGCACCCCAGACCTACTAAAGGAAAAATTCTGGGGATGAAGCCCAGCAATGTCTGAGATAGGCTGGGGTTTGAGACCCTCTGCTTCTAGGTATGGGGGAGTCTCTCAGAACTTTTGAGCAAGAGAATGCTGTGATCTGATATTCTCTTAAAGCAGATCTCCCTGCTTCTGGTGTGTTGGGCAGGCTGAAATGAGAGAGCAGACACTCATCTCCAGAAAAGAGGTCACACTCAATTGGACACGTGCAGGAGGAGGGGAGGTTAGGGCAGAAGTGATGGGCGAGGCACCAGGGCAGGCAAAGCCCTGGGACTTGGACACTGGTAAGGACTGTGACCTTCCTCACAGCATCCCCTATAAGGATAAACGGCCAACAGGCAGAGTTGTACCATGTAGAGTTTCTTTACCTGTTTGAACCATGTGGCCCAGGAATCCAAGTATAAACTGAGGACTCAGGGGTTGGATTACAGACGCTGTTTCCTGTTACACAGTCCAGCTACTCTCTGTGCTTTGCCTGGGGGGAAGCATTACTTGGTCCAGCGTTTTTCACTTCATGCCTCATTACAAGGTCTCTTGGCTCCACCTGAAGCCCACTGCTTTTTCTAAACCACCTTTGCAGAATGAGTTTAATAATACAACATCCCACATATGGCTGAAAAATTTTAAATCATTATCATCCTTGTTGTCATCATCATTATTCATTCATGAAAGACATTTTCTCTGCACCTACTGTGTGCAAAGCACTGAGAACATAGTGGTCCATCTTCTGGGTCTGTCTGTTCTTTACTGGGAGTTCATCTGTGAGACAAGAACATGGATCTCGGCCTAAAGAATTGGGTTTGAGCTCTATGTTTTGTAAAGCATTAACTTTAACCCTGGAAAACCACACCACCAGGCTTATCTACTCATCTGCAAAGAGAACTAAAAGACTTGCCTTGCTTCACAAGATTGTGTGAGGATCAAATGAGGAAAAGGATGGGAAGATTATTCTTTGCTATTTGATAACAGTCAAGGCTCTGCACCCTCTGAGAGGTGCAGCAGAATTAATGCTCTCACTCCTTCCTCCCCCATCCCCATCACCCCTGTCAACTCCCTGGCCACATCCACTCCTGGTGCCTCTCTGTCTCTTCCATCTCCAGGCCTGATTCCCCACTGTAGTGTTGCAGACATCACGTCTCTTTCTAGGCTGCTCCTAGCTTCCCTTCCAATTCAATGAAAGCCAACTAAGTCACAGATTTATTGGCAAAACAGTCAATTCAGTAAACATATCAATTTTTTTTTTTTTTTACAGCCGCACTCATGGCATATGGAAGTTCCTGGGCTAGGGGTCAAATTGGAGGTGCAGCTGCAGGCCTATACCACAGCCACAGCAACACCAGATCCAAGCCACATCTGTGACCTACACTGTAGCTTTTCGGAATGCCAGATCCTTAACCCACTGAGTGAGGCCAGGGATCGAACCTGCATCCTCACAGAGACAACATCAGATCCTTAACCTACCGAGCCACAACAGGAACTTTAGTGAACATATCAATTAAACAGAACTGTCAACAACTTGTTTTAGAGAGTTTGGCAATCTTATTGGATGTGATGATTTTATCAGCTTATTGATACTTTAATGGACAGATGGTTCATTTATGCTGCTGTAGGGACCCTGAAGGACACTGAGACGTAGACGAGTTCTCTCACGGAAGAAACACAAAGGCAGTCAGCACAGGCACCACTTCCCTTGTCTCTGATGTGAGAGATGTGAGCCTGGTTCTGATGTGAGCCCGCAGCCCAGCGGTCTCAGCAATGTCTCCACAGAGGCCACAGGCACTAAGAAAGGGGAACTGCTTTCCAGGATCCCACATCCAGGTGGGATATGGCATCACCTGGACACGTCTGGCCTTAAAATATCTTAGGTAACATCTCTGTGCTTCCTCTTTCCAAAGTTACCATTTTCCCCCCACCTGTCTCAACAAGTTTTCTAAGCCAAGAATGAAGGTCAGAGGGCTTTCTCCATTAGCAAATGCCCTCTGCGTTTGCTCAGCTTCCAGGCTGGGCCCAGAGCAGCTGGACTGCTGACCTCCTCCTCCCCTTCTGTTTGCATCTGTGATTGTGTTAGTTCCCCTGGGGCCTGAGCCTGCCTGTGTGATCCATCAGCTGTGTTCCACAGAGCATGTGTGTGCTCAGGGCTGTGGCATCTCTCACCAGGGATGAGGTAGGGCTCCTGGGCGGAGGTGGCCATGAGCTCTCAGTGGGCTGACTGTGGAAGGGGCTGGAACCATCCTTTCTTCCCCCGCACTTCTTTTGGAAGATGGGGGGGTGTCTGATAGGAAGGTCAACTGCTGGGGTCCCGCCCTTAAATTCTGCAGGGTGAACTTCTTACCCTCCCGGGGAGATGGGTGGTAAAGTTGACACCCTGTGGTTCTGTTTACCTCTGGGGAAACTGAGGGCTGCTGGCCAGGGAGAACATGCCCAAGGCATGTGTCAGTGAGAGATGAAGGGGAAAGTGAAGGCTGCGGGATCCTGACCAGTTCCATTAGATGTGGCTGGGTCTCTGCAGACCCACTTACCTCCTGCTCCACCCAGCAGAGGGATGGATTAAAACTCCAACCTGATCAGATGTCTCCGGATTCCACCTCCCCAGGTGGAGCATCCCCTGGTCATTGAGGAAGATTCCCAGGCAACTCAGTCTGGCACATATGACCTTAATTACTGGAATCCTGTTTATGCCTCCAGCCCAACCACCTATTTTGGTATTTTATTAAACACAACGTCACTTTCACTTGTGTGTCTTCAAACATGCTTACCCCTTGAATGAGTGACCCATCTTGTTTTAAGGTTACTTCTTACCCAGTGTGTTAGCTGCCAAGGTGGCTGTGATAAAAATCTACAGTCTGGGTGGCTGATGTAACAGGTACTTATTCTCTCCCAGTTCTGGAGGCTGGTAAGATCAAGATCAAGGTGTGAGCAGGGTTGGTTCCTTCTGAGGGCACTGAGAGGAAGATCTGCTCCAGGCCTCTCTCCTCAGTTGGCAGAATGCCACCTTCCTTCTTCCCTGCATCTTTACATGGTCTTTCCCCATCACATACATGTCTCTGTCCGAAACTCCGTTCCCTGTAAGGACATCAGTCACGCTGAGTGGGGGCCCGCCCTAATAACCTCGTCTAACTTACCTCATTAAAGACTTTATTTCCAAATATGGTCACATTTTGAGGTCTTGGGACTTAGGACCTCAACATATGGCTTCTGTGGGACACAGTTGGGCCCAAAGGTCCAAGCCCTCAGTAGAGGAGTAATTGCCCCGGTCTGAAGGGGATTGAGGGGCTTGGTATAATGTAAGACTGTGGATGCTAAAACTGAGCTGACCAGAACAGTCTGCCCCCCAGCCCTAAGTCTACAGGTGGGCTCCCCACACCTCGATCGCATCCTTCATCTCATTATTCTCCAGAGTGTCCCTGCCTGCTTAAGAGGAACTCCTTGCTTACTCACCTTTGCATACACATATAGAGCATAACCAGGTGTTAATATGTGCAAAGGAATTCATAAATGTTCCATGAGTATGTTCCTGATTCTTTCTTTCTTCTTCCTGGAGTGCCTCTCCTCCTTCTGCCTTTTAACTTGCAGTTTTTATATCTGACCCATGATAAAGGCTCAGTTGAATGCAGAAAACCATTCCAGATTTGTCCACCAGAGCTGTCTGAGAAGGTTTCTCTATCCTCTCTGCATGGCCCCCTCACCCACTGTCCTCTGCCTTCTCGGTTATGTGTGAGGAGATTTGGCTGTGGATGTGTCTCATCCCCTCCAAAAGCTTGAGTGCAGGAAAGCACACCAGCTTCTCCCCAAGGTGACAATGCTTAGTCGGTTAGAGCAAGTCGGAAAGCTGTCCCTCCAAAACTGCAACTGGAAAAGACACATGTACCCCTATGTTCATAGCAGCACTACTCACAATAGCCAGGACATGGACACAACCTATATGTCCACCAACAGATGAATGGATACAGAAAATGTAAAAAAAAAAAAATATATATATATATATATATATATATATATATATATATATACACACACACACACATAAACACACAATGGAATACTACTCAGCCATAAAAAAGAATGACATAATGCCATTTGCAGCAACATGGCTGGACCTAGAGATTATCATACTAAGTGAGTCAGAGAAAGACAAATACCATATGATATTACTTATATGTGGAATCTAAAATATGACACAAATAAACTTATTTACAAAACAGAAACAGACTCAGGCATAGAGAATGGACTAGTGGTTGCCAAGGGGGAGGGGCATGGGGAAGGAATGGACTGGGAGTTTGGGATTAGCAGATGGAAACCATTATATATTGAATAGATAAACAACAAGGCTGTTCTGTATAGCACAGGGAACTATATTCAACACCCTGTGATAAACCATAATGGAAAAGAATATGAAAAAGAATATATATATATATGTGTGTGTGTGTGTGTGTGTAACTGAATTACTTTTCTGTTAGAGCAGAAATTAACACAACATTATAAATCAACTATGCTTCAATAAAATAAAAATTTTTAAACATTTTTTAAAAAGAAAGCTTAGGTTGTTTTCGGTCTTCTCAGAGCCTGAGGAGTGAGGTCCAGAGAAGGTCAGTGGCCTGGGCAGATCACACAGGGGCAGGGGTGGAGCTGGGCAGGGGCAGGTGCAGATCTGTGGTGAGCAGCTAGATTCCCCTGAACACCGAGCCTGGTGGTGTCTGGGCCCACCTGCTCTGTCCCGTCTTACATCTTGCTTCCCCACGGGTGTCATTTGAAGCCCCCTGCTGGCCTGAGGCTTGCTGCAGGTGGGGGTCTCTGACTCCTCCATGCATCTACAGTAGCCAGATACAGGGCCTACGAAATGTCTCTAGCATTTCCTGGCTGATTTTTGATCACCTGCTCTGTGCCCATCTGTGAGGGGAAGGCGGCTGCACTCATTTTAGAAATGTGAGAACTGAAGCCTCTCAGACCATAGCTGCAGATCATGGACAGATCTAAATTAAAATTCTAGGCATTGCTAGCACGTTTTCTCTGCCAGACCCTCTGTGACAGGGCTCCCATGCACTGACACATTTGAACACACTAGAACCCAGTGATGCTGGTGCCCCTGTGACAACAAAGATGAGGAAACTGAGGCATGGGAGATAGAAGACCTCCTCAAGGACATAGGCCACGCGTGACCCACTGAAATTCATACCCAGCAGCACTCTTGCAGCTACAGTTTACCTCCTAGAGTTTATGTTCTACTCTAAACAGTTTAAATGGAAACCCTGAAACTAAGAGTTTACAAACACACACACCTACAGGATGGCCCCCCTCAGCCTGTCCAGGGCTGGCAGGCGCTGTGTGTGCCAGGCCAGAAGCTCAGGAAGGTGGAATGTGCTGCGCAGATCAGGTGCACCTGCACACAGTCACCTTCATCCCTCACCCGGGCCCTGCCCTCCAGTTCCTCCCTCTTCGCCTCCCCCACCATCCTTTTATTCCACAGTCCCACTGGCCTCACCGCTGCCTCATTTCACCACAGCTGTGGTCAGAGCCCCCAGGTTTCGCAGGGAATCCGCCTCTAATTGCATTCTATGAGTCAGGACCATCTCCTAGCTAATAATAACCTTGGCTAACCCCTGCACAAGACTCTGCAAATCTCAGAGCTCCCTTACCCAGGGAAGTTCCATTGATCTTCTCATCATCTTATCAGGAAAGTGGAAAGCAGATGGATTGCTGAATCTTGTCTTCTAAGTAATCCAAATGGACAGCAAAGGGACAGAGGAGGTAGCTCCTCTGTCCTGTGCCTGAAACCTGATGACGGCTTCGGTGTGGGGTGGAGCCCGTGGAATCTGGGTACTGCTGCTGACACTGTGTGCACTTTCAGAGACCACATAGACCAGATGGGACAGATGCTTTGCTGCTAAAATGCATTACTGCAAAAGGTACAGAACATAGTCTCTGCAAAAGAATCCATGAAGCAACAGAGAAGGAAAAGACAAAACAAAGCCCAGAAGAGAGACGGCACTCCTCAGTGGGCACGTGGAAGTGATTGGAGCCTTAGGGGATCACCTTACACCCCAAGAGATCAAGCAGGTGGTGATGCTGGGAGATCGAAGGGGGCTTGAAAGTAATTATCCCAGTTTATTATTCCAAATAGCGTTGTTTGTTTATAGCAGAGCAAGAAGAAGAAAGCAGATTAACCCTTTCTAATCTTTGTCTTTCTTGCCTCCACGACATGAGGACCTGCACTGTACCCTGGGCTATGAGAACATCTGTCTTGGACAGCTGGGTCTAGAGAAAGGCACACATGCATAAAGGAAGGATGTGAACCTCTGTTACCCAGGAGAATCTCACAGCTGCAAGACAGCAAGAGAGTGTCTTGATGTCTTCATTTGTGGGGAGTGGGAGGGACAGAGGGGAGTTGGAGGATTAAGGAAAGGCTCCCTGATACCCAAATGCAGGCATGGGGCTGGACCTGTAACCAGAGGCTTGCGTCCCAGCCGGGTGTCTACCAGGTCCCTGAAAACCAAAATGGCCCCTAGCTTTGAAATGCTTCCCGGGTATGGACTGACTTGGCCCTGAGCATCTTTGCACAGCTTCTGCAGCAGGAGGCATGTCTTTCTCTCTAGCCCAGCCTGTGATCCGCCCGCGCAGTGCAGCACATGAGAAAACGTTCTTTTCCTTTCTGAAGAACATCAGGCTTTGTTTGTTTGTTTTCCTTTATTCCCCCTTTCTCTTTCTCTGGTTCTTCACTTAAAACAGATGAGTGCCAGGCACAGTAATAAGTATGCTAGAAATGGCTGTTATATATAGTACTTTATTCTTCTTAAACAACACCTGTTGTGTTTGGTTATGGAATGAATGCGAGTTAAACTGTAGGAACCCTTGAAAATATAAATAAGTATAAAGGGAAAAATACAAACTCTCTAAATTTCTACAGCTTGGACACATAGCATATTAACATGCAAATACATCTTCCAGTCTTTTATAGATGCATATATTTACACATATAGTTAGCAAAGCTGGAGTCATAATTTATATAAAGTTGTAAATATAGTTGATTTCTCACTTATTTCAATGAAGCATTTTCTCTACGTTATTCAAGTTCCTTAGGGAAAAAAAAATGCATCTTAGAGCATGCTTACCATTTCATCAAATGATGGGCCATAGTTTATCTAAGCCATCGCTTCCTATAAACACGGCTGCTATGAACTTCATTGTGCATTGAGCTATCTTGTGTCCTCAGGGGGGTTCTGTAGGGTCATCCCTAGAAAGTGAGTGAGTGGCTTTAGGGCCCTGTGCACACTACAGCCCAGACTGTCCCGAGGATGGTGTGGGCGGGTCTGTGTGACCCACTCACTGCTCTGGACCTTGACAACACTTAGGAGTATCAAGCTGTGAGGGTACTTAGCAACCTGTGCCTGTGAGTCACTAAAAATATAAAGTAAATAAAAGAAGGTAAAACAAAGATGGGATGGGAGAGAGCAGAGAGCAAAGCGCATTCATCAGGAGTTTGGCTTAGGGACAGCGGACACTTTGTCAGCATCTAGGTCTCCCCAAGCATAGCAAGCAGATGGCACCCGTAGAGGCAGGCGTTGTCACTTTCCTATGATCAAGTGACTCTGTAAGGCAGTAGGACAATGCCTATATCCTGGAGCCTGGGTAGCTCAATAAGCGTTGATAGTAAAATAAATCCCAGTGTTTCCTCTACTTTGCTCTGAAAATGATCATGGTTTGTGTTCTCAACAGACAGAAGTACCAATTCTCAGACCTCCAAAAAAGGACCCTGCTTATCTTTCAGGCCTTATTTTCTACTCATTTACATGTACGAATTTTAGATTCCGACTAAGAGAGAAATCTCTCTGTGATCCAACAAGGCCCATCACCACTCTGTCAAATTTCTCTTTCCTGACTGTGGCTAGGCCAGATCTTTGCTCCTAGAAGGCTCCTTCCTCTCACCTCTTACAGAATTCCTGATTTCTAAAACCTGGTATTTACTCAAGTCTGGTTTTTAAAGTGTGAACTGAGGCCTCTGCCATGTCAAGAATGGATGGATAGGTGAGCAACAAAAGGTCTTACATCTGACCCCTCATCTAGTGAGAGGAGAGACAGAGCTAGCACCATTTCATGGAAAAGCCTTCTTTGCTATCACTCTATAATTCCACTTTATCATAAATTACATTTCAAATATCATATGGTATCACATATGTGGAATCTTTAAAAAAAATGATACAAATGAACTTTTACAAAACAGAAAGAGACTCACAGACAGAAAACAAACTTACAGTTACCAAAGAGGAAAGGGGGAATAAATCAGGACTTTGGAATTAAAATATATGCACCACTATATATAAAATAGATAACCAACAAGGATCTACTCTATAGCACAAGGAATTACTCAATATCTTATAATAACCTATAATGTAAAATAATCTGAAACAGAATATACCTATATTCTTTATTTATGACATATAACATAAATATTCTAAAATAATAAATATTATTTTATAATTATTTTATATATTTAATAAAATATGTAAATTTAATAAAATAAATATTACATATGCTGAATCACTTTGCTGTACACCTGAAACTAATATAACATTGTAAATCAACTATATTTCAATAAAAAATAAATTTAGGAGTTCCCTTCACGGCCCTGCAGAAGCGAATCTGACAAGCATCCATGAGGATGCAGGTTTGATCCCTGGCCTCGCTCAGTAGGTTAAGGATCCAGTATTGCTGTGAGCTACGGTGTAGATTGCAGATGTGGCTTGGATCTGGCATTGCTGTGGTATAGGCTGGCAGCTGTAGCTCTGATTCGACCCCTTGCCTGGGAATTTCCATATGCTGTGGGCGCAGGCCTAAAAAGACAATATAATAAAATAAAATAAATTTTAAAAATTATGTTCCCATATTTAATTGGGTCTGTATCTTAGCTGTTTTTCTATTTATCTGTCTATTCTTTCCTGATATAACAAACTCTTAATTACTGAAGCTTTGTAAGACTTGACGCTTAGCAGAGTAATTCCTCCCACTTTTTTCCTCTACTAAAATTACCTAGGTGAGTCTTGGCCCTTTTTCATTTTCATATAAACTTTCATTCTGGCTGTGTATTTCCACCAAAAAACCTACTGGATTTTTATAGGGATTGTCTTAAATCTATAGGTCAATTTAAAAGAGAAAGAAAATTTTGTATACTGCGGAGGTTTTTTAATCCATGAACACAGTTGACCTCTTCATTTATATGTTATATGAATTTCTGTCAATAATATTTTAGAGATTTCCGTGTAGAGGTCTTATACATCTTTTATTGGATTTATTACTAGATCTGTATGTGGCATGTACTGGCACTATTCTAAATGGTATGTCTAACTTTAATTTTCTGACTTTGTTTTTTGTTACACATAGAAATACAAAAAGTTCCCTGGTGGCTCAGCGGGTTAATGATCCAGCATTGTTGCTGCTGTGGCTGAGAAGGTCACTGCCATGGCATGGGTTCGATGCCTGGCCCAGGAATTTCCATATGCCACAGGCACAGCCAAAAAAAAAAAAAAAGGAAATTTTCATCTTACCTATTTATTTTTTATTAAGGCAACACCACTCTATTAGTTTACTAGGGTTGCCCTAATGAAATACTGCAAACTAGGCCACTTAAATTACAGAGATTTATTTTCTCACTGTTCTGGAGGCTAGAAGTCCAAGAGCAAGGTGTCAGCAGGTTTGGTTTCTCCTGTGTCCTCTTTCCTTGGCTTGTTATGGCCACCTACTTGCCGTGCGCACACATCCACGGTGTGATTTTTGTGTGTGTATCCAAATTTTCTCCTTATAAGGACAGTAGTCAGATCATTTTTATTGTAAGGACACTACCCTGACAGCCTCATCATAAATTATCTATTTAAAGGCTCGATCTCCAAATTCAATTCACATTCTGAAATGCTGAGGGTTTAGGGTTTTACTGCATGATATTTTTTTATGGAGGGTGACACATTCAAGCTCTCGATTCAGGTAAAATAGGTCTCTCGGGCCCATGGGTAGAAGACCCTACCATTTCTAGAGCAGTCTGAATGTGGGAGGGCGCTCCTACTTCCTGTCATTCCAGCCATACTCCTCCCAGTGGACCAAGGAGTAGAGCTCACTGTAGCCTTCCATGGGTCTCGTGGTTCTTTCCCTTTACTGCAACTGCTACTACTAGCTATTATTATTATTATTATTATTATTATTATTATTATTATTATTGTCTTTTTGCCTTTTCTAGGGCCGCTCCCGTGGCATATGGAGGTTCCCAGGCTAGGGGTCTAATCGGAGCTGCAGCCACTGGTCTACGCCAGAGCCACAGCAACGCGGGATCCGAGCCACGTCTGCGACCTACACCACAGCTCACGGCAACGCCGGATCCTTAACCCACTGAGCAAGGCCAGGGATCCAACCTGCAACCTCATGGTTCCTAGTCAGACTCATTAACCACTTCACCACGATGGGAACTCCCTAGCTATTATTAATGACATTAAATTATTACCTAATTTAATCTACTCAATAACCCTGTGTGTTATGCATTCTCCATTCAAGAGATAAGGAAATTGAGATTTATTTCCTAAGATCTTATTACCTAGTAGTAGAGCTGAAAATTAGCCCCACATTAGTCTGCTCCAGATCTCATCTTGTCTGCTGCTTTATATCCTCCCCTAGCTAAGTAAGGGTCCCTTGTCCTGGGTGTCCAGGACTGAAGGGAGATTACTTGCCCAAGGGCTTAAATTCGGGGGGTATTAGAGTGATTCCGAGGACTTTCCGACCAAGACTTTTCTTAGGGCAAGAGGTCCAGGGTAAGAAAAGTAGGCATCAAGGCACAAATTTGGGAAACTCATAGATAGTTATGTTGGTAGCCAGTGGGGAGATGAGAGGCCAAGGTAAGTTTTCCCTGTTTATTTTCTGCCACAGTGGGTTGATTAGTGTCCCCCTGTATCCAGATTCATGTGCACCTGGAAGCTCAGGATATGACCTTATTACAAATGAGAACCTTGCAGGTGTAATCAGTTAAGATGAAGTTATCCTGGCTTAGGATGGGCTCTAAATATGACGAGTTCCTTATAAGAAAAGGAGTAGACATGCAGAAATCCACACAGAGAAGGAGGCCACTGGAAACAGAGGCGGAAATTATGTTGCCACAAAGCCAAGGTTCACTAGGGGTTGACTGCAACTCCAGAAGCTGAAAGAGGCAAGAAAGGCTCTTCTCCTGGAGGCTTTGGCGAGAATGTAGCTCTGCTGACACCTTGCTCTCTGACCCTATCTTCCTGAACTGTATAATTTTCTGTGCATTAAGCCACTCAGTTTGTGGTAATTTGTTACAACAGCCCTAGGAAACTTAATATGCCTACTCAGAAGTGAGAAGAGATTTCCCTTCTGAAACAGCTGAGGTGCCATTTCCAGACAACTCTGATTTCTTATTCTTTTGATTACCTGACTTGCAAAATTACCTCTGCCTTTTGGCATGTGATATGTAAATGAGACAAAATCTTAGGTCTGAAGTTGCTTCTTAGAACCTTTGGTTCTGGCTGGGATGGGCATCTCAAAATGAGCAGTGTCCGGCAGGCAGCAGTAAATTTATGGATGGATTGATTTATAAATTAATGGGTATGGGAGCTAGAAAAGATAAGTATGCCTTTTTGTGGAAATCAGGCTTCATCATATTTTTCTTTGATTCAGTGCTCTGTATCTGCAGGGGATGGTCTGCTCTGCTGAAGTGATAGAGAACGGACTTGATAATCCAACAGTCATTTGCTGTGTGACTTTGAGCCAGGAACTTAACCTCACTGAGTTTTTTTCCTTACCTGTGAATGAAGAGGACAATGTCTGCCTCAAAGGGTTACTGAGAGGATGAGTTATCTGAGTGCCTGACTTAACATATAAGTAAACACGGTCATAACAGCTATGATGTTGATCCTCTTGCTCCTCAAGTCGGAGGCACCCAGTGATAATACTTGTACTGACCCCTTGACATTGGAAGTTAAGTGCACACATTGTGCGGTGTGTGTGTGTCTGTATGATGTCTGTATTCTTAGGTGTGAGGTGTGTACAAAGTTGTGTGTGTACATCCAATCGCTATCCTTAAACACACCTGAAAACTGTGATCACCCTTGGCAGTTGCTGACTTCAGCTCTAGAAAAATCCAAGTTTTCCAAGTAGCCCTCCTCTGAGAGTGGAGCATCAAAGAATTGAGTCACTTAGTCACACATTTTAAATCTCTGTAACATTTTCCTCGTTCATCCCAGGACTGTCAACACCATGGTTACCCAGCGTAGGTGTAGACAGCTTTCTAAACGGAGTGGTAAGTCCATTGGTTTTGGTTTAACAGACACAGGATTAGATATTTTCCACTTTGGGCTACTGTACTCAATAAATCTTCTCCTCTGGAGGAAATAAAAAGGAATGAAAAGGAAGGGGGAGAAGAGAAAAGGCATCTTGACTGATAATGATCCAGGCGCTTCTCTCCCAGGGAGGAGTTTAGGAAAAGTGTGTGAAAGCCTGTGCCATCAGTGGACACAGTTACCCTGTCCTGGGATCTGTGTGTCGGTGTTCCTAACACAAGCTGTGCCCCAGCGAACACCCCCAAGATGTCTGTGAGGGAGCAGGGGAAAGTCGGACTGCTGAAGACAATGGCTCCAGGTAACTTGGAAGTAGATGCTGGCAAACAATTAGTCTGCACGGCCTGGTTCCTAGCCAATTTCTTAAGCTTCACCAGATCCTATAACTAGAGCAAAGTGGCTTCAAGTCCCACTTGGCTGATTTTAAATCCAGACACATACACAATCTGTTAGATGACATTGCATTGGTATTTTTATAGCTTTGTAAATCGGTTCTTTGTCTAATGCCTCAGACACCTCGGACAACTGTGTGGGTGCGTGGGAGCAGGGGAAGCAAGGAATTCTATAAGCAAAGCAGCTTATCAAGGCTAGAGGCTGACTCCAGTGCCTGTACTCTTTCCACCACAGTGCACTGCTTGGGAAGTGGCAGATACTTAAGGCCTTTTATAATCTTGCCTCAGCTTCTCCCCTGGGTCTAGTTTCCTGTAAATCTACACTTGCCCTCCTGGTCTCCAGCCATGCTGAATTCCTCGCCTTTCATGGACACGCATCAACACTCAAGTCAATGTCATTGTACTTGCTGTCCCTTCCTTCTGGAACACTCTCTGATTAGAATAGCTTTGGCCCTCTTGGCTACCTGCCATATTTCTGAATAAAGGGCAGCCACTAAGTTTTCTTCAGTTCACTTTTTTTTATCTCTTGCTTTTTCATAGCTCCCTTCTCAATAGCACATATCCCTGCACCTAATTATTTGTTTACCTGGCTGCTGTCTTCACCTTTCACCTTTGTAGCTCCTGGTTTGAGACTATTCCTGGTCTCTAGTGGCATTTGACAAGGATTGCTTAATGAACGAAGGAAGCAGTGAGTGGATAAAGCTCTCAGTGAAAGTCTCCAAAGGTTCGGGATGAGGTGAGCTATAATCATTATACATCACACACATCATTACATACCATGCTAAATAAACCATGACTGAGTCAGGTCTTCCTGAATCAGACTGCATGCCCCTTCCTGAAAACACAGAATTCTCAGTTTGGGTTATAAATTAAATGTCAGAAATAATTATCATTGCAGACATCAGCTGGTATAGTCAATTATCTATATCTCATATATCCAAGGAAGGAGTTAACTCCTAATTCTACTACTAGCTTAGCATGTGACTTTGAGCAAGTATATGTCATTCTTTAATCTTCCCACTCCTGCAAGAGAGGTAAAGGCTTTGATCTTTAACTCAAGGACTAATGAGGTTGAGTGTGTGTAAGCTCCCGAGCATCTTGAGGGAAAATGCTCACCACAGAACTATGACCATGCACTCTCGTCTCATGTGGGGTATGTAGAGTGGCAGAAGTTGTCTCCATTCCATTCTTCTCTACCATCTAAGGCAGGTAATCTGGATTCAAAATGTCACTGCAGGGAAGGTTTCAATTAGATGCTATTTCTGGCTAAGAAGGAGACAGAACTGGCATTTCTGAATAGTTTTCACTAGCTTGGGGTACATACAAACTGAAGTGTACACAGCTTTATAGGATTAAATTTGGAGCCCCCATCCTGCAAGCTGTGGGAAATTCTATCTTCCCCCTCTGACATCTCCCTCTCATGATAAATTTGAGAAACCCTTTCTCAGCCCCTGGAAGATTAGCCCTAGTGATTACTCTCATCCAGAGGCTCCACTGCTGCAGATACTAAGTTCTATCATAGATTCCTCATAGTGAAGAGGGGAAAAAGTCCTGTACTTTTGTGGGTGCTCCACCCCAAAGAAATCTTGGCCATGAGTGCTGTGGCTTTGCTTTGGTCACACAAAGTGCCTGAAATGAGGGTTTTCCTGCAGCAGCAAAAAAAAAAAAAAAAATCATGACATTTTGATAGCAGCTACTCTCAATTAAAAAAAGAAAGTCACTACAAATAAATCAAGACAGGATCCTAAAATATTCTTCAAGTAACCCAAAAGAAGGCAAGATGAGAGAAATAAAGGAATAAGAAATAGAAGAAAACAACAAAATGTCAGCCATAAGTCCTGTCATAATAATAATTGCTTTTAATATTAAATGTAAATGATCTAAATACCAATAAAAAGAAATTTACAGAGTAGATTTAATAATATGGTCAAAAATTCACTTTCTGCAAGACATATACAAATACAATGACCTAGGTAGGTTGAAAAGATGTTTAGAGATATACCATAAAAACATGAATTAAAAAAGAAAGCAGGAACAGCTGTATTAATATCAGATAAAGTAGACTTCAGAGGAAAGAATGGAGACAGAATGGACATTACATAATGACAGAAAAATACACCACTAAGAAGACATAATAATCTTAAATGTGCTTGCACCAAACATCAAGCCTCAAAATACATGAAGTAAAAACTGATTTGGGGTGAATAGGCAAGCCCACAATTACAGTTGGAGACTTCAACACCTTTCTGTCTTGATAGAATTACAAGACAGCAAATCAGAAAAGACATATAAGAACCGAACGACTGTCAACAAACAGGATTTCACTGACATTTATAAGTATTCTGCTCAATAACAGCAGAATGCACATTCTTTTCAAGGAGCCATGGGCCATTCACCAAGATAGAATTATATCCTTTTTTATTATTACTCAATGAATTTATTACATTTATAGTTGTACAATTGATCATCACAATCCAGTTTTATAGTATTTAAAATAGAATTATGTCCTGAGTGATAAACAAACCTCAATAAATTTAAAAGAACTAGAAAAGAATTAGAATCATATCAAATATGTTTTCTGGCCATAATGTGAATTAAACTAGAAATTAAAAATAGAAAGACAACAGGAAAATTTCCAACAACTTAGATATTAAACAACAGCTATAAATAACCCATGGGGCAAAGATAAATCACAAAAGAAAAAATATACACAACTGAATCAAAATGAAAATACAGCACATCCAACTGTATGTGATGCAGTTAATACTATGCTTAGAGGAAGACTTACAGTTCTAAATTATTAGTTTATAAAAGTATAAAGGTCTCAAGTCAATAATTTAAGCCCCTACCTCAGGTAACTGGGAAAAAAAGAGCAAATAACACAAAATAAGCAGCAGAGAGGCATGTATCTTTTTGAATTACAGCTGTGTCTGGTTATATGCCCAGGAATGGTATTGCTGGATCATATGATCATTCTGTATTTAGATTTCTGAGGAAACTCCATACTATGTTCATTGAAGCACTATTCACAATAGCCAGGACATGGAAACAACCTAAATGTCCATCACCAGATGAATGGATTAAGAAGATATGGTACATATTACAACAGAATACTACCCAGCCATTAAAAAGAATGAAATAATGCCATTTGCAGCAATATGGATGCAACTCGTACTAAGTAAAGTAAGTCAGAGTAAGACAAATACCATATGATATATGTGGCAAATGAACTTATCTGCAAAATAGAAACAGACTCACAGACACAGAGAACAGACTTTTGGTTGCCAAGGGGGAGAAGGAGGGAATGGGATGGACTTGAAGTTTGGGGTTAGTAGATGCAAACTAATACATTTAGAATGGATAAGCAATGAGGTTCTACTGTATAGCACAGGGAGCTATACCCAATCTCTAGGAATAGAACATTACAGATGATAATATTAAAAGAATATTAAAAAATAAATAAATAAAAGAATGTATATATGTGTAAGATTGGATCACTTTGCTGCACAGCAGAAATTAGCTCAACATTGCAGGTCAACTATACTCTAACAAAATTTTTAAAATAAAAATTAAAAAAAAAGATAAGAGGGGGTGGGAGGGGTGGACAGGGGATTTGGGATTCATATATGCACACTGAGGTATGTGGAATGATTAGCCAATGGGTACCTGCTGTATAGAACAGAGAACTCTACCCAGTATTCTGTGATAATCTATGTGGGAAAGGAATTTGAAAAAGAATGGATTTGTGTATATGTATGACTGGGTTACTTTTTTGTGCAGCAGAAATTATCACCACCTTATAAATTAACTATATTTCAATGAAACTTTTTTTAAAAAGGATAAAAAGGAAATGCTTTGAACAATTTTACTCTCATAAATTCAATAACTTAGAAGAAATTGACCTTAGTCTTCAAAAACCACAAGCTAGCAAAACTCAATGAGGATAAAACACACAACCTAAATAGTTCTATAACTTGTGGAAGAAATTGAATTCACAACTTAAAAGCTCCCAACAAAGACATCATTATGCTCAAAAAGATTCTCTGGAGAATTCTACCAAACATTTAAAGCAATTAACATCAATTTTATACAATCTCTTCTATTAAAAAAGCACTCATTTTACAAGGTTAGTATTACACAGTTATGAGATGAAAGACAGTACAAAAAAATTGGGAAACTAATATCTCTCATGAATCTTGATGCAAAAACCCTCAACAAACTATTAGCAAAGCAATTCTGGCAACACATAAAATGGGTTATAAACCACCAATTAATTGGATTTATTCCAGGTATGCAAGACTGGTTTAACATTTAAAAGTCATCAATCTCATCTGCGTATCAGCAGGTTGAAGAAGAAAAGCCATATGAGCACATCGATTGGTTAAAAAATAAAAGCATTTGACAAAAAAAAAAAAAAAAAAAAAAGGAAAGAGAAATTTTATTTCGCCAAAAAACAAGTATGTGTTTTGCCGGCCTTTTCCAGTTGTGGCAAAGGTCAAGATGAACAATCTTTGGTTCCCTGGTCTTGGAGAAACAGGAAGTCTGTAATGGAGCAGAGATATGCAAAAGGATGGAGACAGAGCATTTGCGTTATGCGCTCAGGAAGGCTAAATTATTTGCTCAATGTCATGAAGCCAATAATGAAGAATAAGACTTTTTGATAGCAAATCCAGAGATCTGTGCACGAGGGTACTCTGAAATTATATTCCTGATCAAATTCTTTCATAAAATTACACACACACACACACAAGTATATCATAGAGATGAAAAATAACATGTCTCAGGACAATGAGAACACAGTAATTTGAAATCCTTGCAATAGTGTGAACTAGTGGCTTTTATTCTTATAATATTTGGGAGCCATAATTGGCATCACAGAACTCTTTCAGATGCTTAGGTTCACAATGATGGAATTGAAGTTCTGTACATTAAGGCTTGCCTGAAGTCACACAGCTACTTAAAGGCACAGAGCAAACTAGGCCTAGTATACTGCCTTGCAGGAAAATATTTCTCACACTGCAGCTCACTAAAGTGTTAATTATGAATGCACAATGTATATTAGTCATATAAGAGAGAACCCCATCTGCTTTAAAAAAATGTTAATGCCATGTAAAAAGTCCAGTCTCACTGTATCATTAATTAGAATTGTAAAAGTGGCTTTTACTGTAAAATCGTGTCAAATTCTTTTAAATTGCTAAACATAGAATTAGAGCTCATGTATTTGATCTCTAAAATGAGCATATCAACAAATATGGTAAATCTTCATAAATATTTAATAATAAAATCTGGGTAGTGTCAGGAGATATGAAAGGGATTGGTTTGGTGGGATTGCCCATGCTATTAATAAAACTGTTCATAAAAATGGGAACAATGTCTTATTTTTCCCTCAACACATTTCCTAGAAGCAAACAGCTGTTCACAATCCCTCTATACACTGTTCTTTTCACAAGGATTTTGAGCATTCAGAGAAGTAAGCATTTTTTAAAAATCTTATCAACATTAATGTCTTGTTCTGGGTACAGTTCTAGTCTCTTTCTACATGTTTCTTCTTTTTTAAATCCTCACAACACTCTTCCAAGGTAAGTACTACCAATAGTAATATTATTCCAATTTTATAGGCAAGTGAACTCACTGGCTCACCCAACATCCCAGTAGGCTGCTGGGGAAGCTAGGACTGGATCCCAAGAGATTCTGATTCTGAAGCCCATGCCCTTTCTAATTCCTATTGTTCCTCCTCCCATTCTCCATCCATCCAGCACTGGAAGTCCATGACTTTATATTCCAGGATATTTGGAAGAGATGCTCAGAAGTCAGGAGGCCAGGACAGTACCTGGAGTTCATGTTTCTAGGCTGATGTAAATGCTCAGGATTTAGTACAAATTTCAGGAGCAGCCAGGAGGCAGGATGGTGCTGGCTAACAATTACCTGGGTGCACAACTGAAACTGTGACCACTGCCATGCAGAGCCACTGTATACAGCCAGCCAGATGCCCCAAAACTTCCATCCTAAAAAGAATGGCTGCTTGAATAGGAGTGATGACCTCAAGTTGCGCCTGGTTTGGGATCAATCCACAATTGTCACTCAAACTTTTGCTTTAGATTTTCCAAAACCTAGGGAGAAACTAGAACTACACCTATGAGAATCAAGAAAATGATTTAAAATCACCCTTTTAAAGTGTACAATTGAGTGGTTTTTAGTATATTCACAAGGTTGTGCAACCATCATCACTATCTAATTTCATAACGTTTCATCACCCTCAAAATAAAACCCATACCCATTAACAGTTACTCCCATCCCTAGCCTCAACCACATTTACCCTTGGAAAGGATAATCTATTTTCTGGCTCTATGGATTTGAGTTAATTTTTCTGTATGGTATGAGGTAGGGGTCCAACTTTATTCTTTTGCAAGAGGACATCCAGTTGTCCCAGCACCATTTGTTGAGAAGATCATGCTTTCCCCCACTGAATGGCCTTGAGAGCCACCAACAGACTGTAAATGTAAAGGTTTACTTACAGACTCTCAATTCTAGTCCATTGATCTCTCTGTCTGTTCTTATGCCAGTATCACACTGTCTTGAATACTATAGCTTTGTCGTTAAGTTTTAAAATGGGGAATTGTTGGGGTTCCCTTTGTCGCTCAGTGGGTTAAGAACCCAACATGGTATCCATCTGTGAGGATGTGGCTTCAATCCCTGGCCTCTCTCAGTGGGTTAAGGATCCAGCATTGCCACAAGCTGCAGCACAGCTTGAGGATGCAGTTCAGATCCTGCATTGCTATGGCCATGAAATAGGCTGGCATCTGCATCTTCAATTCGACCCTTAGCCCAGGGTCCATATACCACAGGTATGGCCCTAAAAAAAATAAAATAATAAAATAAAATGAGGAAGTGTGATTCTTCCAACTTTTGTTTGACTTTTTAAATATTTTTTCAACTACTCAGAGCTTCCTGCAATTCCATATAAATTTGAGGATCATCTTGTCCACTTCTTCAAAAAAACAGAAGTTGTGATTCTGATAGGAATGACATTAATCTGTAGATTACAGGGAGTATTTCCATCTAACAATGTTAACCTTGCAGTGCATGACTATGGGAAGTCTTTCCAGGTATTTAGGTCTTCCTTAATTTATTTCAATTATATCTCATAGTTTTCAACTTAAAAGCCTTGCATTTCTTTGGTTAAACTGATACATAAATATGCTATTTTTTGATTCTGTCGTAAATAGAATCATTTAATTTCATTTTCAGATTTTGCATTACTGGTACATTGAGATACGATTGATTTTTGTTTATTGATTTTGTATCTCAAAACTTTGCTAAACTCATTTCTAGCAGTCTTAATTGACTTTTTAGTGCATCCCTAGGACTTTCTATATTCTAGATCATGGCATCTTCAAATAGAGACAGCTTTCTTATTATTCCCATTTGGATCACTTTTATTGACTTTTCTTACCTAATTACTCCCCTGCTAGAATTTCTAGTACAATGTCCAATTGAAGTAGTAAGTGCAAACATCCTTGCCTTGTTCCTGCTCTTAAAGGGAAAACATTATTTTTTACCATTAGGCATGAAGTTACTGTGAGATTTTCATAGATGCCCTTTATTAAATTCTGCAATTGTCTTTTAAATGTGATAACCACTACCAGTTGGTTTCATTTGCTAATCCCCACATACGTCAGGAGTTGTTTGAAGCTATGCTGGTGTCATCAAAGTTCTAGATAACAATGTTTTGTTTTATATCTATATAACATGTTTACACCTGCATAATGATGTCCTCCTAGCTTTTAATAGACTAACAGGCAAATATAATCCATCTTGGTAAAGCTGAAATAGTTTAGAAAAGATATCAGAAAACTTAGCAATTTCTTGTTTGACAAAGTCACCTTGTCCACCTTAGCATTTATTCTCCTCTCAATAACATGAGGGGAAATTGCCTCTACTTTTACTTTCTAACCAAGTATGTAACTATCCAATGATAAGAAGGGATGGTAACTTTAGAGTGCTGTGCACATCAGAAGGTGATGATGTTGATGATGAAGAGCATTCAGGTAGAAAATAGAGAGGTCTGTCAGATTTCCCCTCTGCCAAGTGGCCAAACAAGCTAAAGATGTGCTCTCGATCTATGATTTTCATATTCTGGGTGCAACATGCATGTGACAAATGTTTCCATGAATAATAGGACATCAAGTAAGAAGAAGGATCCCTAGAACAGGCAATGTTCTTTGGGACTGTGGAGAGCATAGTAAGAAAGGATGGAGGCTTGTTTCCCTGCACACCTCCAGGGAGGAAGGTAACATTCACCACAACCCCTAAGGGCCCATGCCCCTTTACCTCCCAGCTTCCACTGCGGTGTGCAGTGAGGCCATGTGCTGTAAGGAAAGGCAGGTGGAAGCCCTTCGTCTTTGTCACTAGATGATGCAGGGCACCTGACTCAGGGTTCAGTGCCTCATCCTTCCCTCCCATCCAGGTTGTGTTAGGGTGACTGGATGCCACTTAGCCCACCAATGGGATGAATTCACAAGCCGTTAGTTCACCAAGAGCTTTCTGGAATGAAACACTTTCTTTGGGTTGATCATCCATGAGGGGACCCAAATGTAGCATCTTCTATGAAGAAATTTGATGATGTTCCCTCACTGAGAGCAATGCATGTTCACAAAGTAACTGTGAAGACAGGCCTTGTGGCTTTTTTAAAACTATTCACTGTATGTATGTATGTATGTATGTATCTTTTTAGGGCTGCACTTATGGCATATAGAAGTTCCCAGGCTCGGGGTCAAATCCGAGCTGCAGCTGCTGGCCTAAGCCACAGCCACAGAAACACCAGATCCAAGCTGCATCTGCAACTTACACTGAAGCTCATGGCAATGCCAGGTCCTTTAACCCACCCAGCAAGGCCAAGGATCAATCTTTTTATTTTTGCTAGCATTCACTCAAGACTTTCATGCTCCCTCTCTCTCTCCCTCTTGTTCTTAACAAAATGGCATATTTTTTCCTAGAAGTTTCTGAAATATAGCCTGTGAAATAACCCTGCCCAAGGATAGAAGAAACTAAGTGATACGAATAATGCTCCTTTCTGTTTTTTGGAAATATTTCTCTGGGAATTTCTTCCTCTTTGCCTGCCTTGTCTGAAAAAAACCAAACAAGAAAATGGAGATCAGATTCTAGCAGCATGTTCTCCATCAGCACAGTTCACAGAAATATGTGAGCCACTTCCGTTGTTTTTGGTTGTCTAGTAGCCACCTCCAGAACAGTGAAAAAAGGAGCCAGTGAAATTAATGTTCTTAACATACCTAATTTAACTCAATATATCCAAAATATTATTTCAACATATAATCAATATAAAAATCATTGTGATATTTTATATTGACACAAAAGCTGGTGAGTGTGCCATCTCAACACTTACAGCACATCTGAATTTCAACTGGCCACATTTCCAGTGCTCTGTAGCCGCATGTGGCTAGTGGCTTCCATACCGAACATTGGGCTGCACTGTTCTAGGTTCTGGGTCCACTCAGTTAGAACCACACGCTATGGCCCCTGGCAGGAGGGTGTGATGGATTCAAGCTGACCTGGCCCACCAGCTGCCACAGGATTGTGAGTCACTTTGAGCAAATGACTCTAGCATACCTGACTTCGGTCTTTCTCATCTATGAATGAGAACAGCGTTGCTATCTCATAAGTCTATTATAAGAATTAAGAAAATTGCTGGCTCCAAAGTCCCAAATGCCTCATCAATGAGTGTCAGTGATCATTCTCAGTAACAGCAGTCACAGCATCAAGTTAGAGATCTGGGAGATGACAGGCCCACACTGTGCGTGCTTATCTCAGGACATGGCAGAAGAGTTGGGAGGGATGTTTAAGAACATCCAGTCCCAGCCATTCATTACATCAGCAAGAACGCCGAGGCCCAGAGAGAGGAAGTTATCCCCAACACCATGAGCCACATTAGAGGGGAGCCCCGACATCCAGTCACAGGTCCACACACACTCCTCCACCTCCTGAGGACATGTGCTATGCCTCAGACATCACTTTTGCCTATTTTACTAATTTTTTTTTAATTGAAGTATAGTTGATGTACAATAGTATATAAATTACAGGTGTACAATCTGGTGATTCACAATTTTCAAATTGTGAATTTTACACTCTGTATATAGTTATTATTATTTAAAGTGAGATGAAAGTTCTTCCTTTTTATGTATATATTGTACTATTAGTATATAACATAGAAATAATTCTCATAATATAAGTATAGTCTGGTATGTAGTATAAAACATAGTATAGTGTAGTATGATATATACTATATATTATAAAATGAATATAAGACAATAGCTATCTGTATAAGCACCTTCTCATACATTCCACATACGTAACAAACATATTCAGGAATACCCTGAGGAGACGGATGCTATTTGTAGTAAAAACAAAAGGTGTAAGAAGGAATCATAGCGTGAAATCAGTGCAGGACAATGCATGAGTAACATCAGGAAGCCTTTGTTAAGTGTATCATCTATTGATAGACTAAAATAGCCTCCCTAGGGACACAGAGGAGGCCCTATGAGACATTTCGGCCAGGACAAGGCACTGCTAAGCACAGAGAAAAACCAAGTGCCCCCTCTCAAGTTGAGTCTATAGTGTAGAACAGCGCTTAAACCAGAACAGAGCATGCATCTGTGTGCAGCAGCCGCACCTCGGCACCCAGCCTGATGAGCTGAGCCACAGGCTTGGAAACTATGAGGGGCACCTTAAGAGATGTTATGTCAGAACCCACAGCAGGGCGGGGAGCACGAGTGCAATTACTTGCTGCACGGTGGGATATGTGGTATTCTCAGTGTCTCTGGGTTTCTGTGAGGCGTGTGACAAGGTGACATGTAGAACTTTTTGATCAATCTGAAGATGACAGGGCAAGATCCTCATGGGCCCATTATAAAAGCCTTGATAGTGGATTGAACAATACCTCACAAAGGAGAGTGAGGGATGTGGACCCAAGGGAGCTCTTTAGGAGCTGTGTGGCCTCCTTAAATAAATATAAAGATGGACTGTGATGTTCAGAGGCACTAGGGTAGAAAGGTTGCCTGACAAACTCACTAAATTGATTTGGAAGCCATTATAGATATACTGGATATTAAAAAAATCACAAATCACGTCCCAAATGATGATACAGAAATTGTGAGGATACCAAGATTAAACAACAGTAATAGCAACTCCCTGGCCCATAGTAGGAATGAAATGTTTGCTCGTTAGATTAATGGATGGAATTAATTAATAGCAGATATTAAAAATGAATTAAAATTGAACATAAACATTAAGTGTATCAGAAGTGCAAAGGTTACATCACATTAACTGCTGTGACCTCCACTATGTGCCCAATTTCAGTCAGCAGATCCAGGAGGTGATATATCACCTTGTGCCTGGTAAGACCCTGCCTCCAGGGTCAGGTGGGCTTCTGGGCACCACAGTGCGAGAAGAATTTGAGAAATGGACTGTGTCCAGAAAAGAGGGATCCAAATGAAGTTACATCACAGCTTAGTGGCTGAAGGACCGAGGAAGGTTTAGAAAGAGGAAGAGAACTGGGGTTAGGTGATGTTTGGACTCAAATTCCTGAAGGGTTGTCCTGAGAAACAGGACTCTCCTTGCTTAGGGTGACTTGAAAGGACAGAGTCATGGCTAGTGGAACAAATGGCAAAGGGCGGATAGTGTCTTAACATAAGGAAGATATTTCCGCTGGTTGCAGTTGACAACAGTGAGATGTACTCCTCTGAGCTCTCTAGCACTGCAAGTGTTTAATAAGAGGTTGAACTGTTAGTTTCCGTGTTTGGTACAAGGCAATTCGGATTCATGCAGGGGGTGGATGATCAGATTGGTTTGTGTCCTCCCCAAGGTTCCTGTAGAGGAAGGCAGCCACCTTGCTGGCCCAGACACAAGAAGCCACTGCCAGCAGAGGGCGCTCCTACTGGTGATCAGAGGGCCGGCTGCCTGGACCACTTACTGGCTGGTATTGACAAAGAATGTGTATATACGTATAACTGAGTCACTTGGCTGGACAGCAGAAATTGACACAACATTGTAAATCAATTATACCTTAATAAAAATTTTTTTTAAAGTGGTGGGATTTGGAGTGAAAACACATGTCAGGGTGCTGGTCACCAGGTCCAGAGATAAGTCGATAAAGTAGGCAGGGCCCAGGGAGAAGAAATTTGTTCACCTGAGCTAGGAGACCATAAGTTCCTACCACTGACACAAATGCAAAGGCCTGCAGGCCACAGGCAGCTGCGGTCAATGAGTAAAGTGGACCAGGAGGGACAAGGGGAGAGCTCAGAGCCCCTCTGATGGGGACAGCAGCCACTCAACTCCAGGCCACCCACTCTTCCCCTTTCTCTGTCCACCATGTCAACAGTTCTTTCTAGACAACAGTCCCTGCATTTCTCATATTTCCACATTGTTTGGAAAGTTTTTCTTTACACCTTTCTCTTCAGGCCTGCCTTCTAACCCCCATCAACCCACCAATGGCTCCCATGAACAGCCACAAACTCCTGGTTTTCTGATGGGCACCTGCAGGCAGTGGAGGCCAAAAGCTCCCCCGCTTACCCCCTGCTTACCCTTGGTGGCAATTGGCTGCTGAGAAACGAACCCCTGGCTCTATGCACATCTAGTGCTAAGCGGTGAGGAGAAGCCAATCAGCCCTACAGGCAAAAAACATCTTTTCAGTGCCAGCCTCTCTGGTTTCCTTCGTGGCTTTTCACCTTTACACACGGTAAGGTGAAAATTCCTCCGCGGGTTTCCCTGGGGGTGAGCCCAGTTGAGTCACACCTGGATTGCAAGGTTAGGCTCAAGCGTCCTGCTTCCCGTGGGTTTAGCAAACACAACAATCTCAAGTGTCTTTCCCACAGGGGAAAAGGGGGTGAAATGAAGTGAGACAGATTCAATCTGCCAGGGCCAAGTCTCTGGTCTATGTCAGTCACACCAGGCAGCCAACTTTTTACAGAGACGTCTGGGCCTGGCTGGTGCATGTTTCAGCTTTATGAAATGTGCCCATTTCCCTCTGTTCCCTCCTGTGCCCTGGCAATGGTGGTGCTTCTGCTGGTGCTCCAACCTGTGAGGGAGTCCAGCTTATAGAAGTGTGCAGCCCAGCACCGGGCTTTCATCTGTGGATCGAGCCAGCAGGCTCCACATCACCCAGAATCATCAGCACAAGGTCTGGAATAGTGCACACCAGGAAGAGAGTCAGGGTGGCTCTATCTGGGGCCAGGAGGCTGACAGGGGAGATGAAGAGCTGAAATTCCCCCCAAGCATCAGGACAGGGAGTCTCCCTCTCTCTCTCTCTCTCTCTCTCTCTCTCTCTCTCTGTCTTTCCATCTCTCTCTCTCTCTCCTATACATAAAGGCATAAGGATCATGCTTCTAAAAGGTTCTCTGATTTTTTTGAACCACATGATATTTTCAGTGGATAAACCGTCTGTTTCTGATTAAAAGAGGCCATAGCTCAACAGACTTTACTTGTTACAAACTCACTTTATTTCATTTTTTCTAGGCAGCCAGTACCCCCAAATGAGCACCCCACAATGCTCATTTGTATTTGACAGAGCAGCAGGACTTATGTTCCACCCTTAAATTTCTCCATGACAGGGCCCTGAAAACTAGACAGCGCATCAGAAGAGAGGCAATGACAGCCAACGAAAGAGGGGCCAGGGCAGGACTCCAAAGAGAGTCGCCTACAGACTGAGGGGGACATTCATCAAAATCCAAATTGCCCCCCAATATTCCAACACGACAGGCAAGCCCCAGTTGGAATACTTTATTTTAGAGGGAAAAAAAGTAAACACATCACCCAGCTGCGATGCTATACTTTTTAACAAATTATTAAGTAAACATTTCTGCCAAGCAGAAAAATGAAGAGAGCCTGTAGTTTCCAGATTTGTTTTAATAACAGAGGACTCCTCTATTTGTGTTATGAGGATCTAACCCAACTAGACAGGTACAAAGCCAAGGCCATCACTCTGCTTCCCTTTCCTATATTGAGGTCTGACTATTTCTTATTTCTAGGAATTATTGAATTACCTTAGAGGCACATGATGAATTGAATTAATTATTCACATGAGAGGGCACAGGTAAAACATCAGACAGGATGCTGAAGCTTAATGGGAAAAACTGCTCAGAGGTCCAAAAATGTACCGTTTGTATAGGGCACAGGGTGGGGTTGGGAGTGGGACCTAATTTGTGCTGATCAAAAGCACAAAAAGTTGACAGATAACCCAAATACCAATTGTTAATATGATCTGAAATGTCTCACACTCCCCTGGACATGGTTGGCATATTCTTTTTTTCTGAGCTGACCAAATGCAAGCCAGGAGGCTGCTTGCTGTGAGCTGCCCACTTGATAAGCCCTGGTGTTGTTCTGGCTCAGAGGATGAGACAATGATGGGAAATGATGAACAAATAGCAGAAGAATCAACCAAAGATTTTTATCGTCACCCACCACCAATAGTTAATATGCTCACGACTTTGGTGAGCCACCACCCAATGTGGAATATCTAGCAATCAGTACTTTCTTTCTTTTTTTTTTTTTTTTGTCTTTTTGCTATTTCTTGGGCTGCTCCCGCAGCATATGGAGGTTCCCAGGCTAGGGGTCAAATCGGAGCTGTAGCCACCGGCCTACACCAGAGACACAGCAACGCGGGATCCGAGCCACGTCTGCAACCTACACCACAGCTCACGGCAACGCCAGATCGTTAACCCACTGACCAAAGGCAGGGACCGAACCCGCAACCTCATGGTTCCTAGTCGGATTCGTTAACCACTGCACCACGACGGGAACTCCAGTACTTTCTTTATAATAATTTACTGATACAGGCAACAGACACTGGATTTTTTCTTTTTTTTCTTTTCTTTTTTTTTACAGAAGAAGCTATTTCAAAAGATGTGTTAACCATGTCTTTTATTTTCTTCATATACTATCTGTTGATGTCTTAGGGCTTTGCCGACCCTGGAGGGACTGCCCCTCTGAGGGTTAAAAGATTCCTAGAGGTAGCCAACAGCTTGACTTTGGGCACATCTGTCCAAGTCATTTTTTAAATTATAATAATATATATTCATTGTAACAAATCAATTAGTAAGAAAGGCTTATAATACGAAGTGACAGTTTCATACCAAATGCCTCCATAGCTCAGAATCAGCCTAGAGAGATTGTTCACTCCTTCTGTTGGTGATTGTTCTGAGGGATCTCCCCATAACTCCAAACAACATGTGTTACCCACCTATCAATCCCCATTCTGCTGGAGATGGAGTGGTATTTGGTCCCCTTCCTACCAACCTTCCCTCCTCTGCTCTTTGAAATGCTAGAGAATCATGCTATTATTTCTAGCACTTGTACCATAATATCGTAACTTCAAATAACATGCTCCACCTGTACCTCTGGTTCCATTTACTTTCCACACCCTCCTGGACACTCCACTTTGTACAATGAGCGTATGAGTTTCTGGGCACTTTCTGCTTTTCTTCTCCCTTTCCCCACTCTTCAAGTCATCTCAGCCATCCCATCTCTGCCAGCTGTGCATTTATTAGTCCCAATTAATGTGATTAGCTCACACATTCCTGCTCAAATTCCAGGTCCGACATCAGCATGCCACAAAAGCCAGACCAGGAGCTCTTGAGAAGGGAACTGAGGCAAATTTCCAGTAGTGATTTTCTCTGCTCTGCTGAGGAAGCCAGCCAATTCTTTGATGCCTCCAGTGCTTAAGTCCTTTTCTTTCATAGGCTTAAAACAAGACAAATGGAATCAAAGAATTCCACGTACGTGAAACAGTGGATAAGACCCCCACAGCTGTCCACATGCAAAGCAGAAGATTATTTCAATCTGCCCTGCCTCTCGAGAAGTGCAGTGACTGGGTGGATGGGACCCTCTTGTGGCTTGCATCCCATAACATTGTCACTACCAGGGACAGACTGATGTCCTCTGGGCCCTGCAGTTGGGGAAGGAACACTTTATATGGATTCTTTCCATGCCACACAACTCTCATAAGTGTCTTCACTCTTGTGTTTTTGATGGGTATATTTGAACTTAAGTTATATTTTGCAGTTTTTAAAGGGGCAAAGGGAGAGATTGCATAATTATTCACCTCTCTGGAGTAAAATGTTCTAATTTACTGATAATAAAATTCAACCCACTCTTTTCTTTAACATTCTTAGTAGTCACATTTGAATCCCTTTACTGGTCTTGCAATAAAACCATGACTACCCCAGAAACGTTATTTACACGTAGCTTGGAGGTGCACTAATAAACCCTAGCAAAGATTGTTCTATGTCTTGATCTGTCCACACATAGCACCCCTTCCCTTTTTTTTTTTTCTCTTCTCTCTGAGAAGTGCTCTCTTACTTTTGGACTCTAATCCTCCTAACCAGGAAAACTTTATCGTTGTATTTTATTTTCTTCCAAATATTCATTGTCAAGAAATAAAGTGAACCTAGACACATGATGCTTTATATTACTATCCTATTCAAAGAAGGACAATCTAAGAGCAGCAGCCTGAGGGAGCGCCCCCTACATGGGACAAGATGTTTCACTAAGGGATTTGCACCTGTCAGCTCCTCGGGTTGGAGTCTAAAAACAACCACCTTGTTATTCTCATTTTACAGATGAGGGCCCAGGAGATTCAACAGTTTGAAGTTAAAACTGTGCCCAAGGCCAGGTCGTAATTCTGGTGGGAAGCATCTTCACATCACCTCTGCTGAACACCATGCAGGGTGATTTAGAACCTTGGACCAGCGTGACATACTTAGCAACACCAACCCAACTTTCATATACTTTATTAAAACTGTGTCACCATGTACAACAAATCATTGTGCTAGATTATGATGGCAGTGGAGACACTTGAAATAGCAATTCACTGCTCTTGGCAAATGATCACTCTGGTTGATAAACCTTGAATTTTCTTCTACCACTTCCTCAGAAACCCCTCTAAGCCTCACAGCATGAGAGGTTATGGTTTTTAACGGGAGTGGGGAGACGGGGGGTGGGGTCAAGGAAGAGATGGTCTGGTTACTTAAAATATCTCTATTTCTTAATTTTTCCATTTATTTACTGACAGTAATAAATACAGAGACCTGGAATAATGCCAAGCAGGTGTCAGACAATATGGTTATTTTTGTCCTGGTGCACTTTTTGATGCCTAGATGGAATTTTTTAAAGACTACATTACGGGCACACTAAGTGCTTTGATCTGGAAGGAAGATGGAAGCACTGGGCACCTCCACAGCAGTGGGCATCTCTTCTACTCCTGCTGCCCACCACTCCCCCAAAGACTCCCTGCGGTCCTGTCTTAAACATTGACACTGCCTTGCCCTCATCTGGCACAGACCTTATTATTTCCTTATTGGGGCTATTATAAAATCTTGGGGTTGGTTCTTCTCTCAAGGATCACCACCCACTAGACAGTTGCCATTTTGTGCAAGAATCTAGGAACATTTCAGGCTCTCAATTTATTTCCCTTTTTTCATTATTCAAGCCTTGACACCCCATGCTAGCTCTTGGTTCCTCACTCTGCCCAGTTCCCTTTGCTGGCCCCAGCCTTCCTTGCAGAGGGCTCAGGGCCAACAGATTTCTGACACTGGGAGATTAATTAGGTCCAGGGAAGCTGGAAGCAGGTGGCTATGAGTGACTTGGCCATTCGTTGGCTGCTCTTTCTCTAAGATAGAAGGCAAACACACACAGACACACAAACACACAAACACACACACATCCCTAGTGTCATTGTGACCACCACAACCCATAAGGCCATGGCCACAGGAATCTTAACTCCAATAAGAACACGCAGCTAGGTTAGCTGCATCTTAAGTAAAGAAGCACAAGTCAGTTAAACCAGCTCTGGGGAATCAGATTCATTGACCACACATAGTTCCAAGAAACAGATCACAGGCTCCAGCCTTAGGGCATGTCTGTCAGTAAGTCTAGCTCGATGCTGAATCATTTCGATCATTTCATTTCTACTAATTAGGCATCTCTTGCTCAAGCTAAAAATAGCTGGATAACTATCTGCTGAGGTGAGCAGTAATAACAACAGGAACAGTAATAATTGATTTGCTTTGTAATCTACAGATCTAAAAACCTCTAGCTATTTGTTTATATAATTATGTATTCATTCATCCACGGAGAATTTTAGGCTCAAAAGATAAGTAAAGCTCTAGGCTGGGGGCCGTCTTACAGAGAAGGCTCTTGCTAGGAAGACTGAAGAACTCAAAAGTCTGGGGCACACTATCAACACAAGGGTTCACAGCCTGCAGTTAAAATGCCAAGACGGAAGTTACACCACATGCCATGGGAACAGCGTGGGGAGCTCAGGAACTCTGTTTCTTGATGAGTTCCTTCAAGTTTACCCTTAGCTCTACAACACTCACTCTCTTTACCTCTGGCAAGGTTATTTACCCAACACCAAGGATTTTCCAGGAACTCCAGAAAGACTCAGGCAGGTCAGGTCAGGCTTGTGTTCAGAGGAGGAAGTGGGCTTGCAGCTCAGGGGCAGACAGGCCTGCCAATAGCCTCTCACTCAGGGAGAACTCTGCCCACAGCCTCCCACCCCTGAGCTGGGGGGTGGACATCCCAGGGTGGACCAGGGAAAGAAATGAGTTCAGCAAAACCCCACATGATGAGCAGAGCCTGTGTCCACAACATTTCAGTAAGTAATTTTAATACACAATTGCGTAATGTGGTGCAGAAAAATCATCTCTGGGGATGGATTAAACATGCCCCAGCTGTCATCAGCTGAAAGACTTTACCCTGGATGCTCAAGTTCTCTAAAGAGCTGGGCCTTTCACAATCAGATTGTTAAAATGCTTCAGGAATTCCCTCCAAGGTGCCAGGGCTTCTCTGGGAAAAGATCCAAAGTGCGGGTCAGTCCCCTAGGCACATGCATTCCTAGCCCGGGCTGTAAGATTTGTGCCAGCATGGTGCAGGCACAGTGCACCTGCCATCTCTGCTCATTACTCCCAGGCCCAGGGCTCTGACATGGGGGATGGGCATCAGTGCTGGTGCCCGGAAGGCCTTCCCTGACCCTCTGCTCTCTCCCTTCTTTGTTTTAACATGTTCTTGGGATTACAGAATTGGCACATGCTAGACTTGGAAAACTGATGAAATGAAGGACATTTTTTCTAAACCACACCACCCAGCAAAAATTCCAGTAAATATTTTAGTGACTTTTCTTGCAATTTTCAAAGCCATGTTGTATAGAGAGAGAGATTTTGCGGGAGAGAGGGCAGGCTAGGGATTATGTTCTAGACCTAATTTGTCTTCTCATTTTTATATTACACAATTAAGTGTTTTCTTATATCAATAGGAGTATACCATCATTTAAACTTTGGTGATATTTTGGGTCATCCTTTTCTAGATAGACCCACACACATTTTACTTTTTCTTTCTATTATACATACTTTCCTTCAATCATTTTTTTCTTTACTGGGCAGGCTTTTATGTTAGCAAATATAGATCTGTGTCCTATGTAAATTTTTGTATAATATTTTATAGAACCGGGGTTACACAATTTCCTTACTCCTTTATCAATAGGCATTTAAACTTTGTCCTTTTCCTTCCTGTTTTAGTTTTAAAAAAAGAGCATCATGATAGGTATCTTAATTATTTCTTTAGAACAGGTCCCTGAAGCCAGAGTTCCTGGAGTCCCCAGGAGTGTGCTTTGAATTTCTGCCCTTGCCCTGCAGGTAGGTTGTAACACTATTCCTAGCAGCAGTTTATGAGCAAGAACATCTATGGTCCTTATTAACATTTAAGACCCCTTTTAATCTACGCTGATTTGGGGCTATAAATTATATCTCACTAGGGTGTTTTTCATATTTATTGGTCATTTGCATTTCATTTTATTCAACTGGAATTGCCTGTTTGTGTTTTCTCCCTGCTTTTAAAAACTGCTGTTTACCATTTTCTTAATGTTTCATAAGAACTTTTTCTATAATAGCTATGCTAATCTTTTATATGCAGTTGACAAGCCCCTTCCTGCCTACTCCCTCTTCCAAATCTTCCTTATCTCTTAACTTTGTCTCTGGCAGTTTTGGGTTTTATTTCGAACCCCATTTTTAAAAATATATTAACATCTATTGATCTTCTCCTTATAATATTTCAGATTTTGGTTACGTGCCTAAAAAGAACTCTGACAACTCAGATTTTCACCTGACTTTTCCCTCTCTGTTTACTTCTCTCACCTTGATGGTTTCTTCTTTTTTAAAAACTGTAAAATATGTAGCCATCTGGAATTCATTTTGGTATGAGGTATGAATTTAACACTATTTTCCCCTGACACGATTAGTAGGTTGTCACAACACGTTCCCTGGCTAGTCCTTCCATTTCCCATAGATTTAAGGAAACAACTTTACACGCATGCATCATCCCAGTGCTTCTGTGGCACTTCTTGGGGCCATGATGAGAGATGGGGGATCTCTGTGCTCAGCCTATTTGCTGCTAGTTGAGACAGCTATTCTTTCAGATGAAAACTCTGGAATATATACACACACTGTGGGGATGTGAACTCATATTTTATTCTATTTGCAGATCACTTTACAAAGTACGATAGTCTCAAACATAATATATATTTTGTTTCTTTACTTCCAATACTTATATAATTTGTTTATTACTCCTTCTTTCTGGAAGTATCTAAAATGTGACGCCACAGCAATGCTGAGACATGATACTGAGAGAGGACATCCTTATTTTACTCCTGACTTTACCACAGACTCCTCTGTGTTTTACAGCTAAGCATGATGAGGGCAGGGTATTTCTAACAAATATTCCCCACAATGTGGGGAGGATACAGGACCAATTGTTTAATTTCATTATCTGCCTGAACAATAAATGAGATTTTATTTTTTTGGATTTTCTCCTTCAACAAATGTCATTAGTTAACTATAAATTACATTAACATACTTCATGCTGATAAACTGTTTCTGTATTCCTTGGAATAAATCTGGCTAGTTCATGTTACTTTGTTCTTGGCTAGTTCATGTTACTTTGTTCTTTGAATGTGTTCCTGGGTTTAATAAGAAAACACCTCATTAATAAATGTTACATCTATAATCATAACTGCAATTTTTCTAAAGGTGCTTTTTATTTTTGTTAAGTTTGGGCTTCAATGTGATATGAGACTTATATATAACCAGTTGAGACACTTTCTAAAAAATTCTATGCTTTGGAACCTTTAAAATAGCATCACATCTAACTGTTTCACCAAGGTCTGAAAAAAAATCATCTGTGACCTATGCTATTTATATGGAATTTGGAGGAGGGTGGAGAGTAATGTGCATTTTTTAAAAGCCCTCCCTTCTTGGGGGTAGGGTCCTTTGATAGTTTTACTATTTCCATGTGACTTAATATTATTTTTTGCCATTACTTTCTAATTTTATTACATTATGGTCAAAAAATAAGGCTTGAGAATTTCTACTTGATTTAAAGAAGAGTTTATGAAAGCTTTGGGGATCACTGTTTATAAATATTTCATTAATATGCTAAAATTTTTAAAGGATGTACTTTACCTATTTGTGACTTACAAAATTTCCCTTGTAGCTAGTATGGCAAATGTTTTTATTATATTATCAGGCCTTCTGTGTCTTTATTTTTAATCTCTTTGATCTGCAAAATTCTGTGAAATGTGTTAAAACTTTTTGATACCAAATAATTTCAGTTCCTTAAGTGTTTAACATTTTTTGCCTAATTTCTTTTGAAACTAGTATTTGAAATGCAATTTTCATGACTATAATGTCTTAATTTTTGATTGTGTATTTTATCAATAAACATATTTTTCCCCATTTACTATTTTAGACTTTTTTCTATATAAAATTTATCTGCTAGATCCTTACCAATCTCCTAAGTGTCAAAGTATCAACCTTTCTCTTCCATTTCTTTAGGAACATCTAGGTTTTGCTTTTGAAGTACTCAGAGCTCCATGGGCTTTGAGTAGGGATGTTTATTTAGCTTCCTTATTTTTTAATGTGTTCTGATAACTGATAAGTTGCATCATATTCCTATTTCATCTTTTATAATTATCATGTTTCTAATATTGGTTTCATCTTCTTTACTTTCAGTGGGTTGATCCAACAATATTTTTTCCTTTTGTTTGTTTAGAATTTGGCAAGTTACAGATTCAATTTATATTTTCCAGTGGTTACCTTTCATTTTGTAAAAACAAAACACAACATGAAAACAACCTTGATCTTATATTTCCCTGTAATTGTAAAAAATGAAATGGTTTCCATGAAACAGACTTTATTTCCCTCCCGCCTGCCTTCCTCTATCAGATCTGGATGTCCTACAGTTGGAAAGACAGCCGGGGAGAAGTCTGAATCTGCCCTTGTTTGGGGGAAAATTAGTTTCAGTGCGGTTTTGCTTTTGCCACAGAGATCCTACTCAAGAACGAAAAATGATGAACTGAACACACCATAACATAAAAGGGGATAAACATGTTCCAATCCTGTGTTTCTTTTAGAACTATTTTGTTCTTCTTTTAACTGATGTGGGTACAGAACTGAGCTATTTATGAAAGCTCCTTGCTTTTAGAAGTATGTGCAGCATGGCAATGTTGTTTGTGGAGTTTGTGGTACATGTTGGGCACCTGGGGTGTGTACTTTTTGGTGTATGTGTGGTTTGTGTACGTGTGTGATATGTGTATGCAGTGTGTGTGTGGTGTAACATGTGTGTTGTGGGAATTTGATGTAAAGTACTATGTGCCTGGTGTGTGTGTATAGTACAACAGGTGTATGTAGCATGTCTGGTATGGCGTGTGTGTAGTGTGTCTAGTGTGACAGGTCTGTGATGTGTGGTGTGTGTTTTAGTGTGTGATGTATGTGTCTGGTTTACTGTACATGTATAGCACATGTGGTATGTATGGTGTATTGAGTATGCAGATGTATGTTAATGAGGTTGTATGTGTGTGCAGCAGGTGTGGTATGTGGGTCACGTGTATTCTAATCTTGTGCTAAAATGCATTTTTTTCTCCACTCCAGACAGGCACTTGTGGAGACCAGACCAGGGCACTGAAACCTGCCTAGCCTGGCTGTCCTCCCTGGTCCAGCAGGAGGCATCCTCTCAGACATGGCAAACAGAAGCCCAGTTTGTGGGAAATACATGGAAGTGAAGGGAGTGTTCTGACCAATCGTCCCAGGGACCTTGGGCCCTACATGAAGGTCCTGGGTGTCAGGGGTGGACCCCTTTACGTCCTAATCATTCTGAGGCTTCCTCCTGTCATTACTGCAAAGATGGCAAAGGCAGGGACACAAGAGGTGGTCTGGGCAACAGTCCTGGGAGTGATTTGGACAGGCTGGAATCTCAGTGCAGGGGATAGGGGTGGGAGGACTTAAGTTCTCATTCTTGCTGGGTTATAGGGGGGTAGGTGAAGGACAAAGAGTGCCGATGAGGCACACAGGAAAAGGATTTCCCTTCAAACTCTTTGTCTTCATTGTTACTTTTGACTAGTTTGCTATCCTATGGCGTGCTTCTGGCCCGTGAACCCCAAGCCTTCAGGAATTTGGCCTTTGCTGACCTGAGGGGCACCTGAGACAGGTTAGAGTGTCTGATTCAGGGCCCAGTGAAAGGGAGGGGGCCTTTGAGTGCCCCCACACCCTCTCCAAAGCCAGCTTCAGAGGCAGCCCTCTTCCCGCAACTGCAGATGCCAATGCCAACTGACGCAGGTAACCTGCATCTTTGCTTCTGGAAGAGCAGGGGGCAACACAGGGAGCAGGCTGGGCATGGCTGAGGTGGGGCCAGGAGAAAGAGCACTGCCCTGCCCCTCTGCGGACCCTGGAGGCCACCAGCTTAGCCCTGCTCCTGCGAGCAACTAGATTAGCTCTCTTGGACCCACCCCGCTGTCTCTGATTTTTCTCTCATCATTACCATCTTTTTTCTTTCAGTAATTATATAAATACATGAATATACTGTTTTAATATACCGTTTTGAAACATAAATTACACACAAATTAGAAGTCCCTTTTGATACCAATGGCCTGGATTTTACTTCTAGTCCTGGCCCTCCTCTTCAAGCATTATCAGTTTAATGCCTAACCTTTTATACTAATTTTCACACACAAAAATATGTCGTCTTCTTAACACATACAGTATTACATCACAAACTTTCTTCAAATATTCCTTTTCACTCACTTCTGCCTTTTCACTGACCTGGAGGCATTTCCAGATCAGAACATACTAAAATCTTTAATCTTCTTAAACTGCAAAGCAGTGCACAGTTGAATGTCCCCTGACCAGCAGCATCAGCATCATCTGAATAGTTGTTAGAAATGCATGTAGTTAATACCCTATTTGGTAAAGAAAAAAACATATTATTAACAGAACTGATTACGCCACTCTCTCGATAGTTTACATTATAACGTGATATCTACAAAAAGCTGGCCAAAAATCATATAAGGAGCCATGCCTGCACTCAGAATCATATGAAAAAAGCTTAGTTTTCTGTAAGTAAGTAATATTGTCTCAGAGCTGGTTCTCAAAGTAAGTTCCTGACAAACACCATCGACATGACCTGGGAATTTTTTTTTTTTTTTTTGGTCTTTTCAGGGCCGCACCCTCAGCATATGGAGGTTCCCAGCCTAGGGGTTTAATAGGAGCTACAGCTACCAGCCCATACCAGAGCCACAGCAATGCATGATCTGAGCCGCGTCTGCAACCTACACCACAGCTCAAGGCAACGCTGGATCCTTAACCCACTGAACAAGGCCAGGGATCAAACCCGCAACCTCATGGTTCCTAGTTGGATTCGTTTCTGCTGAGCCAAGACAGGAACTCCCAGATCTTGTTGTAGTCCTCAAGCCCTATGCCCAGTAAACTGAAGCCCTGGGGAGGGACCCAGGTGACTAACACATGCTCAGCTTTGACAACCACTGCCCTGAAATGCCAAGGGTAAGAGCGGAAATGTGCTGCAGCCCACTCCCTGGTTTTATAGGTCCGGACACTAAAATCTAGAAGAAAAGCATCAAATCACAGGGAGTTTGGAAGCAGAACTAAGGTTAAGAAGCAGGAATCTCTGTCCTAGGCCTTCCTGCTCCCTCAGGCTGGGGCCACTGCAGACCTGAGTCACCCAGACCCAGGGACCAAACAAAGGCTCCCTCGGAAGTTTGGAGCTTCCCTTTGCAATGTGACTGCTTAGAGAGACAAGCAGGCTTCCTTTGTTTTCAGTGACGCTGAGTTATCACCATCAGAGCAGCTAAACAGAGAGCTCCACCAGAATGAAAGGCGCCAGGAAGGCAGACCTCCTCTGGAGGCTGTGAGGTCCAGCAGCCCCGGAGGAGGACTGGGCTAGAGGCGGGCATGAGGCATACAGGGCTGGGCTCCCGGGAGCACAGCAGGAGATGTGGCTCTGGGAACGGAAGCCAGCCCTTGGACGGCCTTTTCGGACTTCCTGGCTGCCTGTGGTCCAGAGCAGAGACAGAGCTGACCTATTTTAGTTTGCTGTGGAAGAATCAGCTCCTCCCAGACACAAGGCAGCCCTGGGCTTGCTGGACAAATGACTTGATTATATTGACACTCCTTGGGGTCTCTCCTTCTACTCCTTTATCTGAGAGGTGGGGGAAAGCCAAGGCCAAAGCCCAAGCTGTGTCACTGTATTTGAGCGTCAGCAAGGGCAACAGATGCTTCTCCTGGTAGTCACCTCTGGGTGGCAGGTACACCCCAACATCATAGGAGCAGGACCACACTGAATGGGAAGCAAGCTGTGCTTTCTCCTCTTCCCTCCACCCTCCTCCTGGATCTCAACACACCCACTCATACCTGCAAGGACTCATACAAGTACAGTAAAAAGGTGGGGGAAGATAAAAAAGGTGTTGTTTTATATATACACACACACACACACATCTATATACATTTTAGAATATATATCTTTACATTTTACATATAACATGTTTCATGTGTGTATATATACATGTATGTGTATATATATATATATATTATATCACACATGTAGATATATATGTGTATAGAGAGAGAGACATACCTTGGAGACTATAAGGAAGGTTTCAGACACCACAAAAAAAAAAAGAACATTGCTATAAAGTGAGTCACATAAATGGTTTCGTGTCATATAAAAATAAAAAATAATTACGTTTACATGATACTGTAGTCTATTAACTATGCAATAACATTATGACTAAAATACAATGTACAGACCTTAATTAAAAAAATACTTTATTGCTAAAAAATGGTATCATTTGAGACTGTGACATAGTAACATCAAAGATCACTGGTCACAGATCACCAAAACAAATACAACAATAATGAAAAAGTCTGAAATATTGCAAGAATCACCAAAATATAACATAGAGACACAAAGTGAGGAAATGCTGTTGGGAAAATGACACCAATAAACTTGATCCATGGACAGTTGCCACAAACCTTCAATTTGTAAAAACAAAAACAAAAACAAAAACCCACAGTGAAGTGAAGCACGATACAATGGAGCATGACTGTGTATGTCATAGCACATGTATGTAGTAAGTGGTGGAGTCCAGGTGGAGGCCCTTTTGTTTGACTCCAAGGCCATCCCATGTTCTCTAGTAGAATGAAGTTCTTAAGCATACAGACTCAGCTGCTTATCTCCTGAGACCTCAAGCAAGTCACCTTTATTCTTGTGTCTGTTTCCTCATCTACAAGTGGGAAAATGAGGTAGTTATCTGTCAGTTAAAGTGGTGACTTGAACTTTGCCATGTATGCAAAGAGCTTACAACTACATATGCCTCAAGCACCATATCAATGTAGTGATTATTAGTGTTTTCCTCTCAGATAATGAATTCAAATGTACGCCCTCAACTTTCCAGTGTGTCCAGAGGCCCTGAGAGCCCGAAAATGTGGTCTGTGTGCTGACAGACAGGCTTCAGCTCACGTCCTGGCAGCTGGGCTGTGTTCTGAGTGGCTCCTGTACTCTAGCAGCATGCTGTCCTCTAACTAGTCCCTCTGGCTGTAATTTAAAGGGGAAGGTGGGCTCCTCGAATGCTCCCCTGTGGCAGGAGGATGGGAGGGTGGTGGAGGAAAGAAGTGAGGCAGAAAGGAACAGAAGTCCCCACACCCCAGGAAAGAGAAGGCTGAATGGTGTGTCATGACTGGAGAGCATGTAGCTTATCTCTGCCTGAAATTCCAATCTCACCTTTTAACTGAGACACATCCCAACAGAGTCTTGTAGGGAAGGGGACCCAGAGGCCAAGCAGTAGAGAGCCGCTTTATCACTCCCAACCCCCTAGTCACCCGCATGGGCTCCTGGCATCTTTGTGCTCAGCAGCTATCAGGGCACATGCATGAACCAGGCTCTTCTGGAGCCAAGGGTTATTTTCAGAAGGCCTTTGTGCAGGGGGGGGGGGGGGCGGTGAACAGGGCCATGAAAACATAGAGGAGCCTGTGGGCCCTGAGAGACACCTGGCTCCTGCTTCAACCATTCATTGAGGCCACTCATGGCTAAATCTGAGAAATCTCCAACTTACAAAACTCAGGAAAATGATCTCCTCTCTTCCCATTCATGCCTCCAGTTGGCAGCACAGGGCACTGTTAACCATTCCTTTCTTCATCTCATCATCCGTTCCCCCCCTACACCCCCACCATTCCATCTGGCTTTGCCTGGAGAAGAGGTGCCACATCCTAGATCACTTGACATAAGACCCAGAGAACTTCTTAAGGGATCTCACATCCCAGCCAAGCAAAAGCTGCCAGCTGTGTAGGAGAATCCTGGGCTTCTTGGCTTTCCTGGCCCCGGGCTCCTTGGTTGTATTGAGACGTTTCCACTGATTACTGACAGATGTTCATGGAATAAAATAGGGAAACAAGCCCTCACCAAGTCCAGGTAGTGGGTACAAAGCACAAACTGCAAGGATTTCAGTCACTAGGTTCTCAGTGTGGTGGTAGGTACAGAGAGGAGAATTCTCAAGCCGAGTGGGGTTGAGAATGAACATGCTTTGCTCTTGCTTTACCAACACCGCATCCTCCAATACGATGGATCCCGGGTTTGCTCACAAGGACCCTCTCTGCAGATGCACTTTGCTGGTCCTTGGAAGCCCTGCCATTTTGCTTATCCACATGCTCTTGGATGGTTTTATGAGGCAGGCAATGTTCCACCCTTGTTATTTCCAAAAGCTACAGCTCAGCATGTTTTCTATAAATCACTTTAATAAAAGACACATGAAAAAGTCAAAAACCTCTTTAGCATGTGTGAAATGAAATTAAGAAACAGTTACAAAAATACCAAAGAATCTGGTGGGTGAATCCACCATCCAGGAGAAAAAGGGGATTGATACCTGATTCCTAGGTGAGGTATCAGTTTCCTACCAGGGAGAGTGAAGGCTGCCTTCCAGAAAGATTAGTTATAATGGGGGAAGCAAAGAATGCCAAGAAAAATAATACAGCTTGGTTTAATTAACTTGCTTGAATGCATGTTTTCCTTCTGTCATGGCAGCTCACTAAAGGTTTCTAGCCCGAGTCACTCATCCTTGTACCCTTTACTCTTCTCAGTCTCCATTCAGTCCTGAACTCCTACAGTCCCCTTAGGAAAAGCCCCCATTAAATAAGTTATCCTCGTTATCTTGATGGCCTCACCTGCTCTGGGCAACTTTGTCTTCATTTTGGGTATTTGAGCTTCTGACAAGGTCAGTCTGAGACTCTTACATACTATCAGTGGAGTTGTAAACTTGTGTGAATTTTGTGGAGTGAAATGTTACCAAATCTGTTCAAATAAAATATAGTTCACTCTTTGTCCCCAAATTCCAGTTTTACTAATTTATTATGTAGAAATATATACATGGATACCTAAAGATATATGTATATGGGATCCATGTCAGACTTGTTTACAAGAACCCAACTTTCCATTGAGAGGTGATTCAGTAATTATGCTACAACAGAGAACTGGATTAGTAACAATATTAATTGAAAAGACTAAGATGGTTCTATAGGGACTGACATAGATTCAACAAGATCTTAAGTAAAACACCAAATTTCAACACAATATGTATAGTAAACATTATCTGCATAAAACATACAATATGCAAAGTATCATGATCTGAAAGACTATACCCCAGTGCTGATGTGGTTCTGGGAGTCGGGGAAAGGCATGGTGGGACCACACTTTCCACCGTCCCCATGCAGGATAGTGGAGCATGTTTAACTCTTGCTGCTACCCAGATGGTTCACCAAGATGCTTCCATTCAGGTCCACTTTTCTTCTTCCCCTGGACCTTTCAACCAAGTCCAGACAAACTCTGCTGTCTTTTTCACCTGCTTTAGCACATCTCTTTTCTGATGAAATACACATGCTCAAATGTGGAGAAAGTAAAACTAAGGGGGAAAGGTAAACCATATGGATGGATAATTCATATTTCTATCTGTAATGTTTTAATGATTTTTATGACTTCTTACCATAATGAAGTCATAAACACAATACAAAAGATGGGGGAAAAAAGACAAGAATCAGCTATCTGTTTTACTCATTATATGAGCAGGTTCCCAGGGTACAGCCATCCTGAGGAGGAAGAGCAGCCTAAGACTCCACAAGGCTGCTCCATTGTCACTCGGACCCAGATGCATCAAGCAGGTGCTTTCAAGGTGACACAGACATTCAGCAGAGTTGCGTCCAGCCTCCTGGAGCAATGATGCAAGGCCAGGAGACCTGAACACAAGTGCTTCCATAGGGAGGGCTGGGAGGGACCCATAGCAGCTGGGGCTCTCAGAAGCCAAGTCAGAGCAGCAAGCCTGAGCTCCTCATGGGCCCTCTCTCCCCTGCTACCCCAGAACCTATTGGTAGCAGGGACAGGGGCAGGCCACTGCCAGGGAGGCTCTCTGTGGTTGGGGTGCTGGGACGGCACGGCAGGTGGAGAAAGTGTGTTTTGGAGGCTCCTCCAAGGGGAGCTCCCATGTCCAGGATCTTTACAAATTCACATGCCACCTTCCCACAGTGAAAGGCAGGCTCCAGCCCTCTCAGTCCTGCCTCTGCCATTCCAAGTGTTCCATTCAAACACCCCCCCCCACCACCACCTGCCCTCGGGCACACCTGAGCTCCCTGCGATCCCGGTGCTAAAATCTCAAGGCACCCACGCCCTCTGGGCTCTGTGTGAAGAGTGAGGATTATTTCAAATTCTCTTCCTAATTACTTCTATTTCCTGTGAATTTCTGAACAGCCTTCTTCAGGCCTATCAACTGATATCCTCGTTGGTACCTGCTTTTCCTCTGTGGTCTGAGGTTTAGGTTCCTTAATTGCCTTGGTTTTCAGTTCAGTGCTGCCTTGATTACATCAGTGTTTCTCTGAGAAAAATAGGTTGTCTCCAGTTTTCCAGTTTCCAGTCGGACAGAAGGCTGTCATTCTGATACTTTAGGCCAATTTTTATATATCTATACCAGTTTTGAATCCTAATCCTAACCTTATCACTAACTTCTCCCCAAACCTTGCCCCTCTGTCTTTCTTGGGGCTTCCTGCAATGAGGTACCATGGAGCCCTGCAAAGATGGCTTTTCCAGTGTTAGAATGGAAAGAAGTCCTAGACACAGTGTTAATTCAAAAATGAAGTTGGAGAACAGTGTGTTAAGAAGGATCCCGTTTTCTTAGTCTCCTCACAGGCCCAGGTCTGGGTGTCTTGTATTCTAACCCCTGGGTGCGAAGTCCTGGGTCGCACCTCCATGAAGTCTTTGCGCTGGCTGGCTGACTGACTCGCAGTAACACAGGACTGGGGTGGCCTTGGAGCTGGCCTGGGCAATGATTCTTGATTTTTTCACTCACTTCTTTGCCTAGATGTAACCAAGCAGTGGCCAGCCAGGACACTCTGCTCCCAGAGGTGGGTTAAGTACAGGTGGAGCAGCCTTGGGGAAGAGGTCTTTACCTATGTCTCCTGTGGTTGCTGTAACAAATTACCACAAAGTCAGTAGCTTTAAACAAACAAAATTCATCCTCTCACAGTTATGGAGGCCATGAGTCTGAAATTAAGGTGTCAGCAGGGCCATATTCCCCCCCAAAGTCTCCCAAGGGGGATTTTTCCTTGCTTCTTTCAGCTTCTGGCAGCCTCCAGCATTCCTGGGCTTAATGGCCACATTTGCTCTAATCTGCTGCCATCTTCGTGGGACCTCCTCTGCTGTGTAGGTCTGTGTCAAATTCCCTCTTTTATAAGGGTACATATGATTGCATTTAGAGTCCATTCAGATACCCAGGATAAGCTCTGTCTCTCAAGATCACTAATTTAATCACATCTTTTTCCATAGAAGGTAATAGCCCCAAGTCCTGGAGATTAGGGTGTGGACCACCTAATCCATCTTTGGGGACTATCACTGCCCCCCATCATTACACCCACCCATGGTATTTATGGAGCTGAAACAGATGCCAGATGTTAGGTACTGAATGAGTGTTAAAACCACAACCCACGTAAATAATTGCCCCCAAATAAACAAGTCCAACAGTGAGTCATTCTCTTTGTCAAGTGCTGAGTTGTGCGTGCTCACCACTCTGACCCTTGTGTGTGCCTGCTAAGCCAATTCAAATTCTGTGTGCTGGGTCTGGCCCAGAGATTCCTTGAGCCAAAAGACAGAAACCCTTTGGGAGGGAGTGTGTGGATGTGAGGGTACCATAGTGTGATGGGGAAGCACTGGGCTCAAGTCCTGATTCCCCCACTCACTAGCCCTCTCTCCCTGGATAAGACATCTAGCTTTTTCAAAGAAGGACAAGAAAAACCTTTATGTTTTGTGATTTTGCAATAAGTAAATGATAAAAGGTATGTATACTAAAACTAAAGCAGCCCAGCACTAGGACAGGAGGGTGGTGAACAGGCATCTGCTGTCAGTGGAATAATCTCGGTCAAGTTCTAGCTCTCCACTCTGTTTCCCAGCGTGTTCAGGAGGCTCCAGAGACTCAGTGGACACCTCCTACCTTCCTTCATCCAGCCTGTGAAAGTGGCAATGATGGTAGGTCTATGCATATACAGAGGGAGAAAAACCCTCTTCTGACAGAAGATAGTCACATGATGCAACATATCTTCCTTCTATTTCCTGGGTCTCTAATATATGAAGGCATTAAGAAACGCAAAGAATAGGCAGAATAGGACATTTTCAGGGCACTATCATTTCCTTTCTGCACCAGGATCTGAAGGACGGGGGACCCCAGAAGGAATGGCTCCCTCTGGGCTGGGATTAAGAGATGAAAGGTGTCCAGTCCCCCAGTGCATGCCCTGTCCCCAAGCTTCTCCTCCTGGGAGGCCTGACCATCATATTTGCTACCATCACCATCATCACCTGATGATAACAGTCACATTAACAGACTCCGTGGAGACGCAGCCCAGGAGGTGGTCCTGCCTCCTCTTGACTGCACCCCCGGTCCTCCACCCTGATCACACCACGGAGGGCTGCAGATGCTCTCACGCCCATCCACCCAGCCCCACGCAGGCTGCCTGCCACAGCTAAAACAAAGTGAATCCAAACTGCGAGCTGCTGTTGATAGGCAGGGCCTTCAGAGATTCTTTTACTAAATCCACCCAGGATCTGTGGCTTATTTATAAACTCATATGGCTTTTTGACTTCTCTGACTTGTGCCAAATTGCTGACATGTTTTTAAATTATCCAGTTTTTGTTTTTATATCTTCTCTGATTCTTGGGGGAAGATAAAGCCTTAAGCATGTGGTCCTTGTCTGTTCATGACAGTGATGGTTTTCTGGGTGGCTGTCCCCGACACAGACCATCATTCACTACAGTAATCATTTCAACCCAGACCTCAGGAGCTCAGAAGCATTTAGCCCTTAGGAACACAGAAAACAAGCAGTTAAGAGGGAGAAGCTTCAATGCCAAGAAGTTTTTTGATTTCATCTATGTAGCCACATAATCGGAAATTTTGTGGTAATTTTAAAAATTCCTAGGCATCATATATGCTTTTACTGGGTGATCTCTTCTAGTCTAAGAAAATTCAGAAAACTTCCATTCCCATTGCTTCAAGGACTGACATGGTGGCAAGGGCCAAAGACTGTTTCATCCAAAGCCGCAAGCTATTTTATAGCAGAGAAATGGACTATAGCTCTGGGGACAGCTGACTTTGTCCTGCTGAAAGAGTCCTAGAAGATTTTGCCTGTGGACTGTCATCTGAACTCCACCCTAGTACACCCCACCCCCGGGCCCATCTGGGAGAAGTGCAGTGCTAATGCTGCAGTGCTAATGCTCCCACCAGGTTCAGACTGGGCTGATTAACACATTGTAAATTTCAAATTAAAGACAGGAATTCTCTGTCCTCATCTTGGTTCTCCTCGATTACCCTACAGATTGCTCACAAGGGAACATCAAAAGGGAAAAATAGCAAGCTCCAACCTCCCACATCATAGCTGGGATTGTCACTTCCTAAAAGAAAATTCTTGCATGCCTTACCCAAGACAATAAAATCACCCTGTAGGAGTTCATTGAGGATGTTAAAAGCACTGGCCAGTGTCTGTCTCTATGTTGGGTTTATCAGCTTGGTCCTACTTGCAACATTGTTAGTCTGCAGTGGTTTGAATACACCCACAAATTCTTGAGCAAAGCAAACTCCTCCCCTTGAGTGTAGTGGATTCAGAAACTGCGTCCTGGCAAATAGAAAGAAGGCGTAAGTGATGGGGTGCAATTTTAGAGGAAAAGTGTATTAGGCTGTTGTTGTTGTTTTTTTTTTTTTAACTGCTGCATAACAAATTACTGTAAACTTACTTTAAACAACACTCATTATCTCACAGTTCCACAGGTCACAAGTCTAGGTACAGTGTGATGGAGGCTTCTGCTCAGGGTCCCACCGGGCTGAAATCAGGTGTGACCAGGACTGAGATATCATCTGAGGCTTGAGGTCCTCTTCCAAGCTTATGCAAGGAATAACTCAGTTCCTTGTAGTTGTAGGGACTGTGGGCCCCATATTCTTGTTGACAGTTAGCTGGGGACTGCTCTCAGCTCCTAAAGGCTGCTCTTGGGGTCTTGACATATGGGTCCCTTGGTAATACAGGACTTCTCTCCTCCAAATCCATGGATGGATATCTAATACATTTTAAGAGACTACCTCATTAGATCAGGCCCATACAGGATAATATGCCTTCTTTTCTCTCTCTCTCTCTTTTGTCTTTTCAGGGCTGCACCTGCAGCATATGGAGGTTCCCAGGCTAGGAGTCTAACTGGAGCTACAGCTGCCGGGCTACACCAGAACCACAGTGATGCCAGATTCAAGCCGTGTCTGCAACCTACACCACAGCTCAGGGCAACACTGGATCCTTAACCCACTGAGTGAGGCCAGGGATTAAACCCGCAACCTCATGGTTCCCAGTCGGATTTGTTTCTGCTGCACCATGGCGGGAACTCCAATATGCCTTCTGATTAACCCAAAGTCAACTTGTTAGGGAGCTAATCACAATATCTTTATTGCCATATAATGTAACACCATAGGAGTTAGATCCTATCATATTTATAAATCCTGCTTCCACTCAAAAGAAGGGTACTACACAAAGCATGTGGACCAAGGAGCAGAGTCTAAGTAGTCATTAGAGAATTCTGTTGACACTATGAATCATAAAAGCCCTGTGGATTTCCTCCTGGTCTTGCTTCCTTTCTCTGGAGTCTCCAACTTAGGAGAAAGTCAGCTGCCATATAGGGACTTTGTGAGGACACTCGAACAGCCTTTTGGAGAAGTCACCAGGTAGAAACAAGGTCTCCTATTGGCAGTCAGCAAGGAACCAAAGCCTGCATCCCATAGCCATGGGTGGGTAGGTGCAGAGTGATCTTGGAAGCAGATCCTCCAGCCTCAGTCCAGCCTTCAGGTGACAGTAGCCCTGACCAACATCCTAACTTCAACTTCTTAGCAGACCCTGAGTCAAAACCACCCAACTAAGCTGCTCCCAGAGTCCTGGCCCTTGAAACCTGTATTAAACACATACAACACAAGTTTGCTGTTTTAAGATGCCCTATCTTGAAACAAGTTGTTACACAGCAGTAAATAACTAATACATAGCCTTTATTCACTAGGAGAGCAAGCAAAAACAGTGGGGAAGTGTTTCACTGAAAACGAGGTGCTGGGGTGGGGAGGGGTGGGAAGGGGTGGGGGACCCTCCCAGCAAAATTGCTTTCTATTCTCAAAGACAGAGCTCTGATCTGGGCCTTTGTCACTTTAGCGAGAGACTCAAAATTACACTGTGCTCACACTGGATACCTCCCCTTTTCGCCAAGGAGGGTGAAAAGTCACATTGCCAAACCACAGGTTCCATTTCCCAGGTTCTCCCCTGCTTTCTCCTTTGTTCAGCTTAATACTTTGTGTTCACTCTGAGTACCAAGCTCACCACTCTAAGTGTCCTTCCCCTGGACCCCTTGCTTTCCTTTCACTGGACTTTCCCCTGTTTGTGCATTCCAGCTTTGAGAGTGAACAGGGGCTGTGAAAGCAGAGCTCCTCTGAAGAGGACGCATCTGGGGCTACCCAGCCCCTGGCTTGAGGCCATGGCTTAATTTAAGCCATGTCACGGTGGAAATCCAGGCTCTTAAATCTGGGTTGTTTTCCTCCCAAGCTGAGAACTTAGATGACAAATCACAATATCCCTTCCTCCTGACCGCCCGGCTGCCCTCACAAGCTGCACCACTCCCAGCCATGATGGAGAATCCCCAGGGCCCACAGGGGCAGATGCCCGCCAGTGCTTCATGCTCTGACAAGTGCAAAGGGCATGGTGGGCTGCAGCTCCTCCCATCTTTGCTACCCATGGGAATCTGCTGCCAGCCCAGTCTGGACACAGGTGGTGCAGAGGGTCCTAAGTGCCCCAGGTGCGATGGTAAACAGGGAGAGAAGACGTCATCTACCTGGGCAGCAGCAGATCTGAGCAAAGTCCCAGTTCCAGGCAAAAACAAAGCCAGGGCCACTACTATTATTATTTCAGGTCAGTTCACCTTGAGCTCAAAGGAACAGTCTCCAGAAGGCTCGGCGTGACACAGTGCAGACCCCTCACCCACCCCTGCTGGCAGTGAGTAATTGGCACTAAACACGGGATGTGTCTGGATTTAATCTAAGCTGAACTCAATTACTTGACTTGCCTGATGGAAACTTGCCCAGGATCTGGTGTTTAAGTGAAGAGGGCTCTGAAATCTTCTGGCCCCTGCAGCCAGGTCCTGTTCTTCCTGCCCCATATGTAGGCAGAGGGATGCACTCCCCTGACCATCATCTCACTTGATCCCCAGGACAGAGTAGGGTGCAGGGAGGACGTGGTGTCAGTGCTGCATGCCTGTCACTCAGGTCAGAAGATGGTCACAAGCCCAAGGGGCTAAGAGGAGAGAGGAAACCCTGGTTGTTCCTTCCCACAACACTGCAATGGAACAGGGTTCCCAGAGAAAGGAAGCCCCCCCAGGAGAGGCCCACTGAGATAAACCTGAGCCTTGGTTCCGAGTCACCCACTGCACCCTACCTCCTGCGTTTGAATTTCTGAGGCCAGCCTGCATCTCTCAGCTGGAATCACAGCAGCCTCTAAGGACTCTCTTCCCACCACACACAGACACCTGGGCAGGATTCGAGAAGCCCAAATCCCAACCCCACTGGCCTCTTTTCTGTCCTCCAGGGTCTGCACAGGTCAGACCCACTTTTAGCCCAGGCCTCCAAGGCTTCTCCACTCCACCCAGCTCATGCCTTTGAGAAGGTGTCTCTGCTCCCTCCAGCCTGCATCTGAACTTGGCAGTTCCTGCTGTGGAAACCTCTCCCTGAGCACATCCGTGTGCTGTCAGATGTTCTGTCAGATGTGCTTCCCTTCCTCTTGAACATGGCTCTGTGTCCTGCAGGAAGTGGAGGGTGAGCAGGTTGCAGGACAGCCAGCAGGGTGAGCAGCATTCTCCTCATGCCGTGGTTTCATTGAATTGCATGTCTCCACGGTGCTGCAGCCACAGGCCTCACCTGCACCCCAGCCTGGTCCCTGCTGGGCCTGGGGCATCTGGTGAGCGCTCTCAAGCAGGAGGCGAGAAACTTCCAACTTGAACATGCTTCTGTTTGCTTCTGGGCCGAGTAGGCACACCCAGGGAGCAATCAGACTGCTAACTTGGAATCCTGCCCTGAATTTTAGCCAGCGTCACACCTCTCCCCAACAGGGCTGCCCTGGGGACCCCTGCCCTGAGTCGGAGAAAATTAACAGGACATGCAATTGGAGGGCAATAAAATCCTCTGTCTCATTTATTTTTCTCTTAAAACCCTGACTCATAGGCTGAGTTGCTGTCAGTGGGAGAAAGAGGAAGTGAATACCTTAGACATAAACTTGAAGAAAACGCCAAAATAACCGGTAACTGTTAGAAGACCATAACACAATTTGGTTAACTTAATTTCACTGGGTTTGAATCCTATTTCCATCATCAATTAGCTGTGTAATTGGGGCTAATGTGCTTAACTGCTCTTTGCCTCAGTTTCCTCATCTGCAAAATCAAAATGTGAATGGTGTCAGAATTTGCCAGATTAGTATGCCATGAAGATTGAGTAACATATGGAAATAGCTTAGAACAGATCCCAGCTTCCACTGCATTCTTAGTGCATGTAAACAAACGAGGATCAGTGTTAGATGGGAGCTGAGGAAGGGCAAGGAGTCAGAATCAGAGGGCAAGTTTTCACATGATAGACCAGGAGATGGTGCCCACACTCAGGACCCTTCTTTGGAAAAAGGAAGAAGAAAAGGCTGGCCTGGCACCTGTGCTCCAGAGGACTGGAGAGGAAACATTGGGCCTGCAGAGTGTGGAACCAAAGACATTTCACGGGTCCGGCCCGAAGGCCAGCAGCTGCTCAGACCATTCTGTCATCATGATGAGGTCAGAGGGAGAAACACCGCAGGCCTAGGCCACAGAAGGGATGCACAAGCCCAGAACCGAAGGAGAGGACTAGCTGACAGGGAAGAGGTGTTCTTGGGCCTCAGGGCCTAGCTGCAAACACTCCAGGGGGCCTGATGATTCACTCCAGGGGTGGGGTGCATAGAGTGTTCTCTGTAGAAACAGCAAAATTTAGGAATAGTTTTCCTAGGGGAGATGATAACTTCATATTTGGACTTGAGTTTTCCTGCCTAGATGTGTAGGTGACATCTCTGCTCTGAACTCTCTCTTCCTAGGATAGAGCTGCCTAATGTTGACTCAGGAGCAGGGCTCACTGCCAACCTTTTTATATTCAGAGGTTCCTTTTCAAAGGGAAGATTCATGGTCCCATTCCAGAAATCTATAGCCAGGGGTTCTGGAGGAGTACGCGCAGGCATCTGTAACTGTCACAAGCATCAGAGTGGCCAACGAGTGGGACATGTACCGCCATGAGCAACACAGACCAGGACCTTTTCCAAGCACTAGCAGGAAAAGCAGGACTCAAAGGCCAAGAAGTACAAAATGTTTCTCTCTCAGATCGCAAATGAAAATGGTTTCAAGGCAAAAGATCATATCTTTTCTTTATTTAGAACTTTTCTAGAACAGTGCTGTTCAAAGGGACTGCAGAAATGTTCTAAATCTGCAGTGCCCAATATGCTGGCCACTAGCCACATGTGGCTATGGAACACCTGAAATTTGTCTAGTGTGACTGAGTTTTTAAATGTTTTAACTAAATTAAATGTGGCTAGTGGCTGCCATATTGGATGGTGGGATCCTGGAGGAATGAGGACCATAGAGAGACTGGACGCAGGGTCAGTACAGACCATAACCCAGGTCCACATCCATACACATACACACGCACACACACATCTAAGGAAGATAATCACATCTAAAGAGCTCACAAGTCAAAGAGCTCTGCTTGGAAATCGATCCACTAGAAAGGAGGGTAACATCCAGGGTGTCTAAATGGAACACTGTATCTGGCACAGTGACAGTTGATCTTTCAGAAAACAACAAGGGAAAGAAGTCTGCTTCTCTCTACTGCCTACCGGCCTTCGTATATGTCACTAATCTACAATGAGACAGCTCTGTTTTGCCATCATCCCAGAGAGTCAGATTAGCAACAAAGAAAGCTGTAGGTCTGGTGTTGGAAAGTCACAGACATGCCTGGTGGCCAGATATAATACCAAAAGGTTCCAAGAAGCCATGAGCTAGCAGAGGGCATGACTAAAACAAAACTGAAACCAGGGAAGCCATCAGGGCACTTGTGGCAGAAGAAAGAGGCAGTTGTCACCGCTTAACGACCTAGCATGTGGTATCTCCTTTACCCACAGCCACTTTGGGTCCTAGTTAATATCTTCTTATTCCAAATAATGTGTTTGTTTCCAGGAGTTTTAAAGGCACCACTAGGTACCTGACACTGTGAGACAATCTGAGGCAGGGATGAGCATCTCTAAATCAGTGACTTGATGTGGAGCAGACACCCCATGGACCAGTGTTTGGGGACCTGGTAAGGGCCTAATGCAGGTGAAAAAGGATTCTTTTAATTCTACTGTGAGTGGTAGGTGTGAAAAATAACTCACATCTGAATTTTTGGACTGTGGACAGCAATGCCACTTTTTGGTATTTTCCCTGAGATTTAGAGACCAAACTTCATAAGGCATTTGTGAAAAACAAATGTTGGCCACCTTTGCAGGACCTGTGAAGCCAGTGATGGACGTTTCTGGCATGTTTCCCTGTCCTAGCAGTGCAAGCCTAGGATATGCTAATGAGGTCATCTGGACATCACAACAGATCTGTGAGGCACAAGGGGCAGCTGGGCATCAGTTTCCGAGCATCATGAGTCTGAGGCTTTGAGACAGCTGCCCCAAATCCACACTGCAGAGGTCCAGGGAGAATGGTTTACATCACCCAGGCCTACTGACATGCACCTCCTCCTCTGAGGGCTCTGGCCTCAGTCTGGTGAGAGAGCCTTGGGTCGATGGGAAACAGAGGTGAAGCCATCTGCCACCAGGAAAAAATGACCACTGGCTCGTCCTTTTCTCCTACAGGTGGTTGATCCAAAGTGATCTGTGATTCTGGCAGCAAGAGCTCCATGAGTCATAATATCCTGTAAGGGGGATGGGTCCAAGACTCAAAGGCTATCTGCTGAGATAGTCTGGCTCCCTGAGCCGCGTGGCCAGCAGAGTGAGTGCCCAAATCAACCTTATTGGTCATACAGAGTGCATGGATCCTCAGGCTCTGAGCAGGATTGCAGCCCTTCCCCTCACTCCAGAGGCATGGACACAGTCTGGGAAGTTACATGACTTTCCTAATGCATGAATCTGCTGACACAACTGTTTAGTCTCTCACCTGTATCCTCTTTGTTGGTTGATATTGAGGGGTGGACAGGGTTCCACCCCTGATGCTCCCTCCTGGGGGAAGGAGAGAAAATGTCATATGCTGACACAACACCAGGATACAATCACCCTCGATACCTCCCACATCTCCCATCTCCCCTGGCAGACACTTTGCTAAGATGGTTATAAAAGGTAATACAGGGGACCCTTGTGGTGATGAAATGGCTCTGTACTTTGACTATGGTAATGGTCATATAAATTGTCATGTGATAAACTGCATAGAACTAAACACAGAGAGATACACATGCAAATGAGTGTGAAGCTGGGGATATCTGAGTGAGGTCACAGGTTGGATCCATGTCAGTTTTCTAGTTATGCAAGATTTTGCCATTGGGGGAAACTGGGATCCCTCTGTATTATTTCCCCAACTGCATGTGAACTTAATTATCATAAAGTAAAAACTAGCAATGTATATTAAAAAAAGTAATTCTCACAGTGTGAAGTGTATTTAAGCTACTCTGAGAAACAGAGAGCTGAAGCCCAGGAAGGGATCCTCCTTCCTTGCTTCTGTCCTTCTGGGGTCTCAGGATTCACACTCACCTGCCTGTCCCTGCCTCCAGCCGAGGAAGGAGAGAAGCTCCTGAGGACAATGAGCACCAGCGGCCTCAAGGCCAGCACTGGGATTAGCATCTAGACAAGGCAGGTGAGATGAGAGTGAGTCTGCAGAGGGCGCTCTCAGGAGGCCTAGGCTCATGGGGCACGCCTCACAGCAGGGCAGGTGGGCCTGGCTTCTGTGTCTTCCAGGGAAAGGAGATGGACCAGACCTTCATCACTACGGACTGCCACTCAGGTTGGGGGAGGAGACTTGGAGCAGGAATGAGGGAATATTGTACTTACTTAAAACAACAAAAAAGGATATTATGAGAAAGTATTTTTTAACTGATATGTTTTTTGTTCTACTACAGACTCCAAAAAATACAAATTTGTTTCTCCTATTTTAAGGCAAGTGTGATCTTGCTAATCCTTACGGGTGTTTATTAGCACATCACAATTTTAAGAGCATCTCATGGTTGGATATGTTTGGGAGATACTGACAGAGCTAGCCCAGCAGCACCTTCAGGAGAGGCTCTGGGTCATGTCAATCATACCTCAATAAAACTAAAAAAAATAAAAGAATCCTCCAAGTTTTCCACAGCCCCTCCCAAGGTCTCAGATCTTTTTGCACTTGCTCTTCTGTGGCAGGGCCAGGATTGTTGCAATAGTACTAAGCTGGGCCCATGGCTGGGAGCAAAGCTCTCACAGCTCAGTCCTGGGACAGCAAGAGAGATGATGATTGAAAACTTAGGTGGTGTCTGGTCTAAGGTTCAGAAATCCTCCAGCCCTGCTTATTGCAATATAGCATGGCATTCCCCAATGAAAGCTGTTGGTATCAGGTGTGTGTGTGTGTGTGTGTGTGTGTGTGTGTGTGTGTGTGTGTGTGTGTGTTTTGGAATTATAACATTTCCTCTGTGTACCCTGCATGAAAAACAGAAATCAGCAAGATCAGATACCATTTTCCATCTTTGATTGCTAGCCAGGCTTGATTCCTTCCCTGAGGCCATGTCCTTTCTCCCTTGCTTAAGGGGAAATGTCTCAGATTGAGTGTTCCTCAGTTGATGTAAGATATAAACGGAATGCAAAGCAGAACAGGAATCTTGGTTTGAGTATATTAACTTATTTGCATAACCATTATCAATTAAAAATTTGAAATACTTCCCAGATGTTCTTATGCGATCATATTACAAGCAATTTAAAATTACCCCAAAATCAACATCCTAAGCAAAAGCAACCAATCTAAGAAACACAGAGTAACACATACTGGAAACATGTGCCACCTGATGACTATGGAGAGGCCTGGAGCACACACAGACTGGCTGGTAATTAGCAGGAACATTGCCTGGGGGGAACTTGAGGGATATGGGATTGCAGTTTATGTTCATCGAATTTAAACACCTGGTTTGATAGTCATGTGGTTTCCTAGGCCTTGATATTTGCTACAAGAAACTATTTCTGTGTAATTTGGACCATGTTTTTCCTTATGGTTACCCAATATATCAATTCCCTGTGAGTATCACTTGTGCCCACTTATCATGGTGGGGACCTAAGAGTGAGCCCTGAAACTCCACCATGAGGACTCTGGAATAACAAGACAGGAGACCAATTAAAAGATCAACGGCTGCTGGGGGTTGAGATGGGGAAAAATAAACAGGCAGAGAACAGAGGATGTTTAGGGAAGTGAAAATGTTCTGTATGATACTATAATGATGCATACATGTCATTACACATTTGTCTAAATCCATAAAATAACACCGAGAGTGCATCCTACTTAAACGAAGGAGTTTGTGGGATTGCTATGTATCAATGTAGGTTTATCAGTGATAACAAATGTATACTCTGGTAGGGGAAGCTGACAATGGGGGAGGCAGTGCATGTGTGGGGATGCGTATGGATGGGAAATCTGTGCTTTTCTCTCAATTTTGCAGTGAACCTGTAACTGCCCTAAAAACAGTATAGTATATTGAGTTTTTTAAAAATGTCATTCCTTAGAGTTAGGTACTGTTAGAGTTTGGATTGTAGCTTTACAGACTTTTATTGCATATTCAGTCTTTATATCTATCTATCTATCTATCTATCTATCTATCTATCTATCTATCTATCTACCCATCTATCTATCTCTACATCTATTTTCCTATCCACATACTATATAGACCTCTCAGTAATTTGCTCTTTGAAATACTTTTCAAATAAAACAAAGTTATACAATCCATAAGAAAGTTGAGGGTTACACAGACTTATATCCATGAGCCCTAAATTTAAGAGATTCTGAACAAACAAAAATCTCCATAGACTAAGGACCACAGAAGCAACAGCATGCCAATGGGCCCAGCATGCCAACCCCAGCAAGTATTGGTCTGACCATTCTCCAAACAGCTGCCAGACTATGACACACCTGAAGCTTTGCACAACTTATATTTTCTCACAATAGAACCTGCACTCCAAGAGTTTAAATATTCCTGAAATGTAGCTGATCCAATGCAAATAAAAGGGAAATGAAGGAAGCTCAAACTAAATCTAATCAGTTGAGAACAGCGGTGATGTCATATCTTACATAGTCTTAGTTCTCAGTGATGCCATTGCAAGTGTGAATTTGATGTTGTGAAACACTTATCAAGAATGAATAGAAGAACCTTGAGGACATTGCGCTGCATTAAATAAGCCAATCACCAAAACCAATAACATTGTATAATATGAGGCAACTAGAGGAGTCAAATTCATACAGACAAAAGGTACAATGGTGGTTCCCAGAGGCTTAAGGGAAGGAGGAATGGGGAGTTGCTGTTTAATGTGTGTGCAGTTTCAGCTTTACCAGGCGAGACAAGTTTTGGAGATTGTATGCCCCATAATGTAAATGTACTCAACAGTATTGAACTGTACACTTAGCCTAAGAGGGTAAACATGTATGTTTTACCATAATGAAAACATGTTTTAATTAAAACAAAAAGAATAAATGGAAGAGAAAGAAATATTCTTTACATGTTATGCTTCCCGGTTTTTTCACATTCCCATAATTTGGACTATCACGTCTCCCAGTTTGCATAGGACAGTCCTGGTTCAGTCTTGTCCTTGTGCAATTATTCATAGATCTGCCTGTCATTTTAAAAGTGTTGTGGGGAGTTCCCGTCGTGGCGCAGTGGTCGATGAATCTGACTGGGAGCCATGAGGTTGCAGGTTCGGTCCCTGCCCTTGCTCAGTGGGTTAACGATCCGGCATTGCCGCGAGCTGTGGTGTAGGTTGCGGACGCGGCTCGGATCCTGCGTTGCTGTGGCTCTGGCGTAGGCCGGTGGCTACAGCTCCGATTCAACCCCTAGCCTGGGAACCTCCATATGCCGTGGGAGTGGCCCAGGAAATAGCTAAAAAGACAGAAAAAAAAAAAAAAAGAAAGAAAGAAAGAAGAAAAAAAAAGTGTTGTGGGTGATAATTATTATGCACCTCTTATCCAGTATAGCATTGGTAACAGAGGACAGCCAGAGAACTTAAAACTAGCATCTCCAATCATTCATTTACTCTGTCATTCACTCACATAAAATCATAATGGAAAATAATATGAAAAAGAATACATATAGAACCGAGTCAGAGTTCCCGTTGTGGCTCAGTGGGTTACAATCCAAACTAGTATCCACGAGAACTTGGGTTTGATCCCTGGCCTCGCTCAGTGGGTTAAGGATCTGGAGTTGCTGTGAGCTGTGGTGTAGGTTGCAGATATGGCTGGGATCTGTCATTGCTGTGGCTGTGGCATAGGCCAGCAGCTGAAGCGCCAATTCCACTCCTAGCCTGGGAACTTTGGTATGCCACAGGTGCGGCCATAAAAAAGAAAAAAAAAAGGTCACTTTGCACTTTGCTATATAGAAGAAATTAACTCAACAGTGTAAATCAAGTATATGTAAGTAATTTTTTAATAAAAGGACCTCTGTATCTTCTACCCTCTTTGTGTTCAGGTCACTGTCTTCCCAGATAGACTGTGGGTTCCTCAAGGATGGGACTTAAACCTAATTCATCCAGTGTCCCTGGATCCTTCCTTTCTCCCTCCCTCCCTTTCTTTTTTCTAAACACACTAAGAAACATCTCCATTAGTCCTAAAACAAATGCTCACGGAAATCTAATAAATGCTCAGTAAAGTTCACAAGTGTCCCTCTAATATTTATTTATACAGCCAAGCCAATTCTGCTTCAATGGCTCAAAGAGTTGGGCTAATTCTCTAAGCTCAGTGGCAGGCTTTGTAAAACTGGTCTCAGTTTCCTCTTTCAAAGGTAGTGCTGTCTTCAAGGTGAGTTTCAGCCAGTCCACCTCCTCAAATGCTGCATATTTATCTCCACGTGTGGGGTTCAGTTACATTCCTTGCTTGAGTTTTGTTTGGCTCTTCTCTGATCGCCAATGACCTGTGATCATTTAGGGACTCGGGGATGGCATGTCTATCTTCCAAGTTGCTAAAGATCTCTGACTCCAGGAAAGGACACAGTGTAACGTGGCTCACATCTTCTAGAGTTTCCTCCTCCTTCTCCTCCTCCCTCTCCCCCTCCTCCTCAGCACACTGGATTTGGGGGCCTAAGATCCTAGTGCAGTAGGAGGAAAGGCCTGGACAGGAGTGTTAAGTAAATGTTAATGAATCAGCAGGTTCAGACTGGAATGTATTTTAGGGATTTCAGACTTGTTTTCATAAATGAAGCCCAACATCTGGATGGCATTTGGCTTAAGAACCATCAAGAGCTTCCCACTTATCCCTTGATCAGTAGTTCCCGGGGTGCATCATTTTTATTAGTCTTTTCCAAATAACTTTGATTTCATTATCCTCTCTAGTGTAAATGTTTTCAGTGCTATTGCTTTCTGTTCTTATTATTTCCTTCCTTCTACGAGTGTTCCTAACTTCTTCACATGGATCTTGGTTCATTAATTTATAACTTTCTGGGACATACTTTTTTTTCTTAGTGATGATCAGGTTCAATAATGTCTTTTTTTAGGGCCGCACTCGTGGCATATGGAGCTTCCCAGGCTAGGGGTCAAATTGGAGCCTTAGCTGCTGGCCTATACCACAGCCACAGCAACACAGGATCTGAGCCATGCCTGCGACCTCCACCACAGCTCATGGCAACACTGGATCCTTAACCCACTGAGTGAGGCCAGGGATCGAACCCGCAAACTCATGTTTCCTAGTTGGATGCATTTCCACTGTGCCACAATGGGAACACCAATGCCTTTTTTTTTTTTTTTTAACATAATCCACGGATGTATCTTGTGTATAATTGGCTGATGACAGAGATGAGATAATTAACCCCTGATTTCACACAAGTTCTATTTAACAAAGAAGGTAAGACAGAACATATTAAATGTTAAATTAACAACACAGTAGAACCAACCACAAGATTTCAGAGTAATGCTTATCAGTAACAGTACCGAGGAGGAGGGAGGATCAAATTCAGACCTTGCAGGACAGACTGGACCTGGAGTGGCCCAGAGGGAGGCCATCAGGGACAACTTCATAAGCCCACCATGACCTGGGGAAAGACCTCCCAAGGCAAGGAGACTGTGAGGCTAAAAACTGGAGAAAGGAGTCAGGACCACATTGCAAATGACCCAGGGCAGGCTGACATCTAAGAACACTGCCTGCCTGCAGTGAGGCATCTTGGAAAATATCTTGGCAACAACACCACGAACAGAGTGAGGCTGGAGATAGATGGTTTAACCTGGTGACCCTAGAAGCAGGGGTGGGGCTGGAGAAGGGAGGAACTGTGAGCAAGACCACAAGTAAATGACATGAAGGGAGAACCTTCCACCTGAGCTTCTGGTGTGGCAGGAGTAGGGACATGAGCACATTCCATGGGAAGAGCTCCCCCAAGTCAGGCACGGATAGGCCCATTTAACAAAGAATATCTTCTCACCTAAGTGATGAGTCCCGCTTTAGACAGGAGATGGAGGTGAGGCCTTGCTGGAGCTGTGGGACCAAACCAGGCTATACCCTCAGCCTCCTGGGAGCCTATGCTTGTTCTAGCCCCTGCCACCTCCTTTCAAGGCCATCAGGCAGCAAAAGATTAGTGTGGACAAGCAAATAATGTAGCTGGGGCCCATGTGGGTGGTAGCACTTCTTCCTTGCAGGTGCTTCTGGTCATGGCACAACCCTCAGCAAGTGGGTACTGTCCCCATGAAAGGAGATCCTAGGAGTGGTGTCCAAGGGTCACCTCACTATGCTCAGCCTTTCCCCTTCCAAGGAAAACTTACCTTCCAGGCCTGGGAGGGGAGCACAGAGCAAAGTGCCCCTTCCCCATGTTCCACAGCACTCACTACAAGCTTATGAACTCAGCACAGGCCTTTAATGCAAGTCCTGAGAAGGGGCTTCAGATTCAGAGTTTCCCACCCATACCTGGGCAGGTACACATTATATGAGGAGGGGACAGCGCCCTCTTGTGCTGAAGGGGGAGATTTACCAGGCTCTGATCCCCAAGGAGGAGGAGGACCCTTGCCTCAGGTGAGCTTTCAGGTCCAGTCCACCTAGTGGCCCCACTTTTGCACAACATGACCTCTAGCAGACTGGGGCTCATCTCATTCATAGCTCCCACCTCTGAGCTTGGGACCTCCTGGAAGGTCTCTAGCCCCAAGGAAATGATGGCTCTTTCCAGGACAGAAATGCTTAAGAAACTCATCCACAGAGAACATACCTGCCTGAACCTCCCACAAACACCACATCTTGCCCTAGTTTCCTCATCAACAAGTCCTAGTGGATCTGAACATGGCAGCTTGTGTAGCCCATAGAAAGTTCTAAGCTGATCCTTGGAGGCTGGGTTCGTGGAGACTTTCTCTGAGAATTCAGTCCTAAACAGTCCCTTCACCCAGATCACTTTGGATCATGTCCCCTTATTTCCTCTAGAGAATTTCTCATGTACTGACATTACTTTATTTGCCCACTAGCTTGGTTGTCTGTCCCTCTCGGCTGCAAGGCAAACCACCCAAGAGTTCTCCTCTGAATCTCCAGTGCAACAATACAATAATGTGGAGACAGAATTAAGATGGTGGAACAGAAGGACTGGAGCTCAACTTCTCTCCTAAAAACAACAAAATTCACAACTAAATACTGAGCAATCTCCACCCAAATGGACCGGAAACCCATACCCTACTCCAGAAGAAAAAGAGGAGGCCACATCCACAGGTAGGAGGGGTGATTTCATGATATAAACAACCTCATACCTCCCGGGTGGGAAGCTCCACAGCCTGAAAACTAACTGGCTCACAGAGACTCACCTACAGGAGTGAGAGTTCTGAGCCCCACATCAAACCCTCACATGCTGGGATCTGTCACTGGGAGAAAGAGGCCCTGGAGCATCTGGCATTGAAGGCCAGTGGGGCTTCTGCACAAGAGCTCCACAGGACTGGGGGAAACGGAAACCCCATTCTTAAAAGGCGCACACAGAATTTCACGTGCACTAGGTCCCAGGGCAAAGCAATGCCTCCACAGGAACCTAGGTCAAACCTGACTGCAGTTCTTGGAGGACATCATGGGAAAACAGGGGTGAATGTGGCTTGTTGTGAGGGAAGGACATTGAAGGCAAAGCTCTCGGGAATATTCGGCAGCTGGCTTTCTCTGGAGGTGGCCATTTTGGGAAAATCTGGCCCCACCCGTTAGTCAGCCTCAGAAGCCCCAGGGCAAACAACAATCCAGATGGGATCACAGCCCCACCCCTCAGTAAACAGGCTACCTAAAGACCCCTCAGGCACACAGCAGCCCCTAATCCCATCCAGAGACTAAGCCCCACCCACCAGAGGGATTAGAATCGGCTCCACCTACCAGTGGGCAGGCATCAGTCCCTCCCATCAGGAAGCCAACAGCAAACCCGCATACTGACTTCAGCCACAAGGGGGGCAGACACCAGAAGTAAGAGAGGCTACAGCTCTATTATCTGTAAAAAGGTCACCACACCAAAAACCTATAAAAATGAAAAGACAGAGAACTATAACTCAGATGAGGGAGAAAGGAAAAACCCCAGAAAATCAGCTAAGCAATGAGGAGATTCTCAGCCTCCAGGAAAAAGACTTTAGACTGTTGATGCTGAAGATGATGCCAGACATTGGAAATAAGCTGGAGGCAAAGATGGACAACTTACAGGAAACATTGACCAAAGAGATACAAGATATAAAACTTAAACAAGAAGAGATGCAAAATACAATAACTGAAATAAAAAACTCACTAGAAGCATCTAACAGGAGGCAGAAGAACGAATAAGCAAGGTGGAGGACAGATTAGAAGAAATTACGGATGCAGAACAAAAAAGAGAAAAAAGATTGAAAACAAATGAAGAGAGTCTCAGGGAACTCTGGGACAATGTTAAATGCACCAACATCCGTATTACAGGGGTGCCAGAAGGAGAAGAGAGAGAGAAGGGGACAGAAAAAATATTCCAAGAGATAATAGCCAAAAATTTCCCTAACATGAGAAAGGAACCACTCACTCAAATCCAGGAGGCACAACGAGTACCATATAAAATAAACCCAAGGAGGAACACACCGAGACACATAATAATCAAACTGACCAAAATTAAAGACAAAGAGAAAATACTGAAAGCAGCTAGGGAAAAGAAACCCGTAACATACAAGGGAACCCCAATAAGGTTATCAGCAGATTTTTCAGCAGAAACTCTGCAGTCCAGAAGGGAGTGGCATGATATACTTAACACGATGAAAGGAAAAAACCTCCAACCAAGAATACTCTACCTAGCAAGGCTCTCATTCAGATTTGAAGGAGAAATAAAAACCTTTTCAGATAAGCAAAAGCTGAGAGAATTCAGGAACACTAAACCAGCCTTACAACAAATACTAAAGGAACTTCTCTAGGCAGGAAAGAAAAGATCAGCAACAGGAAACAAAAATTCCACAAATGACAAGGCTCACCAGTTAAGGTATATATAAAGATACGAAATCATCCATGCACAATTATACCATCAAAATCAGAAATCATGAGAAGAGGTGGGTACAAATGCGGGACACCGGAGACGAACTTGCAATTAAGAGAACAACAACTTAAAACAATTTCATATACATATAGACTTTTACATCAAAACTTCAGAATAACTGCAATCCAAAAATCTACAATTGATACACAAGCAAGGAATCTCTGGAGAAGAAATATATCTCATAGTAAATAAGTGCATAATGCACCATGAAGGGGGTCATTTGACATCATTCTTGGAATGCTGAAGTCTTCTTAGATCTGATTCTGATTTCCTCTCCATCAAAGAAGTTATAATTATAATTAAATAATGCCACTGTACAATTAAATAATACAGTTCTACAATTGTATTATTAATAACCATTTCTCTCCATGGTACAATGTAAAGTCTATAATGTCTTGTTTATCACATCACCTAGAATGGTGCAATGCCTTTATTGAAGAATCAATGAGATGGAACAAATTGTAAGGACATATTTATATAGTTACACTGCTTTTTAACCAACTTATGCATTTTATATTTTACTTATTTTCAGAGGGTGTATTATTTTTGTTATGCTTACCAGTTGTTATTCTTTTTACTATGCTATATAAAATATTTAATGGTATATAAGGCTTTCTTCTTTATAAATTTTAGTTGCATAATATAACAATTTAATATAATGCTAATTTTTAAAGAAAAATTGAAATGTAATAGATAAAACTAAGTAGTAAAGATGAAAGCCATAAAATTGGGATAAAGTATAGAATAAATTTCCTATTTGTCTCAGCATATTTTCCATTCCACTTCTCCAGTGGGAGTCACTTAATCTGTTATAATAATCTGTGTGAATGTAATTGTGTGTAAATGTATGTATTTTATTCTGTAGAAAAATTTTAAAAAAATACAATAATGTTCCTGGGATAGAACGGGCATGATGCACATTTGTTGAAATGAGCAGACATACCTTTACCCTCAGTACCTTCTTCTGTCACTTCGGAATCAGAGTGTCATCTTCAAGGGAAGCCTGCACACTTTTGAGACAGGGCACTGTGAGGTGGAAAGGAGAGTCCACTCTACCATCAGCCTCATGTGGATTCTTTTTTTCTTTTTTCTTTTTTTTTTTTTGTCTTTTTGCATTTTCTAGGGCCACACCCATGGCATATGGAGGTTCTTAGGCTAGGGGTCGAATCAGAGCTGTAGCCGCCAGCCTATGCCAGAGCCACAGCAAAGCAGGATCTGAGCCGTGTCTGCAACCTACACCACAGTTCATGGCAATGCCAGATCCTTAACCCACTGAGCAAGGCCAGAGATCAAACCCGCAACCTCATGGTTCCTAGTCGGATTCCTTAACCACTGAGCCACAACGGGAAATCTAACACGGCTTCCTAGCAAGGCAGCTCTGGGGGGCTCAACTCTTCCATCTGAGAGGTGAGACTTTCTGGCTTACCAGGCGATCATGAGAACAAGATAAAGAACAGAGAGTGCCTAGCCCCAGACAGATGGTTAATGAACAATTGTTACTATTTTCATCCCTGATGAACTAACAAGGTTTTTTGGTCTGTTTTGCTATTTCCCTCTATTTATTCAATTTTTCTATAAGTAAAGGTAGAAAGTGACCTCAATCAGGGGGTCAAGGCCAATGACCTCAGGAACACCAGAGGGAAGGGGAGAGCAGTGGCTTAGGTCCCCTAAATCCTTTGGCTAAGAGGAATTACTCATCCTGTGTCAGGAAACCGTATCCAAAGCTTTGGGAAAAACTCCTATTGCATTCCAGCTCTACAGACTAGGGCTGATGACTTTCAGGATTATACACAAAGGAGTGTTGTATAGACCTTGGGGAAGTTTTTATAATGTTTTCCAGACCTATCCCAACAATGTAACTCAGAAGTTTTCATTAAGAGGCTAATGGTCATTACCCAGAAGAAAGGATGTAGGAAAAGGAGAACCTGGGCCTTAAAGTTGCTTCATAAGACTTATAACTCTGTCAAAGGTCACTCCAGCCCTCGGCCTCTAGGAAACACTCTCTCCTACTGACTCTGTGGTGTCATAGTCTCCTGATTCCCCTTCCACTTCTCTGGGGTCCTCCTTAGGCTCTTTGTGGGTCCACCTTACCCTGCCCCCGTAAATAATTGGTTTCTATCTTCTTTCCTACACATTTCTTACTCTTGGGGAAATTTCCCCATGCCCACAGCTTCATCTATTTCCCTAGGATTATCAGTGTGTCCCCCTCTCTTAGCCCGCCTCTCTATGCTTCAGACTTACAAGTCCAACCACCAGTACAGCCTCTCCATTTGGAGGGTCCTAGCAACTCAAACAACATGCCTCACACCCCAAATACACTCATCATCTTCCTCTAAAGGCCCCTCTCCAGGTTCCTTGGCTCAGTGCACGGCTTCTCCACTCCCCAAGGGCCAAGACTGCAGCCAGGGGCTGATTTGGCTCTTCCATCTCCACCCCCACACGGTCAGTCACAGGTCTGGTTGATTTCATGTCTGTCTGCCACTATTCTCTGTCTTCTCCACACTGCTCCCCATTCAGGCCCCTGTACCCTTGTTCTGATGACTGAAGAGCCTCCGACTCAACTCCCAGCTGCAGGTCAGCTCCTTTCTATTCTTCCCGGCTGCTGTAGGCCCCATTTTTCCAAATGCACCAAATGCAAACAGGATGGATTATATCACCCACCCCCGCCATCAGAGTCCTGCAATGTACATGCAAATTGCCATAACAGGCAGTGAGCACCCAGTAAGTACCTGATTTTCCTCTCCACCTCTCTGCCCCCTTTCTCCTGCCTTCTTCTCTTCCTTCTCCTTTTCTTCTTTTTCTGTCTTCTTAAACCTCATCTTTCTTAGTTATAGTCTGAATAATAAACATACACCCTTTTACAATTAAGATTCTTTTCTATTGGCCACAGGAAAGCCACCACATATGAGCCAAAAAGTGATGGGCATAGGAGATGGAGTCATTTTTTTACATTTACTCACCCATTTGAGTCACCCTACTGCTCAAGATGGTCTTGGGCCAGGCTTCAGGTTTTACACCCTTCCTAAAATGTGGGTACCAGAACTAAAGCATCTAGGTGTGTCTTTCTTGAGCAGAAAAGACAATACCATCATTCACCTGCCCAGAACCAAAACTAGATTTCCTGGAGAGTTGCCCCAAACAGCATGTTTTTTTTTGGGGGGGGGGATCATAAGATCACCAGTTGGCTCATATTGAGCTTTTGAAAACCTTTGCAATAATATGAATTATTCTAAAATGTCAAGTAGAGATCAAGGCTACTGAGTTCAAGTTGTGCTCGCAAACCACCTACATGACAGAGGAAAGGTCAAAAGTAGTTCCTGTGGCAAATATTTGCCATATTTGGGCTGTTACCTCAAATATTGCTTTGTTTATCTGGAAATCACGAAGCCTTTCAAGTTTCCATTTGACTAGCGGCTGGAGGCCCAGGCGACCACACAGCTTGTTAGATGTTAGGAATCTGGGCTGAGACACATTAGAATGTCCAAGTGGGATCCACAGAGCCAAGGTCTGGGAGAGAAACAGGACAACCACTTCTGAGATTCCATCTTTGCCTGCCCAGTCCTGATGAGCGGCCCCATGATTGCCCACTATGACAACACTGTGGCCACTTTTGCCACATGAAGGCCATGTCATTGACCACCTCTAGGACAGCCAGGCCCCGAGGGATTTTGCTGGTAAGTGGGCATGGTTTTCTGAGTCAGCATCATCACTGGAACAACATTTTACAGTATTTCTGGCTGGTACGAAGAGGATGTAGCCTTGACTATATTTCTCATATGTATGAAGTCCCTGAACTTACTAACTCCAGCTCTGAATGTTACCTCTGTATCGTAGAAGAGGCTACCCACAGCCTGCAGAACTACTGTAAATCTTCTAAAAAGCACCACAATGGTGTGGTGGAGGTGAGATCTCAAGATAGTTTAACTCTTCACAGAGTAGCCATTGACTTTGACCTTGGTAAAGCTTATTTATAATTTGAGGGTTATAATAAGACAATATTCAAAGAACTAGCTGATCTCCACATACAGCACCCAGTGGTAACCCCAGCCCTATCCCTCTATTGAGCTCAACAGAACCCAGGTCTCCCAGAGGGGACAAGGACAGTGAGTTACATTTAAGAGACAAGTGTCAGGATGGAGCTCTCACTAGCAATGCGTCTGAGGGCAGCAAGGATTAGATCTGGAGCTGGGATAACAGGGCCAGGTCCTTTTCTGATATCAGGTGTTGCACATGACAAAGCACAGTTCAAAGCCAATCCAAACCATACCACATCTGGGCCCTGGAAGAAGAACTGCTCCTATCCTGGCCCTATGACATGTGCACATGGAAGGCCCCTTCCCAACACAGGGACTTATGGGTCTCAAGACTCTCCACCTACTGACAAGGATGAGTAATGCCTGCACAAATAATTCTGGGTTAAGCCTCCTACAGTCACGGTTACAGTTTTTAATTAATTTTGTTATTTTCTTTCTTTGTCTAATCAATTTAAATCTGGGAAGAGGTAACCATCATGTAAGTCAAATAAATCATCACTGGATAATATTTCTCATTAAATCCACTGCTCTTAATTCTGTGTTTTTAACTTCTTTTTATTATCATTGCTGAGAAAAAATGAGACAGGTTGTTAGGCTGTCAAATTAAATTTGGGGCTGTTTGTCATGTGCTCACAAGTTTTTTGAACTCTAGTATTTTCTAATTTTAGTCAAAACTTGCCAAAGAACAAATGAAGTCTGGAGATTTCTATTTGTTCTGTTGTAAGTGATGTGATTGGCATAGAATCCTATTTATTGTCCGTCCTTTCCTCTTTAATCAATGCTCAATTCAGATGAACCCCTGCCAGGTATGATTGTGAAGACTTTTACTTCATTTCATTTCATTTTTAATTAATTTTATTACATTTATAGGTGTACAACAATCATCACAACCAAATTTTATAGCATTTCCATCCCCAAACCTCAGTGCATCCCCCAACCCACCAACATATCTCATTTGGAAACCATAAGTTTTTCAAAGTCTGTGAATCAGTATCTGTCCTGCAAAGAAGTTCACTGTGTCCTTTTTTTTAGATTCCACATGTAAGTGATAGCAATTGATATTGGTGTCTCATTATCTGACTGACTTCACTTAGTATCATAATTTATAGGTCCATCCATGTTGCTAAAAATGTCGCTATTTTGTTCCTTTTAATGGCTGAGTAATATTCCACTATGTATATGTACCACTTCTTCTTGATCCACTCCTTGGTTGATGGACATTTAGGTTGTTTCCATGTCTTGGCTATTGAAAAGAGTGCTGCAGTGAACACTGGAGTACATGGGTCTTTGCGAGTCATGGTTTTCTCTGGATAGATGCCCAGGAGTGGGATTGCTGGATCAAATGCTAATTCTATTTTTAGTTTTCTGAGGCATCTCCATACTGTTTTCCACAGTGGCTGCACCAACTTACAATCCCACCAACAGTGTACTAGGGTTCCTTTTTCTCCACACCCTTTCCAGCACTTATTGTTTGTAGACTTTTGGATGATGGCCATTCTGGCTGGTGTAAGGTGGTACCTCATAGTGGTTTTGATGTGCATTTCTCTAATAATGAATGATGTTGAACATCTTTTCATGTGTGTTTTGGCCATCTGTATGTCTTCTTTGGAGACTTGTCTATTTAGATCTTGTGCCCATTTTTGGATAGGCTTGTTTGTTTTTTTGGTATTGAGCTGCAGAAGGTGTTTATAAATTTTGGAGATGAATCCCTTGTCAGTCGATTCACTTGCAAAGATTTTCTCCCATTCTGTGGGTTGTCTTTTTATTTTGTGTAGGGTTTCCTTTGCTGTGCAGAAACTTTGAAGTTTAATGAAGTTCAATTTGTTTATTTTTGTTTTTACTGTCATCACTCTAAGAGGTGGATCTGAGAAGATGTTGCTGTCATTTCAGTTGGAGAATGTTTGGCTTATGTTTTCCTCTAAGAGTTTTATAGTATCTGGTCTTATATCTAGGTCTTTAATCCATGTGGAGTTGATTTTTGTGTATGGTGTTAGGGAGTGTTCTAATTTCATTCTTTTCCATGTGGCTGTCCAGTTTTCCCAGCACCACTGATTGAACAGGCTGTCCTTTCTCCATTGTATATTCTTGCCTCCTTTGTCATAGATGAGTTGGCTGTAGGTGCGTGGGTTGAATTCTGGGCTTTCTATCCTGTTCCACTGATCTATATTTCTGTCTTTGTGCCAGTACCATGCGGTTTTGAGGACTGTTGCTTTTTAGTATAGTCTGAAGTCCAGGAGCCTGATTCCTCCAGCTCCATTTTTCTTTTTTGGGATGTGTTTGGCTATTCTGGGTCTTTTATGCTTCCAAACAAACTTTAAAATCTTTTGTTGGAGTTCTGTGAAAAATGTCCTTGGCAATTTGGTAGGGATTGCATTGAATCTGAAGATTGCCTTGGGTCATACAGTCATTCTGATAATATTAACTCTTCCAATCCACGAGCATGGTATGTCTTTCCATCTATTTGTGTCATCTTTGACTACTTTCATCAGTGTCTTATAGTTTTCAGAGTACAGGTCTTTTGCCTCTTTAGGTAGGTGTATTTCTAAGTATTTTATCATTTTGATGTGATATTAAATGGGATTGCTTCCCTAATTTCTCTTTCTGATCTTTCATTGTTAGTGTATAGAAATGCCATTGATGTCTGTGTATTAATTTTGTATTCTGCAACTTTGACAAAGTCATGGATGAGCTCTAACAGTTTTCTGGTAGAGTCTTTAGGATTCTTTAGGTATAGCATCATGTCATCTGCAAACAGTGATAGTTTTACTTCTTCCTTTCCAATTTGGATTCCTTTTTATCTCTTTTACTTCTCTGATTGCTGTGGCTAGGGCTTCCAAAACTATGTTGAGTAGTAGTGGCAAGAGGAGACATCCTTGTCTTATTCCTAATGTCAGCGGGAATTCTTTCGGCTTTTCACTGTTGAGAATGATGTTAGCTCTGGGTTTATCATATATGGCCTTTATTATATTGAGGTAGGTTCCCTCTATGTCTATTGTCTGAAGGGTTTTTATCAGAAATGGGTGTTGGATTTTGTCAACAGCTTTTTCTGCATCTATTGAGAGGATCATATGGTTTTTATTCTTCAGTTTGTTAATGTGGTGTATCACACTGATGGATTTGCGGACATTGAAGAACCCTTGCATCCCTGGGAGAAATCCCACTTGATCGTGATGTACAATCCTCTTCAGGTATTGTTGGATGCAGTTTGATAGCATTTTATTGAGGATTTTTGCATCGATGTTCATCAGTGAAATTGGCCTGTAGTTTTCTTTTTCTGTGGTATCTTTGGTTTTGGTATCAGGGTGATGGTGGCCTCATAGAATGAGTTTGGAAGTGTCTCTTCCTTTGCAATTTTTTGGAACAGTTTCAGAAGGAGAGGTGTTAGCTCTTCTCTAAAAGTTTGATAGAATTCGCCTGTGAAGCCATCTGGTCCTGGGCTTTTGTTTGTTGGAAGTTTTTTAATCACAATTTCAATTTCAGTTCTTGTGATGGGTCCATTCCTCTTTTCTATTTCATCTTGGTTTAGTCTTGTAAAATTGTACTTTTCTAAGAATTTGTCCATTTCTTCTAGGTTTTCCGCTTTACTGGCGTATAGTTGCATATAGTAGTCTCTTATGATCCTTTGTATTTCTGTGATGTCCATTGTTACTTATCCTTTTTCATTTCTTTTTTTTTATTTGAGTCCTCTCTTTTTTTCTTGATAAGTCTGGCTAAGGGTTTATCAATTTTGTTGATCTTTTCAAAGAACCAGCCTTTTGTTTCATTGATCTTTTCTATGGTTTTCTTCATTTCTATTTCATTGATTTCTTCTCTGCTCTTTATGATTTCTTTCCTTCTACTAACTTTAGGTCTTGTCTGTTCTTCTCTCTGTAGCTGCTTTAGATGTAAAATTAACTTGTTTGTTTGAGCTTTTTCTTGTTTTCTGAGGTAGGTTTGGATTTCTATAAACTTTCCTCTTAGAACAGCTTTTGCTGAATCCCATAGGTTTTGGTTTTCATATCTTTGTTGTAATCTGCTTCCAGGTATTTCTTAATTTCCTCTTGATTTCTTTCTTTTTTTTTTTTTTTTGTCTTTTTGCCATGTATTGGGCCACTTACACAGCATATGGAGGTTCCCAGGCTAGGGGTCCAATCGGAGCTGTAGCCGCCGGCCTACACCAGAGCCACAGCAACACAGGATCTGAGCCGCATCTGCGACCTACACCACAGCTCATAGCAATGCCAGATTCTTAACCCACTGAGCAAGGCCAGGGATGGAACCCACAACATCATGGTTCTTAGTCAGATTCGTTAACCACTGAGCCATGATGGGAACTCCCTCTTTGATTTCTTCAGTGATCTACTGGTTGTTTAGTAGCATGTTGTTTAGTCTCCACGTGTTTGTGTTTTTTGTAGTTGTTTTCTTGTTGTTGATTTCCAGTCATGTAGCATTGTGGTTGGAAAAGATGCTTGATATGATTTCAATTTTCTTAAAGTTACTGAGGCTTGATTTTTAGCACAGGATGTTCCATGTGCACTTGAGAATAATGTGTATTTTGTTGCTTTTGGATGGAATGTCATATAAATATCTGTTAAGTCCATCTGGTCTAATGCTTCATTCAGGGCCTGTGTTTCCTTATTGATTTTCTGTCTGGATGATCTGTCCATCATTGTAGGTGGGGTGTTGACTTCTCCTTTTCAGATTGTTAGCAGTTGCCTTATATATTGTGGTGAACCTATGTTGGGTGCATAGTTATTTAAAACTGTTTATCTTCCTCTTGGATTGATCCTTTGATTATTATGTATTGTCCTTCCTTGTCTCTTAAAATACTCTTCATTTTAAGGTCTATTTTGTCTGATATGAGTATCACTACTCCAGCTTTCTTTTGATTCCCATTTGCATGGAATATTTTCTTCCATTTTCTCACTTTCAATTTGTATGTGTCCCTAGAAGTGAAGTGGTTCTCTTGAAGACAGCATATATATGGGTCTTGTTTCATTTCATTTCATTTTGCTTTTTAGGGCTGATCCTGCAGTGTATACAAGTTCCCAGGCTAGGGTTTGAATTGGAGGTGCAGGTGCCAGCCTAAACCACAGCCTCAGCTACGTAAGATCCGAGCTGTGTCTGCAACCTACACCACAGCTTAAGGCAACACCAAGATCCTTAACCCAATGAGCGAGGCCAGGGATCAAACCCACATCCTCATGGATACTAGCTGGGTTCATTTCCACTGAGCCATAATGAGAACTCCTGATTGCAGTGACAATATTTAACAAGCCTATATTTTTTTTAAATTGAGAAAGTGAAACTTTTTACCTTCACTCAAATTCTTTGCTAATGCTCTTATTTATGTAGATCTGACTTTCTGATCTACGTTATTGTCCATTTCTCTAAAGAATTTATCATTTCTTGTAAGATAGGTCTACTTGCAAAAAATGTCCTGAATTTTTATTTGTCTTTAAAAGTATTTATTTATTCTTCATTTTTGAAGGATAATTTTGCAGGGCTTGAAGGATAATTTTTCTAGGTTGGTAGAGTTTTCTCTCAATATTTCAAATATTTTATTCCATTTTCTTCTAACTGGTATGGTTTCTGAGGAGAAATTTGATAACCTTACCTTTGTCTCTCTAGAAATAAGGTGATCTTTTTCCTCTGGCTTCTGTCAATATTTTTTTCTCTGTCTTTGATATTTCTATAGTTTGAAAATGATACACTCAGGTGGAGTGTTTGTTCATTTGTTTTTAGCATTTATCCTGCTTGGTGTTCTATGAGATTCCTGGATATTCCCATCACACATATGTTACACTTTTGGTAGTTGTCCCACAATCCTTGGATATTCTATTCTGTTTTATTTCAGTCTTTATTTTCTTTGCTCTTTGGTTTTGAAGAGTTCTACTTATATATTCTCCAGCACAGAGATTCTTTCCTCAGCCCCATCCAGTCTAATAATAAACCCATCTAAGGCATTCTTCATTTTGGTTATAGTGATTTTTATCTCTAGTGTTTCATTTTGGTTCTTTCTTAGGATTTGCATCACTCTACTTACATCTATTCAGGCTTGTTGTCTACCTGATCCATTAGAGTCCTTAGAATATTAACCATGATTGTTTTAAATTCCTGATATGATAATTCCAAAAATCTCTGCTAAGTCTGGTTCTAGGGTTGGGGGAGAGGGGAGGCCTTCCATAGTCCTATAATTAGATCTTTGTGCTTTGGTGAGAACTATACCTCTGGACTGTGAATTTCACAAGCATTTTTTTGTCAGTGTTTTTTGTTTGTTTTTTGATTTTTGTTTTTTTACACTTTAGGTGGGATGAAATGGCTAGAGTGGGATGGAGTTGGGTATTTCACTTTTCCAAGTTAGTTAGTCTTTGATAATACCTTGGTTAACTAGTTTCCCCTGAGGTCAGGCTTTGTTAAGAACAAATGCTCTGGTGTACTTCAAAAAACGGTTCATTTTCCCTTTCTTCTGTGAGAAGCATGGGAAGAGTTTTCTCTGATATTTACTATGGGAACCCAGTCAAGCTCCTGGAGGTAAATCTCAGAGTATTGTGGGCATCCTCCTATGTTTGTGTCCTCCTGGAATGTTTAGCTCTCCGACTAGTCTGTGCTGAGCCTCCAGCAATTCATCAATTACAATTCAGATTTTCCTACCCCACCACTGGTTCCCAAGGCAGTTTCCTTTTGTGACTCTCTGCTTTGGTTAGCTTTGGCTGTATTCACGTGTCTGCCTCTCCAGTCCTAGAAGCAGTGGTTTGCCCTGTGTCCTTCCCTCTTTTATGGATCCAAGAAGAATTGTTGACTTTTCAGGCTATTCAGCTCCCCGCCCCCCCCCCCAATTATTTATGTTGGCAAATACTTTAAGGGAAAACCACCAAGTGTTGAGCTTATTTTATGTGGTTTACTTCTCTCAGGGATTTTTGCCACTTAATTCCTTGCTATGTTGGTATCTCTTCAATGCCTTCAATAACTGTTTATTTTGCATTATATCTGGATTTTAAAATTTTTCTTGGCAGAAATGTTGGTCTACTTGAGGCTACTCTATTTTAGTCAAGTTAGAAATTCCTTCAAATTTTTATTTTGTGAGAGACAGAGTAACATATAGCCACAACTCTAGATATAAGATCTGTGATCCATTTATGGCTCTGTCATTTACTAATTTTGAGAACTTGAACCAGTGTCTTAACCTCTCAGTGACCAAACTGCAAGGTCTTATGATTGTTGGAGCTGACTTTTTAATGGAGAAAAATAATAAGAATAAAGAAATATATTACAAAATTATTAATGGTATGAAGAAATTGTAATTACATGTCATTGCCATATAGATATTATTTAATGATATGGGAATGGATAGAATCTTTTATGGAAACAGGATAAAGAAGAGATTCCAAAAAAAAATTCTGAGAAATTATACCAATATTTTTAAATTGGGTAGGGAAAGAGGGCTGAAAAATTGTGGGGCTGTGGCATCATAAAAGACAGAAAAGGACAAAGAGGTGGACAGCTCTATTAAATATTGCAATGATAGAAAGTAGAGTGAGGACAAAATATTGACTACAGAATTTGACAGTGTGAAAAATGTTGGAAACTCTGACAAGAGCTATTTCAGCAGATTTTTGTGGACAAAAAGGAGAGATATAGGTTGAAAAAATGAATCAGCGATTTTGAAAAGGAAGACAGCTTATTTAGACAACTTTGTCAAGAAGTTTCGCTATGAAGAGAGGGGAGGAAGTGTAGTTTTGCCTACAAAACCTCTGCAGAATGATTCTCAAGACCTACCCCTTTCTATCGCCTAAGCATAGAGCTCCTCGGTCTTAGTACTGTTTTGTCTCTTCCTTATCTTGTTCAATGAGCCCTTCTTTTTGCTGGCTATTCATAAGGCTTCTATTTCTCCTTTCCTTTGCTTGGTGGTAAACCAGTATTATCTTGGTTTAGCCTGAAGTTTTTAACTGAGGTTGAGTTCTTGCTCATATTTTTAAATAATATTTCAGATTATGGTCACTTTAGATAAACTAGTAGGTAGTTAATATCTTCTATTTATATAAACTTTTCAAAATAACACAATTATTTTCCTAAATGGGTACTGTCAAATTGCAGGGTTCCTAAAGCAGATTTAAAAGGCAGATTGCCAGCAAAGTAGCAGGGGAGAATAGAAATACTCTGTTTCTATAGAATAGAAATCTGTATCCTTCTTTCTTCCTTTTCCAAGCTTCTCTTGTTACTGACAGTATCTCTTACTATTGGCAACTCATCTTTCCCATCTCCTAGGCATCATTAATTTCAATGCAGTAAATTCAAAAATTTTATTTTGCAACATCCTGAATCACACACTAGATTATTTTTGATGCTCATTATCTCCTTTCATTTCAGTGGCTATTTACTAAGTCTGCAGTTCTGAAAACTGTTTTTCTTTATGACTACTGCTAAAGTTATGTTGAGCCATTTTATAGAACCAGCCTTCCTTTCTCACATTCAATTCTTACTTCCCTCCCCTAATTTCCATCCAATATCTGCCAAATCACTCTGTATTTTCATGTTACGGTCTGAATCCCTTGCTGCTTGTTGTGCATTTTTTAGATTTAAAATATTTTGCCTTATCTCTCTCAAGTTCTGTCTTCAGGGCTTACTACATAATTTGTGGAGCTCAGGGAAAAATGATAATGGGGGGGACTATTGCTCGGAAAACAGGAAAAGGAGTACAGTTAAAAGTGAAACATTACAAGGTTTTCCTTTAATTTTTTTTATAATAATAACATGGGGCAATATAATATAATGGGGCAACAGTGACATTACTTAATCATGACATGCCATGACATAAAAAGAACAGAAAGGCACTGCCTCCATGCTCTCCTAAGGCCACAGCCACCATCGCCAGCACTGTTGCTTTTGCTGCGGCTCCCACTGCTGCCACTGACGATATGGGCCCAGATCCCAGAAATAACGACCCTTCTTTGGGGCCCTGCAGTGTCCACCTCTGCCAGGCACATGACTGTGCTGGGTGTGCAAGGTATCCGCTATGCGTGTTGCACTCTACCACTGGCGCATCTTCTCTGCTCATGCATATGCTCAAAACACAAGTCCGAAGATGGAATTATTAAGGATTTAAAGATGGCCACAGAAGAACGCTAAACCAAGTGTGGGGGCCCTTGTGAGAAGGCCCAGATGACAGTACAGCCTGCATGCCCCTGAAGCTGGCCTTGCCTGAGGTGTCTGTTCCATTGCAGTGGGCTCCCAGGAGAGTGGGGAAAATCTAGCCATGGATATCTAGGATGCACAGACTCTCAACTAGCATATCTTACTTTCTTCTTGACTTTCAAATTGCAGTTAAGAAAGGCTCAGGACCTACACATTCAAAAGTTACATGCCAGCATAGACTTTTTTTTTAGCAATGTTAGTCCCAACGTTGTTTATCTTATATTGTCAACAATATAATTTGAGAGAATTACTTAAGTGACTTATAGTTACTGATTTTAAGAACAGATTTTTTAACACTTTAGAAGTTACCAAGTGATATTTACTAATACATTTATATATTTTTCTAAATGACCCCGGTTATGTTTTTCTTTTTTAATTGAGGTATACTTGATGTACAATACTATATAAGTTTCAGGTATACAACATAGTGATTCACAATTTTTAAAGATTATATTCCATGTATATTTATAATATATTGGCTGTATTCCTTTTGATGTATTATATATCCTTATAACTTATTTTATGTACAGTAGTTTGTACCTCTTAATTCTCTATTCCTCTTGCCCCATTTCTTCCCTTTCTGCTAATAACCACTAGTTTATTCTCCATATTTCTGAGCCTGTTTCTTTTTTGTTATATTCACTAGTTTTTTTAGATTACACATACATGAATATAATATAGAATTTATTTTTATCTGAGTTATTTGACTTAGCATAATAAGTCATAATAAGTCACTTCCAAATCCATCCATGTTGTTGCAAATGGCAAAATTTCATTCTTTTTTATGGTTGAGTAGTGTTCCATTGTGTGTGTGTGTGTGTGTGTGTGTGTGTGTGTGTGTGTGTGTATCACATCTTCTTTATTCATTCATTCACTGATGAGCACTTAGGATGCTTTGATTCCATATCTTGACTATTGTAAACAATGCTGCTATGAATGAACACTGGGGCACAAATATCTTTTTGAATTAGTGTTTTTTTTCTCCCTTCGTCCTTCCCGTCCTTCTTTCTTCCTTCCTGTCTCCTTTATTTCTTCTTCCTTCCTTCTTTTCTTTCTTTCTTTTTTTCTTTCCTTCTTTCTTTTTTGGATAAATACCCATGAGTGGAATTGCTAGGTCATATGATAGTTGTATTTTTAAGTTTTCGAGAAACCTCTAAACGTTTTTCCATAGTCTCTATAACAGTTTACATTCCCACCAACGGTGTATGAGGTTTCCCTTTTCTCCATGTCTTCATCATTTGTTGTTTTAACTTCAGAGTACCTTCTGTGCACACACAAAATTTTCCAATACCAGAATTGGATTGTTTCTAGCCTTGGATATGTCATGCCCTAAATGTTTTTTCCCTTTTACTTTTTAAAGAAAGCAGCACTTTTTGGAGCTTAAACTTAGAGACAGAGCTATAGACTAAACAGGAGGCTCATCAAACTTGCCATGGCCCACTGGACTGTTTCTCTGAAATATCAGCCTACAGCAACACAAAGGCTACCAATGATTGTGCTCTTTCTGGTTCCCCAGCCCTCTATTCTATAGACAGTCACCAAGCTATGGATTTCTAAAATAAGTGGTGGATTCTCCCAAGGTTATGAGTTTGGGCTTGTGGCGACAGGGGGCGGGGTGTTAATATTCCAGACTTGGTGTATTCTCTGTAGTCCCTGTCTGACCATATGCCAAACCCTCTCCCCTGTGAGTCATCAGCTGGGAGATCTGGTTCTGCTTGAAATGCATATTCCTTGGGCTAATAATCATGTACTGCAGCTTCTAGATTCCAGTAAGAATAGCAATTGCTTCTCACCCTGCCAGATGGAAGACAGAAGGAGTCATTCTACAAGCATTTATTGAAGAGTGTAAAGAAGAGAGGATGTGCTTTGGAATCATACTAACTCAGGATCCACCACTTATTAATTATGACTTTGGGCAAAACCTTCAACTTCTTTAAGCCATGTTTTTTTTTTCATTTGCAAGATGTGAATAATAATATTTTCCTTTTGGCATTATATAAAGGTTAAGTTTAATGCATGTAAGAATTCCTAGCAGAGAGGCTGGCACATGGAGAAGAACTGATAAATGGCAGCTGCTATTTTTTATGCAAAGAAATAAACAAATGATCACCAGGAATGTTAAGAATCACATTGTCTAATCTTCACACTTTATTTTTTTTCCTCACACAAGGACACTGAATCCTATGATCTCTATACATTCTAATTCTATACATTCTTCATTAATTCCTTTGCTTCATCATGTGAATGACTATCAGGTGACAGGCCCTGTGTTCAGGCTGGGGCCCCACCTTGAGCTGTTCAGATGTGCTTGATGCCAGGTGGGCTCACAGTCCAGAGAAAAAAACAGGTGTGTACTCAGGTACCACCATCCTCTGAGGTAGCCCATGAACACTTCCTCAGAATTAGAGCAAGATGTCCCTTGCCACTTGTTGCAAGCTATATATATATATATATGTTTTTATGTTGTATGAGTTCTTTACATATTTTGAATATTAACCCCTTATAAGTATATGATTTGGAAATATTTTCTTTTATTCTTAGTTGTATTATTTTTTTGATCCTTTCCTTTGTTGTACAGAAGCTTCTTATTTTTATTTATTTACTTATTTTTCCTTTTTGGCAGCCCCATGGGCATATGGAGTTCCTAGGGCCAGGGATTGAACCCGCATCCTAACACTCCAGAGAAACTGCCAATCCCATTGCACTACAGCAGGAACTCTTTGCAGAAGATATTTAGTTTGATGTAGTCTCATTTGTTTATTTTTTCATTTTGTTGCTTGTGTTCTAGGTGTCATATCTAAGAAATTATTGCCAAGACCCATGTTAAGGAATTTTTTCTCTCTATATATATATTTTTAGGAGTTTTATGGGTTCAGGTCTTACATTTAAGTCTTTAATCTATTTTGAGTTAATTTTTATGAAATGCTATTTTTACAAAGAAGATATTCAAATGGCCAACAGGTACATGAAAAGATGCTCAACATTACTAATCATCAGGGGAAAAAAAATCTAAACCACAGTAAGACATAGAGATGGCCTATAGGCACATGAAAAGATGCTCAACACAGCTAATTATCAGAGAAATGCAAATCAAAACTACAATGAGGTATCACCTCACACCAATCATAATGGCTATCATTAAAAAGTCTACAAATAATAAATGCTAGAGACGGTATGCAGAAAAGGGAACCTTCCCACACTATTGGTGGGAATGTAAATTGGTGCAGTCACTATGGAAAATAGTAGGGTTTCTTAAAAAACTAAAAATAGAGTTACTATATGATCCAGCAATCCCACTCTAGGGAAAAGATCTGGAGAAAAATCTAATTTGGAAAAGTACATGCATCCCGATGTTCATAGCAACACTATTTAAAGTAACCATGCTATGGAAGCAACCTAAATCACCATCGAAAGATAAATGTGAATGAACACAGAAGGGAGTTCCTGTCATGGTATGGCGGAAACAAATCCGACAAGGAACCATGAGGTTGTGGGTTCAATCCCTGGCCTCGCTCAGTGGGTTAAGGATCCTGCATTGCTGTGGCTGTGGCATAGGCAAGCAGCTGTAGCTCCAATTAGACCCCTAGCCTGAGAACCTCCATGTGCTGTGGATATGGCCCTAAAAGGAAAAAAAAAAAAAAAAAAACCACAGATGTTTTATATATGTATATATATACTATTACTTAGCCAATAAATAAAAGATGAAATAATGCCATTTCAGCAACATGGATGGACCTAGAGATTACCAAACTAAGTCAAGTCAGACAGAGAAAGACAAACACCACATGATATCACTTGTATGTGGAATCTAAAAGATGATACAAATGAACTTATTTACAAAAGAGAAATAGACTCACAGAAAACAAACTTATGGTTACCAGAGAGGAAAGGGGTGGGGAAGAGAGAAATTAGGATTTGGGGATTAGCAGATACAAACTATTATATATAAAATAGATAAACAATGTCCCACTGTTTAGCACAGGGAACTACAATCAATATCTTGTAATAATCTATAAAATAATCTGAAAAAATATATACATGTACAACTGAATCACTCTGCTGCTCAGCAGACACTAACATGACACTGTAAATCAACTATACTTCAATAAAAATAAATAAATAAACCACCATAATATATCACATCACACCTATTAGAATGGTTATTATCAGGGAGCTCCCTTCATGGCTCAGTGGTTAATGCACCTGACTAGGATCCATGAGGATGTGGATTCAATCCCTGACCTCGCTCAGTGGGCTAAGGATCTGGTGTTGCCATGAGCTGTGGTGTAGGTCGCAGATGCAGCTTGGATCTGGTGTTACTGTGGCTGTGGTGTAGGCTGGCAGCTGTAGCTCTGATTCAACCCCTCACCTGGGAACTTCCAAATGTCTCAGGTGTAGCCCTAAAAAGCAAAAAAAGAGAAATGGTTATTATCAAAAAGACAAGAAACAAATACCGGAGAGGATGGGGAGAAAAGGGAATCCTTGTGCGCTGTTCGTAGGAATGTAAATTGGTGCACCACTATGGAAAACATTCTTGAGGTTCCTCAAAAGATTCAAAATAGAACAACCATAGCATCCAACAATGCCACTTCTGAGTATATATCTAAAGGAAATGGAATCACTATGTCAAAGAGGTATCTGCAACCCCAGGTTCATTGCAGCATTATATACAAGAGCCAAGACATGGAAATAATGGAAATGTCCATCTTCAGATGAATAAAGATGTATATCACATTTTCTTTATCCATATATATATATATACACACACTATTTTATGTAATATGAACATACGTACATATATGTATATATATTCAGCCATAAAATAGAAGGAAATTTTGCCATTTGCCACGATATGGAGGACTTCGAGGACATTACCCTAAGTGAAGTAAGTCAGATAGGGAGAGACAAACACTGAATGATCTCACAAAAAAAAAGAGAGAGAGAGGTCAGATTTGTGGTTACCAGAGTCAGGGTAGGTGGAGGAATCTGACGAAGGTGGTCAAAAGGCACAAACTGGGGATGTAATGTAAGACATGACGCCTACAGCTAGCACTGCTGTATGATGTATTTAAAAGTTGCTAAGAGAATAGATCCTAAATGTTTTTATTACAAGGGAAAAATATTTTTGTAATTCTATGAAGTGATGGATATTCACTAAGTTATTGTAATCACTTCACAGTCAAACAATTATGCTGTATACCTTAAATGTATACAGCACTACATGTCAATTACAGCTCAATAAAACTGGGTGGAAAACCAATGACAACAAGACACCCCTTGCTCTAGACACACAACTGCCATCCATGGAAAACAAATTATAGTACAATATGCATCTATGACAACTATGAATGTGAGCTGTATTCTGTGCACAACCTGCACAGCTAGACATGCTGACCCCAGGAAGTGACATGGGGTCAGAGGGGCTCACCCGAGCCTGGGGAAGGGGCACCAAGGTTTCCCACTGGAGGTTGAGGTTCAAAGGTGGAGTGGGAGTGGGTGAAGGAGAGTTAAGGGGAAAGGCCTCCAACAGAGAGAATATAGCAGGTGAGGAGAAGGGTCGGGGCTCTGCATGGTGCAACTTAACCACTCCTTTATCTTAACTGTAACTGAGTGCTCTATGTTCTGTCCACACATAGGCCTGAAGACATGAAAATCAGTAAGGAGCATTTATGTGACTATGACCATGTAAATACTATTCTTGCCAGAATACATAGGGTTTAGGGCAAAGGTTTTAATCCCTGAACTAGTGTAAGAGTGTTTCGAGAGTTGGGACCAAAATTGAAAAGACAGATCTGTCTATCCCCTAAATCACCAAGTTATTCTGCCTTCCGGTCCTCCAGGATATGCTGGTTTCCAAAAGTAAATACACCAGAATCTTTAAAATTTTTTTAAGCAGTGTAGATACTTCCTGTCCCCAAGTGCTTACCACCACTGTCCTTCTCTGCATGCCTGACATTCCTAGACATCTGGCTCCAATGACTCAGAGAACCCCAAAAAGAGCTGCACACAGCCAGGAGTCTGCAGCCCTGGGCACCCTGGGAACATCCCCTGGCAGTAAGAGGCAAACATCTCTCTCATGTTGACTAGGGCATGTGCTAGGGGTATGTGTAGGACTGGGGGGAAGAAAGGAGAGGACCCAGCCCCTCCTGAGTGGCCACATTTGTATCTGGCCACTGCTTATCTCAAATGATGTTTTTAGTCATTTTAGGATGTGGACCCACAAATTAGCGCTGCTCCCCTCTTCCCTCTGCTCCCTCTCCCTCTCTCTAAGCCCATGCGAAGCTGGCTCCCATGCCTTGTGGAACACTAAACAGTCTGGGCATTTTTCACCTCCCTGCTTCTCTGACTCTCTCTTCTGTCTCTCCCATGTGAGAGGGAAAAGTAGGCAGCAAACACCTTCCCTTCTTTACTCTGATCCTCTTTAGTGATGTGTGCATGCAAGAAAGTGGAGGGAGGATTCAGACACCAACACAGATAATTCAGGTCTGAACCTTTGATTTGTTTTCTAATGGAAAAACACAAGAGTCTCATTGTTCAAGCTCTCATGTCCTGTGGCCTGATTTTCAATTCAGACCATCTAGAACTGCATAAAATACACAAGATTATCTGTTATACTATCCCAATTGCCATGTTATAGATGAAGAGTTTTTCTTTTTTTTTTCTTTTTTCTTTTTTTTTTTTTTTTTAAGGCTGCTTCTGTGGCACATGGAAGTTCCTAGTCCAGGGGTCAAATCAGAGCTACACTTGTGGTTTACACCACAGCCATGGCAACACCTGATCCTTAACCCACCGAGCAAGGCCAGGGATTAGACCTGCATCTTCACAGAGATAACACTGGGTCCTTAACCCTTTGAGCCAGGACAGGAACTCAGATGAAGAGATTAAATTGAGACCAGAGAGAGGAAGGATACCCACCCCCACCCACTGCTCCATTATGTGTTCCTCCCCCCTCAATTTGTATGCTGAAGTCCTAACCCTCATATTTCAGAATGTAACCTTCTTTGGAGATAGGGTCTTTATAGAGTTAAAATGAGTTAAAATGAGGTCATTAGAATAGGCCCTAATCCAGTACAACTGATGTCCTCATCATAAGATGACATTTGGACAGACAGCACAGAGGGAAAATCATGTGAAGATACAGGAAGAAGACCTCTGTCTACAAAACAAGGGGAGAGACCTCAGAAGGAACTAGACATGCAAACATCTTGATCTCAGACTTCCAACTTCCAGGATTGTGAGAAGAATTAATTTATGTCATTTAAGCTTCCCAATCTGCACCATTTTGTTCACAGTTGCCTTCACTAATTGATGCACCCTATATTACCCAGGAGGAACTGGTGAATGGGGAAGCTCTGATCTTTCCTGATTCTCTGTTCTGCCCACTCACAGAGTCTCATTCTCACCTTGATGCATTTCTCTCCTCTTATAGGGAGCCCCTGGTATCTGTATATACACATTTACATGTATTTGGATGAGTGTGAAGTTACTAACGTAGAGAAAGGAAGTAAGAAAATATGGAAGAGAAAGGAAAAGACATCAGCAACATTGTAGGGAAATGCCAGCCTGGCAGTGGAATTATTATAAACCGCTGGAAAAGACCTAAGTAAAACTCCAGGATTGGGCCCTGGAGCATCTGGTCTCCCAAGTAAGGGTTTCTACTTTATCCTAAAAACAAAGGATGCCCTGAAGGATTTTAGACAGGGAGTGACAAGGTCAGATTTAGTCTCAGACAGTTTGTTCTGGCAAGAGAGGAGACCTGGATTATAGGATGGAGACCAGAAGTAGAAAAACCATGGAAAGACTGCTCCAGTGGTCCCCATGAAGGATGCCGGTGTTCTGAGGCCTGGGCATACCACGTAAATAAGGCTGAGGTGGGATCACTGTATGTGGCCTTTCCCACTTATTCGCTGCCCCTAGAGCTCCATGTGGAGGGTCCAAAGGAGGTCAAGCATGTTCAACAGCCACTTGGGAAAGGAGCAGGGGTCCAGTCTTGGGGACTATTTTATAACTCACAGATCTTAAAGAGCAAAACAGTTTGCAAGGTTTGAAGAGCACATGACCCAGCAACCTCACTTCTGGGTATATGCCCAAAGAAAATGAAAGCAGGATTTTTATTGAAAAGATATCTGCACTACCATGTTTATTCCAATAATATTTACAATAGCTGAGATATGGAAACAACTTAAGTGTCCATCAATGGATGAATGGTGAAAGAAGATGTGAGATCTACAGATACATAGTGCTAGTGAAATAGATATAGATACACACCAGATAGGAAATCCTTCCATCTGCAACAACATAGATGGACCTCTTGAGGGCATTATGCTAAGAGAGAGAAGTCAGACAGAGAAAGATAAAGACTATCATATCACTTCTATGTGGAATCTAAAGCTGAACTCATAGAAACAGAGATTAGGATGCTGGTGACCAGGGGCTGGGGGTGGATACTGGGGAAATGTTTAAGGATATGAATTTGCAAATAGTAAATAATTTTGTCCTAGAGATGTAATGCACAGCATAGTGATTATGGTCAACAAAACTGTACTATATGCTTTAAAGTTGCTAAGAGACTAGATCTTAAACGGTCTCACTACAAAAAAAAAATGATAATTATGTGACAGAATAGAGGTGTTAGCTAACATTAGTGGTAGTAATCATAGTATAATGTATAAATGTATCAAATCGACACACATATAACTTAAATTTACAACGTAATATGTATTATCTCAATTATATTGCAATAAAAAGAAAAAAATTTGAAGAGCAGTTGGGCTCTCATGCATTTGAAAGCAGTACTGTATGAAAGACATAGAGATGTTATAAAAATGATAAGGAAGCAGCAGTTTCTCTGTTAGTAATAGTCCAAGAAATCAAATCCACATGTTATTTACATTTGCTTGGCCCAGAAAACTATTAGCTCCTGATAGATATCAAAACAGAATAATAATCTGGTAGGGATGTGACTTCATTTGTAGCATGTTTCATATTCTTAAATTAAGGGTGACTATGGGAAAGATCTAGAAGGAGGTATTAAAGGGCTTGAAAGTTCTGGAAGAGGATGGGAGAGGCAGCAAATAGAAGCTCATTCATAGCAAGATTACAAAAACAGGAGGGCTTTCCTACTTTTCAATAATGTGATAACATTCCTATAAATGTAATTTATAGCCAGACTCCCAGCAAAGCTGGGAAGCTGAGCCCGTAGATTTTCGAGAAGAACCCACAATCTCCAGCCGGGAATTATGTTGAGTTTGCATTTCATGGTTGAGGTTGTTGCTCTCAGATTTCGAGACTGTAATGCAGTAGGCAGCAACCTGGTTACAAACTCTGTGAACTGGGAAGGAATCTAAAGAATTTCCACAGCCCCAAGTCCAAAACTGCAGAAGCAGGTGATTTTTCTATGAGTTTTGTGCTTGTTGAAGTGACATTGTCATGGTAAGGTGGCAGGACCTGATGTGCAGGGCTGCAGGGACCGGGACTGGAGTGGGCAGGACCAGTAGCTGGTGATTGTTTTCAATCACAGACATAAACAGAACTCGGGACTCCTTTCACAAATGAAATGAAGTGGAAAGGGCAAACCTCGTCTTTGATCCTATTAAGGCAACACTGATTCTAAATTAGTTCTAGGTGGGAAACTGGAGTTTGTGATCAATGTAAAGGATCAAATCCAGTCTGGTCTAGTCTAGGAGTGGGAAGAGGAAGGCCTCCTGAGTCAGTAACATTTACTATAGACCTACAGATCTAGATGGACTTAGGAGCATTGGGGAGAGTATTTCAGGCATAAGAACTGCATGTGCAAAGGTCCTGATGCAGAAAGGAGCTTGGCTGGTTTCAGAAGAGAGAAGCCTGTCATGGCTAAAACTTACTGAATGAGAGCACTGAGGAAGAAGCTGGAGCTGAAAACTGGGCTAGAGCCTCTCAATTCAGGGCTGTGTAGGCCATGCTAAGAATTAAAAGAAGTTTAGCGGCCATAATGTGGGCATATTATGGAGAGCAGTACAGATGAGATGTCTCTCCAGATGTTGCAAAATGTTGGAAAAGCCCTGGCAGGCTTAGGGATGGGGCCATTGGAAAGGAACGCTCTCTCCCCCTTAGAATCCAAGATTCTTTCCATCAGTACCTGAGGTCATGCTGAAATGGACTTCAGTATTTGGACTGGGGGAAAGACTCCCAGTCACCTACTCACCACCATCCAGCCCATATCCACTCCAAGCCCAGAGAGAACACTTGCTTCACATTTTCCCCTTCCTCCTTCCTTTTCTCCCTCTGTTTTTCTCTTCCTCTTGTGCTTCTGTCTCACTTTCTCCTTCTTTTCTTCCTTCTTCTATTTTTAACACCTTTACTGAAGTATGATTAGCATACAATAAACTGTACATACTGATCTATGCATACACTCACGAAGCCATCACTCCAGTCAAGATGGTGAACATATTCATCACCCCCCAAAGTTTCCTCAGGCCACTGTGTACCCCGCCCCTCTACTCTCCCTCATGCCCCAGCAATTCATCTGATGCTCTTTTTCTCACCAATGATTAGTTCTCATTTCTTAGATTTTACAAGAATGGAACACTACACCATGTATCCTTTTTGGTCTGGCTTCTGTCATTCAGTGTAATTATTGTGAGGTTTATCCATGTTGTAGGGAACAATAGTTTATTCCGTTTTTATTTCTGAGAGGTCTTACCATATGGATGTACCACTCTTTGTTTATCCACTGACATGTTAATGGACACTAGGATTGTTTTTAAGTTTTGTCTATTACAAATGAAACTGCATAAACATTCATGTACCAAGTCTTTGTATAGACATGTGCTTTCATTTCTTCTGGGCAAATACCTAGGAATGGAATGGTTGGATTATTGGGTAGGTGTATGTCTAACTTTTTAAGAAACGGACAAATTTTTCTGAAGTGATTGAACCATTTCACGTCCCCTCTCCTGAAGTGCATGAAAGTTCCAGTTTCTTCACGTCCTCACCAGCAATTGGTAAGGTCATTCTTTTTTATGAACCATTCTAATAGATGTGAAGTAGTATCTCACTGTGATTTTAATTTGCCCTTTGCAAATATGAATGATATTGAGCATCTTTTCATGTGTTATCTGCTCTTTGGTGAAGTGTCTATTCAAATATTTTACCTATACTTTTACTGGGTTGTTTGTTTTTTCGATCTTAACTTGTGAGAGTCCCTTGTATACCAAATACAAGTCCATCAGATATATGCTCTGTAATTATTTTCACCCAGTAATGCTTTGTCTTTTTATTCTTGTCACAGTATCTTTCAAAGAAGTGTTTGTAATATTTATAAAGTTCAATTCAATGCTTTTTTAAAAAATATTGTTATAGCTAAGAAACATTTGCTGAACACAAGATCACAAAGATTTTCTCCTATATTTTTATATAGAAACTTTACCTAGACTTTAAGTTTATATCTATGATGTATTTTGAATTAGTTTTTGCATATGGATCAAGATTCATTATTTTTGCATATAGAGATTGAATTTTTCCATCACCAGTTGCTAAAAAAACTCTCTCTCCGCTGACTTGCTGCTGTACTTTTGTCAAAAATTAGTTGTCCCTACATGTGTGCCCATCTGTTTCTGGACTCTATTTTGTTACACTGAGAACTTTTCTATCTTTCTGTACTATTCTGAACTTTTCTATCTTTATGCCAGTACCACACTTTTTTGATTATCAGAACTTCATAAGTCTTAAAATTAGTTTGTGTTAGATCTCTATCTTTTCTCTTCTTTTCCAATGATATTCTGATAATTCTAGTTCCTCCATAAATCCGTATGAATTATTAGAACCAGCTTATAAATTTCTGTAAGAGAGCCTAGTAGGATTTTGTTCAGGATTACAGTGAATCTATAGATTAGCTTTAGGAGAATTGACACTGTAACAATACTGAATCTTCTGATCTGCAAACAAGGGATAATTCTCCACTTACTTAGCTCTATATAAAATTTCACTTAGCAATATATTTTTAAAATTTTCAGCGTACAGGTTTTTCACATCTTTGGTCAGACTCATCACTGAGTTGTTAATATTTTTGTCATTACAAACACTGTGTTTTTAGGAGTTCCCGTTGTGGCTCAGTGGTTAATGAACCCGACTAGCATCCATGGGGACGTGGGTCCAATCCCTGGCCTTGCTCAGTGGGTTAAGGATCCAGCATTACCATGAGCTATGGTGTAGGTCACAGACATGGCTCGGATCATACATTGCTGTGGCTGTGCTGTAGGCCAGCAATTATAGCTCCGACTGGACCCACGGCCTGGGAACCTCCATATGCCGCAGGTTCAGCCCTAAAGAGATAAACAAACAGGAGTTACCATCGTGGCTCAATGGTTTAACGAATCCGACTAAGAACCATGAGGTTGCGAGTTCGATCCCTGGCATTGCTCAGTGGGTTAAGGATCTGGCGCTGCCATGAGCTGTTGTGTAGGTTGCAGACACAGCTCGGATCCCGCGTTGCTGTGGCTCTGGTGTAGGCTGGCAGCTACAGCTTTGATGAGACCCCTAGGCTGGGAACCTCCATATGCCACAGGTGTGGCCCTAGAAATGGCAAAAAGACAAAAAAAAAAGAGAGAGATAAACAAACACTGTGTTTTTAAATTTTTAAATATTTTATCTTTCACTGCCAGTATATAGAAGTACAATTGATTTTTATTTTTATATTATCTTATCCTATAAATATGTTTACTCACTTATTAATACAAGAGGCTTTTTCTGTAGTTTCCATCAAATTTTCTACATAGATATTCATGTCTGCAAAGGAAAATCATTTTGCTTCTTCCTTTCCAGCCTGGATAGACTGCCTAGAAGCTTCAATACAATGTTGAACAGAAGTTATGAGAGTGGGCATCCTTGTCTTTTTCTCAATCTCAGCAGGAAAGCATTCAATTTTTCCCTAGTCAGTATAATAAAAGCTGTGTGTGGGGGGGTTGTAGATGTTCTTTGTTAGGTTGAAGATATTTCTTTCTATTACTAGTTTGCTGAAAGCTTATCAGCAATGGATGTTAGATTTTGTCAAAATGATGTTTTCTCACATCCTTTAAATGATCCTATGTTTTCTCCTTTCTAGTTTATTAGTATGGGAAATTATATACTGATAGATTTTCCAATGTTACATCAATCCTACATTCTCGGGGTACAAAACATGCCTAGGTTTTGTACACTGTTGATTTTGATTTTTTTCTAAAATTTTGTTTAGAATCTTTGTATCTTGTTTCATGAGGAATATTAGTGTGTAGTTTGTGGGGGTTTTTTTTCTTGTCATATTTCTTCTAAATTGGCATCAGGGTAACACCTACCTCTAAGAATGGGTTAGGAAGTGTTCCCTCCTTTTTAATTTTATGGAAATGTTTGTATTATTTCTTCTTTGGTATATTTCACTAAGGAAGCTATCGATAACTGGAGGATTTTTATGGGAAGGTTTTTCATGATGAATTCAATTTCTTTAACAGATATAGGGGTCTTCAGATTACCCATTTCTTCTTGAGAGAGATTTTTCAGTTGGCACACTAAGATGCTCTATGAAAATTAGAACGTAGAGAAGAATGGATGCATTAAAAATGAAGGGACAAGCAGTTCACTGTTTGGAGAGGCTGATTATGTACACATCTGGAAAAAGAAATCTCCTGGCTGCAGATATTCCCTGAACTATAGAAGCTGGTGCCTACTGTGGAGAAATCTGAGGTCAGAATTGGAAATTCTAGAGGAGTCCCTCACCTCAGGACCCTACTCCATTCCTAGGAACCCTGAACCCAGCATCAGACAGGGCCTCATGTTGCCCCTTAGCTACTGGGAATACTCACCTGCTGCTCTGGCCATAACGACCAAAGCTCCCATGGGCAGGGTGAACCTATCACTGGGGGTGTCTCTTTGAGAATGTCACCCTTTGCATAAACTGGGAGTCATTTCATCATCCTAACCTTGCAACTTCCATGTTAAATTTCTCTTCCAAGATAAGTCATCTGGTGATGAGTAATACAGGTAGAGTTGCTCCAAATAAGACAACAGATACTGTATTTGCCTCTGGTCTTAAGGCACCCTGCTTTCCTGACATTAAAATAGAATGGATGGGAGTTCCCGTCGTGGCGCAGTGGTTAACGAATCCGACTAGGAACCATGAGGTTGCGGGTTCGGTCCCTGCCCTTGCTCAGTGGGTTAACAATCTGGCGTTGCCGTGAGCTGTGGTGTAGGTTGCAGATGCGGCTCGGATCCCGCGTTGCTGTGGCTCTGGTGTAGGCCAGTGGCTACAGCTCCAATTGGACCCCTAGCCTGGGAACCTCCATATGCCGCAGGAGCGGCCCAAAGAAATAGCAAAAAGACAAAAAAAAAAATAGAATGGATGGTATAAGTGAGGGGTGTGTGTATGTGTATGTGTGTGTGTGAGAGAGACAGAGAGTGCGTGTGTGTGTGTGTGTGTGTGTGTGTGCACGTGCACAACTGTAGTAAGTGTGTTGGGATTGTGGAGGAAGGAGTTTCTCTACAAATCCAAAGAGCTGGCAAACCAACAGCATCAGCCTGTCTCTGGCTGCAAGGTTTCCTGGTCCAAAATTCTTGTAAAGGAGGCAGGCTTTCTAGCCAAGACTCTACCGTCTACTGGCTCATCTCTGTAACCCTGAGATGCACAACTGCCAACATTGTCACTGTTTAAAGACCAGCATAGTGATAGGTTTCTGAAATGGTTACAACCAGCTTTGTGTGGAGCAAATGGACTTCCAGGCTCTGATATTCTCTTTAAAAGATGAAGCCACAAACCTGGAGCCAGGGTTTGAAATGGGAAACTCATGTAATCCTTGGAAGAAAGAAACTGGGGGATCAGGATTGGCAGTTGGGCTTACAGATGCTTTCCTGTCTTGCAACATACATCTCTGGTTTGGCCAGAATCATTGTCCCCCAAATTCTTTGGAAGTATCTCTTCTCACGGACAGAAAAAGAAGACTGTGTATGCTAAGATTTCTCTCTACTTGTATCACCAACAGTAGACACCAAATCCCAAATGTCCTGTGAGAACTTGATGTGTAATTAGTTTAACATGAGAATTACACCAACACTAAAAAATATACGTTAAGTGAAGGTCTCAAAGCCAGAGTCTCTTATGTAAATATTTCAAAATGTTCTCTCTCCTTCTGCTCCCTCCCTGTCCATAAATAAATAACATCACAAACGAAGGGATGAATTCACTGAGAATTGAATATGGATGCATTGTGAGAGGCCTCTTTCTCCCACAACTTAAATGTTCTCCTACCCTCATTTCTACATGAATCAAAGACCTCTTTCATCTTACTCATTAATGCATTTCCTGCCATGTCCGCCACAGTGCCTGACACACAGTAGGGGCTGGGCCCAGGTCAGATATATTAGCAATTGTTTCTATTTCACCTTTTCAGACAACCAAAACAAAATAATCACAGATGAGTTGGATCCACTGCATTCATGATAAATCCTAAACATACTAAAGGAACTCTCTTATTCTCCTACCACAAGCATTTGTTTGGGTACCATAATTTATCTCTCTAGCACCAATTTCAACACTGTTACCTTGGTCTTCTCTCTATGCAGTAGTTTTTCTTTCTGTAAAATGGAAATCCCCCCCTTTCCCCTGTGAAATGTGGAGAGAAGTACAGAAAATGTGTCTGGGCTGACATGTGATCATGCTACATTTATTCAGAATGAGTGCTAAGGAGAACTTTTTGCTCCCTTCCATTCCATCTCGGATATCTTCCTGGAGATGCATGGTTTCTGCCTCTTTATCCTTCCTTTCTCTTCTTCTTTTTTTTCTTCTTCCCTTCCTTTCCCAGTTCATTTGCTACCCAGCAGGTTTACCACCATAATACCTACTTCTCAATGCCAGCCTCTTACATGAATCCCTTAATAAAGGCTCCCTCTCCCCTCACTCTCTCACATAACATTGCAACTTCTCAGTTGGACATTTGAGTCCTCCCACCAAATGGTTTCAACTCATCACCTTTTAGAAGAGGGTGGGTCTGATGAGAGGTTGAGGGTTTTTCCATGTATATAGGGCATGAAAGGAAGCCATATATAAAGTGGGGGGTTGCAGGCCTGACAAAGAAAGGATTCAAAAGAGTGCAAACCATCCCCCTTTCAAGGCTTCCCTGTTCTTCTACCCCTTCCCTATCCTTCCTGGGCTCCTACAATCCTAGCTCTCTGCACTCTGAACTGTACTCAACCCCTCAAGTCTTGGCCCATCTACATTACTGCCCATGAGATTTTCCCCCACTTCCTGGAATAAACATTCCTTCACTCACTCCTGATGGAAATCCTACCAGTATTCAAGGTGCACACTGCCTCCTTCAAGCACCTTTTCCCAACTCCCTCCAAAAGGTTCAGATTTCTGTCCCTGAACCACAGTAGCATTCCCTAGTCTCTCCCATTCCAATAGAAGCAAACATTGGGACGACTCATGCTGTGGGGTGTGGGAGTGGGCTTTCATGCAGGAGGGAGATGAGATGGGGGACACAGATGTGTGAAACTGCAGATCCAGGCAGTGCTGGATCAGAAGAAGGTGAAATTCACAGCTCTAACCAGTGCATCATAATCCCTCCCACCTACTGTGATTTTTGGAAGGGGGCGACTGGGATTGACCAGTGAATTCACATGGACATGGAATGAATCCTGTATATTTCATAGTTAACAAAACTACTCTTTTTTTAAGAATTGTATAGATTGCTTTTGCACAGCTTCCAACTAATGCCAAGGGCATCGTACCTAACCATGGAAACCAAAGAGAAGCAGAATCTCAGGGCAGCTCTGAGCTAGGCTTCCTAGGCTCAGGTTCAAGCTCTCCCAGGATTAGCTGATGATCTGGGCAGGGCACTTACCCTTCCTGTGTCTCAGTCTTCATTTGTAAAATCATTGTAACACAGACCCCACAGGTTTGTTATGAAGATTAAATAAGCAATTAAGTAAGATGCTCAGAGTGCCAAAGAGCAAACACTTTCCAAATATTGCTCATCATTCTTTATCAGATCAGATCCAATTGACTGGCATCCAGCACAGCCATGGTGACCCCTTCAAGTCTCATCTGAGTACTTTCTTCATGTTCTGTGAAACTCAAACACAAGTGAAGCCACACAGAGCAACAGGGCCCCTATAAATAATTTTTCATGGACTTTCTGCAAAACACAGACGGCAGTACCAACCAAATTCACAAAACAACTGCTAGGGGAGTCTGTTTTCTTAACTTCTAAATAATAGCTCTGCTTTGCCTGGGAAATGTTATTTACATTCGCAAATTTAAGGTTTGTGAAAGAATTTGCCTTAATAGAATTTGAAAACTCAGCAAGTTTCTAGTTTTGTGCCCAGTTTTTTAAGTTTTAAAATTTCCTTCCACTTCATGCAAAGCCAAATCTTACATCTAAATCTTGCACACAGCTTGGTGCAGTAAATACCTTTCTAATCATTAGATCTTTAAAATCTAACTCTGCACTTTGGAGAATCACATGCATTCATGCTCTGCATCCTGATGTGGTGGACTCAAGGTGGGGAGATGGAACTCATCTCAAGATTTTTATGAATCCTAAAAGACACCGAAAAAGTACATGCTCTGCCTGTTTTAAGATAAAAGACTGAAAAAAATAACAGTAGATACTGTCTTGGGGGTAGGGGGTTGTTTACTAAGTGCTATGCACTTTATATGTACCCATGGGATTTTGAACTTCTCAAGAGCAGGAACCTTAAAGAAACAGTAAGATATGTAGTCAGAGAGCCAGATAGAGAACCAGAGGGTGTTCAATTAGTCCGAAAGAGAAGGCACAATACAAGGATACGGATGAAAAGTATCAAGTTCAACAGAAGAGAATATTGAGAAAAAAACTGAGAAAGTCTCTTAGATTTGTTACACATGACTTTGGGAACTTTATGTTGGCCTAAGGTAAATACCGGCCTACAGTAAGCTGGCCCACATTCAGGTTGGAAAACAAGACTATTTGGTCATACAACATCTGGGTCAAAAACAAACATCTAGCTACTACGTCATTTTGGGCGCATTCTGGTGAGTAGTTTTACAAATCTTGATTTTCAGAAACTTTTTCTCATGTCTTTTAAGGTAATTAAATTTTAGCTTGTTGTTCCCATCCCAGAGAACTTAAAGTAGTAAAAACATAGAGGAAATAATATCCAATAGTAGATAATCTGAGACATTTTCTCAGGCCAGTAATAGTAGGTTACATATTTAATTTTAATAGAAAAGGTATGTAAAGACATGCTCCAAGGTAGGTTTGAGTGGTTGTTGTAAGATGGGTGGGACTGGGGGGTAGAAGGGTGGGTGGTGGTGGGGTTCTTTGGCTGTTCTGTATTGTCTAATTTTTTTTTTTTTAGTGAACTTGATTTCCTTTTATAATAGAAAAAAGACTAAACATAACAGAAAAAGATCTGGAACATTCAGAGACATTTAAAGAACATTTTCTTTAAAGACTATTTTCAATTCATTTGATGCCAATGTTAAATGGCTTCTCCAGGGAAATTCCAGAATTTGAGGCCAGAAAACTGACATGGAGGGACTATCAAAAAAGGAGAGCCCGACGATGGATAAAGTTTGAATAAGACACTCCAGGGCCTCTGAGGTGCTCCTTTCTCCCTTCTCCCCTTCCTCCTTGTCATTTGTGAATATCATTGTCATTGCTGAATATCCAAAGATTTGGCTTTGTGTTAAAGGGTTTACGTACATGGACTTCCACCATTCAAATCTAAGTGCTCCCTGAGGGATTGCCTCCCTCATTTATGGGTGTCTGCACAAAAAGTCGAGGGAGAGAAACTTTGCAGCTTTTGTAGTTTTTTCTTATTATCGTCAAGTTTTTTCCAGGAACAGTAGGCAGCTAGTCATTTCTCCTATTAGCACCATTCACAGGAAAGCACACTAACAAGGACTGGAGGCTACACAGATCTCACCAAATGAAGAAAGAGGTGGAAGAATCTTCAGTTGCTGTGTATACTTGGTACATAGCACATGGCCTAGAGCCTTCATGGCAAAGCTAGTATGCATGATGTATATATAAACAAAGACATCACACTCTCAATGTGTTTCTTTCTACATTATATTTTTTCCACTAGGCTGAAATGTGGTAATTGGTCACTGGTTTTGATTTGGATTACTGCAGTTTCTCTTCAAGAGAGCGACTTAAGCTCTAAAGACAAATGAAGACTTTATTTCTGTTGAATATGTTCAAGAGTGGCAGTTTCTTGATTAAATTCATTTATTGTTTAACTCTACAAAACTATGAACTCTTCAATGGGGCAATGCCATAATTATTGAATTACCAAAGTGCAAACCATAGTTGAATGAAACATGTGTTTGAACTTGTAGCTCAGATGGATTTGGCAATACTGGTATTTTCCTCTTTCTCAACTTCCCTAGCCTTTTGGCTAAGACACTATGTCCTCCATCTGTTCCTCATTAGAACATTGTCTTTCATTTGGGGAGGAGTTCTCAGTGCCTTAGACAGAACTAAGAAATGCTTTTTTTCTTGCACCATGAGTGTACCTTGCCAGAGCTGTTTAAGAAAGGCAACGAGGGTTAAGGTCTCTGAAAACCTGATAAAATCCACTTTATGGGGCTGGGTGGAAGATAGAGCATGTAGAGTTTGACAAGACACTCAATCAATTGACTAAATCAGATGGACTTTTGGAAACAGAACCAAGTGCGGTCCAAGCATCCACTGCTTGCCACAGCACATGAGTCATCAGAGACAAATGGATCTGAGAATTTTGCAGCACAGAGGTTCGTGTGAATTTGGAAAGGAAATGCCTGCTTCTCCCATTTCACTGGAAGAACTGCTGGGGTCTCAAAGAGCTTTGATGCCATTTAATAGGTTTGCAACAGAGTTCTAAAACTGAGTGACATCAGATCCATCAGGCACACTGGCAGTTACTGAGATTCATAAATGTCTCCCTAGGTCTGTGCTACTGAATATCTGTGTACCAGATTGGGTCATAAAGACTCGATCTTACCACTGGGAGCTAAGGCCATGAGGTTAAGGACACTGGACCTCACCTGAAACACAAGAACTTAGTGAGAAAAAGGATATACTGTGTGTCGGGCTGCCGTAACAAAATACCACAGTCTTAGTGGCTTAACCAACAGAATTTCATTTCTCCCATTTCTGGAGGCTCAGTGTCCAAGATCAACATGCCAGCAGGGCTGGTATCTTCTGAGGCTTCTGTCCTTGGCTTGCAAGGGCTGCCTTTTCACTGTGTGTTCATATTATTGTCCCTCTGTATGTGCATGTGTCTAGTCTCTCTCTGTATCTTAATCTCTTCTTATAGGAACACCAGTCATACTGTATGAGCGCCCATCCTACTGACTATTTTAACTTAGTTACCTCCTTAAAGGGTGTATTTCTAAATCCAGTCACATTTGAGGTACCAGGGGGTTATGACATCAACATATGAATTTTGGAGACACAGTTCAGCCCATAACAGAGAATAAAGAGGAATATGGCACCATTTGCTTTTCCCTGTTGGAGAAAAGGCTCCCAACTTCATGTTTCAATGCCAAATATTGTATTTGAATATAACACTAGAAAGCCATTGAAATTAATAAGGCAACCAATTCAAACATCTCTACCCTTCATTTACTTAGTAATTGGTATATTCATTATTTCCCTCTCCATATCTCAGTGTAGTGGCTGGGACTTCCAGAAAATGGTGAATAATAAAAGACTATTATTGCATATGACTTCAAGAGCAATGCCTCAAGAATTTCACCATTATAATTAATGGCCCCTGGTGAATTTCAACAGATTTTATTTTTTTGTCATTTTCATTATTGATTTACCTACAGTTTTCTTAAGAATATATGTTGAAATGTATCCAATGATAACTTTTTTATTTCTTAAAATGAACTTGTATCATTCCCCCTTTGGCCAATTTATTTTAGGTGGCCTCCTAACAGATTTTTTTTTAACCTATCGGCAATGTATTCCAGAGGAAAACTTAGACATGGAATGTTAGTCTTTCAGTATTTTCCTCAATTCTATTTGCTAGTCACTGATTTACAAATTTTGCCTTGCTATCTGTAACTGAGCTCAGCCTAGAGATTTCTACTTTGGTTTAGTATTTTCAGATTTAGATACCACTGTTATACTAACATTAAAAGTGATTTGGGAAATTTTTCACATTTATATATTCTCTGGAACAGTTTACCCAATGATTATCTGAATGCAGCAAGCTTTAAAAAAAAAATAACAGTTTTATCACCACAGAAACATTCTGCCATGTTCCTGTCACATTTATTTCTATGACTATGACTCTGTTCAAGCTTTATCTTCCTTTAGTTAATCTTGGTAATTTCTCTTTCCCTGGAAAATACTTTCATAGAGATTTTAAACATATTAATGTAATTTTATTCTTAATGATTTCCTAAAAAATTTGAAGTCCACATCTGTGGTTAGGAACCCTTTCTCGTGTTTGCTTTTTTATATTTATATTCATTTTTTTCCCCTTCATTTATACTTGCCAAGTATATCCACATAATTGTGGTTGATTTTTTCCCCCTAAAGTGTCAGCTCTTGCATCTATTTAATTACTTATAAAGCTCTTATATGAGAAGGATGATGGAAGAATTGTCAGATATGTCAAGAGAGAAAGAAACAATGAGGCCATTTCATCATAGCTGAAAGCTGTGAGTTCAATTTTGAAAGCATCATAGGGTGATGACATTGACCATCTCCATAAATAACTCTGGCACCCTTGTTTATGTCTCACAATCTTAAATCTCACAGAGTCTGTCACTCTAAATATGGGACACATTAGGATAAAGTCATAAATTGGTGCTAATACCATGCCCACTCTCAACAATTAAGGACTTTAAAAATTGTCCTCATCTGATGAAAATAGGAAGAGGAAATGGGAACCAATCCCCTCCACAATGAACGTCAGAGCTGTTATCAGCATGAATCAGAGGAGAGAAAGAGGAAAAAAATCACTGAGGTTACCTTTAGGGATTTTGCTTTCAATTCATGATGAAAAGAAAAGGCAAAAAAAAAAACACTGAAGAAGAGTATTATAATAATAGCTGCTATATTGTATGATTATCATGCAATGTGTCAGTCAGACTTCCATAATGAAGAAACACTTGAAAATTAAATACCCTACTTTCATTGAGAAAACACTCTGACCTAGATGCCCCAGCAATTCAGTTGCCCTGGAACTCATCTGCAGTGTATTATCTCCTGGCAAATGCTACCAAGTGCCCCTCTGCACCAGGCACTCTGTTGGAAGCTGAGGCACTCTGTCAAGACACACACATACAAACTTGAAATACTGACTTCACTGAACTTGATCAGCTTTGTGGGTGCACATGGCTTCCTTTCCATGTGTCCTCATTTTCAATATATGTTGTCTAAACTCGGCGTCTTCAATCCATGTCTCTGCATAGCACATGACTTGCTCCTGTTCCTGGAGGATATGCTTAGTGTCTCATCTCAGCTTTTCTGTCCTACGCTCTTGACTTATCAGTCAGATCTGCTGATCACTAAGCTAAAAAGGGGCTCTTGGTCATGTAATCGTGATTCTCCTCCATTTTGGTTATGTACTAAACTTCCAAACTTCAAGTTTTCTCATCTCTCTTTAGAAGTTTGGAATATATTCTACATGGTTTTATGGTACAGTCATTTTTTTTTTTTTAGAATGGCATCCTGCCATGGCAAAATGACTCCTGATGGAGTCCTGCCAGATAAGGCTCAGGAGGAGGATGAAAGGCCACCCAGTAATGGAGCTTTGGTTACAGCTCACCCCACTGTGTGCAGACAATGTGGTTTATGGACTCAGGGGCATAGAGAATGGAGAGTCATGGTGATGGGAGTTCTAATCATGGGAGTATATGTAACAATGTCCAGTGACAGGAAATACCATCGTGGCTCAGCAGTTAATTAACCCAACTAGCGTCCATGAGGATGCAGGTTCAATCCCTGGCTTCACTCAGTGGGTTAAGGATCTGGCGTTGCCGTGAGCTGTGGTGTAGGTCAGAGATGCATCTCGGATCCTGTGTTGCTGTGGCTCTGGCATAGGCCAGCAGCTACAGTTCCGACTGGACCCTTAGCCTGGGAACTTCCATATGCCACGGGTGCAGCCCTAAAAAAAGACAAAAAGACCAAAATAAATAAATAAATAAACAATGTCCAGTGACACAGACTTGTGAATTATTTTCTAATTGGACTCATGATTTAAATTGTACTAGTGAAAATTGAATGTGTTCCCTGACACATGTAATATCCATGACACTGTTGGGACTATGGCTCATCTTTACATTTGTGGGCCTGGCACTTGGATCATGTGGATATCAATAAATGGAATAAATTGCTTATTTCAATCTGTGATACCTCTGAAGCATTTTATCTTTAATCCCACAAATCTGGGGAAATGAGATGATGAGATTTGTAAAACGAGACTGACCACACCTAATGCACAATTATTGAGATCAGATGAGAAAGACGATGGTGATAGTATCTTCTAAATTGTTTGTAAATTGCTGAGAAAGTACGAGGAACATTTGTTACTCCTCTTGCAGGAAAACATCCCAAGTAGATGAGGGCATCTAACCCCAAACTGATACAGACCCTGAGACAATTCTCTCTGGTATATCTGGGCTATAAATCTTTGAACTTCAGGCCTAAGTGAAATTCCATCTCTCACATTTTTTAATGAAATCAAAATAAATACAATTACTGAACAGAAGCCAAGGATCACAGGAGGTTAGAAGTGGGGCAAGGATATGGTCAATACTGTTTGTTTGCATTCTGGCACTGTTTTCTTGGTGAATATTTCATTAATGGGAGGGCTCCGAGGGGGCAGGGATGGCCCTTCCGTCCTCTTGATGGATGTCTGCTGCTGATTAAATCTGAGCCGGGGTAGCCTTGTGGTGCCCGGGAAATTTGAGACCCTAATAAGGACATAGTTCAGTAAAATGTGAGAGATTGAAACCACAAGATATTAAAACCCTCCCAAGTAGGAGCTTTTCCCAAAGAGGAGGCATTTGCTCTTGAACTCACGTTCAGGAATACACTACTATGCACTTATCTTTCATTATTCTGTCCCTGCATCCCTCCTCCAAAGACCCTGAAACTTACTTTTTTCCTCTCTCACCCAAGTAGAAGTAAACATAAGAATGAGTAGCTTATTCTTATGGAAGATCCAGCATTTATGTAAAAATTAGTCTTACAATTAGTACTCTGGTTTGTGATTAAACCTGCTGTTGACTCCTCATAATGGAGCTAAAAGTATTTGGTATGTGTTGTCAATTATTTTCTGTAGAATAATCACGGCTGCTAAAAAGGAAAGGGATAAGATATCTGAGAAACACAGAAAATAAGCAATTATTCTGAGCCTGTTTCAATAAATTTCAGTTTCTTAGGGAAACTGTCTTGTTAGACCACGAGTAATACCTGCTGGTGCAAATCCCCATTCACTCTTATTAAGCCATATAACATATTCAACATAAAAAGTCTGGGCTTCTTCTCCCAGCAGTCTTTGTCAGTATCTGTATTCAGTTGCAACTAGGTATAGTGAGTGCCCCATATCACAGAGAAATTCAAAATAAGGCTAACAAACCAGGTCTTTGGTTCTCAAATGCAAGTACATTTGTGTTTCACTTTTACCATGGCTCTGAGATATTTCTGAACTCTCCCTTATACTCATCATTTTTCTTTAGAGCAGAGGATGATGTTGCTCAAAAAGAAACACAAAATATTACAAACACAAAATATAACACTAAAATATTAGTTTAGCTAATATTTTTCCTCAACAGAATTGCCAACATCAAGCTGCTGCTATCTTGCAAATTACCATTCCTCACCCCAAACAGAGACACCAATCAGTGGACAAGTGATAGAACTTGACCTCCTGTTTGAGACCAGGGTGGTCTTTCAATCTCAAAGGAAGCATAGCCACTGCCTTCTGTTTGTCTAAGCCTCACTTAGATTTACCTTTGAGAATGTGTATATGGAGGAGTCCTTCAAATGCACCTACTGTTTATACTAACATGAACTGTAGGAAAGGTTGCTATTACCTCCCAGGTCATCCTGTCCAGCGTGTCCAAATAGATGCAACAGAGGAGGAATTTATTTTTTCCTGATTGCAATACTAAATCTTTTTCCTTCCTGAGTCACCAAGAACAGTTTCAGGGAGAGTGTTGACTTAAGAGGGTACTGGGCAGACATGTCCAATGTCCTTAGGCACGTGTGCCCACATCAGTTACTCATGACTGCACAGTCACTGAAAGATGATGAGCCAAGGTCACCAAGAGTCCAGGACTGCTTTGGTGGGTTGGACTGACATTTATGGGAGGTACACCTGATTCGGGTTTGGTGATTTGCTGACAGGGGGTCCTTCAGGGGTCTCTCTATCCTTCTTTTTGGGGTTTACTCACAAAGGGAAATGATGACATAGAAATACTTAGGAAAACAGCTTCTAAAGTTGGCTCTAAAATCCATTCCTTTTTAAAATTAAACTATCTTAGAGCCAATTGACAGAGTATTTAAACAATGCATATTGGGCTTCTGTGCAAAAAATAATGAATAAATGAAAGATTTTACATAGGAGAATCCTTAGCTGGCCACCTGGCAGTACATACATTTTGAATTTGAGTCTCTCAAGCAACACATTCAGATTAGAAGTCCTTCTCTTAATTAATAACAGAATGGTTCTCTTTGAGAAATAAAAAAAAAAAAAGGTAGCTCTGTCACCAAATAACCACAATTGAGTTGCCGCATTTTCAGATGCCTTGTGTAACATTCCTACCTAAGACTAAAGGCCAGATGGTTGCCTGTGAGTAATTATGGGAGTAGGTGATGGAAGTAGAGAGTTTGGGGGCAGAAAGAACATTTAGAGCAGAGGTTATGAACTGGTTTTATTTGGCCCAATGCAGTGCCTGGTGTTTAAAGAAATGTGGTTTTGCAGCTAATTACCAATATTTGAACAAGAATCTTCACATAAAAATCCAAATGTTTGCCTTCTCTTGGAAGAACTCCTGGCTTTCACTCTGGTGTGGCACCAGTCAGAGATGGACTGTCTACCTTATCTAGCCTGGGTCCACTGTCTTCCTACCTGTGGGCATTGCAGCCTTAATATTAAATTCCTATTGCTCTTTACAACATACTTGCATTATATAACCTGGCCTAGCCATGCTCATGTTGAGCATGTGAAATGAATGAAAGAATCCTGCAGGAGAGCATCAGACACTTGCCAAGAAACGTCCTCAGTCTAAAACCTCCCATGACAATGAGAGTCTCCCCTAAATTCTAATCAGGTGTGCCTTGTATTAAAAGGATCTGCTTACAAGAGTTCCCCTGTGGTGCAGCAGGTCAAGGATCCAACATTGTCACTACATCAGTGCAGGTCGCTGCTGTGAGGCAGGTTTGATCCCTGGCCCAGAAAATTCCACATGCCATGGGTATGGCCAAAAAAAAGAAAAAACAACAACAACCAAAAAAAAAAAAAAAACAACTCTGCTTACATAAATACCTGTCCCTCAAGATTCTGAACCATCTCTAGGCAGGCACTCTTGACTGCACCCCACACTATGACACAATGACTAAGTATCCAATCTAACAACTATGTATTTGTCAATGATGTCTTAAAATAAGTTTCGTAACACTGATTTTCCTTAATTCTTAACTTTAACTGTTAAGAGAAACACAGAAATTCTTTCAATCCTAATATTTGGAAAAGCCATAAAAAACTGAGAGTTGCCTTGGAATTATTTAAGCTACTCCCAGACCTCCCTAGAGAAAGAACTAAACCTCAAAATTCTAAAGGAGCTTGGAAACTATGGCGATTGGAAATATCAGTATGTCCATAATCCATTTTATTCAGGAAATAAAAAAGTTAAGGTGAAACTCTTGAAGGCTATGCCAGCACCAAAAATAAATCAGTTATCTCAGATAGTAAACTCACATTATTAACTAAAGGTTTTTAGTTTAAGCTAGTTTATAATTATTAAATGTCACACAATTAAACTCTGGAAAAAATTTACCTTAGTTTATTATACTTTAAAAATCTTTGTCAGTGTGTGAAATAAAGAAGAAATAATAGATTCTGCTTCATAATAAATGAATCTGTCCTTGGACACAACACACACCCCTGCCTTCCCTCCCTCCCTTCCTGTGATCTCATTAATCATTAATCATCCAGGCTTCACTGGGTAGACAGACATGCAGCAATGAAATTTGATCCCCATTTCATAGATGGGGAGGTCAAGGCAGCAAGAGGTTAAGTGATTTTTGGAGACCACACAGTAAGAGCATGGTCTCCAAAAACAGGGGACCACATAGCTCAGGGCCTGACCACTGCCTGAGCATCCTGGCAGTACTCAGCAGACCGGTCATGAAGAAGTGCAGGGCTTGCACAAGGGCACAATAGGAGCACCCGCAACTTGAGGTGAGGTTATGGTAGGAACCCCACAGGCCTGCCTTCAAAACATCTGTCCCAATTCATGGGCTATATAATCAGCTAAGGTGCTTCTCTCAGTCCCCATTCCCTCACCTTTAAAATAGTTATACCAACACCCACAATTACATTTGCGGTGAGCTCAGAATTCATGTATGAAGACTCTCTAGAACATTATGGACATGCAGTAATGTCTTCCTTTGTAAGTGTCCCACAGGTAAAAACTATTACTCCTTCTAATTTCTAGATTAAGAAGCCCTCTGTTCACCATGCCACTCATCAAGAGGACTGGGGAGGGTGGAGAAGGCCAGCCTAGGCTCTCTGCTGTCCTACAAGAGCCTAGGGGTTATCAGCTCTATCTTCTTATCTATGCCATTACCTCTCTTTTTACAAGGCTGAGAAATCGCTAAGATTATAAACATCATCTTCTTCAGCCTCTCATCACAAATGTTTGTCGCTTACAAGTATGCTCTGGGCTTCCTCACACTTATAAGTGTTTACTTCCTTTCTAAAGAGGCCCCCCCACTTTATATAGATAAAGGGTGTAGACATTCTACTGCTACTCATTTATATAACATTAACTTGCAAAGAATATATTTCACCATTGGTCCCAAACTAAATGTGAATCTCCTTTCAAGATTATTCATAATGATGAATTAGTCATTGTGAATCAGTGATGTTTGGTGTTGTCTATTACAAAGGGAGACGGTGATATAGGTAATATCAAATAGACAGTGAAATATATCATAAAACCCACATGGCTGTTCAGATCAGAAAGCCTGAATGGCCTATGTCATGGACTGGGTATCCCTGCTCCCTGTCCAGACACACGGAAGCATCCTTTATCCTTCTCCCCTCCCTCTCCCTACAGATACATCCTGCACAGCCCTGTCCTTCAGCCCTGCACAGGGCCGTCTCCTTTCCTTCACTCCCCTGGTTCTGGCTATATTCATGCTCTCAGTATCCATCTCCTGCTTGAATTGTGCTAACAACCTTCTAGCTCACGTCCCTGCTTCCTTTTTATCCGTTTCCTGTCCATCCTTTTCATGGAACCAGAGTTTCTTCTAAGGTGTAAATTTTACCCTGTCCTTTGCTATGCTTAAAATCCTTGGTGACACTCCTGGGGCTCTGAAGGAAGATGAGCAGTTCTCCCAGAGCAGGACCTGCCTCTGTCCGCAGCTCGCCCTCTTGCCATGACCCCTTTCCATCCTTCACGCCCACACCAATGGATTCATTTGCCTCTGTGCCTATCAAGCTGGTTCCTCTTCAGTGTCCCATCACCCCACTCTGTTTGCCTCCTGACTGTCTCCATCAGGCTTGCAGAGCAACCCCCTCACTAAGCCTGTTTCGGACGTCCCCTGGAGAGATTCTTTCTTCCCATGAGCCTCTCCTGTCCCTGTGCTCCTGGGGCCCTCTCAGTGACTAGTCCTCCAAACATCTGTCTCCTCCACATGGCAAATGGCCTGCAGTGTTGTGTGGCTTAACTACCACGGCTCATGGTGTGGATTCATTTTTCTTTATCCTCCATGGGACCGGTACACTCAAGATTTATTGTCTGGCAAGTTCTCAGGTACTATGACTTTGATATGGCCTCCTCACATCTCTTCTTTCAATACTTTCAGAACTCTTGCTAGATGTATATTGGATTTTCTTATTCTCTGTATTTCTTAAACTTTGGTCCATATTTTCCATCTCCAGATAGTTCAGTCTCCCAAGCATTCATTCTTTTCTTCAGCTAAGGTCAATCTACTGGCACATTACCTATTTGTTTTTCTCAATTACTGAATTTTTATTTTTGGAAGTTGAATTACATAGCTTTGTCTTGCTTGTTTTGTTGTTCCAAGCAAAGTCTATTATTTCATTTTAGTTTCTAGTCATTCTCTCACAGTTTTAATACAGGCTTATTTTCAGTCTCTTTTGGACAATTTGATAATCTCAAATTTGTATGTGCTATTTTCATATTTAGTGCATCTTTTAATTTCTTCTCACCATTGACAGCTTTCTTGTATAGTTCCTAATTCTTGTTTTAAAGTTCATCTTTCATGGGATCTGTTTATATATAAGAACTCTGGGCTCTCAGGCTTGTGGAAAGCCCCTTATAGAGTGGCTCTGCCTTTGTTTCTAAACAGCGCACCTGACTAGGTCCAGTTTCATGCTCATTTCTTAGGGATTCTCAAACCATGCAGGAATATGTACTTGAACTCCATATCATCCCTTTGCATGGCATGGGCTTCATGTTTTGAAGCCTCACAGGTAACTTTTCTTCTATCTACTCAGAGCCCCAGGTGAACAGTTAGGTGTCCTATTGTTTCCGCATTTTGAGTTTCCCTTTATGGGAACATCCTTCCCAGATTCCAGAGTCCCAGTTGTATGTAGGACATCTCAGGTCTGATCTCCAGCTTTCCACAGATCCTCCACCCCACCCCTCATGGTGGCAGGGTGTTCAGTCCTTGGCCTCAGGCACTGGACATATATCCAGATTCCACTCCTCTGCTGGCCTAAGCATCTGACTGCAAGCTACTTTTCTAGCCTTTAGTTTCCTTTTCATTTCTGGCATGTGGTAATTTTCCTTTCTTTCTATCAAGTTCAACTATGCATCTAAAAATACTTTATTTTGGTTATACTTATCTAGTATTTTTCTGCTTTTATAACTGGAAAAATAGCACACATTATCTCTATCCTCCTGTTATATGGACTAGAATCTTCCCTCTGGTCTTGGCTGATCTTGAATTAGGACATGTGGTTTATTCAGCATTCAACAAGTTCCTGTAACATAGAAGATATGTAGATTTTTGACTACTGGACAAATAAAATCTAAGATGAATCTCACCCTCTCTGTTGAGCAACTGGATCTTAGAAAAGACATGAAATCCCTCTAGGCTTCAGTCTCTTCACTGTCAAACCAAATGAAAATCTTTTCTCCCTTACTGCCTCACACAAAGAAAGGCAACACAGTATTATGAAAAATCTTTGAAAAGCTATCGGCTCTAGTTAAGTGAAAGATACTACAGAAAAGTAATACTCTATTAAGTGATCATTCGCTTACTTCTTTCTTTCTAAGACAGAGAGGACGATGGAGAAGTGAGTCCCTCTGGCATCTGTCAGTTGGTGTCAAGCTCTTCAAGTGACAGCAGCAAAGCAGGACAGAAAGCTCTTGGGTGCTCTGCAAATTTTGCCTCAAATAAAGACCCTTTTTCTGCATTTTTGATTTTGAATGTTGCATGTATTAAAGTCAAAGTTCTCCCTTGAAACTTGGCTGTCATTTGTCCTGCCTTTGTACAGTGTTGGGAGAAACATGAATGCCAATTGTGATGGCTTCCCTACAGAACAAGACACTAAGCTGTAGTCCTCTCTGACTCTCACTTTTTGTTTCTATTTTTTATAGCTGGCATATACTTATTGAATGTCAACCACATAAGAATGATTCTAAGAGGTGTTGTATTTTCCTTCCCTTTGGAGCTTAAAAGTGTGGACTGAGTTGGAGGAAATACAATTTTAATCATTTGAAGGATTTGCTGTTAAGGGTCCTTTTTCCTAGCTTCAGTCATTCTAGACCTAATAAAACTCTTTTCACCATGCTGGAGGAACTCTCCTTCTGACTCTGTCTATCCTAGTAGCCTTATCTCCCACTCCCTTCCCATGCATGCTCTGGTTATCTGTTGAATTGTTCTACACACTAGATCCCGAACACCTGATTTCCTGACCTAGTTCTGTTCCTTCCTATCACTAACTCAGCTCCTCTCCTGAAGTCTCACTTGATCTCTAGGCTGAGCTCACAATACTCCACTATTATCTGAGCTGTCTGTTCAGTTGAGAGAGTGTTCTTCTTTTAACTTCAATGGTGGAGACTGCCTGTGCCTCCCTTACAGCTCTTATCATGCTCTGGAGGACTCTGCATTCATTTAGGTGATACTCTCCTCCACAGCCAGGAGGACTTTGTGAAATGCCTCTATGTCTTTTCCACTTACTTCAGGAATCCCATAGTACCAAACACAGTATCTCACCTAAAATTGGTGCTAATAAATAGATACAGAAAGTGTATGCCTAGAAGAGACATGCTTTATGTTCAAAAAGAACTTAAACACTAAAAGTCAGAAAAAGATATGGCATGTAAATAGTAACCAAAGAGAACTAGAGTGGCTAGACTAACAATAATCAAAATAATCTTTAAGACAAAAATTGCTACAGAGACAAAGAAGGACGTTTTATAATGGTAAAAGTGTCAAGCCACAAAGAAGCTATCAACAAAGGTGCACCTAACAACAGAGCCCCCAAATACTTGAAGAAAAGCCTGGAAAATGTGACTAGAGAAATAGATAATTCAACAATAATAGAGACCCCAACGACCCACTTTCAATAATGAATCAAACAAAAAGTTTAAAAAGGAAAGAGAAGGCCTGAACAGCACTGTATGCCAACTAGATCAGATAGCTGTCTATAGATTCTACCCAGTAACAGTAAAGTACAAACACTTATAAGTGCACACAGAACATTCTCCAGGACAGGCAATATGCTACACCACAAAAATGATCTCAGTAAGTGTTAAAAATGATGAAATCATATAAAGTATGCTCCATAGTTACAGTGGAATAAAATTAGAAATTAGTAATGGAAGGAAATTTGAGAATTTCACAATTATGTGGAAATTAGAAAATACTCTGAGATTAATGAAAATAAAAACATAATATATCAAACCTATGGGATAAAGCTGAAGCAAATCTTAGAGGGCAATGTTTACATGTAAATGCTTATATTACAAAAGAAGAACTCTCAAATCAATAACTAAAATTTCTACCTTAAAAATTAGAGGAAAAAAAGTACGCCCAAAGAAAGAAGAAGGGAGAAAATAATGAAGATTAGAATCGAAATAAATGGAATCAAGAATAGAAAATCATCAGAGAAAATTAATGAAATCAGAAGTTGGATCCTTTAAAAAAATCTCTTCTGGGTCTTTAACCTACTGGCCCACTCTGCAAATTTTGGACTGACCAGACTACATAATCACATGAGCAAATTCCCTACAATCAAATCTCTTTCAGAGTTTCCGTTGTGGCTCAGTGGTTAACAAACCTGACTAATATCCATGAGGATGCGAGTTTGATCTCTGGCCTCACTCAGTGGGTTAAGCATTCTGTGTTTCCATGAGCTGCGGTGTAGGTCACAGATGCTTGGGTCTGGTGTTGCTGTGGCTGTGGCATAGGCCGGCGGCTACACCTTCAATTCGACCCCTAGCCTGGGAACCTCCATGTGCCGCAGGTGTGGCCCTAAAAAGGCAAAGAATAAAACAACAAACAAACAAAAACAGAAAAAACCCCTCTTTCTACACACACACACACATGCATCCTATTGGCTCTGTTTCTCTGGAGAACCCTGACTAATACACATGGTGTGCAAAATGTATCAAGTAGCATGTAGTGATTAGAGCAGCCTCAGGAGCCAGACTGCCTACATCTGAATCATGACTCTGTTACTGACAGACTCTCTGTATGTCTTAGAGCAAGCCAGAAAACTTCTCTTTGCCTAAGTTCCCTCATCTGTAAGTTGGAATGACAACAGTACTCTATTTCACGGAGTGGTTTTAAAAAGAAATTAGTTAATGCAAAAAAGGGCTTATAGAGTACCCTTGGCAAGTAGTATACAAAAAAAAATTAGCTCTTGTGATTTTAATGGGATTTCCCCAAAAATTTTATTTAAACAATTTTAGTCACTAGTAAAAATGCATGCAAACAACAGAAATAACCCATCTGTTCAGGCTATAGTTTTGTTTTGTTGCTCATGACTAACCAATACTGCAAGTATTCAGTGGCTAAAAGAGAAGAAAGATGTTCTAACCACTCAGCGTCACAATTATTTCATGTTTGTGAATCAACCCAGTCCATGAACTTTAGTCACAATATTCAGAATCAGAATACAAATGTCATACACATACATACACACACATATATATGAAATTTACACACATATACATATGAGACATTTTCATGAATGTGGAAAATCCAAAGGCAATCTAATATATAGTATGTATACACTAACCCAGGTCCTTCACATGGTGACACTTGAAATTATCAGTGTCCCTTTGCAAGTCATTTTAAGAGCAATGACTTTCTTCTTTTCTTAGTCCATTTAGGCTTCTATGATAGAAACCATAGACTGGGCAGCTTAAACCACAAACATTTACTTCTCATGGTTCTGGAGGCTAAGTCCAACATTCAGGAGCCTTCAGATCCAGTGTCTGGTGAGGCTACTTCCTGGTCTGCAGTTGTCCACCTTCTCACTGTATCTTCACATGGCTGAGAGAGACAGATCATCTCTCTCATGTCTCTTCTTATAGAGGCACTAATCCCATTCATAAAGGGTCCACCCTCATGGTCCAATTACTTTCCAAAGGTTCCACCTCCAAATACCATCACACTGAAGATTAGGCTTCAACATATGCATTTTGGGGTACACATTCATTCATTTTATAGCACCACAAATGAGAATTCCATAAGAGGAAGAATCAACTCACTACAGTAAAACTAGCCCTCCCAGCAAGCCAGTGTGAATGAGCAGGAGCCAGCCTCTGCCTTCTCATTGCTTACAGTCTGAGGGCTGAGAAAACACACATCTAAGTTGCTATGGCAGATGACAGAGTTAGATGAGACTACGCAGGGCACACAGCTCTATGTGTTCCAAAGTGACTTACTGAATTAATGAATAAATGCCTCACTGCATCCCATGGGTTGTGTCCCAAGCTCTGAATTAGATAGGCCTAAAATATTAGAAAAAGCTGCAAGGGCTTTCTCCTGTATGCAGTTGATAGGTAAACTTATGATTGTGTGCAAATGGTTTCATTTTTTACCTCCAAACTCACTTCAATCTATTATCTCTTATAGGGTCATCATGCTGCTACTTTAAGCTTGGCCACATGGCCCTCTCTAAACTAACACAACCCATATTAATAATGCCCAATGGATTTCTCTATCGCTGAAATATTTATTTGAAACATGTCAGTTCCGTGTACCCCTTGAATGTTCTCCTTGAATGTGGCCAATTTATCCACCAGATTTATACCTTCATAAGGGCAGGTGTGGAGACAGTATGAATGTGTGAGAGAGTCTTGCCAAGACCACAGAAGCATTTGCACCAATTTCTATCAATTAACCAGAAATACGGGGTACAATATGGTTCTTGCAATGAGAAATTATAATTTCTGTACATACCTTCATTTTCCCAGGATACTTCCCAAAGTGGTCAAAATGAATGATAGATCCTCAGGAATAAAATTATGCAAAGAATAATGGGCAAAGCAAAGGTGGTTCCTTCAGGGAGAAGTTTCCACTTGTCTTAAACAATGGGCTGGAAGAAAATCCTCATGGGAAGCCCCTGGACCAGACACTGGACATCATGGTCCAAGTAGCCTTGCTACTGAAGCCTGAGTATAGGAATTTGTTCACAGATTTCCTCAATTGCCCTTTGAGGAAAGGGAAGTTTACAGGGAAATAGTATCAATTCATCTGAATTCCATCATTGCACAAATTCACCTAAGGACTATAATATATGCTTTTTTTCCTAAAGGGAAAGGACCTTAAGAATCTAATAAGAACAAAGGATAAATTAAAAAGTATCTTTACTGTATATACACCTTTACTGATGAGCCTTGTCTTTGTAGTATTTTTGTTTCCTGTTGTGGCCTTTTTTTTTTTTTTCCTGCCTAGAGAAGTTCTTTTAGTATTTGTTGTAAGGTTGGTTTAGTGTTGCTGAATTTTCTTAGCTTTTGCTTATCTGTGAAGCTTTTGATTTCTCCTTCAAATCTGAATGAGGGCCTTGCTGGGTAGAGTATCTTGGTTGGAGGTTTTTTCCTTTCATCACGTTAAGTATATCATGCCACTCCCTTCTGGACTGCAGAGTTTCTGCTGAAAAATCTGCTGATAACCTTATTGGGGTTCCCTCATATGTTATTTGTTTCTTTTCCCTAGCTGCTTTCAATATTTTCTCTTTGTCTTTAATTTTGGTTAGTTTGATTAATATGTGTCTCGGTTGTTTTTCTCCTTGGGTTTACTTTATGTGGTACTTGTTGTGCTTCCTGGATTTAAGTGAGGGGTTCCTTTCCCATGTTAGGGAAGTTTTTGGCTATTATCTCTTGGAGTATTTTTTCTGTCCCCTTCTCTCTTCTCCTTCTGGCACCCCTATAATACGGATGTTGGTGTGTTTAACGTTGTCCCAGAGTTCTCTGAGACTCTCTTCATTTATTTGCAATCTTTTTTCTCTTTTTTGTTCTGCATCCGTAATTTCTTCTAATCTGTCCTCCACCTCGCTTATTCGTTCTTCTGCCTCCTGTATTCTGCTGTTAGCTGCTTCTAATGAATTTTTTATTTCAGTTACTGTATTTTTCATCTCTTCTTGTTTAAATTTTATAAATTGTATCTCTTTGGTCAGTGTTTCCTGTAAGTTGTCCATCTTTGCCTCCAGCTTATTTCCAATGTCTGGCATCATCTTCAGCATCAACAGTCTAAAGTCTTTTTCCTGGAGGCTGAGAATCTCCTCATCACTTAGCTGATTTTCTGGGGGTTTTTCTTTCTCCCTGATCTGAGTTATAGTTCTCTGTCTTTTCACTTTTATAGTTTTTTGGTGTGGTGACCTTTTTATAGATAATAGAGTTGTAGCCTCTCTTACTTCTGGTGTCTGCCCACCTTGTGGCTGAAGTCAGTATGGGGGCTTGCTGTTGGCTTCCTGATGGGAGGGACTGATGCCTGCCCACTAGTAGGTGGAGCTGATTCCTATCCCTATTGTGTGTGTGGCTTTGTCTCTGGATGAAATTAGAGGCTGCTGTGTGCCTGGAGGGGTCTTTAGGCAGCCTGTATACTGACAGGCGGGCTGTAATCCCACCTGGATTGTTCTTTGCCCAGGGGCTTCTCAGTGCTCATGGGCAGGGCCAGACTTTCCCAAAATGGCCACCTCCAAAGAAAGGCACACTGCTGAATATTCCTGAGAGCTTTGCTTCCAATATCCTTCCCCCAAAACAAGCCACACTCACCCCTGTTTTCTGAGGAGGTCCTCCAAGAACTGCAGTCAGGTTTGACCCAGATTCCTATGGAGACTTTGCTTTGCCCTGGGACCCAGTGCACATGAAAGTCTGTGTGTGCCTTTTAAGAATGTGGTCTCTATTTCTCCCAGTCCCACGGAGCTCCTCTGCACAAGCCCCACTGGCCTTCAATGCTAGATGCTCCGGGGGCTCTTTCTCCCAGTGCCAGATCCCCCCACGTGGAAGTTTCATGTGGGGTTCAGAACTCTCACTCCTGTAGGTGAGTCTCTGTGAACCAGTTACTTTCCAGTCTGTGGGGCTTCCCACTCAGCAGTTATAGGGTTGCTTATATCGTGTAATTGCCCCTCCTACCTCTTGATGTGGCCTCCTCTTGTCTTCTGGAGTAGGATATCTTTTTGAAAGTTTCTGATCTGTTTGGTTGAAGATTGCTCAGTATTTGGTTGTAAATTTTGTTGTTTTTAGGAGAGAAGTTGAGCTCCAGTCCTTCTATTCTGCCATCTTAATCCCATCTATTTTTGCTCTTATTTCTGTTGCTTTGCGAGACTGACCTGAGAATATATTCATAAGGTTGATATCAGAGAATGTTTTGCCTATGTTCTCTTCCATGAGTTTGATGGTATCTTGTCTTATATTTAAGTCTTTAAGCCAAGAGTGTTTTAATTACTAAATTAAAGGAAAACATGACTGTGGTTTGTTGCCTGTCAAATTTTAGAAAATTGTCACAGCCAGTATTATTTCAAATATTTCTTCTTGGAGTTTCCACATGGCTCAGTGATTAATGAACCCAACTACTATACATGAGGACACGGGTTCAATTAGTGGCCTCGCTCAATGGGTTGGGCATCCAGCATTGCCATGAGCTACAGTGTAGGTCACAGAGGTGGCTTGTATCCTATGTTGCTATGGCTGTGGTATAGGCTGGCAGCTACAGCTCCAATTAAACCCCTAGCCTGGGAACCTCCATATGCCATGGGTACAGCCTTAAAAAAAAAAAAAGACAAATGATAAATATTTCTTCTGCTCCATTTTTCTGTTTTCTTTTTAGTATTCTAGAACCCATATTCTACACCCTTTGAAATTTTCCTATAGGTCTTAGATGCACTGTTTTGTTTTCATCATTATATTTTATCTTTGTATTTCAGTGTAGGAATTTTTGATAGACCTGTCTTCAAAGTTACTGGTTCTTTCCTCAGCCATATTCAGTCTGATCAAAAATATTCTTCATTACTATTACATTGCTTTACATATCTATTATTCTTTAGAGTTTCCACCTTTCTGTTATAGTACCCATCTGTTCTTGCCTTTCTCTTAGATCCCTTCATATATTAATCATAGTTACTTTAAATTCTCTCTCTGGTAATATGTCCATGTCATATCTGAGTCTGGTTTTGACTATTGCTTTCTAACTTCAGACTATGTTTTTTTCTTGCCTTTTAGTATGCCTTGTATTTTTTGTTGAAAGCTGACTATGTTGTATCAGGTAATAAGAACTGAGCTATAAAAAATTAAAAAATAATTTTTAAAAGGACTGAATTAGATGCTTTTAGTGTGAGATTTTTTATTAATCTAGCTAGGAGTTAGGTTGTGTCTAAAGTTTGTTAGTTACAGGTGACAGAGACATCTAAATCCTCTAGTTTTGTTTTGTCTTTCCTATTGATTTTGGGCTTCCTTAAAAGCTTTTCAGCCACAGTCTCTGCCTTGAAGTTCTTTCAACTGTAATCTTCAGTTATTATGCTGGAGCACTATTAGTGTGATGGGAAGGTATTCGTGTTGTAGGGCACTAGTGGCAGGAAGAATTCTAAAATCTTATGATTATCTCAGTTTTTTGGTAGATCTGTGTCGCTGGTCTGTGATTGTCACAAATGTTTCTTAGTTTCCCTCTTTTTCCCTACTTCAGTGAGACAAGGCTTAAAGGAGCTGGAGTTGGAGAAACATCCTTCTCTCAGATGGGATAAGGTTCTAGTAAAGTATTTTTACCCTGGAGAGTAGGTCTGAGTTCTAGAGAACTCTCTGGGAAGGTTTCTAAATGATTACTTTTCCCTTCCCTCACTCAGAGCCAAAAGAAGTGTGTGTGTGTGTGTGTGTGTGTGTGTGTGTGTGTGTGTATTTTGCCCTTTACCATGAGAATCTGGTAAGATTATGGGAGGTAAAGCCAACAAAAATATGTTGATCCCCCACCACATGTCTCCAAGACTTTCTCACTCTCAAGGTAGTCCACATTTAGTTTCCAAAAATTCATTGAAATCATTACATAAGGGCTCCCATCAATGTATGGCTCTAGCAGCCTCTACTCCAGGTAAGAAGATCTCGGCTGTGACTCTTTGGATTTTGCCTATCTCTCTAGATTCAGGGGCGGCATTTTGCCTTGTGTTCTCAGTTCTTCAATAAGTCCAAAAAAAGTTGCTGGTTTTCAATTTGTTCAGCTTTTTCTTGTAAAGACAAAGGTAACAACTTCCAAACTTTTCACACGTTGGATAGTTCACATGCTCTTTTTATACACAACTATTTGCATGCACACAATACATACTCACATAATAGCTATATTCATGTAGCTAAATAAAATCATATTAAAAGGAAATCAAGAAGTTCCCTGGTGGCTCAGTGGGTTAAGGACACTGCATTGTCACTGCTATGATTTGGGTCACTGCTATGGTACAGGTTGGATCCCTGGCCCAGGAACTTCCACACAATGTAGGTTAGGCAGAAAAAAAAGAAAGGAAAAAGAAAAAGAAAAAAAAGAGAGAGAGAGAAAGAAAGAAAGGCAATGGATTGTATTGATAACTACTAGATTCAGAAAGTTAAACTGCATGCGTACAGGGCCAATTATCCATTCACCATACATGACTGTCCTCAAGTGATTTTACTTGTAACCACTGCAAGGTATGGACAAGAAAGGCCTTTTGAGAGAAGCTTTTCCCTGCCTTTGCTGCTCTCTCAGCTGCCCTTTCTGAATGTTCAGTGAACACTGGGTTCTATCCAGTCATCTCACAGTTTCTCCACTGGGCTGTCTGTGGGGGCAGCAAATGTTAGCTTCTCAAAGAAATGCGTGAGTTGCCTCAGAACACACCCACCAGCTGACTCTGCACCAGATTTTGGGGAAATCAGATTCCAGATGTGAAACCAAGCAGACCTCTCTGCTATTATCTACCCCTACACATTTCAGATAATCGGAAACCAATCCACAATTTCAAGCATCCCAAAATGTCTGATAAACCTTTGCAATAGGCTATAGAGGAACAAGACAGATTCATCCAGGGACAACTGGCTTGAAATCAAATAGCTCAGAGTGTTTTTTAAAACATCATGTTCTTGACAAAGATCAGGATTTTGCCAACCCAGTCTTCCTCATTTAAAGCCCCTGGGTCCATTCCATGTGGTTCTGGTTCCTTTTTCCTGGGCTCTATCTGAGATGATGCAAGGACAATGGGATTATTTTATGTCCATGAATCTTTGACTCCATCCTGCCCTCATGCCATCATGATTCTCCCAAGTGGGCTACACAGCATGGCCCAGCCCCCAAACCCACCCCAAATGGATGTTTGCCCAAAGTCAGTCAAACTCCCAACCAGTGCGGTTTCACAATCTATAGTGTCATGACCTCTCATGAGTAGCACCCCATTCTCTCTCCCTAAGAGTCCCCTGATACACTCCTGGTGCTTGGCAAATATGAAACCACAAACAGAACTGGAGTTCACGGACACGGTCAGCTCAAAGGGGATTTCCTCAATATGCATTCTTTTCTGAGAACCTCATTGATTGTTCTCCTGAGGTCGATTGTGGAAAAAAAAACCTCTGTACTCATCCTATTTGGGTAGACCAAGGACCTTATTAATAGGAAATTAGCAATAAAAGAGCTGATATGAGGGAGGTGAGATGTTTTGCAATTGAAAGTCCTCTGGGGCAGCTCTGAAGTTGCTAGGAAAGAACATATTTTAGAGGGAAGAATGACAGTCAAGTCACCTGACTTCCCGTGGTAGAAGTCTACAGGAAAATATAACTGGGAGCTCTGCGCGGGGTGACTCTAAGACCTGCAACCAGGGTGCTTATGTTTAATTACAATTATAATTAAAGTAATGGATACACATGATTAAAAATCAAATCCCCTGTAAAAGTCTTAAAATAATATGTATATATTTCTTGTCCCTGTTTCACTCCCAAAGGACAACTAACTTAGGGCTTATATAAAATGAGTTTGGAAGTGTTTCTCCCTCTTCCATTTTCTGGACAATACTGTATAGAATTGGTAGTATTTATTCTTTAAATATATTTCAGAATTTGCCAGTGAACCCATCTGGATCTGGACATTTCTTTTTCAGAAGAGTTTGAACAACATAGTCAATTTGTTTCATAGAGGTTGTCAGTTTAATTTTGAATGACTTTTGATAATTTGTGGTTTTTAAGGATATGGTCCATTTTTCAGCTTTTTTAATTGAAGTATTGTTGATTTATAATATTATTTAAGTTTCAGGTGTACAACACAGTGATTCACAATTTTTAAAGGTTATACTGAATTTATAGCTATAAAATATTGGCCATAGTTGCTGTGGTATACCATATATCCTTGTAGCTATTTATTTTACACATAGCAGTTTGTACCTCTTAATTTCCTACTCCTATTCTCCCTCTCTTTCCTTCCCTCTCTCCACTGTCAACAGTCCATTTTTTTCTACATTGTCAATATTATGAGCATAAAGCTGTTCATAAGTTTTGCTAATTTTTAATGTCTGCAAGATCTATAGTGATATCCCTTCTATTATTCCAGATATTAATAACTTGGTGTCTCCTCTCCTTTTATCATTGTCAGTCTTCCCAGAGATTTATTTTTTAAAGCACCAGCTTTGAGTTTTATTGATTTTTCTCTATTGTTTTGCTGTTTTAAAGTTCATTGATTTCTGGTTTTATCTTTACTGTTTTTTTTCCTTCAGCTTCCTTTGATAGTATTTTCTCTTTTCTTCCCTAGAGCATTAAGATGGAAGATTAGGTTATTTATTTGAAACTCCTCCCTATTTTCCAAAAAAAAAACCCAATTAATTCTGTAAATTTCCCTGATACCACTCCATATCTCCTTACATTTCACAAATTTTATATGCAAGTTTCCATTTTTACTAAGTTCAAAATATTTTCTACTTTCCTCTGAAATGTGTATTCTTTTTTTTTATAATTTTTTTTTTATTTTCCCACTGTACAGCAAGGGGGTCAGGTTATCCTTACGTGTATACATTACAATTACATTTTTTCCCCCACCCTTTCTTCTGTTGCAACAGGAGTATCTAGACAAAGTTCTCAATGCTATTCAGCAGGAGCTCCTTGTAAATCTATTCTAAGTTGTGTCTGATAAGCCCAAGTTCCCGATCCCTCCCACTCCCCTCCCCCTCCCATCAGGCAGCCACAAGTCTCTTCTCCAAGTCCATGATTTTCTTTTCTGAGGAGATTGAAATGTGTATTCTGCTATTTGCACAGACAATGCTATAAATGTCAGTTGGATCCATCTATTACATGGTATTGTCCATTTTTCTAAAATCTTGCTGATTTTCTTTCCATTAGTGCTATCTGTCACTGACAAGAGTACTGAAGTCTCCAGCTAAGACTGTGGGCTTGTTTATTAATCCTTTCAGATCTGCCATCTTTCTCTTTACACATTTTGAAGCTTGTATTTTTGGTTCCACACACTTATGACTATACTGTCTTTTAAGGAAATTATCTCTTTTATCATTAATTTTCTTTCTTGTCCCTGGTACTTTTCTTTGCTCTAAAGTTTACTTTCCAGCATTATTTTAGTGTTTGCACAGTACATATTCTTCCAACCTTTACTTTTTAACCTACCTGTCACATTACCATTATATACAGTGTACAGTTGGGTCATGTGTTTGTTTATCCATTCTAACAATCTGTCTCTTAATTGGTGTGTTTAGACCATTTGTATTTAATGTACTTACTGATATATTTAAATTTAGTTTAACATTTTATATCTGATTTAAGCTTATTACCTCTGTTTTCCATTTTCTTGCTTCCTCTTTCCTGCCTTCTTTTGGTATATTTGAGCATTTTTTAATATTCTATTTTCAGAGCATTTTTCAATATTCTATTTTCATCTATCTCCTGTTTTGAATATATCTTTCTGTATTGTTTGTTTGTCTGTTTGTCTCAGTGATTGCTCTAGGGATTATAATAAACATATTAAACTTTAAAAATCTAGAGTCAATGCTTTATAACTTCAAGAGAAATGTATAGACCTTACCAATACACAGGTCCCTTTCACTACCCTCTTTTATGTGGTAGTTATCTGAAGTACTACATCTATGTGCACTGAAACTCATTGACAAAATGTTATAATATTTGCTTTCATCCATCCATCATATTTTAAAGAATTGAAAGGAAAAGTAGTCTACTATATTCATCCAGAATCTCTGTTGCTTTTCCTTCATCCCTCATGTTTCAAGTTTCCCCCTAATAATTTTACTTTTATTGAAAGAATTTACTGTAGCATTTCTTTTATAGCACTTCTGGCAACAAACTCTTTTAATTTTCCTTCATCTGTGAACATCCTTATTTTATCTTTATTCCTAAAGGATGTTTTTGCTGAATACAGAAATTCTGGAGGGACTACTCTTTGCTTTCAGTCCTTTAAAAATATGCCACGTCCTTATGATTTCCACAATTTGTGGTTATAAATCTACACCCATTCAAATCATTATTTCCTGTTATTTCTTTTGCTGCTCTCAAGATTTTTTTTTTTGCCTTTATTGTTCAGTAATTTTATTATGTTGTGTTTTGCATGGATTTCTTTGGGTTTACCCTGCTTGTGGTTCACTGAGCTTCTTGTGGGCTTATATATTTTGTTAAATTGGGGAAATATTCAACCATTATTTCTTCATTTTTTTGTACTATTATTTCACATCACAGACCACAGCGGCTCAAAGACACCTAAAAATACTATGGACATCAACTTTTCAATTGGAGGAGTTGTGATCACAAAAAGGTGGAGTGAACCCATATTGCTCTTTTTCCTTCCTTTCTTTTCCTGCAATCTGACCCTGGATGGGGGAGCGGCTGCAAGAATCATGCATCAGAGCAGGGCTAATAAAGCTCAGTTTTCTGGCTACAAGACTGATTGTGAGAACCCTGGGAAGCTGGAAGTACCAGAAAGATTGACCTGTATTCTTCTTTTTTATGATTTTCTGTCTACTACATTTCATCTTAAAAAACTGTATCTTGACACTCCTCATGCTCACTGAAGTGAGGACACCCCATAGCAAATTTTGTTCTGCTTCCTTCTCAAAATTGAACAATCTTTATTCCTTCTTGGTGCCAGTCCACACCTATAATCTTCCTTAACCCTGGCCCATCCTCACAGGTGTTCAAGGTTCCAGTTCTATTTCCTCTTTTATCTTATGCATAAATTATTATAAATAAATGTATAGGTGAAGCTGAATATATTAAAATACTGTTATAAAATTATTTTAAAATCATGCTTATTTATGTATACATTAAATAAAAATAATTTGCAGCAGGTATAATAACTACTGCAATTTCAAAGTAGATGGGCATTTTGAGATTTTTGGAAATTGTAATATATCTGAAAATGTAGAAAATTTCCATTGGTGAGAATAGATAATTCAGCAATAATATATTACAATATAATAATATTCTATAGACTTGAATGCCTGACTCAATAATATATGCAAGAACAAAGAATATCAACTAAGCAGAATATCAGTTGACACCATTATAAACTAAATAGACTTAACAGATATACATTCCACCTAAGAACAGAAGAATGCATATTCCTCCCAAATGCACATGGAACATTCTCCACAATAAATCATGTGCTAAGATATACAACAAACTTTAACAAATTTAAAAGGACTGAAATCATACGAAATCTGCTATCTGACCACAACAGAAAAAACTCAGAAATTTACAGCAGGAAGAAAGTTGGGGAATTCACAAATATGTTGAAATTAAACAACAAACTCCTAAATAACTAATGAGCTGAGGAAGAAATCACCAGGAAAATTAGAAAATACTTTGTGATGAATGAAAATGAAAGCATCAAATGCCAAAACATACCAAATATAATTAAAGTAGTGTTCAGAGGGAAATATACAGCTATAAAAACCTACATTTAAAAAAAAGATCAGGAGTTCCAATCTTGGCGCAGTGGAAATTAATCTGACTAGGAACCATGAGGTTGCGGGTTTGATCCCTGGCCTTGCTCACTGAGTTAAGGATCTGGCATTGCCGTGAGCTGTGGTGTAGGTTGCAAATGCAGATCAGATCTGGCGTTGCTGTGGCTCTGGTGTAGGCCGGCAGCAACAGCTTCAATTAGACCCCTAGCCTGGGAACCTCCATATGCCATGGGTGCAGCCCTAAAAAGACAAAAGACAAAGAAAGAAAGAAAGAAAGAAAGAAGATCAATAACTTTCCACCTTAAGACATTGGAAAAAGAACAAATTATACTTAAAAACAAACATATGGAAAGAAATAACAGTAGTAATCAATGAAACGGAGAATAGAGAAACAACAAAGAAAATGAACAAAACTAAAATTTGATACTTAACAAAAAAATAAATAAAATCAACAAACTTTAGCTGAACTGTCAAAGGAAAAAAAGGAGTGAAGACTCAAATCATTAAAACCACAAATACCTGACCCAGGAACTTCCTCATGCTGTAGGTGTGGCCGAAAACAAAATAAAACAACCCAAAAAAACCCCAAACAAATGAAAGAGAATATTACTACCAAACTTATAGAAATAAAAAGACTATAAAGTACTATGAACAACTATAAAGTAATACATTATATAAACTAGATGAAATGGACAAATTTCTACAAAGACTCAAAATATTAAAACTGACTAAATAAGCAATGGAAGTCTGAATAGTCTCAAAACAAAGAGACTGAATTAACAATCACAAAAAATTCTGCAAAGAAAAGTCCAGTCCCAAACAGCTTTACTGGTAAATTCTACTACACATTTAAGAATTAAAAACAATTCCTCACAAACTCACTCAAATTTTAGAAGAGGAAGGAACACTTCACAATTCATTGTGTGAGGACAATATTACCTTGATACCAAAAATAGACAAAGATATGAAAGCAAAAATCTTCAGCAAAATACTATAAAATTGAACTCAGTAACATATAAAAAGGATTCCAAACCATTACTAAGTGGGATCTATTCCAAGAATGTAAGGCTTGTTAAACATTAGAAAGCCAATTAATGAATACACTATATTTACAGAACAAAAGACCAAAAAAAAAATCACTTGTTCATCTCAATAGACACAGCAATAGCATTTAATAAAATCCAAAACCCTTTATTAATGAAAGTAGCCAAAAAACTAAAACAAAAGGGAAACTGCCCCACCTGATAAAGGACATCCTTGAAAACCCACAGTTAACATCAAAGACTGGATGCTTTCCCACTAAGATCAGGAACAAGATAAAGATGCGTGCTTTCCCCTGCTTCTATTTAATGTTGTACTGGAGATTCTAGCCTGACCAATTAGGCAAGCACAATAAATAAATGGCATCCACACTAATATGGAAGAAACTATCTTCCATAAATAATGTACATAGTAATAAGAGATAGTAAAACTATCTCTATTTGAGATAACATGATCTTTATGCAGAAAATCCTAAGGAATTCACTAAAAAAAAAATAATTAGAATAAACCACTGAGCAAGTTTGCAGTAAACAACATCAATATACAGAAGTCAACTGACAATGTTGATATTGTTTACTAAACTTGCTCAATTGTTTACTATACTAACTATATTTTAGTGAATTCCTCAGGATTTTCTGCATAAAGATCATGTTATCTGCAAATAGAGATAGTTTTACTATCTCTTTTTACCATATACATTATGATGGAGCATGATAATGTGAGAAAAAAGAATGTAAAGAATATATATATATATGTGTGACTGGGTCACCTTGCTGTACAGTAGAAAATTGACAGAACACTGTAAACCAGATATAATGTAAAATAATAAAAATAATAAAAAGTCAATTGTATATCTGTACATTTGAAATGAATAATCAGAAAATTAAATTAAAATTTAAGTTATTTACATTATTATATTTTATTATGTTAATTTGTTATCGTGTTATTGGTGTGAACAAAAAGAATACCTAAGAATAAATTTTTAAAAGGTGCAAACATACTCTGAAAACTATAAACATTGATGAAAGAACTTAAAGACCTAAATGAATGGAAAGACATTCTCAGTTTATGCATTTCAGGATTTAATATTGGTAGGATGGTGATACTACCAAAAACGATCTATATATTCATTACAATCCCTATCAAAATTTGAGCTGCCTATTTTGCAGAAATTGACAAGCTTATTATAAAACATCAAAATGCAAGGGGCCAGAATAGCCAAAACAATCTTGAAAAGAGAGAACAAAGTTGAAGGACCTACACTTGGCAATTTTGAAACTTAATACAAAGCTATGGTATTCAAGATAGTGTAGTACTAGCAAAAAGGTAGACACAGAGGTCAAAGGGACAGAATTGGAAGCCAAGAAATAAACTTTCACTCTGATCATCAACTGGTTTTCAAAGAGGGTCCAAATACAATTCAGTGAGGAAAGAATAGTCTTTTCAAGAAACAATGTTCAAAAATAGGCTATCCCACATGCAAAAGAATAATTCTGGACCCCCACCTCACACCATATGCAAAAATGAACTTACAGTGGAATAAAGACCTAAATGTAAAGACAAAATCCCTTAATGTCTTAGGAGAAAACACAGGCATAAATATTTGTAACCTTTTATTAGGCAATGGTTCATTAGATAAGACACCAAAGGCACAAGTTAAAAAAGGAAAAATAGGTTAATTGGATTCTAACAAAACTGAAATCATTTGTGTTTCAGAGTATCACAAAAATGCAGTCCACAGAAGGGAAGACAACATCTACAAATCACATACCTGATAGCTGACTTTTTCTTTGTTTTTGCTTTTTAGGGCCACACCCAAGCCACATGGAAGTTCCCAGGCTAGGGGTCAAATTGGAGCTACAGCTGCCAGCCCACACCACAGCCACAGCAATGCAGGATCTGAGCCATGTCTGCAACCTACACCACAGTTCATGGCACTGAGTGAAACCAAGGATTGAACCCTCATCCTCACGGATGCTGGTTGGATTTGTTTCACTGTGTCAAGACGGGAACTCCCATAGTTGACTTTTATCTAGAATAAAAAACTCTTTTAAATCAATAATAAGAAGACAACCCAAATTCAAATAGGCAGCAGATATAAACAAACATTTCTCCAAGGGAGATATACAAATGCCCAAAAAGCTTATACAAGGATGCAACATCATTAACCATCAGGGAAATACAAATCAAAACTACAGTGAGGGAGTTCCCATCGTTGCACAGCGGTAACGAATCCAACTAGGAACCATGAGGTTTCGGGTTCAATCCCTGGCCTCGCTCAGTGGATTAAGGATCCAGCATTGCTGTGAGCTGTGGTGTAGGTCGAAAATGCAGCTCCGATCTGGAATTGCTGTGGCTGTGGCATAGGCCAGCAGCTGTAGCTCCAATTAGACCCCTAGCCTGGGAACCTCCACATGCTGCAGATGCAGCCCTAAAAATACAAAAAGACAAAAAGACAAAAACAAACAAACAAAAAAAAAAAAACCACTACAGTGAGATACGACTTTATATTCAATAGGATAGCTGTGGTCAGAAAGTCAGATAATAACAAGAGTCAGACAAGGATGTGAAGAATTTGGTACCTTCATACATTGCTGGTGGGAATGAAAGTAAAAATGGTGCAGCCACTTTGCAAAACAGTCTGGCAATTCCTCAAATGGTTAAACATAGTTACTATATGACCCAGCAATTTCATCCCTAGGGGTATATTCAAGAGAAATAAAAACATATGTCCAAACAAAAACTTATACATGAATATTCCCAGCAGCATTCCCAGCATTCCCAGAAAGTAGAATCAACCTAAATGTCCATGAGCTGATAAACGGATAAATAAAATATCTTATATACATGCAATGGAATATTACTTGACAATGAAAACTAATGAAGCACTGATATATGCTACAATATGGATGATTCTTAAAGACATTACATAAGTGGGAAAACCAATCACAAAATACCATATTCTTGTTGTGGTAAAGAAAATGTCCTAAATTGGATTATGATGCTGAGTGCAAAATCCTGTGAATATAGCAAAAACTACTGACTTAAACACTGTTAAGTGGGTGAATTTTCTGATGTGCAAATTATATCTGAATAAAGCTGATATATGTTTTTTTCTATCAATGAAAAAACAGGCATTCTTAATACTACTGGGCTTTGGGGATTATATTCACAATTGAAGGAAATTCTAAATGGTTAGTGAAAATAATGGCATATATACATTTTTTTTCCCATCAGATTCACGAAATTCAATTTAAGATTCAATGCTTTAGAACAATTGTTCTCAAACTCTATCTTACGTTAGAAGGGTTTGTTATAACACAGATTTCAGCGTCCCATATCCAGAGATTCTAATTCAGTATGTCTGGGATGGAGCCCAATAGTATGTATTTCCAACAAGTTTCAGGTGATGCTAATGTTTCTGGTTAAAGATCCACACTTCAAAAACCACTTCTCTAAAGGAAAGGTGAAGAAGAAAATATTTAACTTCCATTTGCTATGGAAAGCTTTTCAAAGGATACCATCCTATTCTGAAATATTGGCTTTGTCTGGCTTTTAATTCTCAAGCCCTTCCTCTCTCCCTCACGGGCCTATTTTATTTAAAGGATCATGATATAGGCTGCCACAATGAACAAATTAGTCAACCTCCCCTAAATATTGAGAAGTATACTGGTACTACTAAGTTTCCACACTGTAGTTCACATGGTCGAGTGTGAACTTTCCTATTCAGCCAAGACTTAAAGGATTTTGAGGCTTCACTCACCCTCCCTTAATCCAGGGAAACACACACACACACACACACACACACACACACACACACACACACACACACACACACACACACACACACACACACACACACACACACACACACACACACACACACACACACCTTATTCCAAATGAGTTCTAGCAAAGAGCCTCTCCCATCAATAACACAGGTGCAGTCTGCTGTCTGGATCTCCCTCTTCTCTTCAAAATTCACCCACACCCCAATCCACATACCCCATAGCAGTAGCAATTTTATAAAGGAGATGGCAGAGAAGCTTGCATCATCCAAACCCAACATAATAAAACATAACACCATCAGACATTTCTCTTTGCCCTTTTTGGATTTGTTCTCAACTCCAGAGCCCTTAACCATCTCCTTCCATAAGCGACAATACTTCTTCCTTTGTCTTGCTCTTTCATCTTCCCTCCTGGCTTTGTCTCTGTAGGAACACCGAATTCCTCCTTCTCCCATTTATTAGGCAGAGTTTTTCTCTTCCTCATGAGAACTAGGCATCAGCCCAAAACCCAGGTCCTAGAAGCTTGTTTTTATCCCCTCAGTAGTCTTATACAGCAAATTTCCCAAAATAGCCAAGTCTCTTCTGAGTAAAGAATTCTTATAATAAGTTCGAAGAAGAGAAAATATTTCTTCACTTTATGACATGTGAGTCTCAGAAGAGACATTTGTTTTCAGATTCTAGGGGCATTTTACCCCAACTCTCAATGCTTTGTCAGAAGTGAAAGCCCAGTAGAGCAATTCCACCTTAAGTATGCATTTGTTATAAGCATTGTTTCCTATAGATGTGTGGGGTTCCCTGTGGTCATTCTTCCCTCTACACACCAAGAACACACTGTACTATGTGGATAGTGCAGGGCCCCAGACCAGTTCCTCCTTTCGCAGCTCCTCCAGTGGAACATCCTTGGAACCAACCAGTCCTACCCCTTTAACTGAGAGAAACAAATTGCAGGTTTAACACAACTTCAGCCAACTCCAATACTCGACAGTTTGAAAGGTTATACCCCAAGTCACTCAATACCAGTTGAGGGAAGCAAAGCACACCCACATCTCAGGTGAATTCAACACGTAGCCCCAGGAAAACAATGGACTGAGGAAAGAACTACAGCAGTGGAAATTCCTGTGCTCTGCTGCTCAGCTCACAAGCCTCACCCATACCATACTCCATTCTGTTTAAATGGCTTCTGACCTCCTACTCTCAGGCCCCAGTACCTGTGGCTCCAGCTTACAAAAGTGGGCATGTGTCTTCAGTCTCTTCTAATTTCTTCTTTTATTATCTCCCCGGCTCCTTAGCCCATGTGAGGACTAATGTCCTGTTTCACTTTTACTAGATTAAATGGCTGAGATGAGATACTGACTGGAAGCTTTGCCTATGCCCAGTGTTATCAAATCACTGTAAAGATTACAGTGGAGACAGCTGTCTGTGGATAACAAGGGTGTTTAAAACCATGTTCAAGAGGTCCTGGTTCTTGACGTGGTATTACCACGGTCATTCATTTATGTCACCTATCCATATGCTACAATTACCAAACAATTACTATTATTACCAAACAATTACTATTATTACCATACACAATTTTTAAGGTAAATTAAAAAATAGAGAAATAAAGATTCTATTTTACCTTTATTTCTTCTCCAACGTTCTTCTTTTCTTTATGTAGACAGTTTCTCTCACCTGTATCGTATTTCCTTTTACCTGAAGAATGTCTGAAACAATCCTTCCAGGACAGGTCTGCTGGTGATGAATTTCCTCAGTTTTTGTTTTTCTAAGAAAGTTTTTATTTCGCCTTACCTTCTGGAGGATGAGTTTGCAGCATACAGATGGCAGGAGGCAGGTTTTTCACCACTGGAGTGGAAGTTAACAGATAATATAGGGCAAGAGGCCAAAATGTTCCATCCTGGAATAGATTAGAGTTGAGGAAATAGTTGAAATACATGTTTAGATTAATATGTATACAGATAGCTACATATAGAAATACATATGTTAAATATATATATGCATACATACATATGGGTCAGTATATACACATATATTTCCTTCTTCTGTCCTCTGAGAGGACCTAGAAGCAAAGACATTTGAAATATGTCTGAGGTCATTCCATGGAGTATAAATAAATATGTTTAATTATTTCTAGTAACTATACAATGTATATAATACAAATTTGCCTAAAATTTACTTTGTTTCTGCTATTTTCAAATAAATATTGTTTGAAATGGTTTTGTTTTTTTTCTTTTAAGGGTTACACCATGGCATATGGAAGTTCCCAGGCTAGGGGTTGAATCAGAGCTGCAGCTGCTGGCCTACACCACAGCCACAGCAAAGCAGAATCTGATCCAAGCTGCATCTGTGACCCATGCCACAACCCATGCCATAGCTTGCAGCAATGCTGGATCCTTAACCCACTGAGTGAGGCCAAGGATTGGTCCCACATTCTCAAGGATACTAGCTGGATTCTTAACCCACTGAACCACAATGGGAACTCTGAAACATTTTTTCTTCATTCAACATAGCTTTATAATTTTAGAGGTTACACAAAATTTTATTGCACCAAAGTGCCATCATTTATTAAACTCTAATGTTGGGTATTTAGGTTATTTCCAATTTCCCTTGGATTTAAGTGCAAATTTGTGAAACACTGGGTTTCTGGATTAGATTAGGGCATTGTGCGCCATCTAAAATTGGCAACAAAATAAAGTCCAAATTTTCAGATTCTTAATGAAAGGATACACTAACATCACCCAAGAGTGAAGTTTCCATATATTTCTCTTTGACAGATCCAAAAGTTTAGCCATCATTGGCAAAGAGCTAGTGTGTAATAATTTCTTTAATTTTACTTCTTTATCATCTATTCATTCAATTTACATGAATTTTTATTCCAAGTGTACTGTATTCTATGCACTCTGCTGGGTTCCAATGATACGGGCAGAATACCTCCCCGACATTGTGGGACTTAGAGTAAGGAAAATAAACAGTACAGCAGTAAAACAAACATACATAAGAGAGAACACATATGGAAGGAGACTGGCTATATTTAAGTCACTTACTATGTACTTCCCTGGGAAAATTATTTAACCTCTGGACTTCAGTTTCCTCATCTGAAAAATAGAGAAAAAAAACAGTTAACGTGTAAAATGCTTAGAAGAGTCCTTGGTACATATTAAAGACTCAACACATTTTAGCTATTATTGTTGTTTGCATTAATTATTCATTGCCACATAAATTACCCCAAAATCTGGCAGCTAAAAACAACAAGCATTTGTCATCCCCCATTGTTTCTCATGGTCAGGGATCCAGAAGCAGTTCAGCTGGGGGGTTCTGATTCAGGGCCACTCATGAAACTGCAAGTCATTTGAAGACTTGGCTGGAGCTGGAGGGTATCTTCCAAGATGCATTTTGGCAGGAGGCCTCAGTTCCTCATCCTGTGGATTTCTCTATAGGGCTGCTTAAGAGAACTACCATGATGTTTAGCTTTCCCTGTGATCCTGGAAAACGATGCAGTGCCTTTTATGACCTAGTCTTGGAATGCCTACACATCACCACCTCTACCCAAATCTGTTTGTCAAGGGTGGTCACCAAGTGCTGCTTTCACTTAAGGACAGTAAAAATAGAGTTTACTTTTCAAACAGGGTTAAAGAGATTGTGGACATACTATAAAACACCACACAGATGCAGAAGGACCCCCTCAGTGCCTCACCCACAGAAGTGGTTCTCTCTCTCCACTCTTTTTTTTTTTTTTCCTGTTATTATTTTTATTATTTTTCATTATTATTAAGGGGTTTCAAGAGGATTCATCCTAATTCTCTCTCTCCTATTTCAGAATGTCTGAAATCCCTTTAACCAAAGACAAACTGATAAAAATTAAATAAAATTCTCCAAGAGAGTTTACTTTTGGTAAAACCATAAAATAAGTCAGCAGTATCATATCCTTCCCTTATTCTGCTTTTTTTTTATACACCAGGATCTCATTCCTTATCCATTCCAAAGGCAATAGTTTGCATCTATTAACCCAAAATTCCCAGTCCACCCCACTTCCTCTCCCTCTCCCCTCCCCCTTGACAACCATAAGTCTGTTCTCCAAGTCCATGATTTTCTTTTCTGTCTCTCCACTCTTTTCTGACTCTCTCAGTACAATGGTGTACACAACAGAGCCACTACATAATATTCATTTACTGAACTGTGTTTTATAAACCTTTTACTGTTCTTACAAATCCAGATCATCTTCATCATCATTTACACATAGTTACTCTTTTGGTCCTGATTTTATGTCAAATAAAAGCAAGTAATAGGTCAATGACTCTTTGAAACCAGGCAAACTTCAATTCCTTTCAATACATCTCTCTCAAATTTCTTTCTTTTACTCAAGAAGCATCTGTAAAGTCCTAAAAAATGTAGACCGGTAAAAATCCACAGCAGAACACTAGAGGCAATGTCCAAATACACTGGGCCAGGTCAGTTACTCTCGGAAAACCTCCTCCAGGTCTCCCCATGGATGCCTGTCAGGTTTCACCTGGCCTTTGGTTTTTTCTTTTCTTAGTATCCCCAAAGCAGCATTTATTTACTCATTGAATTCCAAAATGTTTAATTTAGAAGCCTGGCATTTCATAAACACCAATCTGGATTGATGTGGGCTGACATGCATGGTGCTGTCAGAATACACAAGGGCAATCATCAAAAAATTACGAAAATTAATCCATGATTCTAAAACAATCACTACTAAGAAAAAGTTGCAGGTATCAAAACTAGATGCATTGCATTGAAAAGAAGGTTTATGCACATCATAATTTAAAGAGGGAAAACAAGGCACTACTGAAACCTCATGTTAGGCAGTTATGAACCTGATAGAAAGAAGCAAGTGATCTCAGCTTCCCTTAACAGTTTCCCACTAGCTGAAGAATGAGATGAGAGGGATGAAATCATTTTTGCATGCTAAACTGTATTGCTAAATAAAACACTATTAGCTTGTTTTAAATGGATTATTTAAATACCAACTATAGCCTGCATTGGTTAATTCTCCTTTCCAACTCCCCTGGTGCTTTCTCCCGCATTTCACCTACATCAGCAGGCATAACAAAATGCATCCTTCAGAACTCACCTGTGTACACAATTCGAAAAGGGAGCTCCCGTGAGCTCAAAGCAACAGGCAGTCCAGCAATGTCCGTGAATTTATTGGGAACTGCTTCCTGGGGGTTGGAGTCGCTGCCATACAGAGAGGTGTAGCAGGAGATACTTAATGATGGCGATGAGGAAGGATGGGTGGCGATGCGCTAGGAGCAGTGGTAGGGGTAGTGGTGAGGCCTCTCAGTTGCCTTCTCCTGCTCTGTCTTCCTCCCGCTGGTCCAGAGAGTGAGGCGGCCTGGCAGCAGCTACATTGATGAGCATGGAGTCCTTATAGGAATCCTCCTTTAACGTGTCCAGCAGGGCTATGGCATCATTGAAGGCTAAGGAGGCAGGCCTGCTCAGTGCGTTCTGGGTTTCCTGGTACAGCACTGAGAAGTTGAGGGCCGGCCCATGGGATGCGGGCCTCAGCTGCGCGTGGTCTTTGCTGATTTCGAAGGCTTCCTTGTAGGCAGCGCCCCATGCTTCGACCGCAGTTTTGCTTCTCTCAGGGAGCCGCCTCTGCCAGGTAGCGGTAGTAGTTGCTTTCATTTTCAGGTAGAAGTCCTTGCTCTCTGCAGTGATTTCTGGAAATCACTGCAATTCTTCATGAGGAACTTGTCTGGCAGACTCAGCACGTCGTTGCACACCATTTCCAGCTCCCTCGCCATCCTCTCCCGGTAAGCCTGAACCTCATCCAGTCTCTTCTCATTTCCGTTTAGCCGTGGTTTTCTACTCCATGCTGCTGGGCTCACTCCAGGTTCTTGTAGGCCACGAAGGGGAGGTTTCGGTCTTTATTGGAGAGGTTTGTTGAGATTGGTCACCGCCTTCATGACGGAGGCCACGTCGTCCTAACACTCTGCCATCTCGTCCAGGCCAGCCGCGCCTGCTGCAGCAGCTTCCAGGGTTCCCCCTTGTCCCTGCGGTCGGGCCTGCCTCGCCCATGTTTCCACTGCAGGTGGTGGAGGTCGCCGCCGCGCACGCGCACTGGCTTGCTGGCTAGCCTAGGCTTCAGGCTGCACACAGCGCCCCTAGCCCCGGAATGCGGAAAAGACAAGCAACAAGCATCTGCGCGGGTGGGCGGGGCAATCGGAGAACTCAGGACTCGGCAATTGGGTTTCTTACAGACCCGTTCTCTTCCATTAGATGTTAACCTTCTGTTCTGTTAGAAATGAGTGGGAGTATGGGCCAGATTCTGTGAGCGTCCCTTGTAGCACAGTTGCCACCACAAATTCATGTTCTTTCATCACCCATGTGCCCTTCAAGGGCCCCAATGCCATTTAGTTAAGTAATGACCTTGGGCGTGAGGCACTGCTCTACAGAAACACCAAATAAGGTAGGATCTGTGGAATTAAAATTCATTCTTAGTGTCAAAGTTGTCCAGAATAGTCTGGACACCACTGTCAGCCTACTCTGCTAGCCCAAATTCTGGCAGACCTCTCCCTCATCCCTGAATCAGCCGTGGAGGGAGAAGAGGATGTGCTGCTCCCAGATGGCTGGCTCTGCATTCTCAGGACATAAAGCATGTTTTTAGGAGCAAAGTCCACCAAAAATCCCTTAGGATAAAGGGCCAAAATCCTGGAGTGTGCCCCAGGCCCTGTGTGATTCTCCCCTGCCTAATGTTTCCTCCCTGTTTCCTGCCTCCAGTCACTCTGCTCTATCAGAGCTCCGAATGACTTCCCTTTCTGGAATGTTCTTTTCCTTCCTTCTTCTGGAGAGCACCTAAAGACATTTCAGTCTAACGCTCTCCCAACTGAGCTTTTGCAGCCACTGATTGAAATATGATTTCTTAAGGGAGGCTTTGTCTCAGCCCTACCATCTCCAGAGCTCAAGTTTGCTAGTCATATGCTTTCATAGCCACCAATACCATTGAGATTAATTAATTCTTAGTATGATGATATAGTCAACTCCTGCCTTCCCTGGTAGATTTTAGTTCATGGAGGGCAGGTATCATGTCTCGTGGTCACTCATGGATCACTAACTCCAAGAACTACATAAATGTTAATATGCTCAATAAATATTAGTGGAATTAAATGAATGGAAACTTAGGATATGGCAGCCTGGCCACTCAGAAGACCCTCCAGTTTTCCTCCCTGCCTTTCTCTCTCTCTCTCATGCCCCTTCTGTCTGTGATCCTGGACACTGATTACCATATCTCTTCATTCTCTTTATCCTGTTGGATTGAAGAACAGCCTAAGACCAACTGTTTCCTGGTTAATTTCCCATACTTGGAATGCTGCCACTTCCTACTGTGTCCCTCATCCCTGGTCACCTTACTGGCTAGGAAAGGACATTGGACATGAGTAAAGAAGAGGACATCTCACTTCAAAATATCAAGCTATTCTTTTTTCTGTGATCAGTACCAAGCTCTCTTTTGTCCCCTATGTTTTCTCATGATATCTATACCCCACACTATCGCTTCCAAACTCACCAAGACACTACCTGTTACTGGCTCTCCTCTAGCATTTAAAAGTTCCCACTTAAGCCAACTGATCCTGGAATGAAGCTGTTTCTAGTATTAACAACCATCAATATCATCTGATTTGCCAATATGTCTGAATTTTGTTTGGGGAGACTTTTGTTTGTTTACTTGTTTGCCTATGAATGAGATTATGGGTTTGTATATCAACAAATATACTCTAAATTCTTTTTTTTAAGTTCCTCTTCTCTTTTAAAATAAATTCCAAATTATTTTAAAATTCAGAGAGCCCTTTAGATCTGCCCATTCAGTATGGTGGCCACAAGCTACACATGGCTATTTGAATTTAAATACAAAGTAATTAAAATGAATTTAGTTCAATTCATTTAATACAATTTTCTTCACTTTCATTAGCCACATTTCCCATGCTCAAAAGCCACATGTAACTACTGGCTACCATATTAGTGCAGATATAGGATATTTCCTTCAGCAGAGAATTTTTTTCCTTAAAAAAATGGTAAATAAGGGCATGCTTTGCTTTTACTTCCCAGTGTCCTGCAGGATTGTCCTGGTGGAGCTTTCTATTCACAAGCTGTGAGTCCATCTCAAAGCTTTGTGCCCTGGCCTTCCACCTCATTTCCCCATCCTCTAGGATGTAGGTCTGATGCTTTCATTCATTGCTCTATAGATAGCCCGGGCACTGCCCTTGCTGACACCATCCGTTCTCTTACTATAATTTCCACCAGGCAGGCCAAGCTCTTGCTTTTAATGAATAACTCTTTCAAATTCAAAGTACGGTAAAAGAACCAGATCCAAAGAGATGCCTCATCAACAATTTCCTGAAGTCAGAGTTTGCTAATCTCCAGATAATAACCTCCTTCTGGAAAACAAAGGAGCCAGAAGCTGAATACAGTGACATTCATTCTTCTTATTGAATGTGCAGGGAGGCCCAAACAGAACTTCCTGAAGCTGTGGCACCTCCCATTTCCACTGTGCCTCTCACCTGGCTAAGCAGACAGGATTTCCTCTTGGAAAATTCCTCCTAGAAAGACTTTTCTTCTACGGTCTTCTGCTCAAAACCGTCTGTCTTTCCACAAATCAACATCTGCTTTTCTCTAAAAGAAAAGGAAAAAGCTATTCATTTTATTTACAATGAGATAACTGCTCTGAAAACAACACAAGAATGAATGACACATGAAATGGACAAATCTCCAGATTCCCTTCTTTGGCAGACATTCCATAAGTGGTCACTGCCTGCCTAGTCAAGGTTCTCTCTTCCTTTAGCATAACTCAGCAGAGAGGTGAGAAAGAAGCATACATCCTGCCAATCTCTCAACCCATGAAGACAATGCAGGAAGAGGTATTGTTCAGGTCAAATGCACCCCTGATGATGGATTTCTGGGGCTCTTTAAGACCACACGGGAAACATACCCTCCACTTTCCCTATCCCCTAGTATTTTTCAAAAGCAATCGGACTAAAAGGAAGCAGGCTTGGGGACAAGTCTCAGAGCACCACTTCTATAGCAAGTGAACTATACCACTTGTGGTGCAGGCCACTTGGGCTGGCTTTAGCCCTTCAGCATTTATTTGCCATCCCTACCAACCTGTCTTAGCCAATACTTAGACAACTGGAAGGCAACAGAGCCTCAGAGTAGCTCCTGACCCTATAAAAACTGCACAGGTTTGAATGCGGACAACGGGACATTAATAGGAGACCAGGCAGAAGCTATTTTTCACATGTAAGTCATAATTTTAAAGGATGAAAAGACAAAAGGGGATGTTATCATAGGACAAGACAGGTGGTGAACATGGGTTCAAGGGCAGTAACTACGGTTTCACTGGAAGAGAGACACCTTCCACTATAGCTGAGAGAAAGAAAGAATGGACAAGCCAGATAGTTTTTGAGTGTTTGATGGAGATTGGAAAACACCAGTCCATGTAGATGGATGCTCAGAAAACTGTAAACTTGCTGAGGGTATAAGATGGGTTGAGATGTAGCAGGCTCATGCATTTTAACTCACACTGCAACTCCTTGTTTTTATCTATAGCTGAACTGACCTCCTTCACGAACCCCAACTGCTAGTGATTAAGGAAAACAATCTCTGTGTAAAAACTAATTTATTTTGATCTTTTACACCAAATAGTCTTTACGGGTTGGAGGGAAAGGCTGACTTTCTCAGATACTCTCCCACTTATTCATTCCCTAAAATGACAACTGGGGTAGGAGGTGAAACATGTGCAGAGAAGACCCTTAATGACGATGGCTTTGATCTTGGGTGCCATGTTTCAGGCTTCTCATGTTTCAGGCTTCTTTGCCTTTTCTTCAGTAGTCTCATGGGAGTATCCATCGTGGTGCAGCAGGAAGGAATCCAACTAGGAACCATGAGGTTGCAGGTTCACTCAGTGGGTTAAGGATCCAGCGTTGCCATGAGCTGTGGTGTAGGTCAGATGCGGCTCAGATCACAAGTTGCTGTGGCTGTGGCGTAGGCCAGCAGCTACAGCTCCAAATGGACCCCTAGCCTGAGAACCTCCATATGCAGCCCTAAGAAAGCAAAAAAAAAAAAAAAAAAAAAAAAGAAAAAAACAGCAAAAAAAAAGTACTGTCATGATTTGGTCTTTGATTTTTGGCCACTGCATCCATGCTAGACAGCTTTTCATTCTATGATAGAAGGTGGAGAAGGAATTAAAACTGTGTGTACTGGGGAGTGGGGGCAATTAACTGACTTGGGTCCGTATAGGCAATCAAGGGTGCCAAGAGCTTAGCGATCCCTGTGGACTTGTTAAGGACCAGGGCTTCCCACCTTTGCTACAGCCCCTTCTGTGACCCTATTCTGTTTTGGGGGCTTCCTCTTCTTTTTCATATGCTTAGATGCCCCTGTTTCCTTCCCATTGCCTCAAAATTTTCTGAAATCCCATGTCAGCTTAATAACCTGCCCTAAACAAACCCATTCCATCCCCTTCATTTTAAAGGATTTGTTCTCTTTGGGGTTTCATTAATTATATGGCAAGGAAAAAACGAAAAGTGTGCCCTGCCTTCCATTTTGCATTATGATTTACTAAAAGCTTTGAAAGTTGTGAAATATCCCTGGCAGTGATGTGCTGGCTCCAGCCCACAGACATAGCTGTGTAATGTTCTAACTGTTCCTCCTTCTTCAACTTCAATTTTAATTTTTGCTTTAAACTGAGAATTCGATATAAAGTTGTTTTAGTTTTTTTGTTTTGTTTTTTGGGCCACACCAGCACATAGAACTTCCCAGGCTAGGGGTTGAATCAGAGCTATAGCTGCTGGCCTATACCACAGCCACAGCAATGTCAGATCCAAGCCTCCTCGTCTGTAACCTACACCACAGCTCATGGCAACACCGGATCCCTAACCCACTGAGTGGGGCCCAGGATTGAACCCACATCCTCGTGGACACTAGTCAGGCTTGTCATCACTGAGCCACAGTGGGAACTCCAAAGTTGTTTTAGTTTTAAGTTTCTAAATGCTAAGGATTACTGTGTGTTTGTGGTTTGTTTTTCTGGGGGTTTCTTTGGAGATGAATGGGGGAGATGAGAGTGGATATTTTTAAATTTTTTTTCCTAAATATTGTATTGAAGTCAATGGCTATGGATCGCTGTTTTCTGTTTGGGGGATTTGCAGCACCGTCGGGAGTATCCTCAGTGTCCTAATCATAGTCAGTTTTGTGACCATTCCTGAAGTATCTGAAAAAAATGTTGCTGATTTGTATAATTTATGCATGAAATCTTTTAAAGCTGTCCCTCTGAGGGAGGGTTCTGCCTTTGGGATCATATTTAGAAAGTCTATTTCCTCACCAAGATTACATAAGGATTCACCATATTGTTTTGAGACCTAATGTTTTCCAGTTTTATATTTAAAATTTTAATCAATTTGAATTAAATCCATCATGAGATAGTGATCTATATCTATTTCTGCTCTTCCAGAGGGGTTATCCAGTCAATCTTGCTTTCTAAATAATCAAAGCATTTTTCACCTCTCATTTAATATCATACTAGAGTCACTATCAGTATGCTTGTATTTATCTCTGAATCACACGATGCTTTCACATCTGTTAGTAAAATGATTTTTCTTATATATAATCTAATAGAATTCATGTTTTTCATTTTTTTTGGCTAGGTTTTAAAGTGGTCACATGGTGTATTTGATGGGAATTGTTTTAAATGTATGGAAAAATTAGGGAGAATCAACATCCTTCAATAATTTCTTTCCATTGAATCCTTTAATATCAAATCCCTAATCACTAATGCTTATACATGAAACTGCCCTTTAGTATCTCTGAAACAAACACATTCTGTAAGAGTATTATCAATAAGATAATATTGTATTGGAGTTCTCGTTGTGGCTCAGTGGTAACAAACCTGACTAATATCCATGAGGATGCAGTTTCGATCCCTGGCCTTGCTCAGTGGGTTAAGGATTCAGTGCTGCCATAAGCTGTGGTGCAGGTCACGGATGCAGCTCGGATCCCATGTTTCTGAAGCTGTGGTGTAGAGTGGGCAGCTGCAGTTCTGATTCAACCCCTAGCCTGGGAACTTCCATATGCCACAGGTGTAGCCCTAAAAAACAAAACAAAACAAAAAAAGGTAATATTGTGTTATGTAGTAAAAGATGAATATGTTCTGTACTGTCTTCTCTTTAAATTTTACCTAATCCCTTTTTAGATAAACTATAATGATTCTTTCAAAAATAGTCACAAATTTGGAGACCTCCAATATACCTTTGTATCTAATATTAATCCAAAATAATGAATTAAAATAAGTTTCTCTAATCTCCAAATCCACCACCTGCCAACATTTAGTTAGATTATATCTAATACTTGTGCTCTGTAGGTCAGCTCTGAAAGTACATTTTTGTAGTTAATTTATCTTAGCAGTTTCATTAGAAATGGCACTGCTTAAAATTAATCATCTTCTGGGTAAATTATTGAATAGTTTTATGGTCATGGAGGGTGACTGAAAATACTTAGAACATTTTCAGAATCAGTGTGGCTGCATTTTATCACTTCAAACTCAGAGGGCTTGGTCCTGTTTGTCCTGTGTTTCAAGCATATCAAGACTGTTTACTTAGTCTTGCACAAATGTGTTTCTGTTCTACCTCTGTGTGAAGGCTGAATGGATTTCTTTTCAGAAGCAAGTCTTTTCAGACACTATAACTTTTCTCAAGATAAATTAGTCCACCATTTGTGTTCTTGGACATTTGGATTTGATCTTCTTTGGGACACATATTAATTTTTGTGCATATATTTTCTTATTATATCCTCAACATGTTCCTCAAAATTTGTCCAAAAAGTCATTGTGATATATGGTCCCTGAGCCACAGCTATCTTTTATGACACCTTTGGGCAAATTAGACCAAGAAGACCCTCTGAAGGGACGTAGCTCCACAAAAGTGTGGCTTGGAGAGAAAACTGTACCTTTTTTAAAAATGTAGTAAAATGCAGAGAATAACATTTGTCATCTTAAATCATTTTTAAGTGTACAGTTCACTGATATTACATTTGTGTACACTGTTGTGTAACTAATTTCCAGGTTTTTTTTACATGAAACTGAAAAAAACCACACCATAGTTCGCCATGTCTCCTTTCCCACAGCCCCTGGCAACCACCATTCTACTTTCTGTTTCTATGAATTTGACTGTTCTAGCTATATCATGTAAGAAGAATTACACAATATTTGTCTTTCTGTTACTGGCTTATTTCACTAAGCATCATATTCTCAAGGTTCATCTATGTTGTAGCATGTCTCAGAATTTTCTTCCTTAAGACTAAATAATATTGCATCATATGTATATATCATATTTTGTTTATCCATTCATCTGTTAATTACTTCCATAGTTTGGCTATTATAAATAATACTGCTGTGAATATGAGTACGCAAATATCTCTTCAAGACTCTGCTAACAGAGTTCCCTGGTGGCTCAGCATGTTAAGGATTCAGCATTGTCACTGCTGTGGCTCAGGTTGCTGCTATGGTGCAAGTTTGATCCCTAGCCTGGGAACTTTTGCATGACACAGGCATGTAGCCAAAATCAAAAAAAAAAAAAAAAAAAAAGAGAGAGAGAAAAGAAAAAGGCCAGCCTGCGATTCTATGGCTCTTTGCCCAGAATTGGGATTGCTGAATCATATGATAATTCTTTTAATTTTTTGATGACTGCCATATCATTTTCCACAGCAGCTGCACTGTTCTATGTTCCTAACAACAGTGCACAAGATTTCCAATTTCTCCACATCCTTGCCAATACTTGTTATTTTCTGGTTGTCTTTTGTTTTGCTTTGCTTTGTTCTTTTCCAGTAGTCATCTTAATGGATATCAGCTGTTATCTCAGAGTAGTTTCAATTATTACTTCCTGAATGATTAGTGATGTTAAGCATCTTTTCATGTGCCTATTGGCCATTCGTATATCTTCTTTAGATAATTATCTATTCAAGTTCTTTGCCTGTTTTAATAAGATTATTTGTTTTTTGTTGTTGCTGTTATATTGTAGGAGTTCTTTATATATTCTGGAATTAATCCTTACATGATTTGTAAATACTCTCTCCCAATCTGTAGGTTTCCCGCACTCTGTTAATTGTGTCTTTTTCATGCACAGAAGTTTTAAGTTTTGATGTAATCAAATTTATCTATTTTTACTTCTGTCACCTGTGCTTTTGGTGTCATATCCAAGAAATTATTGCCAAATCTGATACCATGAAACTTTCCCCCTATGTTTTATTCTAAGAGTTTATAGTTTTAGCTCTTACATTTGGGCCTTTGTTTTATTTTGAGTCAATTTTTGTATACAATATAAAATAAAGGTCCAATTTTTCTTTTTCTTTTTTGCATATGGATATCCATTTTTCCAACATCATTTGTTAAAAAGACATTTCTTTCTCCTACTGAATGGTCTTGGCTCCCTCATCAAAAATTAATTGACTATGTTTGTGAGCATTTGTTTCTGAACTTTCTATTCTATTCCATTGTTCCATAAGTCTGTCTTTATGCCAGCACCACACTGGCTTGATTATTATAGCTTTGCAATAAGTTCTGAAATCAGGAATTGTGAGATATCCAACTCTGTTCTGTTTTTCAAGATTGTTTTGGCTATTGAGGAGACTGCACTTTTAATGAACCAGTAAAAAGCATACCTCCCTCCTTAGGTGCAGCCCTGTGTCAGGGCATTCAGCTTGTTGAGCAGAGCTGACACCTCACCTGGGAAACCACATGAAAGGAAGGGATTAGACCACAAAATCAGATACAGAGGCCCTGCCACTCAACCAATACCTCCTGAGGGACATACAATCCATTCAGTCTTCCAAATTTGATCAGTTCTTCCTTTTAATGAAGCCGGATTGTCAGAGCACTGACTGTTCCTCAGTGATTAGATATTGAAATGTACTGAGTTGTTTTGACATTGTACAGATGGGCTTATATTTCCCTTTGCTTTTCTGTGATGCCAGTTTATGGTGAGGGGTACTATGAAGAGCCACGGGCAGCATTTTTGTTAATGCCCTCTTGCTCTAGGAGGTTGATGTGGATGTGATCTCCTCACCAAGACCATTGGAGAAGCAAATATCATCCTCCTCAAGCACTGTTTGTATTACATGAACACTGCAACTGGGCCTCTTTGGCTGATGTTTCAAATAATATTCTTTTTCTGTTTCAAGTGGCTCCCTGGAGACCTCAGAGTAAATGTGCAACCCAATTTTAACAACTGTGCAAGACTTTCTGGCATATATTTTTGAATACCAACTTTAGCTAACCCTGTTATATTTATAAATGGTATCCATACTCTTTGGAATCAGAAGAAGTTTGTATAGATACTTCATTTCATAAAATATCTCTATCTATTTGACAACTGAGATAACAAATATATTATTAAAGCTCATGTGGTTCCATTTAACAGAAAACTGACTCAACCACTTAAAGCAAAAAAAAAAAAAAAATGGAGTTTTATTGCTTTATAAAACTGAATGGAATGGCCGGATCTAGAGCCTCAAAAGATGTTATCAGGACAGTCTCTCTCATTTCCTGTCTCTGATTCTAGCTTTTGCTTCCTCTGGGCCGGCTGCATTCTTAGTAGGCTCTTGAATCAGGTGGAAAATTTGTCCCAGAAGGTCTAACCTATAGACCACCTTCTTAGGAATCCCACTGGACCAAGAGCCTCTCCTCCCCAGTGGCTTCAGCCTAATCCCTGGGAAGTTTCATTGGCCTTTCTTGACATGTGCCCACCCCAGAGCCAATCACTGTAGCAGGAGGAAACAGTGTTCTAAGTGGCCAGGTCCAAGTCACATGGCTCCCCCATTGCTAGGGATTAAGTCATGACACTAAATTTCATAGATTGGGAATGAGAGTTGAAAAACTGGGATGCTATTGCCAAAAAGAATAGAAAGGTGTCCCACATAGGCAAAAATGACTGATTTTTTTCTCATACAACATAACTAAAAGGATTCCTCAAGAATAGCGAGCTCATTTCCCCTCATACAGAAATCTCTTCTACAAGATGCTTCATCTGGTTTTCCTTTGAACACATCCCAGGCTGGAGAACTCACCACTTCCAGTTGTCTTCCATTCCAATTCCAGATGAATCTAGTTATAAGAAAAATATTCTTCATTTCAGCCACTCTGTCTTGTAATTTTTAAGGAATTGTCTTAATGTTACCCATTAGAACTCCATAATTTAAAATGATAATCTCATCTTTCTAAAAGAGTGCTTTAAATGTTTGAATCAAATTTTGACACTCTAAAAATTTCATATTCTACTTTCTTAGTGCCTTTTGAAGATTCTTGATATAATCTACATTCCAGATCAAAAATATTATTTTTTAATTTTTTGTTACAGTTGATTTACAATGTTCTGTTAATTTCTTCTGTACAGAAAAGTGACCCAGCCATACATATACATATACACTCTTTTTTTCACATTATCCTCCATCATGTTCCGTCACAAGTGATCAGATATAGTTCCCTGGGCTGTATAGCAGAACCTCATTGTTTATCCATTATAAGTACAATAGTTTTCTTTACAGATCCAACAGACTCCAATGATCTTTTGAACTTCACCAGCTATTAGAGGCTTTCTCCTTGTATATATTATGCCATCAAATAATTTAATTGTTCAGGCAGTGGAATTAGTTTCCAAATACTGATTAAAATCTGCTCCTGACTGAAAATAAGCCCCCAAATGGGATCTATTTTTTTTTTACCAGCCACTTCACATTCGTTCATATTAAGCTTAATAGCAGTAGCTACCACCTATTGAGTGCGATATTTCACACATAATTCATTATTAACCCCTATAATAATTCTCAAAATTAATTACTATTATTGCTATCCCATTTTACAGATAAGGAAGCTGAAACTCAATTTAAGTAGCTTGAAAAAGATCTCAGATTTCGTAGGTGGTTGATTAGTATTTGAGCTCAGATATCTTTGAGGACATAACCAAGTTCTTTTCATCATACTCCAAGCTCCACACTCAAAGTCAACTGAAATCATCAGATCTGTTTCATTTGGACTGCTGCCAATCACTTCATCGATGCTTGTACCTGTGCACAGTGAATTTGGTACTCTTCTTAATGTGGGCCATGCATAAAACAGTTACCATACCAAGTATGAGACTGCTATCTTTAAAAGGGCTTCCTTGTAAGGTTAGCCCTTTCCCACCATTTCCTAATAAGAATGGGTTTCTATGCCTAAGCTGTTTATGCAGGCAATATAGTTTATACTGAATACATGCTTTCCCTCTGGAAACATAGAATTTTGGTACATGTTAGGCAGAGGGTGCCTCTATGGTTCGCCCGCAATAAAAACCCTGGGCACTGATTCTCTAATGATCTTCCCTGGTAGATGTTTAACACATGTTGTCACAGCTCATTGCTGGGAGAATTAAGCACATCCTGTGTGACTCCACTGGGAGAGGACTCTTGGAGTCTTGCACCTGGTTTCCTCAGGACTTCGCCCCATGTGCCTTTTCTCTTTGCTGATTTTGTTTTGTATCCTTTCACTGTAATAAATCATAGAGGTGAGTACGACAGTACGCTGAGTGCTCTGAGTCCCCATAGCAAATCACCAAACCTGAGGGTGGTCTTAGAGACCCTGACATAGGGCCTTTATATTTGTTCCTGTTATATGTAGTGCTGATGTGGTAATTTTGAATCCTGAGCCTCTCATTCATTTTTGCTGTTGTTTATGTTTAACTCAATACACATTCCTTCTAGATTTTCATTCTATTACTTGATAAAAATTTCAAATGAGAGGGTCAAAATACAGTATTATGATTGTTTCCTGAACCCTCCCTCTGTGCTGAGATTAAGCTATTAATCAAAATGTTAAGGCAGAGCTAAGGCAAATGAAACACAAACAAAAAATAAACAAATGGGATTTAATTAAACTTAAAAGCTTTTGCACAGCAAAGGAAACCATCAACAAAATGAAAAGATAACCTCCCGAATGGGAGAAAATATTTGTAAATAATATGACTGATTAGGGGTTAATATCCAAAATATATAAATAGCTCATACAATTCAATATCAAAAAAACCAAACAAACCAATTTTAAAAATGAGAAGACCTGAATAGACATTTTTCAAAAAAAGAGATACAGATGGCCATAAGCAGATGAAAAGATACTCAGTATTACTCATCAAAGGGAAATACAAATCAAAACTGCAATGAGACATCGCCTCACACCTATCGCAATGAACCTCAATTTTCATAGCAGTGTTATTTGCAATGACCAAGATATGGAAGCAACCTAAGTATCTATCAATAAATGAATGGATAAAGAAAATATGGTGTGTATATATATGTGGGTGTGTATGTATGTGTATACATATATTTGCACACATATGTATGTATGTGTATATAGACATATATATATATACACACACGTATACAATACTCAGCCATAAAAAGGAAATTTTTTATGAAATTTTGCCATTTACAAAAAATGGATGGACCTGGAGGGTATAATGTCAACACAGAGAAAAGCAAACAATGTATGTTACCACTTATATGTGGAATCTAAAAAATAAATAAGTGAATATGACAAAACAGATTTATGGATATAGAAAGCAAACTAGTGGTTACCAGTTGGGAGTGTTTAATCTCCAGATATTTTGGAATTTTCCAGCTATCTTTCTGCAGTTCTTTTCTTGTTAATTTTATTGAGGTCTGATAGCATACTTTGTATGATTTCTAGTCCATTAAATTTGTTCAGTGTATTTTACAGCCCAGAATATGGTCTATTTTGGTGAATTTACTAACAAGCTTGAGAAAAATGTGTGTTTTGCTGTTATTGGGTGAAGTAGTCTATAGATGTCAATTAGATCCAGATGGTTGATTTAATTAAACTATGTTCTTACTGATTTTCTGCCTGCTGCATCTGTCAGTATTGACAAGGAGATGTTGAAATCTCCACCATAATAGTGAATTCATCTATTTCTCCTTGAAGTTATACTAGCTTTTGTCTCATATATTTTGACACTCTCCATGAAGTGCTTACACATTAAGTATTGTTTTTTGTTTTTGTTTTGCTTTTTAGGGCTGCACCAGCTGCATGTGGAAGTTCCCAGGGCTAGGAGTCAAATCAGAACTACAGAGGCCGGCCTACACCACAACCACAGCAACTTGAGATCTGAACCAGGTCTACACCACAGCTCAAGGCAACACCGGATCCTTGAGTGAGGCCAGGGATCGAACCTGCATCCTCATAGATCCTAGTCAGGTTCATTAACTGCTGAGGCCACAAAGGGAACCCCAAGTATTGTGTCTTTGTGGAGAATTGACCCTTTGTCATTTTGTAGTGTCCCTCTTCATCCCGATGATTTTCCTTGTTTCAAAGTCATCTTTGCCTGAAGTTAATATAGCTGCTCCAACTTTCTTTTGATGTTTGTTAGCATAGTATATCTTTCTCCATCCCTTTGCTTTTAATCTGTGTCCATTTTTAAAGTGGGTTTCTTATAGACAACATATAGGTCACTCTTTTTTTTAATCCATTCCGTAAGTTTCTTCCAGTAGGTTATTTAGATCATTGATGTTTAAAATGATATAGTTGGATTAATATCAACTATATGTGTTACTGTTTTCTATAATTATATTTTATAAGCTTTAATCACCCAGTCCATTTTTGTTATGATTATTTTGAGCAGTTATTTATTAGAACAACTAAAAATATAAAAATAAAAGTTTTTATTTTACCTTATTCCTTTTCCAGTGCTCTTCCTTTCTTTATGTAGATCTGAGTTTCTGTAGTCATTGTCTTCCTCTCTCTGAAAAACTGCTTTTATCATTAATACAAGGCATGCCTACCAGGGACAAATTTCTTCAATTTTTGTTTGTCTGAAAAAGTATTTTTTTCTCCTTCACTGCTGAAGGATAATTCTACTGGATACAGACTTCTAGGCTGATTTTTTTAACATGTTAAATATTTCATTCTGACTAAAAACATGAATGATTTCTGAAAAGAAATTCAGATGTAATTCTTATCTTTGTTCCTCTCTAGATAAAGGTTTTCTTCTTCTGGCTTCCTTCAAGATTTCCTCTTTGTCTTTGGTTTTCTGCAATTGAATACAATAGGGCTAGGTGTAATACTTTTGGTATTTATCTTGATTTAGTTTCTCTGAACTTCCTGGACCTGTGGTCTGAAATCTGTCATTAATCTTGGAAAATTCTCAGCCATTAGTACTTAAAATATTTCCTTTGTTCCTTTCTTTCTTCTCCTTCTAATATTCTTACTATGCGTGTGTTTCACTTGTTGTAATTGTGTCCCAGTTCTTAGATATTCTGTTCCTTTTTTATTATTATTCTTTTTTCCCTTTGCATTTCAATTTGGGAAATTTCTGTTTGTTCACTGATTCAGGATCACATATTCTTTCCTCAAATGTGTCCAGTCCACTGGTGAGCTCATCAAAGGCATTCCTCTTTCTTTTCTTTTTTTTCTTTTTTTCTTTCTTTTTTTTTTTTTTTTTTTTTTTTTTTGCTTTTTAAGGCTGCACCTGCAGCATATGGAAGTTCCCAGGCTAGGCATCGAATCAGAGCTACAGCTGCCAGCCTGCCACAGGCTCTGTACTAGCACCAGAGCCACAGCAATGTAGGATCCAAGCTGCATCTGTGAGCTACACCACAGCTCATGGCAACATCATATCCTTAACCCACCGAGAGAGGCCAGGGATCAAACCCTCATCCTTAAGGACACTAATCAGGTTCATTACTGCTTAGCCACAATGGGAACTCCAAAGGCATTCCTCTTTCTGCTAGAGTATATTTGATTTCTAGAATTTCCTGTGGATTCTTTCTTAGAGTTTCTAACCCTTTGCTTATATTACCCATTTGTTCTTGCATGCTGTCCAGTTCTTCCATTAGAGCTCTTAGCATATTAATCATTATTATTTTAAGTTCCTGTTCTGATAATTCCAAAATCTATGTCATACAGAGTCTGATTCTGTTGCTTTCTTTGTCTGTTTATATTGTCTTCTTTCTTCCTTTAAGCATGCCTTGCCATTTCTTGTTGAAAGTAAAGCAATATACATTGGCTAATAGAAATTGAGGTTAGTAAGTCTTTATCATGAGGATTTATTTTCATCTGATTAGGAGTTGTGTTTACTCTGCTATAGCTATAAGTGTCTAAGGCTTCAGTTTCTTCTGGTGTCCTTGTTTTTGTATTCCCTATTATCTTTGGGTTTATTTTAGCTAAAATCCTCCTGTTACTATGCAGGATCCTCGTTCCTGACTCTGACAGCTTCTATCTCCAGTTATTCTTTGTATTCCACTCTTTCTCCAATTTTGGAGGCATCATTTTGCACTATGACCTCTATTCCCTGATGAATCAAAGAAGTTTTGGTTTTGTGTCTTTAGCTTTTTGCTTGTTGTGAGGATGGTAGAGATGAGTTTTTTACATGTCAGACCATAACCTGGAACTTGTCCCATTCTTTATGATTCCTCAGTGATAAGAGAAAAAAAAAAAACTTTGCTCTAAGGTCATGCCTGTAGTTTTTTCCTACAATTTCAAGATTTAAAAACCTTACCTGAAAATATAAATTCATGCAAATTGTTATGTATTCCCTAAGTCCCTGCCATAGGCTGAAATGTCATTTTTATGCCACTTGCTCTACTGTTTCCAGTTTGGCAGCTAGCCCATGGGTTGGAGCTTGGGGAACAAATGATAGAAAAACAGGTCATAGGAGAAGTAATGTGGGGTAGTAATGCATTCTAGTGGGACCACTTACTCTGTGCCTGTCAGCCCTAGTAACCTACAGAGTTAACCATAAAACCCAAGCCCCACCCCTTCTACCCAACTCCAAACTTTAATAGCTATGCCTTAACAATATTTTAAAAACTGGAAACCCAGATAGGGAGTCTCTTGGTAATTTTGGATGAGTTCTGGTACCTAGGACTGTGCTATTGGCAGTCATTCTATTTCATTAGTTAGAATTCTTCTCCAATAAAGATGTTTAGATTTCCCTGATGCCCAATAACAGTCTGGAGAAAAATCCCTGGACACAATGCCAGCTGAAGGGCTTCGGCCAACATGATGGAAAAGTCCAGCTCTGCCTGGGCATGTTTTATTCTTCCTAACTCTTTTCCCAGACTGTGGGAGCTGCAAGAGTTGGATGTGAGCTTCAGCAGAGATGAAAGCTGAGCCTGCACTCAGTGTAATGAGAGAAGGTGATATCCATGGATGTTCACCCCTTAAAACAATCGATTAGCACATTTGGCTATTAGCTAAAAGGATGGGCTCCACCCAAGGTTGAGAATTTAGCTTTTCTCCTTCTGACATTTGCATTGGCTTTTTTCTACCTCTGTTCCTTGGCTTCTGCAGTTCTCCCTGCTTGAAATACCCAGCCCTTATTCCCTCTCTCAGGTTTTCTCCTCCAAGACTCTGCTCAGCATTTGCTTACCTATGTGAAGCCCTTCCTGGCCACTCAAGCCTGATGATGATCTTTCTCAGGAGAAAGGGAGTGAGCATCTTGCCCAGTATCGTTTCTCCTGTGTCCAAAATAATGCTCACTGTACATAGTTGTTTGGATGAATTAATGAACTATGTGTCTCCACATTTATGCTCCTGGCAGGAACTAGTCTGCGTGTGCCTATCTGCCACATTAGAATTCAGATCAGGTACTGATTCTCTTATCTTGGTTCTCATAGCCTAGCCCAGAATCTGGCATGTAGTGAAGGCTCAGTAAATATTTGTGAAATAAATACAAACTGAATGAGATAGTGCCTGGCTACCATGTGGTACTTCATATTATAGACAAGCCTGCAGACACTTGAGTGCTTCCCTGTCTTTCCTGCCCCTTTAGTGGACTAGGCAGCAGCTTTCCTCAGCTGCTATCCTGTCATATATTCTATGAAATATTATTTGAAGTAAAAGGACAATAGCCAAGATTAGATTCCCATTGGCCTGAGGTGAACATGAAGTCATTGCTATTGGTGGGGCCTACTTAAGGAGGCCTCTTCACTAAGATAAGGAGTTTCTACTTCAGCTCAGGAGGCAGGAAGCAAGATTAAATTCAGAACAGCCTAGAAACCATACACAGCCTCTCCTTGGTCAGACACCATCTCATCACACCTGGGCAGCTCTCACCTGCTGAAACAAAATGCACTCTGGGAGCACTGCCTCTTGAACTTTCCCATGAGAACTTGAATGTCCGTGTCCAGACCAGAGCTTTGCATTCCATGGTCCTGAGAAGACCTGCCTGAAGGGCCAAGACTGCTTATGCTTGTTTTTAATCTGAACAACTATTAATAGCACCCCCTTGACTCAAAGGTGTTCTAGTTTTTATGGCAAATGATAGTTCCACCCTATATGCCTCCCACACATTTTATTCACTACCTCCATTACATACTGGAACATTCCAAAGTAAATTCAAGATATCATATTTTATCCAAAACTGCTTCAGTGTCTAACCTCTCATAAGGACACAATAAATAAGTGCAACATCTTTATCCTAATTAATAAAATATCAATAATTACTTAACATTGTCAAATGTCTACTCAGTGTTTAAATTTCTCAGATTGTCTCAAAGACATGTCTTTCCACAGTTGACTTTTGTCACAATCCAAACAATATCCACACATTGTATTGGTCGATATATCCATTAAGTTTCCCTTCCTTCCCCTCATTTTTTACTTCACTTCTTGTTTTTTCTTACTATATTAAAGAAAGCAGGTCAGGAGTTCCCATCATGGCTCAGCAGAAACTAACTAGTATCCATGAAGATGCAGGTTTGATTCCTGGCCTTGCTCAGTGGATTAAGGATCCAGTGTTGCTGTGAGCTGTGGTGTAGGTTGCAGACGTGGCTCTGATCCCGTGCTGCTGTGGCTATGGTGTAGGTCAGCAGCTACAGCTCCAATTCAATACTCCTAGCCTGGGAACCTCCATATGCCGCAGGTGCAGCCTTAAAAAAAGGACAAAAAAAAAAAAAAGAAAAAAGAAAAAGAAAGCAGGTCAGAGGTCAGTTCTCCTGTAAGTTTTCCTACTTTCCAGATTTGATATCCTTGTGGTGCCATTTAACATATTACTCTATCCTCTGACTTCTTATAAATGGTAACTAGGTCTAGCAGCTTAATCATGAACCAGTTCAAGTTGTTTGGAAAGAACATGTGTACTTCTTATCATATCATATCAGGAGACATTAAATATCTGATTGCCTTTCTTTCTGTGGTGTTAATGATGGATCGGTCAGGTGTGGTCACCCTTATCCCTCTGTTATAAAATTCCTCATCAACACGTCACTTAAAGTTTGTGACAGCCATGGATAATCATTGCCCAAATCCATCGTTCCTTAGGGGTTATCAAACCATAATTTTCTTTTCCTATTATTTCTTTTATTTACATTAATCTGATCATCTATAATGAAGCAATTATTTGAATATAGTTTATATAGGAAACGGAGAGTAAATGTTGGATTCTTCTCCTTTGAGTATAATTTTTAAGAATAATGAATTAGTAATCTAGCCATATTGAAATTTTATTGAGTGTTTTGCTTTTTAAAAAATACATAATTATAACTCATAAACATTTTAAACATCAATATTGGATTTCAGGCCATTTCTGCATGATTACATTTATGTTCAAATCATCCCATCTCAGGCCTATAGGAGTCCTTCAAGTTGAAAGCAGATAAAAGCTCATCTTTTAAATTTCCTACTCCAATCTTGGAAGCAGCAATTTCTGCAAGAAGCCCTGAATTGCTTTAGTGGAAAATTGTGTTTTAGTCTACACACTGGATCCTATGGCTACTAATTGTGATAGAGTTGTCATTATTTTCAGCAGACAGAGCTAGAAAATGTATCATCTTTTAAGAGAAAACAAATATGTCATAAGTTCTTGTTGGTATTTCTTACAAATTTAAAATCACAGGTTTTTTATTTTATTTAATGTCCTTGTTTTTCATATACATTTCAAAAGTAAAAATGGATAAAGCATAAAATAAGTCCTATTATAAGGCTAAATATACATATTACCTGTTAACACTTACAAAAGAGAATGAACCTGAACAACAGGTTAGAATGAACTAATTTCCTTTACTTTGAACCTGATTATTGGATTTTGGTTCAGATAATGTGAAACACTACTATATTTTATTAAATTTCAATTATATTCCTGTGAAAGAATGAAAACGTATGGAGTAAAAGAACTTGTAGATGATTAACACCAAGTTGTACAATAAGCAGTGTGAAGTCTGATATCTAGTGTTAAAAAATAACTATACAGAGTGGGCAACATTTAGCTTAACAGCTGTTTATGTCCAAAAAACTTGGAATTTTTTTAGGCTCTGCTAATATTGGTGAAAGCAGGAAGATTAGGGACTCAATCAGAGGCAAATCCACATGAAAGAGACAGATTACTGGAACAATGGAAGCTGAGATCACCCCTTACAAGAAATGAGAGGCAATAATTTAAAATATATATATATTGCCAATGACCACTTATGATAAAATCTCTCCGCAAACTAGGAATTTAAAAAAAGTCTTTCAATCAAATAAAAGGCATGGATGAAAAACTCCACCTACCATCATACTTTGATGAAAAATTGAATACTTCCTCCCTGGGATAGGAAAGAAAATTAGGGTGTCCACTCTTAACTCTTCTACCCAATATTATTATCCTGGACATCCTAGCAAGGGCAAGAAAAAGAAATGAAAGACACAAAGATTAGAAAGGAAGAAGTAAAACTGATATTGATTACAGATGGCAATCGTGTACATAGAAAATCCTATGAAATCTACAAAAGGGGGAAAACTAGAATCTTTAGGCAAATTCCACGAAGTCACAGGATTCATAGCAAATACATAATAACTCCTATATTTCTATATATCATCAGCAAATGGTTTTAAAAATGAACTACAAGCATTATGTAAAAATATCAAATAGGTAATGATAAATCTGATAAAATATAATCTAAGACTTCTACACTGAAAACTAAAAAATAGTGTTTAGGAAAATAAAGGAAAACCTAACAGAATGGAGAGACACATATGCTCATGTTTATGAATAGAAAGACAATATAGTGTGTGTGTGTGTGTGTATGTATATGCATATGTATTCAATATGGATAGAGCACTGATATAGGCAGCAACAATATGGATTGATCTCAAAAACATGATGTTGATTAAGTCAAACCACAAAACTGCATATACTGCATAACTTCACATATAAGAAATCATTTAATATGGAGTTCCCTGGTGGCTCAGCAGATTAGGGATCTGGTGTCACTGCTGTGGCTCGGGTCATTGCTGTGGTCTGGTTTTGGTCCCTGGCCCCAGGCATGGACACATGCTGCAGGCACAGCCAAAAAAAAGAAAGAAACCATATAATGGGTAAAATGCATCTATGGAGTTTGAAATCAGGAAGTTGCTATCTATGAATTAACTGGAAAGGGTCATAGGGGAAATTTTTAGGGCAATAGGGACGTTCTCTATCTTGTTCTAAGTGGTGGTTACATGATATACATATAATTGTTGAACTTCATTTCACTGAAAACTTTATATATATCCATTGTGATTATGAATTGTACATCAGCAACCTCCATCATAACAAAATAAGAGAACATTCATTGTATGTATATTGCCATTTTGTAATATGAATATGATAAGGGATTTGAAAGTTTGCTTTCAGAAATAATCTGTAATGAACAATAGTAAAATTATTTGAGAAATAAGATATTATGAAAATTATTTAATGGCTCAATGTAATTCTTAATCATTGATAGACAAATGTAATATTGATGTTAACGGTGATATGTTATGCTCACATGAATTCCTTAAGCATATTATATAAGTTAAATGAATGTTATTTCAAATCCCCTAAAATATAATATCTATAAACATAACATTTAACCTCTAATGCAATTGATAATATAACTTCTGATTATCAGTACTCCAAAGCTGTGTGTGTGTGTGAATGAGAGATAGAAAGAAGAAAGGGAGGGAGGGAAGAGGAAAGGAAGGAGGCAGAGAAGGGGAACAGAGAGAAACATAGAGACACAAAGAGAAAACATTTTGGCAAATTCAAAGTTTAAATTTGGGTTTCTCTCATACACCACTATCCATACAAAACCACACATACCTCTTGATTTTGTGTTCTAAAAACTATGCATGTATGTACACGAATATATGTGTAAATCCTTCTTTTTACATTTTTGTTTCTACATCAATTGTTTCATTCAGTTTTATAGATGAAAAGCCTTGAAACATTGCCCAGAATCAAATACGAACTTGGTATCATAGCTCAAGTTCACACCCAGCTCTTCACACTTTTAGCCTTTAGCCTATACTCCCTCTGCTCCACTGGGGGATGGGAGGTGGGGGGAAAAGACTTGACTCAGGTTACAAGGAAGCCAGAGGCTTGGTGCTTGCTGCTTCTAGCAATGCCAGATTATGAGGTATAGATATTAACTGAAATCCTCATGAGTGGATAAGGCAGAAACACAAGGCCTATTGATTAAACATATGACTTACATTATTTGTGAACAAGAAATAGTTCTTATTGATAGAAACCTAATGAAATATAAGAAACATCTAATTTCAAAAACTAAAGCATTTTCTCAAAGCCTTCATTGAAGACACAGAGAAAGCCCTTATGAAATTCTGATAGGTAAAAATTCCAGATCTCAACTCCAGAAGGCATCTCTCATCTACATTTGGAATCAGTTGAATTGGTAAACACGCCGAAAGGCATTTGCACTTTGCAGCATAGTCTGCCAGTGACAATAGAAAAGGTGAAGAACACCAAGGAATTAATCAGAGACAGATGGAATTAATACCAGAAGGGCTAAAATGGCCCATGGGTCAAAGAGAATTAAAATCTGGGCGAAATATCTACCGAAGTGAAAAAATGCAATATATTCTGTTGAGACATTTACCTGAAAATACATTGCAGTTATCATTCAGGTTTCAAATAACCTCTTTGGTCTGTAATGTTGGAGGAGAAGTTTGTAAATAAACTTGACAACACGTAGCACATATCAGATGGCCCATCGTCCAAGTCTTTCTTGAGACTGGAAGTCTTTTCTTAGTCCACAAAAACAAACTTCCTAGGAAAAGGACATGCACTTCTGTGTTATTTCTGTATTTGTTCTACATAGCACTTCATCAGCTTAACTCAATGCCTTGTGATCATTTCAATACAGTATCCTTTGCTGCATTCTGAGGAAAGAAGCTGCGACAGTGCCCTTTTTGCAAATGATAAGGATGGGTTGGTCATTTTTCTAGATTGGTCAACATGAGAGCGGTGGGGCCAGGAGCGGCACTCCCAGCCTGGGAACCTAGTGTGTGCCTCTGTGCCATACTGCCCAGCTCCTTGCTGTGGAGCTGCCCTCAGAGAGCCATGCTTTTCTCTCCACCCAGGTTCCTAAACCTTGTGGCCTGCAGGTGATCACCCTCTACATATATCAGAAAACTTTCTGAGAGACAATAAAATATTTGTCTTCTATCTCCTCTCCCAGGTCCCCATGTCACAGTCCAAGATGAGGGTGTCTGCCAAAATTGCCCTGGCCTTCCGTTTTCTCCATTGTGGTATTGGGATAATGCTTCCTCTTCTAATTGCTCTGAGGATCAAGCAAGTGCCAAGTGGAGGGGACTGTTATATAGTGAGGGATTAGTTGTCTCCCACACTCCTTACACACACTCACACACACACACACACACACACACACACACACACAGCTACCAGATTCCCAGGAATGCAAAGTGCTCTATGTTTCTATGCCAGCTTTTATTTTTAAAAACATTTCACATGGAGTTCCCTGGTGGCTCAGTGGATTAAAGATGTGGCATTGTCATGGCTGTGGCCTGGGTCGCTGCTGTGGTGTGGGTTCAACCCCCACATGCTATGGGTATGGTCCTCCAAAATATTGACTTCAGTGGTCTGGAAGAGAACCAGCTACCTTTAGCTAGCTCTACACCCCTCACATCTGCTGCATCCTCACAGAATCTACAGCTGGTCTGTTACCAGGTGCCTGACCATCCTGTGAAGGAAGACCCCATTTCAGAAGCCAGCTCCTCCAGTCCAGGTCCTTCTGCATCACTGAAGCATGGTATCCAAGGAGACCTACCCAGGGGAGGTGCACCAGTGAGAAATAAAGCAAAGCCTGAGGACCTGTCTTCCCCTTGTCCTGGAAGGAGCACTGATCCTGCCCTACTGAGCAGGGTTATTTTCCTGGACACCAGGGGACTGCCCTCTCATGTGGGCCTTTCTCAGAGGAAGGAGGGCAGCAGAAAGGCAGAAGGGAGCAGCAGAGGGCCAGCTGGCATGCCAGAAGCCCAGGAGGAGCAGCATCTGCATTAGTTCAGCTGGAGCCTAAGGGGTCCTCACTGAGCAGGCACCAGGGCATCTGCACTAAGCTGGACCATTCATTCCTCAGAGAGCATGTGCCCTGGCGCCTGCCTCCCCGACCTGAGGCTGGGAGGTCCGAGGATTTGTCAGAAGCCTTTCACTAAGCAAGTGCTGGATGTGGGACCAGCCAAGATGGTGGGTATAAATCTCATCTGAGCCACAATATGCAAAATCTTAACTACACGAAAACCCAGCTCATATATTCTGGAAGCCCTCACTCAGGTCTGATGCAGCCGGCAGGCAAACTAATTCTGTTGATTCCACTGCTTATGCTATGGTACTTAAGGCCTTGGACCTCCAGTGTGTTGCCTTTTTTTTTTCCATGTGGGATGTTCTGTCCCCACATAAAACATCTTGATATATGCTCAATCAGTTCATTTCTCACTATGTGAAAATCCCCGAACAGAATCTGACAAAGCTGTTCTTTGTTAAACAAAATTCTTGGGAAAGACAAGGGCTGAACAAGTAAGAAAGAAAAGAGGCAACGAGGAGGTTCCTCTGAGCATGTAAGCAAGCCCTGAGTGTATTTAAAGTGCCCTGAATCTTTGATCAGTGTTCACGGAGTGCAGCACTGGGCGCTCAGAGCCACACTGGCCACATGAACCCACCAGCAGAGGGTGGGCGGGGGCCTGGGCAGAGGAAACACTGGAAGATACAAAGGGACACACACACACAAGACAAAGACTCCAGAGGCCACTAATGATTTTCTCAAGCTAACACCCCTAGCCTAGATCTGCCTTCCAAACTCCATTCACCATTCACACCTTGTCAACAATTGGTTGCAAATCTCCCTGGGAAGTTTAAGAGGCATCATGACCTGGAATGTCCCAGCCCCAGCTGCTCAGGTGCTATCCATCAGCCACCCCTTGATGTCGCCCCACACCTGGGCTCAGCAAATCCCAATGGCACCGACTCCAACATGTATCCAGAATGTGACCATTGTTATTACCCCAACTCTCCCCAGCAGGGCCAGGCCACCCTCTCTAGCATGTGTTAGCACAAGCCTTCACTTTGCTCTCCTCACTCCTGCCCCGGTTCCTCTCCAGTCTCTTCCTAAAGCAGCGATAGACTACTGAATAGTGCTCCATGATGCCCCACCTGGCTCTCAGTCACTGGAGGCTTTCTGGACCAATCTGGGGATGATCAGGCTACACTCGGCCCCTTTGGCCTCCCCTCCTAATGCCTGCCCTGCACTTCCTGACCCCATCAGGGCCACTCCTGCCTCAGGCTTTCACACCTGCTCTTCCTTCTGCCTGAAGCACTGGTTTGTTCCTTCATTTCCTCCAGGTCGTTATTCACAAATCCTCCTCAGAATGAGACGTTCCTGGGCCACTCTGCTAGAAACCCCTCTCCCCAGCCCCCGCCACACTTTATAGCCTCTTCTCCTGATTTATATCTTATTGTTAGCACTTATTAGTGATTGTAGCCCTCTCTACTCTGTGGTTTTAAAAATGCACACTGGAAATTTTATTAGCCTGGATAAGGAAAACAACTATGTCTTGGTTTTTTTTTAGGTACCACTACATACCTATTAGAAAAACTAAAATGAAAAATAGTGACAATACAAAATGCGGGCAAGGATGTGAAGAAACCAGGCCACTTATACACTGCTGATGGAATGTATGATCTCACAGTCACTCTAGAAAACAGTTTGTCAATTTCTTGAAAGACTAAACATTGACTTGTCAAGCACCCAGGATTAAAACACCTGATCATTTATCCCAGAGAATGAAAACATATTCACACAGAAAAAACCTGAACACAACATTCATAGCTGCACTCTTTGTAACAGCTAAAACCTATCCCCCGAAACTCTGCTTTCATAGAGTATTATTCAGCAATCAAAAAGAATTACTGGGAGTTCCTGTCGTGGCTCAGTAGTAATGAACCCAACTAGTATCCATGAGGTTCAATCCTTGGCCTTGCTCAATGGGTTAAGGATCCTCCATTGCTATGAGTTGTGGTATAGGTCACAGATGCAGCTCTGATCCCATGTTGCTGTGGGTGTGGCTATGGCTGGCAGCGGCAGTTCTGATTCGACCCCTAGCCTGGGAACTTCCATATGCTACAAGGGCAGCCCTAAAAAGCAAAAAAAAAAAAAAAAAAAATTATTGATACATGCAACTTAGGTGGAGTGAAGTTGCTTTATGAGTGAAAAAAAGCCTATCTCAAAAGATAACATACTCTGTGATTCCATGCATAGAACATCCTCAAATTGACAAAACCATAGAAATGGAGATCAGGAGTAAGTGGTTGCCAGGATGTGGTGGTTGAGAAGTGGATATGACCATAGGGAGGTTGCAGGAGGGAGATTTTTGTGGTTATGGAACAGTTCTGTGCCTTGATTGCAGTGGTGGTTATATGAACTGCACGTGATAAACTGACACAGAGCTGCACACACTCTGTACAAATATCAAATGCCTGTTTTGTTTGTTTGTTTGTTTGTTTTTGTCTTTTTGCCATTTCTTGGGCCGCTCCTGCGGCATATGGAGGTTCCCAGGCTAGGGGTCGAATCACAGCTATAGCTGCTGGCCTACGCCAGAGCCACAGCAGTGCAGGATCCAAGCCGCGTCTGCGACCTACACCACAGCTCACGGCAACGCCGGATTGTTAACCCACTGAGCAAGGGCAGGGATCAAACCTGCAACCTCATGGTTCCTAGTCAGATTCGTTAACCACTGCGCCACCACGGGAACTCCAAATGCCTGGTTTTGATATTACACTGTGTCATGTAAGATGTGACCACTAGAGGAAAGAGGGTAGGGGTTACAAAGGATTTCTCTCTACCATCTTTGCAACCTCCTGTAATTTACAGTTATAAACTTTTTTAATGTTGGTGGAAAAAGCTCTGTTTTGTTTTGTTTTGTTTTTTTGAGATGCTATGAGGAATAGAAAAAGGATTAGGATCTTTAATTATGAGCTCTAGCTGTGCCCTATTTGAAGGAAGTTTGAACATACCAAAAAATAGAAATAGAACTAAATAGGAGCTAGATGTGCAGAAGAAAAAGACACTGTTCTCCTTCCTAAGTATTTCAAAGAGCCAGCTGCTCAAAGATACTCCCAACTGCACACAGTATGGACAGTGCCAGGTTCATGGTATGGTTTACGCCTACAAATGGAGCCCTGTCCTGGGAGTTAGGGGCCCAAGGGTCCCCTTCTGACCAAACACCAGGTGCCTATGTGTACATCTTAGGATGGCCAGCCTCAGTTCTCCCCTCTTTACACAGAGGCAAAGACCCACCTTGCCTTCATCCATGTGTGCCTTCCAAGATTCACCCAAACGGCACCAGGGAGGGTCCTGCAGGTGCTGGCTGTGCCAAGGAGAGGATGCCTGACCTGCTGCAGGAAATAAATGTGGTCAGCATCAACATCTGGGCCGAAAGGCAGGGTGTGTGGCATCTGAGAGCTTGGCTTGCAAAATGCAGTGCCCCTGCCCCCCTCATCCCTGTGCCACACAGGAGCAAAGCCCTGTCTGAATGGGGTGTCTTTGTGGGCCTTCAGAATTCCTAAGTGCGATTCAAGAGTCAGACAATTAATTGTTAGAGATTCCAGAGCAAGATAGCAGTGTGGGCTTTTCAAAGAGGAAAGAAGGGGTTCAGCTGCTACAGCAGGTCGCAAGCTGAAATCGAGTGCCCACCACAGTGGGGAGCAGGGTCTGGCATGAACAGTCCAGAGCCCAGGATCCAGAGTTGAAGTTTGAGGTCAACTCTGTGTCCCCATTTGCCCAAAGCAATTCCAGTATAGGCCTGTTGTTAGGGCTTAATCACTTTCAAAAGTGCCCCATTCTTTGTGTGAAAGATAAATCATATGGTCACCTTAGGTATTAGGGAGGTTACCAACATGGGGGATTAGGCCAAAAGTACACAGCAAGGCCTATGTCACCGGGAAGCAGGGAAAATACCCAGACTGAGGCAGAAGGAGGGCCCTCCCGGAATGAGCACACTTGACCTTCACAATGGTGGTCATGTGGTTTGAGGAGGGTGGGAGCAGGTGTTGACAGCTGAGGGGATTGTTTTCCTACAAAGTGTTTCATTTCTGTTTGATGAAAATTGTTGGAAAATTGTATCTTGCTTCTAAAAGGGTAGGAAAGTTGACTCCTTTGGCTTTTCTATGGATCTTGTTTGGCATCTAGCATGAAGCACAGTCCCAGTGCATAGTACTCAACACCTTTCCTTGAGAACCAAACAAAGCCTTTCACATTTTTGTTTGTTTCTTTTTGCAAGAACAGAGTGGCCCAGATGAGAACACCCAGCATTGTCACCCACATTCTGTGTTTTCATTCACCATGTAGTTCAGCCCTGTTGGTACAGTGGGATTCCTCAGGAGGACCTGGCCTGGATGAGGCTCAGACAGCCAAAAACTTCCATCAATCCAGGGTTCACAACCACAGCTCAAGTGAAGGCCCCCATTCTGAGTTCCCTTTCCTTCTCTTGTCATTGAAAAAAATATTTAAGAGATTAGCAAAGAGAGTTCAGCAATATATTCAATATATATGATATATGCCACAACCAAGTGGGGTTTATTCCAGGGATGCAAACCTAGATTAGTATTTATAAATGAATCCACCATATTAATGAATTAAAAGAAAAAAAAAATCATGTTCTCGTATCAATGGATGCAGAAAAAGGATTTGACAGAAAGGATTTCTGAAACCCATAAAGTTTCAGAAAACCAGGAGTAGATGACAACTTCCTCAACCTGATAAAGAGTGTCAACAAAAAAACCCCTACTGGTAGCATCATTCTTATGGCAGAAGACTGAATGCTGTCCTCCTAACACTGGGAATGAGGCAAGTACATCCCCTCTTACAGCTGCTACTCAACATCATTCTGGAGGTTTTAGCCAGTGCAACAAGGCAAGAAAAAGAAATAGAAGGCATCCATTCTTCCACCTCAGGTATTATCCCTAGGGTATTTTCCCAGTACCAGTGCTGTCTGGGCCCCAACACCCAGGGACTTGTTCAAGCCCTTACTGGGAATTGCCAAACAAGGAGATAAGGGAGCAAAGTTGCTTACAAGAGTAGAGGGTGGAGCCAGGCTGAATTCTGCCATGTGGCACCTGTGTGACCATACAAGTCACACACCTGGGTGTGCCTCAGTAGTATCATCTATGAAATGGGGTAATAATGGTATCTGCATCTTAGGTCCTCTGTGAGTCTTTAAGGAATTAACACCCACAGAGCCCCTAGAATGTACCCTGTCATGTGGTAGGTTACATGGAAGTGTCAAGCTATCATTACAGATTTTAATAGTTACTCTGAGCTTCCTTTATAATAACGAAGAAAATAAAACGTCAGTGGCCTCAAGTTGAGCTATAGAAAGCCTAAGGTTACCTCGCACATCCCAGGCCGTGACTTTTCTTAGGGATCTTCCAGCTCAACACCATACAATGACATGGTGGGCAGTCTTTTGATTAATCAGACAATTTCCAGAGGGGTAAAAGTGGAATATGATCTCTTCCTTCCCCCCGCTTTGTAGTTCAGGCCATGATCTGGGAAAATATTTCCAGTCCTCATCTTTGCTTTCTTATTCTCCTCCAACTAGGTTTTTCCCGCTGGTCTGAAACACTTTTATTTTCCTCCCTCCATTCCTTCCTCTCTCTCAGACCTCTCCTAGCCTCTCTTCCCACATGCCTATCATCCTGACTTTCCACATTAAAACCTCCCTGTAACTGACATAGAACCCTGCGAAACTTCCAGGCAATTAATCTAACTCGGCAGAGCTTTCTGGAGACCTCTGTTTAAAAAAAGGCCACAAGCTCATGTTTCTCTCACATACCATTTAAGTGGAACCTACAGAGATACATGTTGGGCCAAGAAGTGAAGAAAGCCACCTTTTATTATTTTATTTAAGGAAGAAATTAAAAATTCAGCTCGCACGGTTTGAAAACAAACACTTTCTACCCTTAAACCTTTCTCCATGTTTATTGCCCACTATAAACTGGGGTGGGGGGGGTGAGCTGGGGGAAGCAACCAATGGAGTAAAATCACCACAACAAAGCTGGAACAAATATGCAAGCCTTGGCAGAGGCCAGATTTACGGTCACAAATATGGAGTGTGTCTCAGCAGGGGCAGGTCATGAAATAGTCTGAGCTAATATCAGGGGTGTGAAAACAGGCATTGTTGTTTAGTTAACTAAAGTCATACAATTAAGTGATTCTCAAAAATCAATTAGCCATATGTTATAGCCAAGATGACATGTTTTTATAACTTCTCCCCAAATGTTTTATTGCCAGAGGATGCTCATGTGGGCATTAGAACAAAAAAATAAAACACCAGCCCAAGAGTAAAAGTGCAGAAATCCGGCCATGATTAATTAAAAGAGTCCAATCTGGAAGTGACAGAGTCACTGAGCAGGCCGCACGGCATTGGAAAGATTCCTTCCCAAGACTTCCATTCTGTTGCAGAAAGCCATGGGTCATTTTTTCTTTTTCTTTGTTTTTCTGTCCTTTTTAATTTAGCACAGATACAGCTGTGAAAACTGAATATTCCATTTGAACTCCCATATTTATTCTTATAACTGATGGTTCCAAGGAAATGTCATTTTAAAAGCTTTCCATGGAAAATGAAAAACGTGCTTCTCAGGGGGAAACCCTGGTGGCATGCTGTTGTTAATGCAGATTTTGTTTTCCTGGCTTCCACAAAGGGAACAAAGAGTGTAGGTACAGCTGTACCTCTTCTTCTCTGTTACTTGGGAGCCAGGTAAAAATAGACCCAAAGAGGATGTACAGAGACTACAATATAGAACACAGAGTAGCGCCCATTTTTAAATAGCAAGTTCTTGCCCTTCCTATACCCAACATCCAGGAGTGGATACTGGAGGATCTCCTTGGATCATGCCTGGTCTATTGCTTCAGTTAGTAGATCACAGAACAGGTGATGTGTGTCAGCTTTGCATCAGACCAAGCACACAGTGCAAGGTTCTGTTCACCCTTCTGGACCCTGTAGCAGCTGTGCAAACAAGCCCAAATTCCCTGCTTGCCTATGAGACACTCATAGCTATTCCACAACCCACATGAAGTCAACCACCAGACAAGTAGCTGAAGCCACCCAGACCAGCAGACCCCAACCAACCTGTCAGCTGACCACAGTAATAAGCAAGCCCTACTCCATCAGTTTAGCCTTCCCTGAGCAGCAGAACTTCCCAACTGACCCACAGACTGGTGAACACTAATACATAGTTGTTTATGTTAATAAATTGTGGGGCAGTTCCTTACGAGGCAAAAGCTGTCAGACACCCATAGGGCAGTGACAGCTGTGACAATTACAACCACATAGCCTGGCAAGACTACCACCCTCCACACACAATGCTGGACATCACAAGTCCTGCAGCTCTACAGTTACCTCCATTTATATACAGACAATTGATGACTTTTTAAAATGGTTTGACATGATTTTTCTACATTATTACAGTGCAAAAGCAACAAAAGCAATATGCATTCAGAAGAAAATACAGTACTTTGAATTTTGATTTTTGTCTTTTCCCAGGTGGAAATATTTAGCACACTACCCTGGTGATGCTGGGCAATGGCAGCTGTGGCTCCCAGTCAACCAGGCAGTCATGAGGGTAAATGGCCAATACTCTGACAGCCATTCTTCTTTTCACTTTCAGTACAATATTCAATAAACTACATGAGATATTCAACATTTTATTAAAAATGGGCTTTGTGTGAGATGATATTGCCCAACTGTAGGCTAACGTCAATGTTCTAGGCATGTTTAAGGTCGGTTAGGCTAAGCTATGATGTTTGGTAGGTCTGGTGTATTAAATGCACTTCCAACTTAACAAAGGTCCACTCCTGGGTGTATCTCCAATAGGAAGGATTGCTTGTGTTCACCAAAGCCATAATAAACATGTTCATGGCAATTTAACTCATTATAGTCAGAAAGTGGGGAGAACTTCAAAGTCCAAATTCAAATTATCTTCCTAAGGTTGTTGTACCAGTTTGCTGTCCCACTAGCAACAGACAAGAAGCTGAGTTGCCCTGCATCCTCCCCAGCACCTAGTTCTATCAGTCCTTTTAATTTTAGTTGCTCTGACAGAGGTGTAGGACTACTGCCATGTGTTTTGAATTTGAATTACCCTGAAGAGTTAGGAAGAAATAGTTTTTTAACTCAGATATATTCAATTCCAAACCTGATCCTTTCCACTGCTCCACCATGTAAGATTACAGCAAAATATAACCTCCTCCCTAGTGCAGCTCATTGTAGCCATTCTCATGGAGGAGCACTTCCTTCAGATAAGTGATGTTCTGCCCAGTGCAGGGGGCTGGTGATCACCCCTACATTTGGGCACTGGGCATGCTGGGAGAGGCAGGCTATCCATCTGGGCACCCATAGCATAGAGCCCATGCTGAGGACATCATCTCTGGGATTCAGAGTTTGTCTGTGACTAGCACAAGGTTAGTGACTAACTGTGGTCAATAAAACCCAAAGGAGACACATGTGGCTGCATCCTGAGAACAGGCTTCTCAGAGGATAAGTTGGAAGATGGCTGAGACGTAGCGGAGAAAAATCTGGGAATAAGAATGAGTATCACAGGCAAGGAAGACAGGGGAGCAGAGAGAACTGTGACCTAAAGAGAGTTTGCCGTGGCTTTGGTGACCCTAAATGCATGCTTCTGAAATGTTTCCACCATCTCAGTCTTTGTCATTAAGACATCCCTGATTTCTGCAGCACAAAGACCTTGCTTTCTTGCTAGAATGAAAACAATGAGGTTTGCCTTTAGGTCTCTATAAAAGTGAGCTTTGAGACCTTTTAATCCAGGTGAGACACGTAAGGAGGAAGCCAGGCTGTGGGAGGCATATTTCAGAAGAGCATATTTCAGAGGTAGAGGGAGCTCCAGGTCTGTGCCTCCACCAGTGGGGGTGCCTGCACTCCACTACTCTACTGAGAGAGGCCTCAATACAGGATGTAACCTTTTAGGAAGCCCCCGGGTGTAGATGTCCCAGAGTCAAGGCCAGATGGCCTTTTGTTGTATCTTTTGAAAAATGTGAGTTATGTGAAGAGCTTCACTGTTTTGTTGTTTGTCTGATTGTTAGGAGCTTTTTCGAAAATACCATCAGAGTTTGTCCCATAAAATAAATGAGAGACAAGTTTGAAAAGTGAGATTTGTGGAAGAAAACTGCACCTGGAATACCTATGAGGAACCTAATAAAGTATTTCTTTCTAAAAGAAAAACAGGATGAATTAAGGAAAAAAGGATGCATGAGAAAGTCCAACTCCAACCAGAGCATAGCTTCTCTTAGGATGGATAGGTACCACTGTCCCTTGGCCACGTGACTTTGGTTCTGTCTGATTCTACAAGGCCTTGGTTCTCAGACCTTTATCCTGAGATAAAGATATAAAATGTCAATTCCAGTTCAGTTTTCTTTTAGAACATCCTATTGCCCGAAGAAGCAAATCCAAACTCTTCACAGGGCATATAAACCAGCCAGTCCCATTCTGGGCTCATCCAGCCAGTCCCATCCCTGTCCCACTGTTCCCTTACCCTCCAGCCCTTGCCCTCTGAGCACTGAGATATTGCACTTCTGCTTAGTTCTGCTGGAAACACCTACCTCCTTCCCAGCCTTGGGGTCTTCAGCAAAGTCACCACACTCTCTCTCAGTGTCCAACAGAGCTCCCTGCTGTGTCTGTTACATCTTCAGGTCTAACTATTTGTTTATAAGCCACTCTCATTAAACTGTGAACTCCCTGGGAGCAGTGATGAAATATTACTCTTTTTTATAGCCTTCCCTCCTTCTGCCATTTAGTGCCTGGCACACAGTAAGTGCTTAGTAAATGGTGGTTGAAGATTTCAAGTATTTCCCTTTTGAAATAATGAGCAGAATTCTAAACTCCACACCCCCCTTCTCTCTTTGCTTTTCTGAGTCAGCAAGGGGATGCTGAGCCAGTACTTCTGAGGATATAGCCTCTAGCACATTTCATCCATTACTGTATTCATCCCTATTTGCATTTGGGTGGGTTTGGCAGGGCTTTAATTGCAGGCATGCACTTTCTGGGTAGAGAAAGCAGTCCTGGGATTTCCTTCTCTGCAGCAGTGCTGCTGCCATGATCCTTGCTCTCCTCACTCTACAGACACAGAGACCTCCATCTGCACTCAGGCACATGGGGTCATTAATCACTTCCACTACCTGATTAAAGGAATTCTCCAGACTAGGAGGGGTGGGGGGAACTATACTATAAAAAGACTTTGCATTACAGAGTCCCTCTGCACCAGTATTTCCAAATGAGGCAATTTGTTGCAAACAACCAAAATCTCATTCTCAGGCCATTAACTAAAATAGGAAAATAGCATTTTAAATTCTAAAAATAATAAGGGACACATTGTAATAGGTTTCCAATTCTAAACAAGTGGACGGGTGCTTAGCGTGATGGAAACCTCAAGAGTTGGGAACACGACTTTTTCTTTCCCAAACCCTCCAACTTGGAGGCCACACTCTCAGGTAGGCTTCCAGTGTTCTTGACCATGATTTCCATCCTTCATCTTTCAGATTTCATAGCTGCAGTGCCACCCAGTAATCAGAGTCAGGAGCTAGTGGGAGCAAGGCCCAGAAACAAAATTGTTTTTTAAAGATTTTTTTATTGTAGTTGATTTACTATGTTCTGTTAATTTCTGCTGTACAGCAAAGTACCCCAATTATACATATATACACACAATTATTATGTATATATACACACACATTATTTTTCTCATATTATCTTATTTCAGTTCTATCACAAGTGATTGGATAAGGTTCCCTGTGCTATACAGCAGGATGTCACTGTTTATCCATCCTAAATGTAATAGTTCGAATCTACTAACCCCAAACTCCCAGTCCATCCCACTTCCTCCACATCCCCCTTGGCAACAACAAGTCTGTTCTCTATGTCTAAGAGTTTGTTTCTGTTCTGTAGATAAGTTCATTTGTGCCATATTTTGGATTTGACGTATAAATGATATCATATGGTATTTGTCTTTCTCTTTCTAACTTCACCTAGCATGAGAATCTCTAGTTCCATCCATGTTGCTGCAAATGGCATTATTTTGTTCTTTTTATGGCTGAGTAGTATTCCATTGTATATATGTACCACATCTTCTTCATCTATTCATCTGTTTATGGACATTTAGGTTGTTTCCATGTCTTGACTATTATGAATAGGGCAACAGTGAACATAAGGGTGCATGTATCTTTTTCAATGAAAGTTTTGTTGGGATATGTGCCCAAAAGTGGGATTGCTGAATCATATGGTAGTTCTATATTTAGTTTTCTGAGGTATTTCCATACTGTTTTCCATAGTGGTTGTACCAATTTACATCCCTAACAACAGTGTAGGAGGGTTCCCTTTTCTCCATATCCTCTCTAGCATTTGTTATTTGTTGAGTTATTAACTATAGCCATTCTGACTAGTGTGAGGTGGAACCTCACTGTGTTTTAACTTGCATTTCTCTAATAATTAGTGATATTGAGCAATTTTTCATGTGCCTGTTAGCCATCCATGTGTCTTCTTTAGGCAAATGGCTTTGAAATCCTTTTTTATTTAAATTAAATAAATAAATGAATTTGGTATTTTTAAGGGTCTGCCTAAGGCTCCTTTACTGTGTTGCTTTTTTTTTTTTTGTCTTTTTAAGGCCACACCCACGGCACATGGAGGTTCCCAGGCTATGGGTTGAATCAGGAGCTGTAGCCACCAGCCTACACCACAGCCACAGCCACAGCAATGCCAGATCCAAGCCGCATCTGAAACCTACATCATAGCTCACATCAGTGCCGGATCCTTTAATCCACTGAGCAAGGCCAGGGATCAAACCTGAACCCTTATAGATGCTAGTCATATTCGTTTCGTTCCCACTATGGGAACTCCTGCTGTGTATTATTTGTTTTTGTAGGAAACTGGAGTCACAAATGGGCAGGAGAGACTGGATCCTCTTAGGCCACATGAAACAGTTCTGCCCCCACTCCTGAAATGCTCTCCTCAAGATCCACCTATGGTTCTCCACGTCTTTTTATAGCGTAGTTTGTTTTTTGTGTATTGTTTTTTGGTTTTTTGTTTGTTTGTTTGTTTTGCAGTACCAAAGCCAGAGGCCCTCTCTGCTCTCAGGCTGGGCTGGGTTTGGCCTTGACCTGCCAGTGAGGAAAAAGCATCAGGGATATTTGGGTCTGGGAATCTGTGTCCAGGAGTTACCAGATCAGGAGAGTTGGGTGTGACCTGGCCTTGAATTGATGGGAACCAATACCTTGCAGCCCTGACACTGGATATATCTGAGTGGAAGGCTTAGGGAGGCAGGGCCATCCTTAGGTACAGGGCCTCCCTGGGGATCTGGGGGCCTGGTCCCACCCACCATGAACTCCCTGGAGTCTGGGGGTCTGCACCCCCTGCTGTGAAAATCCCAAGCAAGTCCTCTGACTACTGTGTCCCCACAGCTGACCATCGCTCCCCTCCATCCTCTTCCCTCTGAAGCCCCTTCCTCTCAGAAATGACCTTTGACTTCCTTCCCAACTATGAACCCTACCAAGGCCCTTCATCCTAGTGGGAGGTAGAAGTAAAAACTTGGGAAGCAGTGGACCCCGTCTGTCTGATGAGTAAGTGGGATGGGTACTTCTGATGAGTAAGTGGGACAAGGACTTCTTAATATACATGGCTGGAGTGGTGGGGAATGTTCGGTATATTGAGAAGGTAGGGGCTCAAAGGTTTTCTCTGCCATTCCCATGGGGAAAGCCTTCTCTGGAGAGGGACTAATTGAGGCAAAAATCATTTTATGATCCTCCCCCAACCAGGCCCCAAGGAAGGAGTGAGTCTTGTCCCCTCCCTTCTGCCTCTAGCTTCTACTAAATCACAAGCCTTTTGAGTGCAGGGCAGGCCTGACCCATCTGTTCACCATGGTCAGTAAATCTCACAGTTTCACTGAAGCAGCAGTGAGGCTGGGCTGCTGGCTCCAATCTCCTCTCCCTCCTGAAGGGGAGAGGGAGGTGCCAGCACAGGCAGGGAGAAAGCCTGGGTTGAGGCCCACCTCTCTGGCAGGCTGAGCCCTGGAGTCCCCTATGGAATATGTTTCCTCCAGAGTTCTTTCTGAATGCAGGCTCAGTCACATCACTCTTGCTTAAAGGCTTTGTTTTAATGACGACTCATTATTTTCAGGATAGAACCCAAACGCATTATCCTTTCAAGGCTCCAGTGATTTCACTGCTGGGGTCTCTCTAATTTCACCTCCCAGCAAGCCTTGCTGCCTGTACTGGGCTCCAGCCATGGCAGACCCCAACACCTCTCCCCTCCTGTGCTTCTTTGCCTTCCCTGCCTCTCTTCAGGAAGCCTCTTGGTACCCTACAAACCAGGCTAATCCCTGCTCACCTCCCCCCTCCTCTAGCTCTGACCTGTCTGGGCTCCACTGCAGCTCTGTATGGACTCAGGAGCTCCCATAGGCCCAGTGGCAGTGCCTTCCCATGCTGATTCCCAGCATCTCTTTCATCTCAACAAGTTTTCTTGCTCAATGCCTATGACTGTGTTACCTAAAAGTACAGGGGAGTCCACATTCTTTGGGGAAAAACTTTGACCAGTAGGAGATCAGAGTTTGAGACTAAATTGTCCCCCTTTATGGACCAAGACCCTATATGCAAAGCTTCTCCAAGAATGGTACCCATTCAACTGAGCCATCCGTTGCACTTAGCAGTGGCCATATTGATAAAGCACTCAACCTCTCATATGTTCTCTCTCCTACCAATCCCTACTCACTCCTGCTTCCTGAGCTGCACTTCTGTATTAGTTTGCTAAACTTGTCATGGCAAAATAGCATACACTGGGTGGCTTAAACAACAGAAATTTACTTACAGTGCCAGAGGCTAGAAGTCCAAGATCAAGGCCTTTCTTCTGAGACCTCTCTGTGGCTTGCAGATGGCCATCTTCTCCCTGTATCTTCACATGGCCTTCCCTGCATACATGCGTGTGTCCTAATTTCTTCTTAAAAGGGCACTGGTCAGATGAGGGCCCTCCCAATGACCTCATTGTACCTTAATTACCTCTAGAAATACCCTACCCTCCAATACAGTCATATTCTGAGTTACTGAGACTTCACCACATAAATTTGGGAGAAACACAATCTAGCCCATAACAACTCCCTAACACAATAATATCCCACTAATCCTCTGCTTTCTGGGTAACTAAGACTAAGACCTTGTCAGTTTCCTCAACAAAACTATGAAACACTGGAGCAGAGGAACCAGGCCCCTTTTCATATTTGCACTAAGCAGGGCACAAAGTAGGCATTCAATAAAAACATCCAGAAGGGATGTTATGCAGTGTAATTCCCAAACACCCAAAATTTCCCCATTCAGGTATATCTTCTCTGACGCTGGATTGCTTTTAGCGTGTGCACAGTGTTTACCCTCAGTAAAATCCAATATAGAATCATCTTTTTATTACTTTCTAAAAAGATGTCATATGAATTATTTTATTTAGTTTCTTGCGATCACACCCTGAGAAATAAGAGTCTGAGCTAACAAATAGGAAACTGAGTACAGAGGGGACTGGCCCAAAGTGTACCCAAAAGGAGGGGCCGGGAGGGCCTGCTTGGATCCAGATCTATCAGGCCCCTTCCCCAGCTGAGACCTGAGTTTGCTGGGTGCCTTCAGCTCGGGCCTGAATTCAAACTTTGTGGCCTGAATTCCAGTCGACAGGGCCACTGATGAGACAGCACAGAAAAATCCAGAATAGGAAGAAAGCTCTGGAGCTTGATATCCTCCAAGGCAGCTACCTTGCCAAGATTCCTGCAATCAACAGTGCTGTAGCTTATTGGAACTCATGGAGGCATTGCCTGGACACAGATGTTCTAATTAGACCTCAGATGGGCACCCATACAAATGGTCATATGCCATGTTGAAAACCTAGTCCCAGGCATCATCACATCACATCATCATCATACCCCAGCCCTGACTGCACACACACACTCACACATGTATACACACATACACATGCACATGTGTGCACACATATCTCTGAAGTCTTCCCCAACCATTTTGAACCTATAGCCATCACCCATGACTTTCGGCCTGACCCGCACCAGGCTCCTAGGACTGTCCTCAGCTGCCCCCTCACCTTTGGATACTTATTCAAGCATGCCTGAACCCTCTTTCTTGGGCATAATGTTGATAATCACTTTCTGGCCCCAAATGCTGTTAACGTAGGGGCCAGATAACAGAAACAGCAAGTCAAACACTCTCAGATAAATGGCTTTATCGCTAATACTTCCTAAATGAAATAACAAACATCAGCAAGGGTTGAACGTTAATTTGGCACTCCTAACAGAAAAGACAGAATGATAAATGGTCAAACGGAGATGCTAACATTTGCGGTCGTCATGATGAAATAGAAGATGGTTAGATCTTAGAGAGCTGTTTCAATCATCCCAGTGATCTTTTCATCCAATAGATTATGAATTGATTGAACTCTCTCTCTGTCTATCTGTCTGGGAGGACCAGCTGAGTCATAACAACCTGCCAGTTTCACTCTACAGCAGAAACTAAAGCAGCCACGTGTTTTGGGATATTTAACAGGAAATGTTTTCTCTCCTGTACTTTCTGCTTCTAAGAGAAGATGTGCAAGACACAGCAGTGAGGGGCCGTGAGCCAAGGCCAAGGGCTTTTGGTCTCAATGCAACTGAGGTAGATAGAAAAAGTTAGAAGGGCTGCTAAAACTTATGCGGGTTTTACGATCCTGAACACACCTGGCTGAACTGTTTCCCTTCCCATTAAACTTCCCTTTTCTGAACTCACAGACATGGTCTTTGGTGGTCCTGGGATGATGGGCGTAATTTGGATGAAGCTGGCCCCTCTTTCCCACGCCATGGGGGAGGGGTTCTCCAGTTGGCTAAGAATGATGAGAGTCTCTGAGCAGCCTGCCCCGTGGCCCCTTGCTTGGGAGGGGTCATGCAGGCAGGCTGGGCTTTGAAAATGCAGGGGGCTGTCTGCCCCTAGAAGTGGGTTCAGCCACCAGGGAGACAAGCCAGCTGAAAGGACTTCCCCCAACTCACACCAGTGAGTCCTCTCCTGGGTCCTCTTAAAACTCCAACTACAAAAAGATGGTGGTGGTCTGACTCCTGTTACACATTCAGGACAAACATTTATCACGCTGAAGGGCCAGCAAGGCCATTGTTTTGATCTCTTGTTTACATAGTCCTGCCCTCTGCAGCGTTCCAAGGAATCCCGGTCCCATACAGCCTCAGGGACCTCCCAGGGCCGGCATCACCTCCTTGTGCCTGCTCCGGCCACATGTGTTTTTGCAGCTTTCGCCGCCTCCGCTCACGTGACTTGGTGGCCCTGGCTGGCTCTCGCTGGGTAGCAAGTGCACTTGCCCGAGGAGCTGGGCCCCTCACATCTGCACCCAGCGGGGAGCCGGTGCTGCTCAGCTGAGACTTCCACTATTCTAAACAGCACTCTGGGGGTGGTGTTTTTTTCTTTTTCTGCCTTTCTTTCAAATTTCAAAGCATTTAGTCATGTTATCTCCCCAGATGGAGCAAGCTGAAGTTAAATTATAAAAGAAGAGCCAGCCGAACATGATTGAGTGATAAGGCACAGCCCTAAATGCCTGGCAGGCAGTGTCTCAGTAAACCCCGCATTTTACAAACCAGGAACCAGTAAGCCTCCTGAGGTCACACGAGGGCCAGTGAGTGGAGTTACCAGAACTACAGTGTGGGTCTGATTCTGATTCCCAACCTTCCCTCTTAACGACCATGGTATCCCTCGCTCAAACAATCATCTCCGGCTCCTGTCAAGTCCACTTTCCCTAGCTTTGCATCTCTGCCAGCTCCATTTCATTGGTTCTGAGAGGCCCGAGTGGGCTGCCAAGTTCTCCACGTGTGGGGCCTTGGAGACAAAGCTCCAGTGTCTTTCCTGCAGCCACAGGGCTTAGCTGGTCTCCCATTGTGGGAACATCCAGACCTGCAGACAAGCTTAGTATTTCCTCCTTCAGATGGCGTCCTGCCCTAAGCCGGTGCTCAGAACCCATGCAATCAAAAGCAGATGTGCTATCAAGGAATCCGAGGCCCTGGGGCTAGATATGACCTTTACAATCACATCAAGTTCATCCCTGAGGGCCCTGCTCCAGGCTGTTCTGTGAAACCTCCCCCACCTAGTCACTCAGACAAGTTTTAAATATCTGGATTACAGACATTTCTGCTCTGGTCCAGAAATGAGGAAATGCTCTTATTCCCTTAAGAGTCTGCTCACTTACCATCTTCAACCTGATTTCTCTGTCTCTTTGAACTTTAATATCCCCTCTGTACCGGGGCGGTCTGTGTATTTAGGAACACCATTAAAAGCGGAATGCTGGTGAAAGTTGAAAAGATTCTCTATTTCTCTGAACCACAAGAGTCCTTTTGGTAGGTACATACTTATTCCTGAAAAAAAAAATATAATGAAACATTTATACTGCTTATCATCTTTGTCAACAACGGACCTTTCTTCGGCACCTGCTATGCATTCATATAGTTAAAAGTTAACCCTGGGTGGAGCGAGTGGAACAAATACACAAACAGATGGAAAAATATCCTAAATGACCTCAGGGAGCACAGAAGAGAGAGACTGCATACTCCTAGCGCTTCCATGAAGCAAAACTTGAGTATGATGAGCTGTGACAAAGGCAATGATTTCTACCAGGGTGGAAGGGGTTCCTGAAGAAAGGGATCTTTGACATTTGGACTGAAGATAAGTGAAATTTTAAGGGCTAGAAAAATCACCCATAGAAGATGCTTTCCAAACCAGGAAAGGACAGACTACATGGCGCCCTGTGGCGTCAAAAACATTACGACATAGCCAGGAATTAGGAAGTGTGACTGTGGCTGGGGGAGGGCACGAGAGGAGATGATGGAGCAGCTGAGTCATGTGCAAACTATCAAGGGTTAGGGTTTGGGGAGCTGCATAGTCATCCACTGCTTTCAAGCACCAAGTAACGGGCTCTCCAGAGTGTGAAAACTATGAGAAGAGATGGTCAGGTTGCCTTGGCAGCAGTGTGGATGCCACAGCTTCCTTTCCTGGCTACCTGTTTCTTTAGGTGAAGGAAGAACCCATTCTAGGCACCGCATTCCCTCCGTGCACCTTCTGAGTCTCTGTTCAGGCAGGTAAAATGTGGCCTTGCCAACTTTCCCTCCCCTCCCCTTCTTTTTCTCCATTCTCACAGACACTCTGTATGCATTCCTACTAAGACATTTAATCCATCTATCAGGATGATCTACAGGCCCAGCTGTCCCCCTCACTGAAGTCAGAACTTGTAAAGAGAGGGATAGTTTCCTATGCTTCACACCACACGGGCCACTTGGGACAGTGTTAGATTCGTCTGTCCAGAATCACTTAGCACACAGGAAGCACACAGCAAACATCTATGTGGGCAAGGAATAGAGGCTGGGTGGGTAAAAAGCATGCTGTTTTCTATTTCCAATGGGGCCTTGAGGCCAAAAACATGAGAAGCTGCTGGAGTCCCAGGGAGGCAAATAACCAACAGGAAAAGGCTATTAATGGGGCACTGACCCTCCTTCCACGGAACTGGGCCCTGAAAGTACATATGACCACTCTTCTCAAACCAAAGATAAACATGGTGGAATGAATGCCTTGGAAACTGACTTTTAGTTTGGCCTCGCTGGCCTGGGTGGTTGGCAAACGTTCTTTAAGTAGCTTCTAGGGACAAAAACACTCACCTGGCTGCCATGAAGGATGCGAGATGAAGAGACTGGGCTCAGATGAGATAAAGTTTCAAAATCTCTAAGAGGACCGATAGAGCCCGACGCAATGCAAGGAGGGGGAGCTTGCCTACAGCTTGGGAGAAAGAGTTGAGGCCTAATCTCTGGCAGAATGTGCCTGAGTATTTCTAACCCATTCTCCTATTGTGCCATGCCATTACTATATTAGCTGGGAAATGACTTTGTGAAGTATGAGAGACTTAACCTCAAGTCAAGGTGGTAGAGTGAGTAGATATAAATGAAAACTGGCATTGTATACTGATTTCAACATCCACAAACTTTTTTTGTTGTTGTTGTTTTTTAAGGCCATACCCATGGCATATGGACATTCCCAGGCTAGGGGTCAGATCGGAGCTATAGCTGCTGGCCTACACCACAGCTCACAGCAATGCCAGATCCTTAACCCACTGAGTGGGCCCAGGGATCAAACCTGCCTCCTCATGGATACTGGTTGGGTTCACGACCACTGAGCCACGATGGGAACTCCAACATTCACAAACTCTTAAGCCAAGGTTTCTTAACCTCTACACTATGGATACTTTGTTCTGGATGATTCTTTGTTATGGGGAGCCATCCTAAACACTGTAGGGTGTTTAGGAGTATCCCTGGCCTCTATGCTGGATATGCCAGTAGCAGCCCCCACCTCAGTTGTGACAACCAAAACAGACACTACTAAGTGTCTGGGGCGGGGGGTGGCGGCACATCACCCTGGGTTGAGAACCACCACCTTAAGCCTTTAAGCCCAGACAAATAGCATGCCCACCTCTCCAGATGCCTCCCATTCCTTTCAGATGCCAATGAACACCCTCATCTGCTATCCCCTGGCTAGACAATGCCCAAGCAAACAGATGTTGCCCCCTTCACTCTGCAAGCACCATAACTGCTCATGTGTCTCCCCATTTAGTCAGGACAACCAGGTGACCCTTTGCTCACTCAGCTCTTATTTCCTTTCCTGTGGATGACATCCATGCACATCCTGACATCACCACCCCACTCTCACCACATTCCCCCTGTATCACTCCTATACCACAGCATCCATTTAGAGGTGGCCTTCCCACTCTCAGATGGTTCCATATTGATTCTGTTTTACCTTAGAAAGAAGTGCATTCCAGGACATCTATGAAAGGATATCTATGAAAGGACACTTAGGAAAATCTGATTAAACTCCCATCAGAGGGTATTCTGACTCTAAAGGCTGAAAGGGAGGAAAGAAAGCAAGTGTGGTGTCCCAAGATCAGATCATCCCCTGCAGTGGCTGCTCAGAGCAATTGAACTTCCCTGGAGGAGGAGTTCTGGGTGGCCCCTCACACAGAGAGGAGTCCTTAAACTCACTATGCTCTTTGGGGCACCCTAGGATTCTACACATCTGTTAGATGCTTAGATCTGCAAACCAAGCCAGTTTTCATGCTATATATTATGTATTACTATATCTAGTATTATTGTATAAGTGATATATAATATATAATTAATAAATATTATTAATATGTATAAGCCTGGTGAAGCCTCCAGCTGGTGTGCACACTCTGTCGAGCCTCCCAAACAAGAGAAGCCATGCCTTCCAGTTATACTTTGACATTTCAATGGAGCATGGAGACTGAAAAGCCCTCAGTGTGTTTGGCAAGGACAGAGATTTATTTCACAGATCTTAAGGGGCCATGAAGTGAACACTCAGTAACCCTTAACAATTCTACCCAGTGTGAGACAAAGTCTACAGTGCTCTTAGAATTGAATCACTGGTTCTTACTCAGCTGAAATGAGTTCAGCACCGTGCGTGCCAACAATAACAAAGAGAGTGTCGTCTTCTAAAAAGTCCCTACTCTCCCCATTCCTCCAGGTGGATGGCTACCATGAGTCACAGACCCCATTCCCCCAAGCTGAGGAGGCTGCTTCTTTCTGGGAGCCCCAGAAAGGGGCAATGGCCCAGGCTACATTTGGTGTTAGGTGGTCCTGGCCTGGTCCTGGCTGTTGGGAGATGAGAGCAACAGTCAAAAGCAACTCTCTAAGCAAATGGTGGCATGTGGGTCTCAGGTACCTGGTTCAAGGCCCTTGTTGCAAAAGTAACTTACACTCTTCAAACCTCAGTTACATCAGGAAGTAGGTCCTGCTGCTGTTAATAATCCCTGCATCCCGGAGCTGTGCAATGATTAAATAGGATATTACATGTGTGATGTGTTTAAAACTCCAGAAATATCATGTTTAGTATATGCATAATTTTTTAAATTGAAATGTAGCTGATTTACAATGTTGGGCTAGTTTCAGGTGTACAGAAAAGTTATACATATATGTGTATATTCTTTTTCAGATCCTTTTCCACTGTAGGTTATTGCAAGATACTGAGTATAGTTCCCTGTGCTATATAGCAGGTCCCTGTTGTTTATCTACCTTATAAATAGTAGTATGTATCTGTTAATCCGAAAAGTACATGCATAGTGTTTTTAGGTGAAGATAGCCTTAAACTTCCTGATATCCTTCATGTTCTTGTTCAAGACCAAGACAAAGCATTCTCCAATCAGGAAGAGCAGAGTCTCTCAGCTCCTGGGCCTGGTGGGCTTCTCACAGGGCAAACTCTCCAGATAGTTCCACCAGAGCACAGAAACCCTTCTCCTTTCCTCCTGCTTTCCTCCTGTCTTTTTTTTTCGATGAAAAGAAGACAGAAACTATCACTGTTTATTGTTGCAAGAGTGGAAATTGAATTTAATTCTGCTTTTCAGACCAGGCCCAGATACTATTAGAGTTTCATTTTTCCCTCACTCTGACTTGGAAAAATTATCTGGACATTTTGTGCCTGTGTGTCTTTATCTACAGAATGAAATTTAAAGCCTTGACCATTTTCATTAGGAAACTGGGGAATTTTTTTGGTGGGGAGTACCCTAAGTTCTGGATTAAAATGTTATGTACCCTTTGTGGGTAATTTCATTGCAATATTGAGGCAAACCCCCCCAAATAAAGTCCTCTCTCTCTTTCTCTGGAACAGCACTGGAATGATCCTTTCTTCATAGGACTTTACTTACCTACACTGAAGAAACCATTTGTGATGTGTTCAGAGGACCATAAAGATGACAAAAGGTCTGGAGATATTGATAGAGTTAGAATTCATGAAACTCAGCCTTGGCAGTTTGCCTGAGAAGAAACAGACATTCTTACTTGTGTGGATGATATTAGCATTAAGAAGGCAGATAGTGTTTCAAGATGACCCATATAGATGCAAGCAGAACACGAAGAAATTAAAAGGAAAGCAAAGCAATCAGGTGCTGGATGACCAAGAGAAATGTTTCCATATCAGGGATCCATCTCATCCTCTGAGCTGGCTGGTCACAAGCAGTGCTAGGGGTGACAATGGATTTGATGACATAGAAGCTGACTGCTGGGCATGGAGCACTGCTGGGTGGGATGAGGGAGGGAAGGGGGCCACAAAGGCAGTCATTTCCATTGGTTAGAGGCTAAAATCCAAAGATGAGTTGTTAGAACAACCGAGCTACACTAAAATAGGTACATGAGTACCTTTTGAATAGACCATAGTGATAGAGCTTATGTTTTTTCCTTCTGTTTTTTATGTTATATATATGCAAATCTATTTATATATAATACTTGGTTCTATTAAATATTTTACCAAGGCATTCTACTGGTAATCTTCTGCAAAATAGATCCAGGTAAAATTAGATATTTGTGTACTTCATGACCATGCAAATGAGACTTCACTATCGATTTCAGGTTTGGGACCATCCGCACAATTTGAAATAGATATTGTCTGAATTGAGGTGATAAAAAGAAGCCATAGGATCCAGAACAACTAGAACAAAATGTGTATTTTGCTTGCATTGGAGCCACAAATGTTGCTCAGATCTCACAGCTCTTGTATTGTAGTGCAAGGGCTTCTGAACACCCATGTGACTACATGGCGGTGGTGGGCAGGCAAGCAGCCTGTGTGACCTTGCGAGTGGGCCCCCTGGAGGAGCTGTGGGAGGTGCCTGGGTGCTCAGCATGTGAAAGGGCATGAACACTCATCTGGGGTTAGTGGATTTCTTCAGTACACATGGTGGTCTCCACTCTATCCCTGACCAGAAAGATATCCACAGGCTGCTTTCTCATTCACCATCACCGATGTGTCTCTCAGGCTGAGATGTGCAAACAGCCCCTCCTTGCCTCTCCTTGCACCTGAAGGGAGAAACCTGGGATCTAGGACTTCAGGAGAGTTGTTATTTTATACATTGGAGGGACAGATGCCGAGCATAACCCCAAATTTCTAGCTAAGTCTCCCTCAAGCTAAAACAGCAGAACAGAAAGATTCCTACAAATCTCCTTGATCTCAAAACATGTTTTATTTGAAATAATAATAATAAGGCCCTTGGAGAATATTACGAGGATGTCGTTCAATAACAAAATAGTTGGATGTCACAGAACTTCAAAAATTAGGAAGCGCTGATTGAACATCGATGTTCTCATGCAGTTTCTCTATCTTCTTTTTTAATAAGAATTCTCCAAAGTCCACATTAAAATGTAGCAGGGATAAAAACATGCTTTAAGAAAATCAATTGCTGGAGTTCCTGTCATGGCACAGTGGAAATGAATCTGACTAGGAACTATGAGGTTGCAGGTTCCATCCCTGGCCTTGCTCAGTAGGTTAAGGATCTGATGTTGCCGTGAGCTGTGGTGTAGATTGCAGACGAGGCTCAGATCTGACGTTGCTGTGGCTGTGGCGTAGGCTGACAGCTATAGCTCCAATTGGACTCCTAGTCTGGGAACCTCCATATACCATGGGTGTGGCCCTAAAAAAGAAAAAAAAATCAATTGCCAAAGTGCACATCATGTTGGACATGGTATAAGGTCAGCAGCAGTTCAGGGACTTATAAGCAATCAGCCCTTAGGAATGTGCTGTTTACTCTAGGAATATTATTGAGGGCTGGGTCACCTAGTGACTTCTGTCAGGACTATAGGCAATGTTTCTCTTAGGTCCCAGTACCAGGAATAACTTTAATTATCCTGAGCTACTGACTTGTGTTTCCTTTATGTGCATTCTGACATATCAATGATTATGTTACCATCTTTCCACTTGCTGCTAGGAAACTCAGAGCCAAATGTATAGCCTGCCTCTAGCAGGGTTAAAGGATCTCCTGGAATACATTTTACCTACCATTATAACTTTTGACTTTCTTTATTTTCCCTCTTTGCAATAACCCCTTGCTAGTTTCTTCAATTACTATTTTTACATATGGCTGCATTATATTTTGAAAAGTCATTTAAAATTCTTTTAGGAACTCGAAAGTCAAGAAATCAATGGTTGAGTAAATAAATATAAACAATGATTTATCTTTGAAAAACAAAAGAGGACCTAAGAATGTGTAAGTTTGATGTGTATATACAACATGTGTCTGATGCTGCTGGAAATCTTTAATGATACTAATCAGATCACTGTCTGGATTAAGAGTGATGACTGACAAGGTTGAACACATTGGAAGAAGAAAAGATAGAGGTGTCTGGAAAGTTTGAGGAAGTACTGCAAGAAATGTGGTTATTCTGAAAAAGTGAAGACTTGGGAGAATATTCTAGAAGCCTTCAGATTTTTGAAGAACCATCACATAAAAGAAAGAATGCACTTATTCTATTCAGTTAAGTCAACAGAATTAGAACCAGTGATTGGCAGCCAAAGATCCATTGGGGTAGATTTGAAATTAATGTAAAGAGAAGTTTCAACTAGGATGTCTGTGGAACAAAGGCATCACTCTGCCTGCCGGAAGATGGGAGTGATGAGGAACCAAGAGCCTGCCTGGCAGGGGAGGGCCTCCCCCAGTACCTGGGTGACTGGTATAACTGTTCTTTTCTGGGAAAGTCCAGACTCCATCACTCTCTCAGCTCCTCCCTTCCTGGGTCTCATTGTCCTCACATCAAAAGCGGGCTGATGACTTTGAAGGCTTGACATGCTAGGTGTCCCATGTTCAGATAACTATTACACGATGAGCCATTTTCTAAAGCAGATGTTTCCCATGGAGTGAAGCACTATTGTGAGAATTAGGCTTCTCTGTGACAGAGTGATTGATGTGTGTTTGATCGGCCAGTTGTGCCATCTGCTGCTTAGCCCTGTCTCCTCCACTCCACCAGGAGAACCAAGGAAAACACATCCTCTGTGCCACACTGCAGACGAAGGCAAGGCTCACTGGTAATTGTAGCAGGACTGACCTAGTGTGGGATGGGCCCGGGGAATTAACAAAAACAAACCTAGGAAAGACTTGGGCAGCACACTGATGAAGAAACCAAGAGGAAATGAAGTCAGCAAGGGTTCCTGCATGTTTATTTCAGAATTGACAGAGCATAGGCCTAACCGGATGGAGTTCCTGATTTATAAAGTATTTTTATTATATTACCTATTTCATATTATATTGGAGGCTCTGCTCTTTGAGCCAGAAAAATAAACAGCAGCCCCACAAGAGCCTTTGGTCTAGAAAGAAGAATATAAACCCTTATAACCTTCCTGCTTTGAACCAAGATTTCTGCCAAAAGCCATTCTGGGGTTTTTGAATTTCTGGAGTTGGCTTTGTATATTAGGAAGGTAAAGTCAACACAAAATATAAATGTTTCTTTGCTATAAATTTTCAAAAGGTTTAAGGGTTTAAAATTTGTTTGACAAAACCCAACAAAAATACTCTTTCCTGCTGCTATAGAAAATGTGTGTTTCCCATTTTATCTGTGTAACAGCTAAACAGCTCCACTTTTTGGCATAGCCAAGTCCACAAGTGGACAAGATTTTATGGGCCATTGTAATCCTGGGACTCCCCACCCTTCTTTGGGAACTGCAGCCTGATAGAGGCATCAGGAAGGCAGGTCTGCCTTCCATCCTCACTTGTGTTTTCTTTTTCAAAGAAGCAATTCCTCTACTTGAGCAGATGCCAGTTCCAACCAAAAGCTCGCCCAGGGCTTTTCTGGCTCCAAATAGCTGGACTGAGTCATTGTTAGCAGAGAATTTAGTAAGGTTTTATGCTAACCATGTGTTACCAACTTTGAGCACGCCCCCCTCCTCGATGCATACCTGGAAGCATAGCTGCCCACGAGTTCTGAGGTGCAGCCCAGCCAGGGTACCCCCAGAGCAGGGGGATGAATGCAGATGAAGTAGCAACAACTCTCAGATGCAGGTCTCTTGGGAGGGACCTATGCCCACATGTCCTTTCTACTCTTTCACCTCTTCTAGTAAAGTCCTATTTATCTTCCGTGAACAGATTAAAAGCTCAAAGGTAGAATGTTTACAGCTTTTCATGGGATGAGTGCACACCAGATTCAACATTCTTTATGGCCTGGGGATCTAGGCATTTTCCTAACACAGAGCTGGCCCTCAATCTGTTCCCAGTAAAAGCTTGCTGAGTGATGAAGGGAAGAATGGGCAAGGGAAAAAACAAAAGCATAACTGATTCAACTGCATAACGATCAGCAGCCTGTGCTAAGGACCAAACCCCGAACAATCTAACCAAGCTTCGCTTCCTGTCATAGTGATGCTTGCCCTTTATTTTATGCCAGAGTCAGGAATTAATATTCCTGATGAATGAGGATTATGAATCAATATTCCTGAAAAATGAGGCCTTACAGTGTCAGTATTCACTATGGGGGGAAGAAGATGGAGGTGGAAGACTCCTCCATGGCTGCAGAGCTAGAGGTTCAGAAAGTTTAGTGGCATTTTCCATACGCCTCCGTAAAACAGGTCTGGCTCTGCTGAATCCTGCCTTTTTAAAATTGTGGTAACATACATATACAGTTTACCATCTTACCATTTTCAAACCTACAGTTCAGTATTGTTAGGTGCATTCATGTTTTTTGCAACCATCACCACCATCCATCTGCAGAACACTTTCCATCTTGTAAAACTGAAGCTCTGTCCCCAGTAAACACTAATTCCCCCTTCCCTGACCCCCACTTCTAGCAACCACCATTCTACTTGCTGTCTCCAGGATTTTAACTGCTCCAAGTGGCTCCTATAAGTGAAATCATACAGTACTTCTCCTTTTCTTGGCTGGCTTATTTCACTCAGCATAAGTTCCTCAGAGTTCATGCCTTTTGTATGAAGCCCCTCCCCCCAACACACACCTCTTTCTATGCAGAATGGAAACAGCGCCTCCCTCTCCAGGGCCTTGATCTTCTTCTAGCATCCTCATCTCAAACTGAAAGGAAGCCTGGCTCAGTTTTTTGGATGGCTGAATTCTGCCTCATTATGCTGTGAGCTAAACTATGCTTATAAAAATGGGATTTTGCTACATAACTATGGAAAATACAAGCTTAAGCAAATAGGCATTTCCTCATTCATGTTAGAAGGTCAAGTTGGTTAAAAGGAAAAAGGCTGGGGCAGATCAGCTGGTGGCCCCATTAGAAAGCTCAGAGACATTCCAAGCCTAGGTTTTTACTCTCCCAAATGAGGAAAAGCAGCAGCTGAAGCTATATGTAGCCTGAGGGTCTGGGAACAATGCATAGGCCATCTGGACTTGCCTCTGATGGAAGACTGAGTGTTTGAGTCCCTGAAGCCCCAGGATTGAAGAGATTCACAGAACAAATACATATTTCCATGGTCACTGGTCCCCACCGACTCCCACCCAGCCACTTGGGGCCCAGATGGGAAAGTTGGCAGATGGTGGGTAAGACCAGAAGCCTCCTATTACATTCCTTGGTATGCCCTCTTTCTTCTCTCTTCTACCTTGGAGAGTCCTTTGATTTCTACCAGCTGAGGAAGTAAAAGCTCTCACCCCTGCTCACATCTTTATGCTGTGATGGCCTCTGAGCCTTGGACTGAAGGCAGCGTCACTAAGGGCTGAGCACAGAAGGGTGAGTTGGTGGAGAAATGCCCATCCAGCCTCAGCCTTCTCTGCATGCCAAGTGGCCAGAACAGCCACCCCTGGAGCTTTGAGTGTCAAAGCATTCAAACCCCAGAATGGATGGCCATGCATCAGTGGAATCAGCAAGCTCTGGGGCAGCGGCCAGACACAGTGTGGTCCCTGAGCTCACCCTGATCTCTGTGAGCAACTCTGCAAGCACCTGGAGCAGAGGCCCCTGAGATGCAGGGCCTTGTTCCCACCTGGCTTAAGCTTGGCATGAGATGCTAAGGGGAGCAAACTCCAGGGGGAGAAACAAAGCAGGGAAATACCTGGGCATCCCTGCCAGGCCTGTGCTCAACTGGCAAAGAGGCTGGGGAAGGCATGGAGGAAAAAAAATGCAGAACCCAGGCACCCCTCAGCCAAAGTCTATCTCTACCAAACCAAGCTGGGCCTCCATCGTGCTCCTCAACCAAACCCACGAATTAAATCAGGCTGAACTAATATCCCTAATATCCAAAAATCCATCAAAAAAAAGTTAGGTCGTTGTTTGAAAGTCTTTCCCCCAAGGGAGTGGGTGTATTTAAAAGTCCTTCATAAACTACCTAAAAGGAAATCTGAATCTTTCCGGTTCTTAGAAGAAACCTACAGAGACAGCTGGACATGTACAGTCTCCTACTGTGTGCACGCGTGTGCACGTGTGCATGCCTGTATGTGTGTGTATGTCTATGGAAGCTTAACCCCTGGCCCCAATCCAGTTGGTCAGCATTGCAGGAGGAAATCTGACCCTCCCTGTGGCCATTCCCTTCTTCTCCTCCCCACAAAGTTTCACCAGGCAAATTTGCAGGACTTTTTTTTTCTATGATTGTTTTCTTGATAAACAGTCCCTGCATAGTGTTTGAATTTTTTAATAGTTTCATTGCTTCATAGTTCCTGGGAAAACAATGCCATAGCAGGAGCATGAAAAATGAGGCTGGAAATAATCGGGGAGTGAATAAGGAGTGGGTTTTATTCTTACGTCTTGAATTCCAGGAAAGCGGGATGTGGCACAGGCCTGCACTGAGGGAGCACGTGGCAGCCTGCCAAGCACACAATGGGCCTACAAGAGGGTCACTGGCTCCCTTGGTGAGAAGGACAATGGGAAGCAGCAGCCACCCAGGCCCCAAGGATAGCTGAGCCAGCAAGACAGGTACAGGCTCCTGTGGTTTTGCCCAGAACAAGGACTCAAAAGAATATCTAGGCAGGAAGGCTAAATTGAAGGCCATGTTTTTATCAAGGGATTTGCCAAATCAGCTCCAGAGAGCGCTTTGCTCCCCTTTATAGAGTGGGTCCTGGGCCTGGGAACAGTAGCTGCATCCAGGAGCCCCAGAGGACCTGGAGTCGGGGTGAGGGGATGAGAGCCCAGGAGTCAGGAGGCTGGGCTTGGACCTGCCTCTGTCTCTTATCAGATGTGTCACAGGGCCCTGATAATCCTCCTGTTTGACCCAGTTCCCTTACCTGATAACAGAAGAAACAATTTCTACCTTTGGGAGCATGTAGGCCAACATGGAGAAAATGTGTTAACTGTGAAAACTCAGAACTGAATAGTTGGATGGACAGGATGTTGAGTTAGGATGGAGCAATGGCTTCTTCCCAGGGCTCCCTGATGCTAAGCCCTCCCTATGAAGTCAGACACACTCTGAGTTGTGGGGTACAGATGGTTCACATAATACAGACCCAAACATCCGTTCTTTGGCTATACCAAAGTCCCCTTAATGTGGGCACACCTCATCACTGGCCTACATTTTATTTCATGCATGTTTCCTCCATTTATATCTTCAAAGACCCATCGAGTGCTTTAGGAGGCACCTGGAATGCATAGATTGTGTCCAAGCCACCCCAGGCACAGAGAATCAAATTATAACAGGAGCAGATGATGCAAGGAGGATGCTTTTAGCTCTGTGAAGAGAGGGGCCTTCTAGCAATGGTACTCCAAAGACAAGAGATGGGCGCAATGTGACACAGCCAGTGTCCACACGGGGCTGAGCCCTGCAGCCTCACCATCTGTTCTCAGAATCATTGCATCCATATCTCTGTGAAGGTCATGGAGATATGGAACCAGAATTCTCAAGGAAATATCTTGGATGCCTAACCTAATAGATGGGCAGACAGAGGTAGAAACTGTCATCTCTTCCACCACCTGTCAGTCTATGACTGAATGACATAGAGCCACTATTGAATTTGGTTATATTCCCAACCACAACTTTTTTCAGAAGAAAACTACACCACTGGATCACAATGCACATGAACTAAATAGATGCACCTACATCTATACTTAAGTTTTTCATAGAGGGACAAAAGTGAAGCAATCTTAAGGCAATGCACACAGGTTTGAAATATATTTGTTTTTTGACTTAGTGGTTCTTTGAGGCTTTCTTTAGGAAAAACAAGAAGATGTTATTCTAATATCTCTCAGGACAATACAATCACACACCAACTCTAGGCCCTGTTGGTTACCTTGGCAAGCTTCTGATATTTCCTTTGGCATTTCTATGACTGAATTAGGGATGAACAAATTGAGATCCACATTTAGATCAATCCATATTTGGTTCATTCAAGACTTAAGAGAATTAAAGTGGAATCAATCCAGGTGGTACAATAATGAAGGGACTTGAACTAAGAATACAATCTCTTATAATAAAATTCTGCTTTGCATTACTTTAATTAATAAGCAGGTTAAACTAAATTGTATCTCTCCTAACGTATGTTCCTCATTTGTACTTTAAATAAAACTTGTTATACTCTTGAACTTTTTATCCATTTATGACTTAGAGTTTTTACAGCTTTGGATAAAAATTTAACAGACTTTTGTCTATCGTAGTGATCGTAACCCCTTTTTTAGTTTGAACTCTGTTAGTGTTTGTGAAACAATTTTTTTAAATTTTATAATGATTTTAATTTTTTCCATTATAACTGGTTTACAGTGTTCTGTCAATTTTCTTCTGTACAGCAAGGTGACCCAGTCACACACACAGATATATATTCTTTTTTCTCACATTAAACAGAATTTTTTAAATTCATTATATTCATAAATGTATTGAACTTATAATTTTTCTATCATCTTAGTTGTTAAGGAATTCTCATTTCTATACTCAGAATAAAATGTTTTTCTAATTTTATTTATTTTATTTTTATTATTTTATTTAGTTACTTTATTTTTGTTGTATAAGATTAAATTACTAAATTACTTTTCTCCATATTATTACAAATTACCCTTGACTCATTTTTTGAAATATTCTGCATTGTTTATGAGAATTATTTATTAAATTTATATCTAAAGAGGGTCAATGTTTTGGATCCCTTGTTTGTTTTATTTGCTAAAAGCATATTCTAATATAAAATAAACTTGGTCAAACATCTTCATATCATTGAAATTTCAGGGTATCACTTGAAATCCTCACACATTTATTTCCCATACCACTTCAGTATAATGTAATTAACCTTAAAAAACAGGAGTTCCAGTCGTGGCGCAGTGGTTAACGAATCCGACTAGGAACCATGAGGTTGCAGGTTCGGTCCCTGCCCTTGCTCAGTGGGTTAACGATCCGGCGTTGCCGTGAGCTGTGGTGTAGGTTGCAGACGCAGCTCAGATCCCGCGTTGCTGTGGCTCTGGCGTAGGCCGGTGGCTACAGCTCCGATTTGACCCCTAGCCTGGGAACCTCCATATGCCGCGGGAGCGGCCCAAGAAATAGCAACAACAACAACAACAACAACAATAACAACAACAACAACAAAGACAAAAAAAAAAAAAAACAATATATCACTACATTTGAATCCATTAATTTGAGTAAAGAGTTAGGTTCAAAGATATTTATAATGGTGTTTTTAAATTAGATATAATTAACCTAAATATTAAATAGCAGTGGTACAAATTATACCCTAATATTAAGCATCAAAGCACCATTAAAACATTATAGAATAACATGTAACAGCATGGACACAGTTCTTACTATGAGCTGAAGTAAAATTGGCAGAATGGATTTTTTTAATATAAATGATCCTGATTATAAACTAGATGCTTATACCCATTCATTCACTTAACAGTTATTTATGAAACATTTACTTTGGGCCAAGTACTATTTGGAGTAGTGAGTTTAGCAGCAGTTAATAAAGTACACAAAGCCCTGCCCTCATGAGATTTCCCAGTGTGGAGAAGCTGGAACTGGTTCAAACTAGTTTGCAAGAGCAAATTGTGAAATTTTCAGGAATTTGCAAACCCACTGTTAAACACAACCATCCTTGCAACTGGCCATAGTGGGCGTATTTACACCACTGGCAAACACAACAACATCAGGATTGCCACCCCACCCGACCCTGCCCTGCAGAAGCCAATTATTAAACATTTACCAGAACTTCAGAACATCACTGGGGGAGTTGAACAATGGTGAAGATGAATGTCAAGGATAAGTTTGGTAAGTTGGATAATAGTATGTACTAAAGAGAAAATTAAAGCATCATGGGATAAGGAGTGTTCCAAGTTATAGGTATGGAGTTCTGGATACAGTGAGCAGAACTCACTGAGAAGGTGACATTCGAGTAAAGACCTGAAGGGGCTGAGGGAGGAGGTTTGGTTAATCTTTTTTTTTTTTTTTTTTTTTTTGTCCTTTTAGGGCTGCACCCATGGCATGTGGAAGTTCCCAGGTTAGGGGTCTAATTGGAGCTGCAGTTGCCAGCTTATACCACAGCAACTTAGGATCCAAGTCACATCTGTGACCTACACCACAGCTCACGGCAATGCGGGATGCTTAACCCACTGAGCAAGGCCATGGATCGAACCTACATCCTCATGGATACCAGTTCATTACCACTGAGCCACAATGGGAACTCCAAGCTCCAAAACAGAATCTAAAAGAACAGCTAAGCTAAGCACACCCATGAACCCATCAGACAAATGAGATGTGGAAAGGAAGGAAGAGAGCTGCCTAATTGTCTCAAGGATGAAGTAGACAATTTCTGAACAGAAGAAAATGGGGATTGGGGAAAATCTGGTTTCCTCCACCACAATTAGGGAGAGTTACTCAGGTAAAAGGGATTTCCAGACACAGAGGGTTTTGCTGGATTGAACTGGACAGATGAGAGCTAGAAGAAGAATTTGGAGTCTTAACTAAATGGTCTGTGATTCAGAGATTATAAGAACATAGAGTAATAGAAAAGCAAAGACTGGTCTGAAGCACACAATGGGTCTGCATTTCTGTGCAGATTTCACTTCAGTTCCAAAGACCCAGGGAGCAGAGTCATTACAGACTCTTTTGCAAATCAGTGGGAGGGTGGTGGAGGTGAAGAAGAATTTTCAGTAATTTGGAGCCTGAGAAGATTTCAGTTCATCACTGAAGAGTCTATAGACACTCGAATAAGTGCTGGACCTGCTCAGCTTCCTTCAGTTTCTAGATTAGCAATAATGCCAACAAATCCAGTACTTCACACTCCCCCTTTTATAGCTATATCTCTGTCAATGTACAGATAGATATAAATATATTCAAAGCATAGTCACTCTTCCTTTTGATTTTAGGCAAGGAAATTTGTGGCTGCTCTAATTGCACATGGCCCTATTTTGTACCAACTTGTCTCAACTTACTGACTTAATACTTTTGTTCTAGGATCTGGTTTCCAGTTTTGCTCTTGCTTTTCTAATGACTAAGGGGGTCTCTGGTTTTCTCCCAGCTTCCCTGGAGGGCCCTAGATGTCCCCTGGTGGTGGAGCCAGGAGTTCTCTCACCTAGCCCTGTGCACTGCTGCTCTCAAGCAACATCCTTTCCAGAGGATGGAAGTCATTCCTTGCATTCTAGTTGTGGTTCAGCATCAGAAACGTGGGAGTTTCTCAAAATGCTCTGCTTTCTCTGTACTTCCTTTAATTTGCAAAATACTTTATTGGGCCCATGGGTTCTGTGCTATGCTTTGGGCTTGTTTTACTTGTTTTTCAAATTGTTGTTCTTAGGTTTCTTCTCTTTTTCTTCTTCTTCTTTTTTTTTTTTTTTTTTTTTTTTTGTCTTTTTAGGGCTGCGCCTGGGGCATATGGAAGTTCCCACGCTAGGGGTCAAATCGGAGCTGCAGCTGCCAGCCCACAGCACAGTCATAGCAAGCAGGATCCTAGCTGCATCTGCGATTACCACAGCTCATGGCAACACCGGATCCTTACCCATTGAGTAGGGCCAGGGATCAAACCCATGTCCTCATGGATACTAGTCTCTTTTCTTTTCTTTCTTTTTTGCTTTTTTTTTGGTGTTTTTCTTGGTGTCTTCTGAAAGTCCTTCCTTTCACATCTGACACTTGCTTTGGGTCTCTGCACAGTATGGATTTTCATGCATGATGACAATAAAGACAAGAACTATCATGAAAGAAAGCCATTTTGTGTTTTAATCTGCATAGAGTCACACTTTATAACATTGGGAGAAGCATTTGAAATTAAAATGTAATGGTGAATGTTAGAGTGACTCACTTACAGCAGGCACTCAATAAATATTTGCAAAATGTGAGAGTGTTTTGTAAGCTTCAAGATGCCTTTAAAATTTTGGCTAATAATACTCCCCCTGCAGTCCATAGCATATGGCTCACCTCTGTGCTGTAGCTACTGGTGTGCTTGTCTATTGCCCAGTGAACGGGGAATGCCAGGGCTATCAGAGACAGGGAACCAGCCCTTTTTCCTCTTGGAATCCCCTACACTCACCACAGAGCCAAGGAGGAGCAATAAAAGTAGCAATGTCCATATAATAAAAGATCAGTGAATTATAGTCCTTGAGAGAATCTATAACATTTCAGCCACGAAATTGAGTTAACATTTGAGTAGTTCAACTTTTTTATTTTCTTTTGCTTAGTGAGGCATTTATGGCCTCGTCTTCATGGAGCATTGCCACTGAGATTTTCATTTAAGGATCTTATTTCCAAGGGAAAAAAATATATATAAACATCCCAAGGTGAAAATATTTAGTTGTATTTTATGAATTTGCATAACGGTCCATTTCCAGAACCTCGTAGGTTGATCACCAAAGGGATCCATCAAGGGAATAAGTACCATTAGGATTTGTTTGCATAATATTCAACACAAATCTGTTTTACCCAGCGGCTATAAAATTACCCCATTTTCTATAGAAACGTAACTTTTCTAGCCACCATAATAATCACTTTTTCTAAATCAAATCATTGTATTTATTCAGACAAACCACTTTGGTTATTGAAATGACATAAAACATTCTGAACAACATTGAAACCCTGGCACAGAGTGAGTTACAGGAAATCAAGGAGAATAACTGGCTCCAAAGTTTACTTGTCTTGCAAATATTTTTTCTTCCTCCATCACTTAACATTTTCTCCTTGACACTACTTGATTGAACTCATGCAGATTCTGTTCCTCTAAGGAAACAATCCACTTGGGCAGCGTGAACCCTGAAAGGTCACATCTTTTGGAGTTATCTGCCGCCAAAAAGAATGGCTTCCATTTATTTTTCAAGTTGAAAAAGTTTATTTTTTTCCTGTTCATGAAACTCAAAAATGCCCAGAGTAATTTAACTCAGACTGACCAAACAGAAAAGGCACGTTTAAGCTGTGACAGGACCTGGAGTGTCCGAGTCTGGAAGAATTGTTTGGAAATTTCTTTTGGAAAACTGGTTTCCAAAGGATGGATTTTGTCTCAAAACCTGAGCCTTTTTTTCTATCACAGTTTTGAAGGCAAGAACATTAGGACAGAAAGGCCAGAATTCTCTTAGAATAGATAACTAAGGTAAACTGCATAAAGATGAGACCAGGGGTTTCTATACTTTCTGATTGAGCATTCTAATCAATCCAATAAAAAATGGAAACCATTACCCCAATTCACAGGTAGCTGGAGGTCATCGCTAAAATTCCAAAGTTAACAATGGATATGAAATTGCAAACCAAACACCACAACCAGAACTTACAAACCAAACCTCTGAGAAGTGGCTCTGTTCTGAACCCACGAGCCTGACCAGGGATCAAAGGACTCAGAGAATGGGGAGGGGAAGAGCATGCTAAGCGCACATCTTTTCAGAGGGCTGGAGCCCCACCCTTCAGAGAGAGGCAGATGGTGCTGCTCCTTCCTCCAGCCTTGAAAGTCGGAAGGCAAGATGTGTGCAAGATGGATGAAGCAAGAGGAGGGCCAGCTCCCTCCCAAGGATTTCTAGGGCCAGAAGCCATGATGCTTCCACAGACCAGCTGTAGGTCACCAAGGAGAAAAATACAGAGCGACAGGAGTGGGGCTCTGTCCAAAGGACCACTGGAGAGACTGAGGGGCCAAGAGTAAGAATCTCCTGAATCCTAGGTGCTGAAAAGGGAGTTCAGGGCAACCCCCGGAATAAAAGTGCATCTTCTTGTTTAGAAAGAGAATTTTCCAGCTAGGACTGTCTGAGGAGCTCTCAATGGTGCCACCAAAAAGAAAAATCCACTTTTACCACCATCTACACTTAAAGAGAACAAAGCCCCTAACTACAGGACAGCTGTCTCACCCCTGATCTCTCCTAGGTCCCTCTTCCTCCCGCCTCCTAGGAAGTGGGAGAACTGGGGCAGAAACTGACCACACTTCTTCCCTGAAACAAGTTCCAACAATGGGGAGAGATCAAACATCTTGACTTCTAATGAAAATCAAAGCTTTTGAACAATATCCTCAATTGAAGGATTTCTGAATTGAATAGTGTTTTCAGATTGGGGCCTGTTACCTAAAATAGGGCAGGTACTTGGTGGGTGCACATCTGCATAACCACACAGGCTGGTAAAAGCTGCTACCCTCAGCCCAGATGACCTAGCTCTCCTTCAGGATCCCAAGTTTAGACAATTGAATCTGTAAATCCTTAAGTGGGTGCAAAGAAACAGCTAAATCCTGATATGCTAGAAGCAACAAAATGACTGAATAAGCCTCGGTCACCTGAGTGCTGGAGGTTCCTGTTTGGGCACTTGTGACACTCTATCTTTGACAGAAGGACCCACGTATTAAATATTATCCAGGCCTAATGCTTTTCTTTACGTGAAGTCAATTTAGATCCCTAGGTTACCTTGTATACCCCTGGATGTGTGCAATATCACACTGGAAGCCACTGAACCCCACTGAACCCCATCATAGATGCTAGCATCGCCACTGTGCCATGGCAGAGCCCATCACAGCCTGGCACCTGACTTCAGGCCAAGCCACTGCAGCTATACACATCTGGAACCCACTATGTGAACCTGACCTTCACAGGTTTCCAGATCATCTCCAGCATCAATCTTGGCCATTTAAGGGTGCCCTCCTCCTAATCAGGCCAAAGCAGTCATTCATTCCGAAGACCACCACTCCATGACCTGCTCTCTTTGCCCTATTCCTTGTGGATATTTTGTCCCTTTAGGCTGTAGCTCTAAAGCAGCAGAGACCCTACGGTGCTCACTATTCTCAGTGCTTAAAAGACACTTGGCACAGGAGTGCCCTGAATGAAACCTTATTTAAGCTGATAACAGACATTTGTGGGTTTGTTTTTGTTTTTGTTTTTGTCTTTTTGCCATTTCTAGGGCCACTCTCGAGGCATATGGAGGCTCCCAGGCTAGGAGTCTAATTGGAGCTGTAGCCATTGGCCTACTCCAGAGCCACAGCAGTGCGGAATCCGAGCCGCGTCTGCAACCTACCCCACAGCTCACGGCAATGCCGAATCCTTAACCCACTGAGCAAGGCCAGGGATAGAACCCGAAACCTCATGGTTCCTAGTTGGATTCGTTAACCACTGAGCCATGACAGGAACTCCCACTGATAACAGACATTTGGACGCCAGCTCCTCCAAGGGCACAGACTGGTCCCTTTCCTTCTGTCTCAAACCCCCCACTCAGTTCTCATTCCTGGCAAGAACCCCACAGCTTTGTTCTAGTCCAAGTGGTGCCTCCATGAAGATCTGTCCCACCAGGATGTACTTTGAAAGCAGAACTTCTAGGCTGAAATCACATCAGTATTTGAACAAAAGCATCGGGTCACTGTTATTCTGGCTCCTAAAAGGCAAAATAAATATATTTCAGAAGAAATTCCCACAGTGTAAATCTAATAAATGTTTATCATCCTGGAGGGCATAGGTCTGCAAAGCCAGGTTTTGCATGGTAAATTTCATGTTAAAATAGAAACTTTTCCCTCAAACTCTTCCTTTAGTTCTAATTTACTGCAGTGTTATGCTTGCCATGCTGTGGATAAGATTGAAATGTCTCCAAACTCTGAGTTACAATGAAAAATACTTCATGGTTATTATTTGTTTCTGTAAATTTCAATATCTCCTCACTAATGTGTGGGGTCCTTACTATAAATCTGAAAGAATCTTTTTTTTCACTGTTTTACTAATGTAGTCTCTCCTAATCTACCTTTTTTCTGAGGCACCTCACTTCTCTTGTGTAAATAATGATGCCCTAATTTTGTAATGAAATACATCAAGAAGACACCTTAAAACAAAAAAAGTCCTCAGGACACAAATATTTAGTGCAGAGAGTCCCATTCTTGAAATGACAGCCGATGAACTGAAAAGATGTTCCAGTATATAATAATATAACATATTCAATGATATGATACAGAAGAATATATAACATATTCAATGATATGATACAGAAGCGGAGGACATTAGAATAATAACAATGAATATGAAAATAGCTAATTTATTGTCCACTGAGGAGCAGACAGACATGGATCTAGGAGTTGAAAATACAGTATCTTATTTGATCCTCACTGCAGCACTAGATTGTAGGTGCTATTATTAGACCCATTGCACAGATAAGAACCGTCGAGGCTCAGATACGCTAAGTGATTTGCCCAGAGTTACAGAGATAATAGTGACACAAGGATTCAAATCCAGATGATTCTGACTTCAATTATGCAATACAAATACTCATCTCACATATGATGCCCCCCTCACACGTGCTGTGGTCTGCATCCTTCCCACAAGAAAGTGGAGAGACCACTACTTGGACACCCTGACTCATCGCTGCTCCTACTGCAATTAATGACACTTACAAGTGACCACTGTTAGAACTAGATTTTCAGAACAGAAAAACAAAACATGCTCATAATTTTAAAAATGACATGTATCATTTTATTGTTGGAGGCAGAATACATGTAATATCCATCAGGATAAGCTTATTAATATATTTATTAATACATTTTTCTTATCTTTCCTTATTACTACTTTGCTGGTTGATTTGGTTTCTCCCACTGGAACTGTAAATTTATTATTTCTGATTATAATTTCATGAAATTTTTTTAGGGCCTCATATGGAAGTACCCAAACTAGGGGTTGACTCGGGGCTGCAGCATCCAGCTTATGCCACAGCCACAGCAATGCCAGACCCGAGCCAAGTCTGTGACCTACTCCATGGTTCATAACCCACTGAGTGAGTTCAGGGATCGAACCTACATCCTCAAGGATAATGGCTGGGTTCGCTTCCACTGAGCCACAGTGGGAACTTCACAGTTTTATGAATTCTGACTTACAGATTTTAAGACTGTTGTTATTGGCATTTAGGCCGAGGATAATTACAACTTACTGAAAATTACATATTTTATTAAGTAATAAATGGTTTAATTTCTAAAATGTTTTATCTTTAATATTGCCACAATTATTTTCTTTCTTTCTTTTTTTTTTTTTTTTTTGGCTTTTTAGGGCCACACCCACAACATATGGAAGTTCACAGGCTAGGGGTCGAATCAAATCTGAGCTACAGCTGCCAGCCCCAGCCACAGCCACAGCAAGGGTGGGATCCAAGCTGGTCTGCAAACTACACCCCAGCTCACGGCAACGCCAGATCCTTAACCCACTGGGCGAGGATAGGGGTGGAACCTGCATCCTCATGGGTACTAGTCAGGTTTGTTACCACTGAGCCACAACGGGAAATCCCACAATTACTTTTTATTGGTCAGTATCTCCATGGTATATTTTTCCACCTCTATATTTCTAATTTTTCTTTGCCATTTTAATTTAGATGGAAGTTTAGGGCTGAGTTTTATCTTGTTTTGTCTACTACAATCAAATATAAAAAATTTCTCAATTTATAATTCAAATTTAGAGTTATGATGCAGTTACTTCCAGTTGTACTTATTTTTACTATCTTATTTGGTAATTTCCTTTCACTGTGTTTTTTTTGTTTTTGTTTTTGCTTTTTTTGCTCACAGCTTCTTTGTTTCTTCTGCCTACATGCTGTCAAAGTAATTAGGTTTTATTAATCTGTTTCACCCTCTAAAGGTTTTGAAGTTTGCATTCTACTTCCATTTTTGTACTTACCCTCAAATTTTTATTTTATGTACTTAAATTAGTAAATATAAAATTAACCACTATTTTTACCTACCTTCTGAATAACAAAAGGATATTGGAACACATCCTCCTGCTTTCTACCCTTCCACCTACCATGTTACCGGATCTTAGTATTTTAAATTGCACCTTGTTTTTAAGCCTTTCAAATTGTGTTTTTCTTGTTCTTATAGAGGCTATTTTTAATGTTTTTTTATTTTATTTATTTTTTTCATTTTTAGCTGCCCTGTGGCATATGGAGTTCCCAGGCCAAGGATGCGATTCCAGCCACAGTCTCAACCCAAGCCACAGCTGCAGCAATGCCAGACCCTTAAAGACCCTTAACCCACTGCACTGGGCCGGGGATTGAACCCACATCCCAGTGCTCCTAAGATACAACTGATCACATTGCACCGCATCGGGAACTCCTATCAAGGCTCTTTTTTATTTTGCACTATACTTGCCACTGTTTATTTATTCACTATTATTCCTAGCAACTGACTTCTACCTCAGGTTCAATTTTCACTTTATTGAGTCTTTTGTTTAGTAGTTATTTCTTGGTGACTTTCTAAGGGAACTACTTTTTTAGTCCCTCTTGTTCTGAAAATGTCATCATTCCTTTGTTTTGGCATTAACCCTTATGGTGAAGAATCTTTTTTCAATATGTTATCTGTGTAAGAAAGATTTTGCTTTTTTCTTTTATGTTCTCCAGTCTTTAACGGATCAAGTATGGTTAGTTCTATTTCCATATATTTTCTCAGAACTCCTGTGCGACTTAAAAATGAAAACATGTTTTTCTAGAAATTGGAAAGATCTTAGCCATTATATCTTTAAGTATTGCTGGTCCTTCATTTCATTTACTTTACTCTCTCTTCCTGGGACTCACATTTCCAGGAATCAACTTCCTGTATCCTCCATGTCTCTTAACTAACGGTGCTATGTCTTTTCCTTTCTCTGCTGCATTCTATTCAACCTCCTCAGAACTACCTTCCAATCTGCTAATTCTTCTGCTGGGTGCCTAATCTGTGATTTATTCTGCCTGTTAAGTTCTTATTTTCAGTGACCGTATTTTTCACCTAAAGAGCTTCTACACGGCTTTCTTAAATCACTGCCTACACCAATTAGTCCTTTGATTATGGTTTTCATTCATTTCCTTATCTCTTTAATACTCTGAAATGGACTTATACCACTGATCTTTTCAGATTAATGTACTCTTTCCAATTTTGAAGGTGCTGCTTCAATTTCATGTGTTGACACTCACTCATTGTTGTTCATTTTCTTGGGTGGTTGGTTTATAATTCTAATTGTCAGGTCATCTTCAGCAAGGCTGTTTTTTCTGTGGGAGTCCCATGACCCCTGGCTGAGAAAGGTTTCCCTACAGCAATAATGTCACATTTGCATCTGCTAAAAATTTAGGACTTTAATGGTCCTGAACAGTTATTTTAATTTCTCCACTTGGAATTCCTACACTAGACTGGTAGTACAAATTTGGATTTCACATGTGTGTGCACAGACGTGGCATTTCAATTTTTCATGGGTGACTTTCCTCTCTCCCTTCCCCAGAGAGCAATTTTTTTAAACAGAATTCTTGAGTATTCTAGTTTTTATTAAATAGAAGGTCAGCTCTTTGAGGCTCTAGGCTTTATTCAAGGGCTCAATTCTGGCTGTCTCCTTCCAGGATATTCCAATCCCATCTCCCACTCTACACAAGGTGAGACCCCCCAGTCTTTCCCTTAAAGCAAGCTTCCTTCCTCATTGGACACCTGGAGACTTCACATTTTTCTTTTTTTTCTAAGGTTGGGTAAGTATCAAAATTAGTTTTAGTTCTATTTTATGAAACATAGAATGCTCTTCCCAATTTTCTCATCATATATCCTACACACACACACACACACACACACACACACACACACACACACACATACTGCCTATTGCCTAACTAGCTCTTGCTGCCCTCCTTGCCCTAGTTTAGATACATATTCTCCAGAAAGCTTTCTCTGACCTTCCCCACTCTGAGGATAGCAGGGGGTATCCTTGCCATGTGCCCTCAGGCCTCTATACTTAGCTATCAGACCATTTCTCATCAATTCCGACTCTAAGACCCTCCAGACCGGATTGAGTCTTAGTCTCCATTTAAGCCCAGCAGCTGGGCCAGAGCTTAGCTTGAACTAACAAACATTCTTTACATGTGCTGTGATCATCTCCTAGCACTGGACACTGTTCAGCGTGATGAGGGTAGGCGGTACAATTAGACAGAGCCCCGGGTCTTCATAAGAGAGCAGACCCTCCTCCCCGGGCCCTTATGTGGCCCCATCTCCACCCCAGGTAGTGCACTTCCTATAATGATTTGTTTCCAGGTCCTCATGGATTTTGAGTTACTTGCGTGAGGGAGGAGAAGGGGCCAAATTTTTTTGAGTATTTCTTATGTTCCTGGCCCTATTCTAGGGATTTATATATATGTTATCTCACTTATCTTTACAAAAACCCTATGAAATAGGTCTATTGACCATTTTGCAGAAAACAAAACCAAGTCTCTAAGTGGTTAAGACTCTCACCTAAGGTCATAGTGAGGTGCCTTTAGCCCAGATCCAACAAGCCTGGCCCCTACACATTCTTCCAACTTCCCTCAGTCTCTCGCTGTCCCGTTCATCTGTGTCTCTGATGCTCAGCCCAGCACCTGGAGTGACCAGGAGCTGAAATTGCTGTGGGGAAGAGGATGAGGTGAGGGACACAGATGTTGCTGCAAAGGATCCCAGGGACACTGTCTTGATGTTCAGATGTGAACCTCTGGCAGCAGCAGCATCTGCTGGGAGCTGGTTGGAAATGCAAGTTCATGGGCCCCACCCAGACCTCCTCAGTCAGAATCTACATTTTCACAAAATCTGTGTGAGTCGCATCACATTTCAGATTGAGGAGCACTGACCTGGAAGTTACCTACACAAGGAACCTGGAGTCAGGTGGGTTGTGGGAGCAAAATTTGGGGTGACACTTTGATATTGCCCCATTCACTGCCTCTCATGGACAAGAAAGTTTTCCCTCCCAAGGGATCTACAGGCCAAATGTTGATTAACCTCAGTCTGTTCCCAGCCATAAGACCCCCCCACCCCCAAAGCTGAATATGCCTAAGACTCAAGGCCTTTTTATAGATCCCTGGCAAAGACAGGCTGGTTCCTCCCTCTGCCCAGACACCCACATAGGCGGAGAACTTTCCGAGGAGAATGTTGGGTTACCCTCCGTGGCCATCTTGGGTCCGGTTTTCCTTCCTGTTGTACTGGATACCAAGGCCCCTTCTATGGCTCTGGGTTTGAGGAGAGAGCTGGGCCAAGAGGAGGGGCCTATGTTAGTCAGCAAGGGCTGCCGTAACAAAGTGTCCAGACATCTATTTCTCATGGTTCTGGAAGCTGGAAATCCAAGCTCAAGGTGTCGGCAAGTTTGGCTTCTCCTGACTGCTGTCTCCTCAGCATGTAGATGGTGTCCCCTTGCCCTGTCCTCTCCCCACCTTTTCTCTGTGCCTGAGCATCCCTGATGGTTCTTCCTCCTTCTAAGGATTAGGGCCCATCCCGATGACCTCATGTAACCTCAATCACCCCTTTAAAGGTCTGTCTCCTAATACAGTTACATTCTGGAGTACTGGGAATAAGGCCTGAACATAGAAATAGGGGGACCCAATTCAGCCCACAGCAGGCCCCCCACTTTCCACAGAGGAAAGGGGGGGTCTGAAAAGCTCTTTTTCTTCCACAAGCTGTGCTCCCCAATGGCAATTCTCCTTAATGTTTTACCTGCTCTAGCTTTGCAGAGATGGGTCAATGGGAGATGAGATGGGTGAGGAATGTGGAGAAGAAAGAAAAATGCATGAGTGTATAAATGTGTTTCCTCTGGCCAAACCTAGAGTTTTTCCTCTGAGAAAATCCCTGGACGCCCTGACTCCTTCTGGGCTGTGTTTGCAGCTGCTGCTGCCACAGAACAAGACCTCCTCTTTAGCTCAGGGCAAAACTCAGTCCCGTGTCCTTTTTGTTGTTTTTTAAGCTAGAATGCTTATTTTGACCCCACGTGCAGTCCACCAGCTGGAATTCCACGCCCATGAAAAATCGTTTCAAAGACACGTTTTTTAAAACCCAGTGTCCACAAGTCCCCTGAGAGGACCTGTGACCGCTCTAGAAATTTCTCAGTTCATTAAGTTCTCAATTTTGCTTGAATGTGGGGGGAGGGGGTAATAATTTATTTTTGAAAAGAGTCTAAACTCTTCAGATACAGCCCCTGGCTGGTGGAATGTCTGAAAAGAAATCTCATTTGTATTTCCCTCATGCTCAAAGATCTGATGATGAGGAAAGGCTTTTACCAAGATTTCTGTTTTGATTTCTCCTCATTTGCTATGCTTCTTATTAGCAACTCACAGCTAGAATGTACAACGACCCAGAGGAGATTCAGAACGACTGAAGTTAAACCCTGGAGCAAATTAACAGAGACATAGACAAGCTGAGAAGAGTAGAGGTTAAAAAAAATCTGTGTAACTGTACCTGGAGAGAAAAGAAGACTCAACATATCCTTCCAGCTTAAGGAAACACCTTCACTAACTAAGTTTCCTCAGTGACATGTGACTCTCCAAGCAGGAAATTGAGACAATCACGTCATTCCCAGGTGGTGATGAAACAGAAACTCAACCTGCAGGCAGAAGGCAGTGGAGGTAAAGCCCCAGCTTGGCCAAAGACATGTCTTTGAGGATGTGTAAAGGGGCCAGGCCACTGTTCTGACAGGCATTTTCCTGATAGGCATCTTCTTCCACAGGCAAGGGCAGACCTCAGGGAGTTACCCTGCTTCGGTTCTATCTCTAAGGTAATTGCAGGATTTGATCAGACGTTCGCAGAAAAGGAAGGAAATATCATCAGACTTTGTCAGACTTTACAAGTAAGCAGAGAAGAGTATCAGGACACCCGCCACCCCAACCCCAAGCCAGGGATGTGCCGAGAGAGCGCCCCTCTCCCCTGCAAGGTTTTTTTTTTTCAATCTTGTTCACTAGAAAGCTACCATTTTTTCCCCCTTTATCTCTGCCTGTGATGAGGTGACTGACTGCTCTGTTTCCAGAGAGCTCTAGTCTTTTCATTGTTGTTTTTTGTATTTTTGTCTTTTTAGGGCCAAACCCGCAGCATGTGGAGGTTCCCAGACTAGGGGTCTAACTGGAGCTACAGCTGCCGGTCTACACCACAGCCACAGCAAGACCAGATCCGAGCTGCATCTGTGGCCTACACCACAGCTCACAGCAACGCCAGATCCTTAACCCACTGAGTGAGGCCAGGGATCGAACCCACAGCCTCATGGTTCCTAGTCGGATTCATTTCTGCTGTGCCACGAAGGGAACTCCGACAGCGCTACTCTTAAAACGGGCTGCTGGAGGACTGACCTTCCAAACACTGCTAGCTGTGCAGAACCAAACCTAAATTGGGAGTCCAGGGACCGCCCCCCCTTTCTCCTTAGTTGCTGGGGACACTGAGGCCCTGGTCTAATCAAGGGTCTCCAATTCCAAACAGAGTGTTCTGGTCACACTTGGCGGTCAAGGCTTGTGTGCATTTGCCAGAGGAATTAGATTATGTTCCTTTCTCCATGATCTATGTACTTCCATGAACTCAGAAAGGTACAGAGGGGGCTTAGGGAAGGGAAAGGCCGGTAAAATGAGCCTTTTCCCCCTTCACTGACATTCAGAGGTATAAAAACATAGCTGATACATGGAGATACCCACCCAAGATCAGGCTGCTGGAAAGAACAAGGGAAGTTACTTTATGAATCTGGACCCGGAGGTCAGTGTCATAACATCCAGCTTACAATGGTTCCCATCTTGACACACTGGAAGGATGCATGTGTTCAGAGGGGGAAAAAAAGGCTTTGATTAAAACAAAAAGAATAGCAACGGTAACGTTTCAGAGTTGAGGCAGACTGCCTTTGAGACACCCTTAATGTTGGACTCCGAGTGCCAGAACCCGAAGTTCAGGTGGCCTTGAGGGAGCTGATCGTGCACTGCCAGAGACACAGGGAAGCCCAAGTGCCCCTGGAGAGAAGGCACAGTGACTTGGCTGCATTGTTACTGGAGACAGCAGAGTTGTGCAGTAATTTGTATCACAGCAGCTGCTGGAGAGCTGGGATAAATTCACTCCAGAGACAGATCTCAGTCTCCAACGCCCACAAGAGACAAGCTGTGAGGACAGCTTGGCCTGACACCAAAGTCAAGGGTATGCCCCCACTTGGAATTCCTGGGAACGTCTGTGGAGAGAAGTCCCAGGGCAACATTAGAACGCTTGCCGCAAAGGGGGATGGGAGTGGGGATTGTGCTGTTGTAAAGGAACCCAGTGTTTATGGGATAGCAATGTATACGTGAATGCCTTTGTCCTCTCGTGCTGATAAAGTGTGAGACTTGCTGGATTGGTTATGTGGATATTGTTCTCGCCAGGCCACTCCTTGTTACTCTTCTGTCCTGAGTGATATGGCCCTGGCTCTGGATGCCAGTGTTAGGGCAATAAATGTTGGGCCTATTGTATTAAGTTCTAATATGGCTATTATGGGGAGGCCTGATAGGCCAGGTGGTTACATGAGATTTCCCCTAAAAGGGGTGCAGAGGGCTGGCGGTCCTGATGTCAATAATTGGGAGAAAGAGTTTATCAGAAAGGAAATAGGAACTTCCTTTCTGAACTAAGACTGACAGATAAGGGACCTCTGCATCTCACCAAGCTCTTTGCATTCTGGACTTGGAAGGGTTGATGACTACATGTGGGCCTCTGGCTGGGGAGCACAGGGCACAGAGCCCACCATCTAGAGGAAGACAGGAGCTTAACTGCAGAGATTCTCTGAGCATCTATAACTGGGGTGCCAGACCATCCAACTTCATACTATTCTTCATATGTATCTTCTCTCCATTATCTCTGACACCAGCAAAGTCTTGTCTACATGGCATGGCCTTGCCTCAGCTTTGCTGCTAGGGAAGGGGCATCTGTCCTCACTTACTTAAGCTTGTGTTGTGCAGGGGCAAGGGGTCCTCTCAAGGACATCCAAAAGCAAAGGTGAGTCTCAGATGGGGAGATAGACGGTCACCCTCTGATTCTCCCTCTGTAGCCAACTTTGGAAGAGCTTTACATGACCTCAAGGAAGCCTCAATCTCCTCAACCAAGACTAAAACTAACAAGATGAGAGGCAATAGAAAGAGCTGGAGGCATCTTTAGTTGGGAGAGGAAGGGGGAAACTGGGTAACTGGGTTTGCTGTTCAAGTTGACAACAGCATATGCCAACTTGGCCGTTCTGAGAAGCTGGATCTAGAGGGTAGCTCTGGGAATGCCAGGTCATCAACACGGCACTATGGGACATATACCTAGTGGGCTCCTGGACAATCTCATGTTTTATTTCTCAAGTATAGTTCTTTTAGGGCCACTGTTGGGAATGTAGGCTTGGGAATTTTTGGGGAATAAACAGTGAAGCTAAATATTTCAGCAGAATTTCTCATAGGCACCAAAAAAGTATAATAGAGTTCAGAAGCTGAAAATTTACTTCAGCTATATCACTGTCCATAGGTTTTTTGCCTCTGGGGAGTATAGCACATAGAGTGAGGGGAATGCAGAATGCAAATCAACAGAACATATAGTGTATACCCTTTTTTTTTTTTTTTGGTCTGGCTTATTTCATAGTATAATAATTTTGATTCACACATGTCACATGTATAAATCAATTGTTTGTTTTTATTGCTAAGCATAATGCACTATATGTATATACCACCAACTGTTCATCCATTAACCTACTGGTGGGCATTTAGATGTTTCAAATTTGGGGCTACTAAAAATAAAGTTACTCTAAATATTTGTGTACAAATTTTTGTATAGAAATTTGCTTTCATTTCTCTTGGGTAAATATATAGGGGTGGAATGGATGGATTACACTAGAAGCATATATTTTAGCTTTTTAAGAAACTACCAAACTACTTAAGCATAGAAGGGTTCCATTTCTTCCATGTTCCTGCCAACATATGGTACATTCAGTCATTGCCATTGTAGTCACTCAAATAGGTATCCAGCTGGATCACTTTGTGGTTTTAATTTGCACTTCCCTAAGATGTGCTTATTTGTCATCCTTATACCTTCTGTGGTAAAATGTCTGTTCAAGTCTTTTGCCCATTGAGTGTTTGGGTTTTCTTATTATTATTGATTTTTAAAAATTATTTACATATTCAGGATATGTCTTTATTTTAGATATTTGATTTGCAAATATTTTCTCTCAGACTGTGGTTTACATTTTCATTCCACTAAAAATGTCTTTTGAAGAGAAGAAATTTTTTTGTGTTTTTTTTTTTTCCCACTGTACAGCAAGGGGATCAAGTTATCCTTACATGTATACATTACAATTACATTTTTTTTTGAAGAGCAGAAGTTTTGACCATCTCGATAGATACAGAAAAATCATTTGACAAAGTCCAACATCCATTCATGATAAAAACTCTTACCAAAATCCGTATAGAGGGAACATTCCTTAACATAATCAAAGCCATTTGTGACAAGCCCACAGCAAATATAACACTCAATGGAGAAAAGCTGAAAGCCTTCCCACTAAAATCTGGAACAAGACAAGGATGCCCACTCTCATCACTGTTATTCAGCATAGTATTGGAAGTCCTAACCACAGCAATCAGACAAACAAAAGAAATAAAAGGCATCCAAATTGGAAGATAAGAGGTAAAATTGTCACTGTATGCAGATGACATGATACTATATATAGAAAACCCTAAGGACTCAACCCAAAAACTACTTGAACCATCAACAAATTCAGCAAAGTAGCAGGATATAAGATTAACATTCAGAAATAAGTCGCATTTCTGGATACTAGCAATGAAATATTAGAAAAGGAAGACAAAAATACAATGCCTTTTAAAATTGTATCCCCAAAAAATCAAATATCTGGGAATACACCTGACCAAGGAGGTAAAGGACTTGTATGCTGAGAACTATAAAAGTTTAATCAAGGAAATTAAAGAAGATGTAAAGAAACAGAAAGATATTCCATGCTCCTGGGTTGGAAAAATTAGTATTGTAAAAATGGCCATACTACCCAAAGCAACCTACAGATTCAATGCAATCCCTATCAAAGTACCCATGACATTTTTCACAGAACTAGAACAAACACTCCAAAAATGTATATGGAACCACAAAAGACCCAGAATTGCCAAAGCAATCCTGAGGAACAAAAACCAAGCAGGAGGCATAATGCTTCCAGACTCAAGGCAATATTACAAAACCTCAATCATCAAGACAGTGTGGTACTGGCACCAAAACAGACATACAGACCAACGGAAGAGAATAGAGAACCTAGAAATAAACCCAGAAACCTATGGTGAATTAATCTTTGACAAAGGAGGCAAGAATATAAAATGGGAAAAAGACAATCTTTTCAGCAAGTTGTGCTGGGAAAACTGGACAGTCACATGTAAATCAATGAAACTGGAACACACCCTCACACCATGCACAAAAATAAATTCAAAATGGCTAAAAGACTTAAATATAAGACAAGACACCATCAAACTCCTGGAAGAGAACATAGGCAAAACATTCTCTGACATCAAACTTACAACTGTTTTCTCAGGTCAGTCTCCCAAAGCAACAGAAATAAAAGCAAAAATAAACCAATGGGACCTAATCAAACTGCCAAGCTTTTGCACAGAAAAGGAAACCAAAAAGAAAACAAAAAGACAGCTTACAGAATGGGAGAAAATAGTTTCAAATGATGCAACTGCCAAGGGCTTAATCTCTAAAATATACAAACAACTTACACAACTCAACAGCAAAAAAGCCAACAACCCAATGGAAAAACGGGCAAAGGACCTGAATAGACAATTCTCCAAGGAAGATATACAGATGGCCAATGAGCACATGAAAAAATGCTCAACATCACTGATTATTAGAGAAGTGCTAATCAAATCTACCATGAGATACCACCTCACACCAGTCAGAATGGCCATCATTAATAAGTCCACAAGTAACTCTGTCTAGTCACTTATGACAGAACACTTAATGTGAGAAAAAAGGAGGGGATGTGGAGAAAAGGGAACCCTCCTGAACTGTTGGTGGTAAATGTAAGCTGGTACAACCACTATGGAGAACAGTATGGAGGCACCTTAGAAAACTATACATAGAACTACCATATGACCCAGCAATCCCACTCTTGGGCATATATCCAGACAAAACTCTACTTAAAATAGACACATGCACCCACATGTTCATTGCAGTAGCACTATTCACAATAGCCAAGACACAAAAACAACCCAACTTTCCACTGATAGAGGAATGGATCAGGAAGATGTGGTATATATACACAATGGTATACTACTCAGCCATAAAAAAGAACAAAATAATGCCATTTGCAGCAACATGGATGGAACTAGAGACTCTCATCCTGAGTGAAGTAAGTGAGAAAAAGAAAGAAAAATACCATATGACATCACTTATATCTGGAATCTAATATATGGCACAAAGGAACCTTTCCAAGGAAAAGAAAATCATGGACTTGGAGAATAGACTTGTGATTGCCAAGGGGGAGAGGGAGGGACTTGGAGGGACTGGGAGCTTGGAGTAAAGAGATGCAGAATGTAGCCTTCGGGATGGATTAGCAATGGGATCCTGCTGTGTAGCACTGGGAACTCTGCCTAGTCACTCATGATGGAACGCTTAATGTGAGAAAAAAGAATGTATACACATATGTGTAACTGTGTCACCATGCTGTACAGTAGAAAAAATATAAATATAAATAAATGATAAAAAAAAGAAGTTTTTAATTGTCAGAAATGTAATTCATCCATTTTTTTTTCCTTTATGGATTGGTATATTATCTTTAATTTTTTTTGTTTCACCCTATTCTTAAACATTTTCTCCTATATTTTCAACTATAAGATTTAGAGTTTTAGATTTCATGTTTAGTCTATGATCCATTTTGATTTAAGGGTGTTTTTCACTGAAGCATAGCTGACTTACAATGTCATCTTAGTTTCAGGTATACAGCATAGTGATTCAGATACACACACACACACACACACACACACACACACACACAGCTTTTCAGATTCTTTTCCCTTATAGGCTATTACAAAATATTGAGTACAATTCTCCATGTTATACAGTAGGTCTTTATAGGCTATTTTATATATAGAAATGTGTATATGCTAATTGCAGTCTCCTAATTTATTCCTCCCTCCTTTCCCCTTTGGTAATCATAAGTTTGTTTTCTATGTCCACAGGTCCCTTTCTATTTTGTAAATAAGTTTATTTGTGTCTTTTTTTTTTTTTAGAGTCCACATATAAGTGATATCTTATGATATTTGTCTTTCTTTGTCTGGCTTACTTAGTAAGATAATCTCTAAGTCCATCCATGTTGCTGCAAACGGAATCTACACCCAATAACCTGCTGGGTGTCTCTAATCATTACAGGAAGTGGCCTGGCTATGCCACACCTTATATGTGTGGGTTGCCACTGCTGTCGCTCAGCCTTTTTTTCTTTTTAGCTTGAATGTCCCATTCATTCTCTTACCCAGCATTCTTTTAATTCCACAGCCACTAGTTAAAGCCATGTCTATGCTAGCCATGGGAAATGCAAAAATTAAAAATAGGCAAAAACCCACAAAAACTTGGTTTGTGGCACTCAGAATCTAGGGAAAGAGACAGAAAAACACCAGTAAATTTATGAAACAAGAATTAACTACATAGGAAAGGGCTATAGGAAGCCCTATGAGATTAATAATTGCACCACTAACTCTACCTGGGTGAGTTAAAAATTAGCCCTTTCACTGCATTCTTTACTAGATAGTAAGATCTTTAGGGAGAGGGGAAGTTAAAGGGTGAACAGGTCCTGGCTTCATTTATTTTTGCATTCTCTGTAGCTAACTCAGGACCTGGCACATAGCCACAGAGATGAATTTTAAACTGACTTTGACTTTTCCATTTTCTCCAGTCTTATCTATTATGTATACTGCTCCCAGGTTTTTCCCAAACCATAGAGAAAATACCAGGCAATTCTCCCATGGTGAGATTTCAACTGCATCTTCAGAATTAAGAGCAATTTCCTTAGCCTTGTGGACTGCTCCAGTATTTTTGATGGCTAGCAACAGAAAACCACCATGGCTCTTGAAAGCAAAAATGTTCTGTATTAGAAGGCTAGGGAAAGCACAGAGGACAGAAGTAGAAGTTGAAGGACAAGACTTCCAAATGGACAGGGTTCAGGGTGGTTCTGGGATGTGAAGAGCATGAACTGATGGTCTGTGGTTCAGGATGCAGCCACTGGGGTGAAGGAAACCCCAATGACTCATACTTCCAGTTTGGTCACATATCAAAAGTTCCACGTGGCCTGGCATGGGTCACCTCTTCCCTCACTTGTCAGCCAAGATGGGTGGGTCAGGACAAGTTGAGTGCCAGTCCCCCTACAAAGATACCCAACAGAGAGAGAGAGAGACAATCATCAACACAAAGCTAAGGAGGTGGCACCAGAAGAAGAGATGGATGGAGGCAGGTAAAAACAAAAACAAATAAAAATCAAAATGAACAATGAAAACAAATGAAAAAGGAATCACTTTTGATCACTAAGGCCATAAAAAATCTCCAAAAGTAGCTATTTTATCAGACACTTTTGTCTTTCACACATCCTGTGCTTTTATCAGACAGGTCCCTTTCCAATACAGGAACCACCAGACTCACAGATTTGCACCAGACTCAAGATTATTCCCCAGATCTTTGCATGCCTGGAAGCTTCTGTCATTTCTGCACTGCCCCTCTAAAGCACTTTACTCATTCTGCAGCCAGCCAACCTGACTGCTTGCTAGAGAATGCTATAAAATTAGTGGACTGCTCACTCTGCAAAGCAGCAAGGTAGCTCTCTTTATCTGCACCCTGGTTCCTACCCAGGCTCAGTCACTGTGTTTAAGCTCAGAGAGAGCTGAGCTAACACCACCTCCTGGCACAGCAAATGGAGTAAGGTCCTGAGCCCAGGACATTCTCCTCAGAGAAGGTAGGCTTTTGCCCTTCCCTCCACCATGAATCCCTGGGAAGGGAAGGTGGACAGAATCATATCCAAACCACAAAGCAGGAATTTTCCATTTTTGCTCATTTGTGCCCCTCTCAGCCCTGTAAACTCATTTGAAAATGACCACTCTCTAAAACTATGGAGCACTCATTTCTATAACCTTATTTTCTTCAATAGCTCGATGTTTACATACAAATACACTACTTAATCCTAATCATTTATCTAAATTCTGGTGCCAAGAGCAACCACTACGGCCAGTGGATGTGGCATAACAATGTGTGTGAGGCAGCCCGGGGCAGGGAATATGCCACCTGATCAGAGCTGGGAACTGGGCTTCCTAGGTCGGCTTTGCTGCTGACTCCTCATGTGGCCTGGAACCTCCCTGAGGCTCCACTTTTCTCAGGAAGAAATGAGGATCTCTCACCTAGCAGACTCTGTGGAAGGAGGACAGAGGGCTTGGGCCAGCTACACCCAAGTGTGAGTCAAGACTCTCTCCCTTACCAGCTTTGGGACCCGAGTAATCACCTAACTCAGTCTTTCCCAGACTCCACCGATCATCAGAAGCTCCTGGAGAACTCTTGAAAATTACAATGTTTTTTTTTGTTTTTTTTTTTTGCTTTTCAGGGCCACACTCTGGGGCATTGAGGCATATGGAGGTTTCCAGGCTATGGGTCAAATTGGAGCTGCAGCTGCCAGCCCACACCATAGCCACAGCAACAAGGCATCCAACCCACATCTGTGACCTACACCATAGCTCATGGCAATGCTGGATTCTTAACCCATTGAGCAAGGCCAGGGATCAAACTCACATCCTCGTGGATCCTAGTTCATTACTACTGAGCCACAAAAGTAACTCTACAGATATTTTTGACCCCAGAAATGTTGATTCAGATCTGGAAAGAAGCCGAGAAATCTGTATTTTATAAAAGCTACCAGGTGATTCTGGTGATCAGCCAGGTTTGGGAATCACTCCCTCAGTTACTATGAGCCTCCATTTCCTCATCTGTAAAATGAGGATAGGAAGGCACCTCCCTTGTAGGATTAGGAAGAAGCCTCATGAGGTAACACGAGCACATTTCCTGGCACACAGCAGGGCACTCCTGCAGCCAGCCAGTCAATGGGGTGCCCAATGCCTGTCCTGTGCTAGATATCAAGTCTGGTCCTGACACAGAGTGTGAGCATGACAAGTGTGTTCCTGGCCCCACGGAGATGGTGTTCTGGTGCAGGGGGATGGCAGCACACAAGGAAACCCACAGAAATAACTCTCATTCTATGGTCTCACTTTCTGGGTCTGCTGCTAAACCCCACCTGGGGACCATCACTGTGAGGGTGGTCAGAGTGTAGAGACACCTGGACATAGCCTGGATCTAGAGGACAGATGGATTTGAAGAGGCAGAGAGAAGACCTCGTTCTGAGTGGGGAGCTGGCCTGATGCTGATGCTGGTGGAGATGAACAGGGTCAAGTGCCTGGTGGGAGACAGGGGCCTTGTGGGAAGAATTCACTTGGAGTGAATGGGAAGTTGGTATGTCAGATGGTATCTGGAAGGCAATGGAAATGGATCCAGGCCCTCATTCTACTGCCATTCCCCACGTTGAGTGAGTTGAGCCCTGGTGCAAGAAAAAGCCCCTTTAGGATCATTCTGGTCACAGATGGAGCAATGAAGCAGGGATGACACAGAAGTGGAAGACTCAGAACAAGTTTCCAGCTGTACTGGGAACCCACTGCTTCCTGGAAAAGTCAACCCATTGTGTATTTTATTCTTAGTGAGTTGTCTTAGGAGAGACAGGTACAAACTTGGGATGGGACTTAAAGCTTAATTGGTAAATTTTAGAAAAATTTGGAAGAATAAAGATGTTCCAGAGGGGAAAAATGAGCTATGAAAAGATAACAATTAAAGGATGTTTGTTTGTTTAAATAGAGTTGCTCTGTTTTGAAAACAAAACATCAGTGCACAGGCTCAAGGCTAGTGGAAAAGAAACCTGTTCTAGGCAACAAATTCTGGACACTCGGGCAGCAGGATGAACCAGCAAGGGCTCAACTGTCCCTGAAATGCAAACAAAGCTTAGAAGAGGAGTTGTAACCCACGTGAGAGGCCGCAAAGGGCCATGTGCACCTGTAGCAGCCTGAAATAAGCAAAGGTGACAGGTTCCAGCTTGGGACCTGATGGTTTTAAGAAAGATTTGACATTAATCCACACTCAGCAGGCTGGTGTGTCTGTGAGCACTTGCAGGTTCAGTGGGGCATATAGAACTGAAGGGTATACAGGGTATAATAAAAAGAATGAAAGAAGGACGTTGGGGTGGGTGAACACACCTATCTGCATTGACTCATCTGTGCTCTTGTGCCCCAAGTCAGTTTCGTCATTTAGGAACAGCGTTGTCATGGACCAGCCAGAGTAACTGCTCCATGTCATTTTGAAAGGCATGAACTAGAATGCCTTTCCACTACCCCCATCTTAAAGACAGAGAGCTGCTGGCTGAGGTGGGGATTCACCTCAAATCTCGCCCAAGTGAAAGGCTTTATGAAGACTGAGGTGTGATGCCAAAGCTTCTACTGTGGGTCCCGCACACTGCACTCCTGTGTACATCAGAGGATCTCAGGTACCTGTAGCAGCCCTGAGACAGCTGGCGACCCTGTACCAATGGAAGGGGTGTAGCAGGGCTGCAGGGACCACCCCTCTAGATGAGCGTGAGGTCCTGGTGAGAGAGGTCAGGTTCAACCATTTCCTCACCCTGCCAGACAGCAAACTTTACCCTGATCAGAATGATTCCCTGTTGGAGAGAGTTATTTTACCCTAATTCAAATGCAAACAATTAGGCTTTAATAGAATGCATTTTAAAACTAAAAAGTGTCCAGAAAAGAATCGAGTGTGTCTCTGAAGGCAGTTTTGGACCTTGGTGGATCCTTAGTTCATCCCTGTCACCCTCACCTCACCACCAGCAGAATTCAGAAGCTCCATGCTCCCTGCAGTTGAGCAAAGGGGCTGAGGACCCAGCAGGGAGCATAGGGCAACTTCATGGAGCCCAGGTGAGGCACTTCTCTGAACAGATTCTTCTTACTGGCTAAGTCTCTAGGAAGGCTTTTTTTTCCTTCCTTAAAATCTTGAAGGCTATTCTAGGAGTTCCTGTCATGGTGCAGAGGAAACGAATCTGACTAGGAACCATGAGGTTTCGGGTTTGATCCCTGGCCTCGCTCAGTAGGTTAATGCCGTGAGCTGTGGTGTAGGTCACAGATTCGACTTGGATCTGGTGTTGCTATGGCTGTGGTGTAGGCCAGCAGCTGTAGCTCCTATTAGACCCTTAGCCTGGGAACCTTCATATGCCAAGGGCATGGCCCTAAAAAGCCAAAAAAAAAAAAAAAAAACCTTGAAGGTTATTCTAGATATTGGTTTCATGATTGATCTGCTTTCAGAAAAGCAGATCAAATTGATTATATCATGGAGATAACACTAGTGTATCCAAGCCTAGGTTTATTGGCTGAAGGATGAAGACTGATGCAGAGATGCACAGAGAGGCTGAGTGGTATAACATGGACATGAGAGCACAGACCTGGAACTGTGATGCCTAGCACATCACTGACTCATCTTAGCCTTCCTGCAAGTTACCTAGCCTCTTCCTGTCTCAGTGTCCATATCCAGGCAATAAGATTATAAGAGTACCTCTTCACTTTGTTTTTTTTTTTTTTTTTTTTTTTTTTGTAAAAAACAAATGGACTAACACATGTAAGAGCTTAGAACAAAGAGGCCAGCCCGTAATAACACTTCATGGGGCAGTTATTCACATCATTTTGCAAAAACTCTGATCCCCAGGCACACTTTTCCACTACTGACCTTTGAGGAAAATTGACTTCAGAAAATATGCCAATTATTACTTTCTATGATCTCCTGCCCTTGAGCTTGTGAGTCAGAGCTCAGAAATGACTCAGGCTCTCACCCTGAACTCAGAACACTTCTGGCAGAACTTTCCCACTCCAAGGAGTCGCCAGCTAATTACACTGAATGAGCCTTTCCCTGAGCCAGAAAAGTGATAACAAAAATTTCCGCAGAGGGATGGACTGGGAGGCCTGAAATCAAAACATTGGGAAAGCTGATGAAAATTCAATACATTGTCTCCATGCAGAAGGGGAAGAAGAGGAGGAAATGGGAAAAAAAACAAGGAGCAAGAAGAAGAACACAAATTTTAAAAAGGACTTCAGATTCGTGTCATCTTCACACTGAGGTAGAAGTGTATGTCCAGGCCTGCCTCCCCACAGGTACTCCACACCTGGTCCTCTGTGGCTGTGGCCAAGCAGAGGCTGGACATCAGGGTTTACCTCTTCTGTTTGCTCTTCTCCCAGGTTTGATAGATTATTAAGTGCTTTCAATTTTGTCTAACTTATGCAAGTTTTTAGATTTCACCTCCAACCAATGCTTCACTTCAGGAAATCTCACTGCAGTGATTAGGATCTCCCAGGCCAAAGTAGTTGAGACATCTCAAGACACCGAGCTACACCTAGTCTTGTCAGGGAAGTAGGGAGGAGAGGAGAAAATATTATCATCTACCAATACAAAAAGTCTGAAACGCAGCCCAGCTTCAGTGAGGCATGCTTCACCTCTGCAGCAGACGGCCACTGGGTCCTGCCCCTGCATCCCTCCTGTCTCCGTATCTTCCTTTGTTGCTGCCAATTGAATGGCCCTCTGCTCCTACTAGTTCTTCTGTCTGAGGTTTCTTCTCACACACACTCTCTCTCTCCCTGTGAGTCATCTGGCATGGGCTATTCCAATGTCTGCATCCCTGTGAGTCTCATTTTCCAAATCCAGAAAAAAGAGGGTTTAACTGAGTCAATATGGTGCCACATGGAGCGACCCTGCTGGGCAGGACTGTGGTGACATGCCACTGTACAGAAAACCTAAAGACAGCTGCTTTGGGGCAGGCTCAGACCCACAGCCCCATCATTTGTGGCAAGAGCGTGTAAAAATAAAAATCTTTGTTGACTTTCAGTAGTCAATGTATTCATTGATACTTCTAGATGTTTGCATGAGCTGTGACTTCTGTGGATATGGGCATGGAGGGAATACCTAATTATATGGAACACTTTGTAAGTAATGCCAGAAAGACAGAAGCGAGGCAAAGAGCAACCATCTCATGAACAAAGTTTGGGATCTTGCAAGAATATTAGAACTCTTTCAGGGGCAATTTGCATTTCATGAATACAGACCTGTGAGCAAGCAGAACAAGAGTTTGTCATATGGGCCATCTACAAATGGTTCCTTTTAGAATGTTCACTGATCAGCAGTTCAGAGGAGGAGTTTCTCTACCCCAATGACCAGGGCAGTCCCTCATGTGAAGTCAGCGTATAAACATTCAGCAGGATGTGTTGGACCACCCAGGTTCTCCCACCCTCCCAGGTTGGCTGCCTGTGCTGGCTGTTTCTGTGCTGGCTGGGGTTCTGGGACTGGAACCCAAAGATGCTTCAAGATTTCTGACTTTACCACCAAGGCAACTGATTGCATCATTATCTACATCTGTAGATATTAGGTGAGTGAGAGAAGGGGTGATTGGAGAACATTTTTAGGTGCACGTTTAGGTGAGTGAGAGAAGAGGTGATTTGAGAACATTTTCCAGATCTTGTTTTAAATCTCTGTGGCCTTGGGAATCTTATTTAACCTTCACCTTCCTGTCCATAAAAAAGGAGATGGAGACATGCATATAATGTGCACATGGATTCCAGTGGAGATTGGTAAGAGCAATCACTTATCAATAAAATGGCCAATGAGGGAAATTTGGCAAGGGGAGACTTCGGTTTTAGTAATGATAGAAAGCAAATGAGATCATCATGAGAGCCTGACAAATCCCTTCAATTTAACCCATGATTCCATTTAGCTCTTTATCTTTAAACAAGATATAGCTAAAACTGTGACTTTCACAGAGTTACTCAGGGGCTAATATTATTGTGTGGGTCACTCAATTTCCTTCCTTGGGTAGTAAATACTTGTACTTTTATGGTGTGGACTTTTGCTGGTTGTAATGAGTTTCCCCATGTTCTTCTGGGCTGAGAGCAGCCATGGCAGCCACTCATGACTCAACTTCCTGTGCACCTGGTCTTAAGTCTGGTGTCCAGGGCAGGTGGCCCAGGGAAATAGCATCCCCTTCATGAGATCAGACTGGCTTCTCCCTACCTTGCTGGGTAAGTGCCAAGGCCCTGCTCAGCCACTGCAGCGTGTGACATGCTGAGCCCAGTCTGCCCTATGCTCACAGAGGGCAGCTCTTAACTAGATGAGCCAAGCTCACAATCTCATCTCTCAGCTGCACTTGGCTTACAAACAGGCCTTCTCACATCAGAGACAAAAGGCTCCCACCAGGGGCACTGGGCCAGCTGCTCTCATTCTGAAAACAGAGAGGAAGGGTGTCTTTTCCAGCCCCAGCAAGGCAGGTAAGCACTCTGCTGGGAGACTTATTAGATCTGAGTGCCCAAGCAGCAGTAAGAGCTAACCACTGGGACTCATAGCCGAGATCACTCCAAGAGGGAAACCAAATAGTCTAGAAGACTCAACTGTCATGCGGCTCGAGGGAACAGGCCAAAGCCTACTTACAACAACCTGGGCGTTCACATCCAAAATATATGCATAATGTTAATAAGTAACTAAAAGAATTTGTGTGCTATTAAACTTTTTGTCATGCTCCTTTGGGTAAAATCAAGATCAGAGAGAGAAATCTGAATGGGCTTGATAGATACAGATGGGATCAACCTGGGATTTGGCAGAATGTTGGTAAGATCAGTTGCCTCCAATGCACTGAATATGCTCAGTTATGGAGTGGAACTGCCTTATTTCAGAATTACATGATGCTTGAGGGCTCACAATTATCTGAAAGAAAAAACCCCAGGAATAAGATGTCAACAACTTCATTTTTGTAGCCCATATTGATGACTGTGAAAAACTCTTTGGCATCAATAAAACTTGAGTGATTGCCTTTTCCAATTGTCCCAAATGAGAAGCAGACCCAAACAGGCACATTTCTGCCAAGGGAGAGTTCTCTTAATTATCCCTGAACCTCATTTGCTATAGGTTTAGTAAACAACCAGAGCCCTTCCTCTCTCTCCATGGCTCCATGTACACACACATGCTCACGTGAACATGCATCTGCACACACTTGTATAAAATAAACGCCTATGAAGATAAACTAGTGGGGCCAGGCTGACTGGGAAAAAAAATGACCAGTGGATTTGCTAGGTAAAAATATGGGCAGTGCACAGGACAGATATAAGATCTTTGCCAAAAGCTTTATCACATGGGGCCAGTTTGCTAAGAGGTCTTTCAGCCTTTGTGTTTGGATAAATGAGGGTTTAAATTACTCAAAGTGACTTGCCTTCTAAAACCACACAGAATTCTTCTTTTTGCAAAAAAACCTCAAGACTCCTAAATCTCTAGAAGTAAAAAAGCCATGTCCCTTGGGACTAAAATAGAAAGAAAAGGAGGCAGCAGCCAAGAACATTATTTCCATTGTACAGGGGACCGCCTCCCTGTTCACATCCCTGTTGTGATTTGTAAAGAGGGTTAAGGGTCCAGCTTACCCCACCAAGATTAAAAACTTGAGGCTAAGAGGTGGCTGCCTGGAGCTGGGGCTGAGCAGGGCTAAGAAGAGCTTATGTCCTTTCTGAACCATGCCAAGGATGCCATTCCCTTGGTGCTGAAATCCAAGGAGCCAAAGATAATTTTCCAAAAGACTGTATTTTCTAAGGGCAGAAGGTGAGGGAACAAATGATGGTCCATCTCCCTGAGGGTTTTGAAGATTATTAGATTACCATACATTCTGACATGATGTAGTATTTGGACTAAAGAGTAGAAGCCTGAATCAAAAGCAATTTTGTTGAGTTTGGATGTTGGGGAAGCTATTTCTCTTCTCCCAACCAGACTATTTTCTTCTTGTATTGATTCATTACATCTCCAAGCCCTAACACTTTTACCATATGACTTCTATTACTCTCTTTTTCTACCCAAATCCCCTTATTGGGATCAACTGTTGGTCAAATAAGTCCAAGTACCATGACAGGGACAATCTCAGGCTATGACCCCAAGCCAGTACTGGTCCTTTTCCCCAACAGCATTCTTTTCTCCTCTGCTCTCACTCTCTCATGGCATTTGGCGTCAAATGAACCCACGTAAGCTTCTGCCCCCCTTTTACTAATACTGGGGGCTTAGGTAAGTATGACTCTCAGAGCTTGTTTTCTCATATGTGAAAGAAAATCCTCCAGTGAGGATTAAATGATGTGGTCAATGAGGTTAATGAGAGAATCAGAGTAGGACTCTCTGAATCACACAAGCCCTTTAAAAGCAGAGCATTTTCTCTGGCCTCAAGTGGCATGTCAGCCTGCGAGCTCCAAGGGGCTCATTTCATTAAACTTCAACACAAAGCTTCACAGAAAAGGCTCAAGACAGGCCCCCCACTCCCTGTAAGGGAGTCAGCCAAGACCACTGGATAGCCCTCTTTCCAAATAAGTAAAAATATTGAACACGGTGGCATACGTTTGTTTAAAATCTGACCCTTTTTAAAAAAAGATTGCCATTGTTTTCTTAAATTCACTTTCCTTCCTTTGCTTCCTGTACCTAAAGAAAGTTCACACTCGCATACTCGAAACACATCACTACACGGAATGTGCATGAGGTCATCCCACGAGGACCTCTTGTGCAGGGGAATTCCAAGTCACAGGCCAGGTCTCCACTAGAAGCCATTGCCAATCTTAACCACTGTCCAGCCCGCTAACAGGGAGACCAACCCCACCGTCTTCAGCATGTGCACTGAATGATGGAGGAAGCTGTGCTGGCAGAGAAGGAAGAAAAAGAGAAGAACAGAAGGATCTGTCCACTGACGAGTCTTCCAGACAGTGATTTCAATGGTTCTCAATTGTCTGAGATAACATTCGTCCTATGTGTTTATCTTTCCCTTACAGATTTTTAAATTCTAGTGAATAAATGGCTTTTAAATGGTTTTCTGTAAAGATAAACAATTAACCTCCAGAAAGAGGAAAAGGCATTAATGAATGCAAATAACTATATTCCATTTATAATTTTGGATTGGAAGAAAGGCCAAGGATACTTGTATTGTTTTGTGTACTCATATACCTTCCACTTAACAACAAATTCTTCAACATCTTTTTCCATTTTCTCCTGCTACCTACTCATATTTGTGTTCAAATGTCATCTTTTTGGTGTAGATGTTCTCTCCACTCCTCTCCCTCCCAATAAGAATCAGCTGTTCTCCATTGATGGCTTCATTTACCACAGCTACAACATTATCCTCTAGTTATCTCTGTAAATCTGTAAATCTGGAGTCACTCAAGTATTTCATAAAGACCTGTAATGTTGATATCACAGGATGGCTACTGGTCCTGGAAAGAAGAAAAAATGAACATTTGAAAATTACATGACAGAGAAATTCAAGACGCTGGGAGAGTGAGCTGGTCATGGTATAGCTTGATCAAGGCAGTATATTGAATGAATCTTTCTCAAAAGAACATATCAAGTTATTGGAAAGCAAGAACAGATGATCTGTTGGATTCTAAGGATGTGTGTAGGCTCCTCAGGTGGATAAGTCACATTCATTCCTGCATCACACGGGCCAGGGCTAACCGAACACTAACTTCTCAGTCTGGCGCACTTCGTGGATGTTTGCATGGTCCCTTCCATGAAAGCAAAGCTACAGCCAGAAGGGGAAAATTGCAATTCCAAGAAGGAATTTTCCTGAGAAGGAACTTGATAGAGAAGTAGTTTCTCTGGGTCTGACTTTAAAAATCTGCACCACAGTGGTCTCTTCACCCATCCAACCATCTGGCATTTAGCAAGCACCTACTGTATGTTAGGGCAGTGCTAGGTTCTGGGAATAGAGTGCAAATTTCCCAATTCTTGGTGCCTACACTCTTCTAAAGGAAGAAATTGTGGTGCCTACAATCTTCTAAAGAAGGTCTTGTTGAAAAAAAGCTTTTTTTACATCCAAGGAGGAAAGAACAAAGAAAACAAGTGAAACGTGAGAGAGAGAGAACCTCTGTGGGAGGTCTGAGTGTTCATCAAAGGTAAAAGCAAAAGCCAGTCCTCCCAGAAAGCCCTGGGCAGGGTCCCTCTGGTGGTGGCCCCAGGGACTACAGCTGGAAAATGATTATCCTGGGATTTAACCCTGAGTGTTGCCCCAGTGCTCTGACCCAACAGGCAGAGCCAAGACCACTAAAGTATGACATTTGTATACAAAGAGTCACTATTGAGAGGCTATCTAGGCAGGGAGGTGCCTTTGCTGGAAGCTTTTTTTCAGAAACACAGTTGGGAAAGAATTCCTTGCCAGTGCTTGAGACACCCAAGCCAAAACATTAACTTTACACAAAATGAATTTATTAGGAAGCTGGGGGAAAGGGAGACATTGGGGACACATAAGAAAAGAAGGAGGAGCCAACTCTACTCTATTTGGGGAGGAAAGAATAGAGGTTTCAGAGAAGGAGTAAATGTATAGTTAAAGCTAGAAGAATAATATGTATCTGTCATGTAAAACAGGATGGGGTAAGAGAAATCTTGGCAGAGAAAACTGTATTAACAAAAACATGGCAAGACGAAGTGTGGCCAGAGCATGGGCTTTGAGAAAAGACACTGTAAGAAATAAGATTGGAAAGATGGAGAGGGCCAGACCTCAGGGGCCTTATAGGACGTACTGGGAAGTTTGTATTTCATTAGAAATTCAAACTGTTAAAGAGAATGATCTCATACCCCCTACGGGTCTTAGGTCATAGCCAAAAGGGAACCCTGTGCACATGATTTATTTAAAATATCTTAAAAAATTCCAATTTTATCTTCTACTTTATAATAAATTGATACTTGTTTTAACATTTTAAAATAGTTCTAATCATCAAGTAAAACTGATAACTCTGAGTAACAGACAACATCTCTCAAGAAGTTTCAAGTGTCCTGGAACCCAAAAAAGTACCTCCCCCCCCCGGGAGGGGGGGTGTCCATGTAACTCAGTTTGAGAAGAATAGTTATTTGGAATTGGAAATTTTCAAAGCATTTTAAGAATGGAATGATTTCAGTGAACTCAGAATTTCTTTAAGATGAGAGAACTTCAATCAAAAGATTTGGAGTTTGGAGGAGTAGGAAAATACAAAAGGTGTCAAGGTGGGAGTGTCGGGTTGTGGCGACTGGTAGAAAATGAGAGTGAAAGAGAAAAATGGGCCAATAAGAAGATGTGGGATTTGTCTTCAAGGCCCTTCACTTGGGTAAGGAATGAAGGAGAATCAAAACAAACACAAGGTGGGGGCAGAACAGGAGGTGCTTGGTGTCAGTCTTGACTGCCTGTGGACCATCCAGTAGGAGATGTTTGGGAAGACAATAGATCCGCTGTTCAGGAGCCATCTGTGCTAAAGACAATATCTGGGAGCCACTGACCTTGCAAGTGGCCAGAGGGAAAATGTGGGGAGGAAAGGCCAAGGAGGAAAACCAATCTATCTGGGCCTCCAGATGGGTTGGGAATAGAGGCATGGATCGGATGTTTTCCTTTCTCCTACAGAATCAGTTTAGCATGGAAGTCAGGATGGCCACTTACAGCAATACCAAGCAGAGAAATGATCCGCAGTGGGCAAACTCAGGTTTGCCTAAAGCATAGGATCAAGTTAAGAAGTCGTGGAAATTGAGATTAGAAGAGATAAGTCAAGGCCAGCTTGTGAACAACCAAGAAGTTTGAAAGGCAAAGGGAAATGCCAGAGTTTATGAGCAGGGTAAGCCTAGATCCAGGGCTCTGTAAAGCACTGTCAAATTCAACTGGAGGAAGTATTTTGTGGTCAGGTGACTGACAACATATGGAGAGCAGGGAGACAGCTGTATACAAGGGAGGGGAAGAGGCAGTGAGGGCTGGCGCCAGGCAGGGGATGCACTGTAAATACCTAATGACCCTAAGAACATGGGCACCAACTATTCAGAACAGATTCCAGCCAGGGCACCATATCAGCACAATATTAGCAAATGTGAGCCCTTGCCAGGGAATCAGCAATGTGTGTGTTGAGGGATGGGGGTGTGGGGAAGCTGCAGAGTGGATACCACACACCTCTTATAAGGGATAGAATATAAATTGGAGATGCAGGTGGCCACTGTGATGGTTATGAGGTAATGTCAACAAACAACTGAGGAATGATTTCTTGATAAAACGTAGCTCTGCCCTTCACATGTGCTTTCATGGGACAAAAGAGAAAAATGAGAAGATTCAGATGCAGGAAGACCTTGTGAAATGGGAGCATCTGGGTCACTGAGAAGCACCGCTGGCTTCAATTTCCCGTTCACAAAATTGGCATGTTTCAGTCTTTACACCAGTCATTCTCCATAACTACAGGACCATTTATCTTACTTTTCTGTACCAGGAAAGCTAACCCCAAAATGTAAAATTAAAAACAAATGAGCAAACAAACAAAAAACCCCAGTCACTTTCCTGTTAGCCCTAAATGCTGATGAAGAAAGTTGGTGCTAAAGGCAGTCCGGAGTCCTGCCCTGCGATTTAAGGTTCAGCCGATACTAATTTACCTTGGACAGTGGACTTCCAGAGGCAGGAGATATGAGACCACCCACACTCTGTGGGCAGTGCAGGCTCGCTCATAATCACAACATCTTGGGAGAGGCTGGAGCACGTGTCCTCACACCCCACAAGGGAAGGAGCATCTCAGAGCTCTGGAACATGTGAGGGTGCATCCAAGCTGCGATCAGAGGGGCCATGTTTATCTTCTGTATCCCATTTTCCCTAATCCCAGCTAAAAAAAAAAAAAAAAAAAAGGTAAGCTCAAGAGTAATGGAATTCCCCAGCAAGTGGTAGCTTAGCCTCTGCTTATACACCTCCGCCGTAAGAACCTCAATTCCTGCCAGGGAAAACATGCCATTTTTGAAAATTCCTGACTACTGAAGGTTTCTCTTCTTATTTAGCTGAATTCTACCTCCCCCTAGCTTTTTCCTGTTAGCCTCTTGGAGGGTCCAAGAAGCAGGACAGCTTTTAGACTGTTCCTTCTGGAAGTTTGTAGCAGTGGTATGAAGTTACCAGCACAGTCACTCTGGATGACCCCCCAACATGCAGATGGATATGCATGACGACTCTGACAGTTGGAGACTCTGGAACTTCCATACATGACCTCGAGGCTTTCCCATTCAACATGCTCTGTTCTCTGCCCCACTAGTTGGTTCCTTCAGCAAATTGATGAGATACGTGAGTATGGTGGTGGAAACTCTCTGTTCTAATTTTAGCCATTTCTCCACTTGGACAAGCAGGTTACCTTGGCAGAAGGCCAGCTAATATGAAGTCCAAACATCTTGTTTGAGGAGGAGAGGAGTCAGCATTCATTTATCCTGCTCCTTAGACTTGGTTTAGCAGATGCAAAGCTGACTCCCACGTCATTTTCCCCACTTTTCTTCTGCTCCACTCCACTCTGTCTGTAGTCTCTCCTCCCAATCAGAGGACATTTAAATGACAAGGCCACATGGTCTCTTCTTCAGCTTTGCCTTCCTGGATTCCTTTATGCTATGGTAATGCGCCCTAAGTCATCCATAACCCAGTACTCCCTGTTCAAGTTGACAGATGTCTGTAGGGATCTCAACCATTTCTCACAACTATCAGGAGCTAAATCTTCCTCTGGATTAGGAGAGATACCCACCTCTCCTTACTATCTTCTTTTAGTTTAGACTAAAACATGTTGCTTTTGGCATATATTCTTCTGTTCACTATAGGAGTGAAGATGTTTGTTTTCATCCGTGATCAAGATTCTTTCTCTACATTGGGGTATTTTTGTTCACTGGGTGCAGTCCAAGAGGGAGTTATGTAAATATGCACTTAACCTACATGCTTTCTACAAACTTTTGCTTTATTTTCATGGTGCCTTATTTGGCACATATAAGTCTATCTTTATTATTTCTTTATTGCTAATTGTACCCTTCTTCAGTAATAAAACTTTCTTCATGCTATGTAATTTTTTGCCAGAATCCTATTTTCTATGAAAGTAGTCATCCCATTATTTTTTTTGGAGAAGAGCTGCATTTGGGAAGCAGTGGAAATGGTGAGGGTACCTGAGCTTAGCTTTTACTTGGGATGTTTCTATATCTTTTTAAATGTTTTATGTTGATTATAATTGAATTATATTTCTTAACCTAACCCTGAGTCATATATGTGTGTGTGTGTCTGTGTATATATACATATATATGATATTTCTATTTTTTCTTAATTCTATCACCTTGTTTTATACTTTCTCCTTTGGTATGCGAATACTATTTCCTTTGTGCTTTTCTTCATTTCTTTTTTTGTTTTTTATTTTCCCCCAGGGATTTGGAGTCGTATATTCAAATCATTTCTGGTATCCTTAAGACTTTCCAAAACATAAACCTTTTGTTTTCTCTTGTTGCCAAATTTAAGAAAATTTAATAACTGTTTAGTCCCCTGTTAGATGAGGGATTTTCACATGTTCTCATTCATTTGCTTATGCTAGTCTGATTATTTTTATTAGCTGACTATTTAAATGTCATGTGTCTTGTACTTTAGCATTTTTAAACTTTTTCAAGCAAATTTAACTCTTCATTTACAATACTATTTAATATCTATATCTAAGCATGTACCTGCCAACCATAGGTCTTTTATATGATGATTTCCCCATTCCTAAATATTTGCCTTTATTTTTTCACTCTACTGGTAAATTTTCCAAGAAAATTATGAGGGTCTTGGATAACCAAGTACATCTTTCTGGTAACTTCTTATAGGCTGGATATACCAGCCTATAAGAATCTCTATATCTTTCCACATGAAAAGATCTCAACCATTTCTCACAACTATCAGGAGCAAAGGCATTGCTGGAGTTCCGTCGTGGCTCAGTGGTTAGCGAATTCAACTGTGAGGCTGTAGGTTCGATCCCTGGCCTTGCTCAGTGGGTTAAGGAGCCAGCATTGCCGTGAGCTGTGGTGTAGTTGGCAGATGCGGCTCAGATCTGGCTTTGCTGTGGCTCTGGTGTAGGCCGGCAGCTACAGTTCTGATTGGACCCCTAGCCTGGGAACCTCCATATGCCATGGGTGTGGCCCTAGAAAAGGACAAAAGGCCAAAAAAAAAAAAAAGAAAAAAGAAAAAAAAAAGGCATTCCTGTGTTGTCTTTTAATGCTCAGTTTTGGAAGAGATGGTCTGAAATCTTTGGAAGATTTTTTTTTCCCTAAATATTTTCCTTTGTCATTTTTCTTTTGTCTTTGAAGGGTAATTTTGGATGATTATTCTTTATTACTAAAATTTTAAAATTTGGAAAAATATGTCTGCATTCATGTTTCTATTCACAAGATGATTTATTTTATTCAAAATATTCATATTTTCTTTCATGACCTCAGGAAAGTTTTCTTCCATGTGATGATTTTTTTTTTCTGTTCAATCTTTTTTCCAGTTTTACTGAGATGTAATTGACAGCACTGTATAAGCTGAGGATGTAGACCAAAATGATTCGACTTAACATAAGTCATGAAATGATTATCACAGTAAGTTTAGTGAACATTCATCATTTTGTACGAATACAAAATTAAAGAAATAGAAAAATATTTCCTTGTGATGAGAACTCAGGATTTACTCTCTTAACAGCATTCATATATAACATACAACAGTGTGATTTTTTTTTTTTTTTTTTTGCTTTTCAGGGCCACACCTGCAGCATATGGGAGTTCCCAGGTTAGGGGTTGAATTGGAGCTACAGTTGCCACTCTACACCACAGCCATGGCAACACAGGATCCGAGCAGAGTCTGCGACCTACACTACAGCTCACAGCAATGCCACATCCTTAACCCACTGAGCAAGGCCAGAGATCGAACATGCATCCTCATGGGTACCAGTCGGGTTCCTTGGTCTACCCTTGTTTTCACAAATGGTAAGATTTCATCCTTTTTTATGATTAATATTCCATTGTGTGGAATATTAATCTTCCTTATCCTTTTTTTTTTGCTTTTTAGGGCTGCACACATGGCATATGGAGGCTCTCAGGCCATGGGTCAAATTGGAGCTGTAGCCACTGGCCTACACCACAGCCACAGCAACACTGGATCCGAGCCACATCTCTGACCTACACCACAGCTCATGGCAATGCCAGATCTTTAACCCACTGAGTGAGGCCAGGGATCAAACCCAAACCCTCACAGTCACTGGTCGGATTCATTTCCACTGCACCACAATGGGAACACCTCATCTACTGATGGGCACTTAGGTTGCTGTATTATCTTGGCTATTACAAAACAAACAAACAAACAAACAACACTTTAATAAACTGAGTTGCCAATATTTTTTCTAATTAGTGTTTTTGTTTGCTTTGGGTAGATACCCAGGAGTGGAAATGTTGGATAAAATGGAAGTTCTATTTTTAATATTTTGAGTAATTTCCATACTGATTCCATAGTGGCCTCACCAATATACATTCTCAGCAGCAGCGCACCAGGGTTTCCTTTTCTCCATATCCTCACCAACACTTACTATTTCTTGTCTTTTTGATAATAGCCATTTTGACAGGTGTGAGGCAATATCTCACTGTGGTTTTGATCTGTATTTCCCCAGTGATTAGTAACGTTGAACATCTTTCCAAGTGCATATTGGCCATCTATATATATGTATGTCTTCTTTGGAACAATGTCTATTCAGACCCTCTGCCCATTTTTTAATTGGGTTTTGGGGTTTTTTTATGTTGAGTTGTATGAGTTCTTCATATATTTTGGATATTAACCCCTTTGGAATACACAGTTTGAAAATATCTTTCCCCATTCAGTAGGTGGTCTTTTTGTTTTGTTGATAGTGTCCTTCTCTGTGAAAATCTTTTCAGTTTGATGTAGTCCCATTTGCTTGTTTTTGCCTTTGTTCTCTTGCCTGAGGAGACATATCCAAAAGACAAAGGAAACCATCAACAAAAAGAAAAGACAACCTACTGAATGGGAGAGAATATTTTTAAATTATGTGATTGACAAGGGGTTAATGTCCAAAGTATACAAACAGCTCATATAACTCAATATCAAAAAAACAAACAACCCAATCAAAAAATGGGTAGAGGACCTAAAATAGACATTTCTTGAAAGAAGACATACTGATGGCTAACAGGCACATGAAAAAATGCTCAACATCACTAATTATTAGAGAATGCAAATCAAAACCACTAAGAGGTATCACTTTACATCAATCAGAATGGCTATCAACAAAAAGTCTACAAATAGGAGTTCTGCTGTGGTGCAGTGGTGATGCCAGAAAGATGTTAGTGGAATCCAGGTTCTTGTCCATGCAGCTGAAGAATGAACTTTGCAAACACACAGGCAGCAAGCAAGCAAAGACTTTATTACAGGAAAGCAAATAGCTCCCAGGACAGCTAGGAGGTGGGAAAAGAGCCCATGTTCCCATTGTTTTGTAGGGGTTTTTAATCTCTTAAAGATGGGAGGGTACCAACATGGGGTCCAGAAAGATGTGGTTTTCTCCCATTGGCCTTGACCAATTACCTCTATAGGTCCTTGTCCAATAGGAGTCTTGGGGTGAAAATGCCCCGTAAGTCTCATGGTTTCTTTGCCCTTTTCTTCCCATAAACTGAGTCACAGGAGGTTAGGGATTAATGTCCATCTGGGTATAGGTACACTCCTTACAGTAAACAAGGCCTGTGGGGATGTTACTCCCTGGAGCCCTTAGGCCATAAATGTTAATCAATAGCCATATCAAAGAATGCATTGAAGCCCATACTCCTACACTAACTACTTGAGTTATTATTCTGCCTCAGTGGGTTAAGAATCCAACTGCAGCAACTTGGGCTGCTGTGGAGGTATGGGTTGGATCCCTGGCCCTGCAGAGTGGGTTAAGGATCCAGCATTGCCACAGCTGTGGTGTTAGGTAGCAGTTGTGGCTCATATTCAACCCCTGGTCCAGGAACTTCTATATGCAGTGGGTTAAGCCATTAAAAAAAAAAAAGTCTACAAATAATAAATGCTGGAGGGTGTAGAGAATGCAGAGAAAACAGAACTCTTCTACTTTGTTAGCAGGAATCTAAATTGGTGCAGACACTATGGAGAAAAGTACTATTGCAAAAAAAATAAAAATAGAGTTACCATATGATACAGCAAACCCACTTCTGGGCATATATCCATAAAACATGAAAACTGTATTCAAAAAGATACATGCACCCCAATGATCATAGATCATAGTAGCACCATTTACAATAGTCAAAACATTGGACGTAATCTAAATGTCCATAGACGGATGAATGGAAAAAGAAGATGAGGTATATATACACAATGGAATACTACTCAGCCATAAAAACAGAATGAAATATTGCCATTTTCAGCAACAGAGACAAACCAAAGAATATTAGCGAAGTAAATCAGACAAAGACAAATATTACATGATATCACTCATATGTGGAATCTAAAAAAAATAATACAAATGAATCTATTTACAAAACAGAAACAGACTCACAGACATAGAAAACAAACTTATGATCACCAAAAAGGAAAGAGGTGGGATGAAGGAATAAATTAGGAGTACAGGATTAATGGATATAAGCTACTATAGTAAATAGTAATTACTATTACTAGCAATAGCAATTTGCTGTATAGTACAGGTAACTACATTCAGTATCTTATAATATCCTATAATAGAAAATAATCTGAAATATATATATATACCTGAATCACTTTGTGGTACACCTGAAATTAACACAATATTGTAAATCAGCTATATTTCAATTTTTTTAAAGTGTGTCTCTTTTAAAGGTTAACCAAAGAACAGTAAATGAACCTGTACAAAATGGGCTATTTCAGGCAAAATGCCCTCAGTGATGTTTTGGGTCAGTTGCTCAACCGTGGAGGCTCTGCACTCTTGACAGCTTCATCATTGGTTGAGACCTTATCTAAGGCCAGTGTGTCCTTCAATGCCCCTTTTACAGGAGACACTGAACTCATCTGCCAGGTGCAGTGGATTACCACTCTATAAAGACTCTAGGCTCCTGACATCAAAGGAAACTTTCGGTTGCAATGCTGGTATTTTAAGAAGAAAATTCTGAAACCAAAATGGTCTTTCTCTCTCAGCTTTTACTTTGGAATTCACCAAAGCCAGACCCAAAGAATGTGATGACATCCTAAAAGCCTGTGATTAATTCATGCTGGTCCCCAAGCTTTTGCCCCTTGGTGCCACATGGTGAAGCATTTACCACCACCTGGTTTTGCTCCACAGCCAGACAGCATTTCCAAGAATTCCAGTCATCACTTGACTAGAGAGATAGGCTTGAGTTCATGGAGTTTCTCACAGGGATATTTTATGCAAATGTCTTTTGCCCATTCCCTCATTGAGATTCCCTTTCATAAACAACACTTCTTACCAATAGGTTATTTACCCATGTAATTGATTGCTTGTTTTTTCAATGAGTTGTTCAGTTGCGGTTTTTAGCTCCATGTTCCAATGTTTTTGTACAAGTAGGAGGCTAAGGTGGCAGGAAATGGGAGCTCTCCAGAGGAGAAGTAACTGTGATAAATGAGATTATGTCAGGCTATTTACATACAGGAAACAATACCAGCAAAGGAATGAGGCATATCCTCAAGGTTTGCAAATTGTATTAAATCAGTAGTGCTGAATTTTTTTGACAAATAAAACGTTTTGAAACATGATGATTATTATCTTTGGTTTAAAAACAATCACTATAAATGAGAAAAACTTGATTTCAATTGTTTAAAGATTATACATAATTAAATGTGAGTTTTTCTACGAGGAAGCAGAGTAGCTTTGCACAACAGGGCCCAAATCAGATTACAGGATTTTCATTAGAGTCTGGAAAATAAGAATATATTTGATCAGTGCTAGAGTGATGAAAGACTATAGCAAAGCAAAAGAGCATTATGTCAAACTTTCTCCAAAGAAAAGGAGTCATATTTCTGGGATTACTCGTTTCTGAATGGCCCTGTCTGGACTCAGTTGTCTGTAAAATGAGAAGTCAGGCCTGAGAAGATGGGGTGTCTGCTCAGGACCTCAGACCCTCAGCTACTGAAGCATGGCCAGGATGCTGAGAACCTGCTGTGCAGTAGAGAAGCCTGGACAAACTTGACCTGACCCTGGATTTCACTACATGGCAAGATCATATCACCCCAACTCCACAGAAGACTTCAAGTTTCCCCAGGGTGATTACATCTGCTCCATACTAACTGGGGCAAAGTACCATCTTTGAACTCTGACTGCAGGAAAAATCCAGAGTTCTAGGATTAAGCCTCATCCAACTGTGCTGAATCTGGGTCTTTGATAAGGAAAGAGGCATTGTTACAAACCCCAAATATAACTGGTGAAGAATAGACACATCACCCAAAATCATGACAAAAGGCATTAAGCCCAGGGCTCATCTCCTCTTGACCTATATATACTGATGAACTCATTCAATAAGAATCTTTATCTGAGTAAACCTGCAGATCATCCTGGAATTGGTGAGTCATTTGTCCTTATCATTATTTAGACTCCAGGGAGTTCCCATCATGGCACAGCAGACACTAATCCAACCAGGGACCACGAGGTTGTGGGTTCGATCCCTGGCCTCGCTCTGTGGGTCAAGGATCTGGTGTTGCTGTGAGCTGTGGTGTAAGTTGCAAATGCAGCTCGGAACTGGCATTGCTGTGGCTGTGGTGTAGGCCAGCGGTTATAGCTCCAATTAGACCCCTAGCCTGGGAACTTCCATGTGCTGCAGGTGCAGCCCTAAAAGAACAAAAAGACCAAAAAAAAAAAAAAAGATTCCAAATATAACAGGACACACCTAGTTTAAGAGAATTTAAAATAATTGCATATAGCCCAGAGCCAAACTGAGATCTTGTTAGACACTGTGTCTGTTGTGGATCCCCAGAATTGCTCCAGGGCTGTTCTAAGTCTCCAACTTTTCCCAGTTTATGGACATGGAGGCAAAGGAGAGATCCTGGATCTCTCCATGGAGTTGGAAAATCTCTCAGAAGGTCTGTCCTTTACCCACTGACTCCTCTTCCTCACCTCCCTTTCATGACTCTCCTTCCTCAAATCCAGTGCCCACCCACTAACTCTAGCAAGACTCCTTGGCTGCCATGGCCATTCCTCTTTATGTTTGCCTTCTCTGGGGCATTGGATGCCCTTGTTCCTTGTTCCTTGTGTCTCTCTGAAGCACAGCCTCCAGCTCTCCTCCACCCCTCTGGTCACTCCCTCCTTATATTCTCTGCCTAATAATCCTTCCTTTTCTCTAATATGTTCTCAAAGCTCTTTCCTGCTCTTCCACACTGTTCCTGGATGTTCCGACACACCCCCATACCCCCACACTATGACGACTCCTCAATCCCTATCTCCAGGTTAGACTCACCTCCTTTGCTCCAGGTGTATATTCCCAGTTTCATGTTTCAAATGCATAAATTTTATGGTATGTGAATTACATTTCAATAAATATGTTAAAAAAAAGAAAAAATAAGTATCAGCCCATTGCTGTACCACCCACCATACACACTGCTCATTAGCTTCTCTCCCCTCTAACCAGTTTCAGCTCCAGCTCTGCTACTCCCATCTTAGCACATTACATTTCAAATATAGCAAATCATGACTACATTTAAAATAGTTCCCTAAGATCAGTGTTTCCTCATGGCCCCTCTCCTTTGTACTTGCTGTTTTCCATTTCTAGGCTACCTTTCTTTCCAAACTTTTGGTTTCCATGAATGCTCATTCATTCACAGCACATCTCTCAATGACAGGTAGCATTTGACCTTTCTACATGTGGTTCCCACACAGTGCTTATCTCAGAGAGCACCATCTACAAATGCAAGTCGAGGGCTTTCCCTGAACGATATGGAGCAGGGGTAAAAGAAAAAGAGATGACTGTGTAATTACCCAGATCTGGATTTCAACTCTTAAGTTTGTGACTGTATTATCCTGGGCAAGAAAATTAGCATGAGTGTCAGCTTCATATTTGCAATAAACCAAATTAACAATGCATACCCAATAAATTTCCTTGAAAGAATTACATGAGATGAAGCACATAAGGTGACTGGCACACTCAGGAAAGGTTAACGTTCTCTGTTTCTTCATGTACATTGACTATTTTTGAATCTTTGGCCACAGTTTAATGTTTGGTATTGAGTGAACAAACTATAAACATTTGGATGAGTGAATGAAGAAATAAATAAAATTTTTCTCTATTGTCAGCAGTGTACCCACCTCTCCTGGGTAGTCACTCATTCTGTATCGCTCTCTTTACATGGCAGAATAGGATTAAAATAAGATTTGAAATGTTGATACTGTTATCATTGCTATTGCCCTGCTGCTGCTGATGGAATCAATAAACACTGTTCAGAACTTTATACAGAAATTTCACGCAAGAAAATAATTCAAATAAGATACAATAAAACCACTAGAAACATTAAGGGAACTGAGTAAAACCCCCAGTAAAATGGCAGATTACAAAACATCAAAGAGCATTTCCTAAAAATAAATAGCAAGTATTTAGAAAATAAATTGATTAAAGAAACATCCCATTTACAGTTGTAAAAGCAATTGCCACAAAAATGGTTTGGGAGTAAAACAAACAAAAAAATATAAAAGAGCTATATGAGGAACACTTGACATTTCTGAGGAATATAAAAGACCTAAATACATGGAAGTAAACTCTGACCTTGAACATCATAAAAATGTCAGCTTTCATTCCCCCCTTTTAACATTTTTCTGGAACTATGCCACCTGTTTCTAAAGTTCATCTAGAAATATGTGTGTTTAGTTAGGAAAATTCTGGGTTGGAGGGGGCAAGAGTAGTAATGAGGTCAAGGCCCATTAGATATTAAAACATTCTAAAGTTGTGGTAATTTAAAGTTTTCCTCTAGAAAAAGGAATATAGAGATTGATCATTGTAAAGAGTCCAGAGTTAAGGACATGTAGGATTTAACATACTATAATGGCAGAATTAAATCATTGGACAAAAATAGATTTTTAAGTGAAAAGGGTGCAACTTCCTAATATTATGGGAGACTCAAAGCTCAGTTTTTACCTCACCTCCTATTGTCAAATAAATCCTAGGAATCAAAAACTCAAATATTTTAAAAAGGAAAATGTTGATATATTAGAAAAAATAGTGAGTTACACATATCTTTCGTTGGAGAAGGTTTTTTAAGAAAGAATTGAAAAGTAGAGCCTATTAAAAAAAACTGATACATTTGACAACAAAAACGTCACAATCAAAATCAAAAGTCAGAAAGAGGAAGGAATATTATTATTATATAAAAACTCTTTACAAACCAACAAACAGAACAAAAACAGTGGAAAATGAGAAAAAAAAACACAAATGGGCTGTTGACATTAATAGAAATGCAAATTACACATAAATAATTGAAAAGACACTAAACATCCCTTATAATTAAATAACTGCAAGTTAAGATGTTGTGCTCCCACTGTTGACTTAACAAAATCTTGATAATACACAATTAGGAGAATATAGAGAAACCCAATTGATCTCATTTGAGGTCAATACGTCATTATCTAAATAAAATAAAATTGCTCACATGCTGTGAGCCTGCTGATCTGCAGACACAGATGGGATTTTGCATGTGCACAAGCCCTAAGTAAAATGATATCACTGCTGACTTTGGCAGCCATACAAAGATGAGAAACCACCAGTCCATCAATAGGAGGCTTAGATAAATCACAGTATATTCCCACAATGAAATACAGTGCATCAGTGAAGAAGAATAAATTAGATCTCCATGTCCTAATATGAAATAACTACCAAGATTGATTGTAAAATGAAGAGCAACTATAAAATACACTACAGAGTATTCCCAACTGCATAGAGAAAGATAAATATATGTAGTTTTATATGTCTAAAACATTTTTTAAAGGCTGTATAAGAAAATTCTAGGAGTAGCTGATTTAAGGAATTAACCCTGGGGGGGGGGGGTGAGAGCTCTGAGGGGACAGAGGATTTACCTTCTTAGTCTCTTTGTGTTTATTTAAATTTCAAACCATCTATGTAGATATTTTCTCCAAAAAAACTAGCTAATTTTAAAATAATATTATAGGAAGAATCCACTGTTTCCAAGTCTCCTTTCTCTTCAAATTAATACAAAAATTAGCAGTTGGTTTAGAAAGTATGCTTTTTAAATTAGAAGGTGATATTTTATATGCTTTAAAATGCATTCATATACATTATTATACAAACACCACCCTCTGATATAAACTTAACCTTCTATTTTATTGCAGAAGCTAAGTTTGCCAACTCTTTAATATCTGAGTCCTGCTGAATTGTTTCCCATGCAAGGAAAGACTTTCCTAAAGTCACTTCTCATCTCCAGAAGGCCTCTGGGTCTGCTATGGGTGCATTTTTGTGAGGTAAGAGAGTCTGGAAAGGGTGCCTCTTCTTTCTCTCCCACCTGGGACTGCTACAGCTTCCAGTGTGAGGCTAATGCTGTTGGAGCCAAGGAATCTACAGCCCACTTGCTCAGGGTAAGCTTTAACCAGAACCACCCATCTTTGGAATCTTAAAATTGATGATCCCAACACCTCACATTCTTGTTATCCTTGGTACCCACATGTGGTAGAGGCCTCCTCCCTTCCACCCTACTGGATAAATGTCCTCAGACCATGTTCTGCCCTTCTTCCCCCAACCCCACACCTCCCTACCACATTCCTTCTTCCCCATCTTTGCCACTGTGTCTGGGGCATCCTTTTCATGATACACATTCTCAGCTGTGTCCTTGGCTCTTTGCAGAACAGACTGGCTCTCCTGACTATAATGAAATATGATACTGCACCTAGGAACCCACCTCCACCATGATCTCAAGTGGAGAGAGAGATACCCCTACTACTGACCTCAGGGACAGATGAGAGATTGGCATTCTCTGTACACCATGCCCATTCCTTCTTTGCTGCATATGCCACTAGCTGGCTGCCATCACCCCTTTCTCTGATCTCTCTTCCCTTCACACACCATTGACTGAGAACTACACCTGCATCACAGTCTTCCTTTGTCTTATTTCCTTGCACCTGTCAACTGTCCTTACCATCATCTTCACTTACCTCAGTGTTTCTATGGATTACACACCAATCCCCAAGTCTAATCCTTCCAACACCATTCTCCATCAGCTACCTATTCTTATAGTCCTGGTAGAGGTGCCCACCTCAGACATTTTAATTCCAGCACCCAAAGAGAAAAGGACAAACTTGAGAAAGAATAATAAATTATAAAAGTTGGTACAGCAGATTTGGAAAATAACAAATAAAGAAACCAAAAATTTTTAAAGAAGAAAAATAAGAAAGATTAGTTCAAAAGGAGCAACCACAATACTAAGGGCCATAGACAATATGGAATGATTTCTTCAATATGCTGAGAGAAAATAACTGCCAACCTAGAATTCCATACTAGAAAAAATATCTTAAGTAAAATAAACACATTTTATTTAAACAATGAGAGATTTTGGTACCAGAAGTCCTGTACAAGAATTATTAGAAGGTGTCTATTCAGGTCTTCCCAAAGAAGATATATGGATGGCCAATAGGCACATGAAAAAATGCTCAACATCAGTAATTATTAGAGAAATTCAAATCAAAACTACAATGAGGTACCACCTCACACCAGTCAGAATGGCCATTATTAGTAAGTCTACAAATAACAAATGCTGGAGAGGGTGTGGAAAAAAGGGAACCCACTTACATTGCTGGTGTAAATGTATATTGGTAAAACCACTATGGAGAATGGTATGGAGATACCTCAGAAAACTAAATATAGAACTACCATATGGCCCAGAAATCCCACTCCTGAGCATATATCCAGATGAAACTTTCATTCAAAAAGATACATGTACCACTATGTTTACCACAGCACTATTCACAATAGCCAAGACATGGAAACAAGCTAAATGTCCATCAACAGATGAATGGATTAAGAAGATGTGGTACATATACACATGGAATACTACTCAGCCATGAAAAAGGACAAAATAATGCCATTTGCCGCAACATGGATGGAACTAGAGATTTTCATACTAAGAGAAGTAAGAAAGTGAAAGACAAATATCATATGATATCACATATCTGGAATCTAATATATAGCACAAATGAACCTATATGTAGAAAAAAAACTCATGGACTTGGAGAACAGCCTTGTGGCTGTCAGGTGGGGGGGAGTGGGATGGACTGAGAGTTTGGGGTTAGTAGATGCAAACTATTTTATTTGTAGTGGATAAGTATGAGATCCTGCTGTATAGCACTGGGAACTATACCAAATCACTTGTGATGGAACATGATGAAGGATAACATGAGAAGAATACTGGGTTATGTTGATGTACAGCAGAAATTGACAGAACATTGTAAATCAACTATAATAAAAAATGAAAAAAAGAATTATTGGAAGGTGTTCTTTAGTCACAAGATGTAAATATGGAGGTCAAATTTAATAATAAAATAAATTTAAATAGAGCATATTTAAAATCACTTAGGGAAAGTATAGAGAGAAGAGAAAAGCTTCTGGACCAAAACCTAAGCTTTCAACAGTTTGAGAGTGTATCATAATTCCACCAACCACCATCCCCATCAAGGTTTCAGTTTGGTCTTTTAATTATCCCTTGAAGATTTTTTGTGAATACATTCAACTGTCTTGAACCTCCAAGTTCTGCCTCACCCACCTTTAATGAGTCCAGCTCATTACTTTTCTTTAAAACCACACCTGAGATGCCGAGTAATGCTGATGAACACATATAACTTTGAAGGCTGAAGTCAATGAAATTCTTGGTCTTCAAGTTTGTTTTCATAACACCCTCAATAGCCCTTCTTTTGGTCCTTAGAATATTTTCTTATTCAAAACAAAACCACTTCTAACCTTCCTAACTCTCTTTAAAGAGTCCACAAGATCCATCTCCTCCCTCATGACTTCCACAATCAGTTCACAGTGAAAACAAAAGGTGTAGTGGAGGCTGTGGTCTGCAGTCTAGACCTCCCTTTCAGTACCGAGGTACTCATTGCTCAGCTTCTAGGAGTGTTGGCAGTTGATGGCTCTCAAATGAGTCCCCGTCTTGGAATTTCACTTATCCACAGAGAGTGCCTCTACTTGGGAATGCCCTGGACCTAGTGACTAGTTGACACAAGGATATAAAAGCTCAGCCCTTCTGCCTCAAGGCAGGACAAATCTGAAGGGTCATTGAAGAGCTCCCTGTAGGACTGTCTGAGGTCTCTTCTGTCCAGCTGCTTCACAGTTCAATTTCACCCTCATTTCCTACCTTCCTCACTCTTCAAGGTATTGCCTCTTAAAGCACCCATAAGCTTCCTGCATGCAAACCTCCATCTCAGGGTCTGCTTCCTGGGGAAGCTGATGGACATAGGGCAGCAGTTCCTCAGCTCCTACCCCCTACTTCTCTATACTAGAACTTAGTTAAAAGAATGAGTTATTACTCTGCCATTCCTTCTTTTGAACATAATTTTTTCTACTTGTTTCTGGATAGACACCAGGGCAGAGAACCCTCCCCAACTCTCCCACCCACTCTCACCCCAAGGTTCCTGCTTAAGAGCTTTGTTCATAGATATCCCTTCAACTTTCCCATATTCTCAACACCTCTCTGGTGGGTCATTTCCAGGAGCATATAAAATTGTTCAAAACATTCATCTTAAAAAATTTAAAAAGTCCTCAATCTTCCTTCTAACACCCTTATCCAGTATCTGTTTTTGCTCCTTTCACTGTACAGCTTCTGAAAGAACAGTCAAGTTCTTCACCTCTCATTACTTAACTCACTGCAGTGCCCTTCCCACATCAAATTACCCCCAAAACAATTCTTCTAAGGTCATCAATTACATCTTAGTGGCTAATTTCAGATAACTCTTTGGAATAAATCAACTCTGAATCTGGACATCGCTTCCTTCTCTTGCATGTAGAAGACTCTCCACCTATCCCACTCATCCCTCTCGGGCCCATGTGTGTCAGGGTTCCACCCTTCACCCCTTTCCCACTTTTACAACTCATCCCTCCCCAGGGTCCCACCTTGCAGGATGATGACCTCTACATCTGCATTTCTGTCCACAACTCTTTTCTGAGCTCTAGACCTTCATATCCAAGTGCATCTATCCCACCCATGCATACCTCTACCAGCCCTCTGCTTTACGCCATCTAGACTCTCATCAGACTACACACATTCTCTTATGCATCCAGGCCTTTGCACATGCTAAAAATCCTGCCTTAAAAGCCCTTTTCCCTGGCTCCCTTCTCCCTCACATTTCTAGTTCCCATTTGTACTTTAAGTCTTAGATTAGATGTCACCTCTCCAGGAAATTCTTTCATCTAGTCAATGATAGACTAGGTCTTCCTTTCAATGTGTGCACGTAGGAATCAGTCTTAGCAACCAGAGCCATCATGGTCAGTTGTGCAGGCTGTGAACTATACAACATAGACTGAAATGTAAAGGGAACCCTCTAGAACATAAGATGCAGAAATTCTACTAGCATTTACTGTACCATATTTATTTGGCTCCTTAAGTATTAAGACTGCCTTATTTTTTCTTAGTCCCATTGTCTCTAGGACAAAAATTTTAAATCCATAGTTTTAACCCTAAGACCTTTAATAATCTGCCTTCTGTTTATGCCAATACCCTCATCTATTCATGTTTCTCCTTCCTATCTTAATATTTAACCATGCTAATCTAACCATGATCCCCCAAGAGTCTCATTTCTCCAAGCTTTGAGGATATAACTTTCTTGATTAGATCTCCTACCTTTCCCAAATACTACCTAACTCCTACTCATCCTGCAACATTAAGTGAGATTGTGACCTAATGAAAACGCTTCATATTACAGATGACACAAAAAATAAAAATACAATCATTATTTAGAGTGTACACCATTGTAAAATGTTCCTCTACATTTTACTGGCTTTTTAATATGTGCTGAACCTCTATGAAACAATACCGTTTTCTATTGTAGGAATGTAGAAATTGTGAAGAGATAAAATAACCTTTACACACAGGAAATAAGGGGCAAAGTTGAATTTTAAATAAGACCTTTAAAATTTAGTATAATTTTGGGCCAGTTTCTGACCATAGTTAACCTTAACAATCCTGTTTATGATTTGAAAGGGAAAAAAAATTAAAAAAAAAAAACAGGGCAACTACAATTGACATGACAACTTTATGTGTGAAAATCTGTTCTCTACTATGGATGAAATGACAGCTTTATGTGTGAAAATCTGTTCTCTACTATGGATCAATAAACTGGAAACCACTTGTTTTGTTCAGCTGCCTTCCAGATACATCTTTTTAATACTCAATACTAACCTGTCTGGGCCATCCCCCTCACCCCTGCCACAAGACAGAATGGGTAAAACATGGAAACCATATTCTCAATCCCTGAGAATTTTTTTTTTTTTTAGGACCTCACTCGTGGCATATGGAAGTTCCCAGGCCATGGGTTGAATTGGAGATACAGCTGCCAACCTATGCCACAACAACAGCAAAGGTGGGATCTGAGCCAAGTCTGCAATCTACACCATAGCTCAGGCAACATTGGATCCACCCTGACCCACTAAGCGAGGCCAGGGATCAAACCCAAATCCTCATGGATACTAGTTGGATTTGTTTCCGCTGTGCCACAATGGGAACTCTCAGTCCCTTGGGAATTCTAGTGGGTGCCATCACATGGAAGGCAGCAGAGAAGGAGAAGCCACCTAATGCTCCCATAGCATCTGAGAGCAGGTGTGGGCCTTTGGCAAATGAGGTCATGGGGTTTTCTCTCTGATAGGAAGCATTATTGGGAAACACCACACTTCAGGGCTGTGGGCCCCAGAGATCTACATGGAAGATCCCAGTACTTTGGTATCCTAAAAGGACCTGCTTGGGTACTACAAATGATTGAGACCACAGAGACATCTGGCCATCAGGATTTTGGGGAGGCAGCTCTGGTCCTTCACACCTCAGGCTTCTGACATTGGCCTAAGCCTCTAACAATCTATCATTAACATCTCATTTTTCAAATACCTATCATGGGCTCTGACTTACCATGGTTTAACTTAGGATTTTTCAATCACAAGGGTATACAACTGATACACTTCCAGTCATTCTGTACTCAGACAATAATTGTTTTACACTTTCAGCACAGTATTCAATAAATTACGTGAGATATTTACCACTTTATTATAAAATAGGCTTTGTGTTAGATGATTTTGCCCAACTGCAGGCTAATGTGAGTGTTCTGAGCACATTTAAGGAGTGACAGGCTAAGCTATGATGTTTGGTAGGTTAGATATATTACATGCATTTTCAACATAATGGTATCTTCAATTCACAGATAGGTTTATGGGGATATAACCCCATCATAAATCAAGGAAGATCAGCAGAGTGATACTTGGATTCTTGACTAAATCACAACTGAAAAAAACTACCCATTCTATTTATTTCCTTAATTCTTTTCTATAAGAAAGGAGTTTCATAAGCAATGATAACTTGAGTCCACCTGTAGAATTAGACAATCTGTAAATAACAGAAGAGTAATAAAAAGGTAATATTCAATTTTGATGATATGTTATCCTCTCACTTTAGAACATACATTTTATATAAATCATAAAAGGACTAATTCTAGTATGTTAAAGAGATAAAAGCAACAGTTTTATTTGATGTCTTGCCCATTGCTTAGATTACTTTAACTTCACCTTACCTGCATACCCTTTTTTTTTTGACCACACCCGTGACATATGGAAGTTCCTGGCCCAGGAATCTAATCTGAGCCACAGCTACAACCTATGCCACAACCCATAGTGGGTTAAGGATCTGGCCATTTCAGATCCTTAACCCACTATGCCACACCAGGAACTCCCTTACATGCATGTTCTGGGTGTGAATTCCATTATACCACATGGGATTCTCTGTCCAGGGCAAGAGCTGTCAGCACAGTGAACTTCCTCCTGGTTAGAAGGACAGGGAAGGACTGACTCTGAGTACCACTTCCTGTAGACTGGACTTACTGTACTTAGGTAGCCCCAGGTTGATTTATGGCCCATGGGGCAAGAAATGTAAAAAGGCCTGCAGGTAGATAAATCCTACAATCCATTATGCTTTCATCATATATACCAAAAGATGAGGGAGAAGGTACTTTCCCCTGAAATAATAAAATCTAGAAGATTATTTTTGCATTATGTTAGGCGGTCAATCATTTCTCTTCTAGCCCACTGAGGATGTGTATGATGAACATCTAACACTGTTTATACCTCTTCTTTTCATTAGAAAACCATTTCTGTGACAACACCTATCCTAGCTCCAGTGGTAGAAGAAATCTCAACTTCCTGCTGCAGGCAGTGGGGACCCCAGATGTGTGTGGACTGTGAAACAATTTGGTCAAATGAGCTTTTTAGGAGATCTAGAAAGAGGCCCACAGTATACAGGGAGAACGAGGGGCAGAGGGCAGAACTAGGGCAGGAAAGTCTTCTATAAAGCTGTTGAAGTCACCCAGGCTAGAGACTATGGCATCTTGCCCCAAGCCTGTGGTCAGAGTATCAGAGAAGTAGATTAAAGAGAATTTAAATGAATGAAAGCAAAACATTCTGATGAGTAGTTAGGTGTAGGGAACCCAGGAGAGGGAACAGTCACAGGCCTCTTGGCCTGGAAAGCGGGTGTATGTGATGCTACGCAGTGATCTGGAACATAGAGGAAGGTAGTTTGTGAGTTCGTGAGTTCTCTCTAGAAGATGTTGGTTTATCTTAGTCTGTTTGGGCTGCCATAACAAAATACCAGACTAGGAAGCTTAAGCAACAGAAGTTTATTTCTCACTGTTTCCAGAGGCCAGAAATCTAAAATTAAGGTGCTGGGAGATTCAGCTTCTGATAAGAGCCTCTCTTCCTGGCTTGAAGACAGCCACTTTCTCGCTATATCTTCAGAAGACAAAGGGGTGGAGGGACAGAGAAAGCTCTCTTGTATCTCTTCTTCTCCTTCTCCTCCTTCTCTGGCTGCATCCATGGCATATGGAAGTTCCCAGGCTAGGGGTCAAATGGGAGCTGCGGCTGCTGGTCTACACGACAGCCACAGTAACACCAGATCCGAGCAGCATGTGTGACATACACCACAGCTCACTGAAGTGTTGGATCCTTAACCTACGGAGCAAGGCCAGGGATGGAACCCACATCCTCATGGATGATACTAGTCAGGTTTGTTACTGCTGAGCCACTTTCTTATAAGGACACTAATACGATCGAATCAGGGCCCTGTCACAGACTTCATTTAACCTTCATTACCTCCTTATAGTCCTTATCTCTAAGTATAGTCACATTGCAGGTTAGGGCTTTAAAATATGAATTTTGAGAGGGCCACAATTCAGTCCGTAACAAGATAGTTGAGAGCCATCCAAGTGGATATGCTGCAATGGAGGATTTGGGTCTGGGATGGAGCAGGGAGATCTGGGCAAGAGAGTGTGTGGGCATCGCCAGTCCAAAGTGTGGATCAGGTCCAAAGCCGTGGATCAGGTCAAAATTCCCAACCCTCCTGCTGGACTCAGACTTCCAGCACCACTCACCATTCATCACCAGCAGCTTCCAATAGCTCCTTGTTTTCTGCCCTTTGCTTTACCTCCAGAGGTATCTTCCTGAAAGAAAGTTGCAGACTAAAGTCCTATTGTTCAAGAATAAAATCCAGGGAGTTCCCGTCATGGCGCAGTGGTTAACGAATCCGACTAGGAACCATGAGGTTGCGGGTTCGGTCCCTGCCCTTGCTCAGTGGGTTAACGATCCGGTGTTGCCGTGAGCTGTGGTGTAGGTTGCAGACACGGCTCGGATCCTGCGTTGCTGTGGCTCTGGCATAGGCTGGCAGCTACAACTCCAATTAGACCCCTAGCCTGGGAACCTCCATATGCCACGGCAGCGGCCCAAGAAATAGCAAGAGAAAGACAAAAAAAAAAAAAAAAAAAAAAAGAATAAAATCCTCATGCTGATATTCAAGGCCCTCGTCCATTCGGGCCACTTTTCATCACAAACTTTAGATCCAATCATAAGCACAGTGCCCTTCACATCATCTCCCCAAACCAGCTGTTCCTTTCCCACCTCTGCCCACCTGAAATGTGGGCTCCTATTTGAGCCACTTGCTCCCCCAGCTCAGGAGCAATTTTTTATCATCACTGTTACTGGTGCCACACAGGAAAAGGAGCAGCATCATTTCATATGAATCCCCCAAACAAAACTAAGACCAGTGGAAGTATAGGGGAGCAAAATTTGCCACCCAAAAAGCACTCTTTCTGGCATGTAGATTACTTTGAGCTGAAAACAACCAAGGCCCAGAAGCCTCAGGAAGAACCTTTGACCTCTCTAATTGCCTAAAAGAATGTAGATAGAGGATTTGTTCCAGAGAGGAAGCAATCCCCATAGATCACTATTGTCTGAACTAGGTGTGGAGACAGAGAGGGCCCTAGCAAAATCAGTTTATTAAAATTCCTCTCTGCATCACATTGCCTCTGCATAGCCCAGCAAACATATGTTTACCAAACATTTGATCTTTTTCATCTTTCTGTGAATTGCCTTCCTTCCCTTTGAAATGCCAAACCCCTCTGCTCTTCTGCTCTCAGATAGCATGTAAGACTCAATTGTCTTACTTGTCTTTGGGCTTCAAATTCTAATGGAGCCCATGTATGTATGTATGCAATTACATTTTATTTTCTCTTGTTAATCTGTCTCAAGTACGTTTAATTCCTAGGCCAACCAGAAGAACCTGGAAGGGTAGAGAAATTTTTTTTTACTCTCCAATAGAGGGAAGGTGATGTCAGCTCAGTCCACAGAGGCCTGCCCTGCAACAAGCCTTCTCCCACTTGAATGTATGTGCAGAGCTCTTAGGGTCTTGTAAAGGTCCAGGGTGGACCAGAAGCACTGCATTTCTAAAAAGATGGTGTAGATGCTGTGGTCGATGGATCCTGCTTTGAGCACACAGTTCTCCACAACCTATCCAGTTCCCTGACATAGGAGGTATTCAAATATGGGCTGGTTGGCCATAGGTGTGCACTAGAAGAAAATTCATTCTCTGAGATTCAGAGATCTTGGACTCTAGAGTTAAATTTAAGCTCTGAGGACAGCATGGGAGGCCCAATTCCTCTATGTGCAGAGTGTGCCCATGGCTGAGAAGGACTAGGTAGGTTGCCCTGCATCCACTGGTGGCCCTGCCTTCTCTGAAGGCTGTGGGACACTACACAAATGCTTCTTGGCCATCCACATGCCTTCCTTTGGGACTCTTTTGTCACATTTGTGCTGGCTATGAAATGAGCATCCAGATTCCAACCATATGAGCAGTTAATGGCCAGGGGCCCCTGCTCCTGGCTCTGCAGCCCAGGCTGCACATACACAGAGGCCACCCAACCCAAGAGGGTGGATGGCAGGGAGGCTGAGGCCTGGCCTGCTCCTGGACACCTGGGGCTCCTCTGACTGGCTCCAGGACTCCACGGTGCCCAAGACACTCCCTCCCCAGCTCCCTTGTCTCCTTCCCGACAGCTCCCTCTCTCCGTTCCTCAGTCCCCTTAGTAAAAACACCCCAAGATTCATCCCATCCTCTGCTCTTCTCAGAGGGCCCCACTGACCCAATGTCCTTTTCCAATTGCTTCTAGAGCACTGGTGCTTTTCATAGAGAGTAGTTAAGAGCATGCCAACTCAACCTTCATCTCATTTGCTCCCTCTTCCTTAGTTTGTTATTTATTTTTATTTCGGCTTGTGGTATATTTGTTCTTGTTGTTTATTCAGAGGTTTTTAATTTGTACAAAATTCAAAACAATCCCCCCAGGAAATCTCTTCTAACACCACCAAAACCTCAGCTTTCCCTGCTCCACTGTCCCAGGCTGATATTTGTCCCCAAAACCAACTACCAGTATTCAGCAGAGCCCGAGGTCAGCTCTTTAGCAAGGTCCCCCAGCTTTCCAGAAGGCAGTTTTGCAATGCCCTCACCTGCCATAAGCATTCTGACATCTCCCTCCCACCTCAAGGAGCTTATCTGACGTCTTTTTTAAACAGTTACCAGGTTCTTTCCAGGGAGGCCTCTGGTGCATTAACTTTCCCTAAAGTGTTACAATTACAAAGCCCATGTTCATTCTGGAATCTGATAAATATTCATCTCTCTTCCTCCAGATTGTTTCCATTGCTTTACTTTTACATTTGACTCTTCATGCCATATGGAATATCTTTTGGGGGGGGAGGGGGCATACTTTTGAAGTACCATCTCAGATGAGTCTCTAATAAATGATGTCTAATTTAATACATATACCAGCATTGCGATGCCATCACGTTATGTTCTCAGCACAGAACTGCAAACTGGTTTATTTTTGCTGACTGAGCTGTGTGCAAGGTGGCATCTAGATATGTCAGGCCAGGGAGGCTGGGACCTGGACTAGGCATCATCAGGGAAGGGCAGGCCCTGGGGAAATCTGGCCAGCTCACCCTTACCATGTTGATGGGTGTTGGTCAGCAGCCTGGAAAGCGCTGGCCTCAGGGAGCCCAGGCCCCTGAAGAGTGGGTGTTTTGGCAGGGTGCAGGAACACATCTCCAGAGGACCAAAGAGCAGCCAGTGGACAGTGATCCTGTCAGGCAGACAGGCAGGTGACTCCAAAGAATAGAAGACATTTCAGTAAGTCCTTTATACAGTTAATTAAGAACTGAATTACATGTTTTAATAAGAATGATTCCCAGAAGTGAAAGCATTTTTCCATTGACATTTCTGCTTTATCAGCCTCTTCCTGTGTTGTAAATTCTCTTAAAGAAGGTAGAAAGGGGAGTTACCATCTTGGCGCAGTGGAAAGGAATCCAACTAGGAACCATGAGGTTGCAGGTTCGATTCCTGGCCTTGCTGACTGGGTTAAGGATCCGGTGTTGCCTTGAGCTGTGGTGTAGGTCACAGATGTGGCTTGGATCTGGCATTGCTATGGCTCTGGTGGAGGCTGGCAGCTATAGCTCCGATTAGTCCTGTAGCCTGGGAACTTCCATATGCCACGGGTACGGCCCTAAAAAGACAAAAGGCAATTAAAAAAAAAAAAAGGTAGAAAGGGTGCAGCTACAGCTGGGAGCATTTTATCTATTAGTCCCAAACCGATAATTTCTGCATTTATTTGGACTTCATAGTTTTCCACTCATTGAAATATAATCAAATTGTGTGGCTTATCTCTACAATAGTTAAACTTTTATGCAAGGCTATTCCAAGAAAATTTAGATCCTTAAAGAACAGAAAAATATAGCATGTGGAAAATGTGAACATTCACTTCATTAAACCTTGGTCAAGCAGAACTATGGGATGGTATTTGGTTCTTTTCTGAGATAACTGTAGGATAAAAGAAATGATTTGCAGTAAGAACCAGCCTGGCCAGAGTATGAGTCCCAGCCCTGAGTATGAGTCCTCAATCATACTTAGCTGTGTGGCCTTGGGAAAGTGACTCAGGCTCTCTGGTCTTTAGTTTCCCCTCTTATGATAAATCCATGTTTGATTGTTTGCTAGTTTGTTGTGCTTTTTTTCATGAGCCTGAAAAAAACAGGATGGGCACCAAATTTGCCCTCTCACCAAGGAGCGGGGATTCCACCAACATTTGGCAGATGGGAGAAACTTAATAAATGATCTGGCCCACACTGTTGATATCGTTTGCTCAGAAGTCTGATTATGGTGGGTGGAGTTGGTTTTTGCTGCTCCATGTGGTGTTGCTGGGCTCAGCTGAGGCCAGGGGGTCACAATGACTTCACTTGCACTAGATATTCCCATTGGAGCAGCTGGAATGGCTGGGGACTCACCAGGCCTCATTCTCCAGGAAAGTGTTCAGACTTCTTACTGGCCAGCGGCTTCCAGGAGGGCCAAAGGGGGCATGACTAGACCTCTTCAGGCCTGCCTAGAAACAGACGATTCTGTTTAAGCCAATTCTGCTCCATCTGGTATTAAAGGGGAAAGGCAACATACTCCGATGGGAGAGGCAGGAAGCATATGAAGGGGAAAGGGCTGGATGGCAGTCATTTGGCCACCCCTTATAGGAGACCCTGAGTTCCGGTATTCCTACATCATTTACAGAAATTGCCTCACCTGTCCAAAGCTTGGGAAATCAGGCTTTGGGGTATGTTACTGCATTTGTTTCCTGTTGCTGCATTTGTTTCCTGTTGCTGCTATAACAAATTAGTACAGACTTAGTGGCAACACACTTTCATTGTCTTATAGTCTGGAGGTCAGAAGTCTGAAATCAAGGTGTTGGCAGTGCTGGTTCCTTCTAGAGGTTCTAGACAAGAACCCATTTCCTTGCTGCCCACTTTGCTCAGTGCATGGCCCCTTCCTCTATCTTCCAAACCAGCAAAGCTCAGTCCAGTCCTCACACCGCATGTCTCTGACACCGACTCTTCTCGCTCCCTCTTCTGCTTTAAGGAATCTTGTGATTGCACTGGGCCCACAGGATAATGCAAGAGAATCTCCTCAACTCAAGTTCAACTGTCTACATTAAAAGGAACGAAATACCAGCATTTTTAGCAACATGGACCTAGAAATTACCATGCTAAGTGAAGTCAGTCAGACAATGAGACACCAACATCAAATCCTTTCACTGACATGTGGAATCTCAAAAAAGTACAGAATGAACTTCTTTGCAGAACAGATACTGACTCACAGACTTTGAAAAACTTACAGTTTCCAAAGGAGATAGTTTTGGGGGTGGGGGTTGCCCTGGGGTTGGTGGGATGGAAATCTTATAAAATTGGATTGTGATGATCATTGTATATCTATAAATGTAATAAATTCATTGAGTAATTAAAAAATTTTTTAAATAAATAAATAAAATTGTCAGCAAAGAAAGGAAAAAAAAAAGTTCAGCTAGCTAGCAATCTTAATTCCATCCTCTGCCTTAATTTCCCCCTGCAATGTAATTTATATTCTCAGGTTCTGAGAATTAGGACACAGACATCTTTGGAGGTCATTATCCACCCGAGCACAGTTATTATTTCTGGTAATTTTTTACGACTTCATTTTTATTTTTTATTGTTATTTCCGCAATACAATTTTTTTTCTACTGTACAGCATGATGACCCAGTTACACATACATGTATACATTCTTTTTTCTCACATTATCATGCTCCGTCATAAGTAACTACGCATAGTTCTCAGTGTTACACAGCAGGATCTCATTGCTAATCAATTCCAAAAGCAATAGTTTGCATCCATTAACCCCAAGCTCCCAATCCATCCCACTCCCTCCCCCTCCCCCAGGAAACCACAAGTCTATTCTCCAAGTCCATGATTTTCTTTTCTGTGGAAAGGTTCATTTGTGCTAGATATTAGATTCCAGATACAAGTGATATCATATGGTATTTGTGTTTCTCTTTATGACTTACTTCACTCAGGATGAGAGTCTCTAGTTCCATCCATGTTGCTGCAAATGGCATTATGTCGTTCTTTTTTATGGCTGAGTAGTATTCCATTGTGTATATATACCACATCTTCCTGATCCAGTCCTCTATCAGTGGACATTTGGGTTGTTTCCATGTTCTGGCTATTGTGAATAGTGCTGCAATGAACATGCGGGTGCATGTGTCTCTTTTAAGTAGAGTTTTGCCCGGATATATGCCCAAGAGTGGGATTGCAGGTCATATGGAAGTTCTATGTATAGATTTCTAAGGTATCTCCAAACTGTTCTCCATAGTGGTTGTACCAGCTAACATTCCCACCAACAGTGTAGGAGGGTTCCCTTTTCTCCACACCTCCTCCAGCATTTATTATTTATGGACTTATTAATGATGGCCATTCTGACTGGTGTGAGGTGGTATCTCATGGTAGTTTTGATTTGCATTTCTCTAATAATCAGTGATGTTGAGTATTTTTTCATGTGCTTGTTGGCCATCTGTATATCTTCCTTGGAGAACAGGTTATTCAGGTCTTTTGCCCATTTTTCCATTGGTTGATTGGCCTTTTTGCAGTTGAGTTGTATAAATTGTATATTTTAGAGATTAAGACGACTTACAGAATGGGAGAAAATAGTTTCAAATGATGCAATTGGTACTTTAAATATTTTTAATCACTTTGGATATATTTTGTAAAGAAAAAAGCGAATGTCCATAAATATGTAGCCTCTTTGCTCTATCTGCTAAACTGGTTCAACATATACAAAAGGAAAAAAAAAATGGTTCTGAGGAAGGGCCATAGAGAATCTTCTCTGCAGAATGTTCATAAACTTTAGTCTCAGGGAGCAGAGTAAGAAAGGGGGAGGGGTGATGGCAGGACTTGTTGTGATTGGAGAATCAAGTGGGGAGGTGGAGCTCCTAGAGCCTCTTCATGGGAACAAGCTGGCCCCTTCCACCCAATGTCTGTGTGTCACTCCCAGGCCCAAAGCTAGACGTCAATGCATAAAAGCTATAATGTTGGCGGCCAACTCCCTTGTTTCCAGGGCAAGAATGTCCAGCAGGTGCTTGCAGCAGAATGTGTGATTGAGGTACTTTAGGAGCTAAAAATATGATATATGGAAGAACTAGAAAAAAGCATTTTCTTCATTCAAAGGCAGACCATAATTTCATGAGATTTTACTGATAATCTAAGTGTGGAGGTTGTAATAGAAATCTAAACATCTATTCCTTTTGCTTTCCTACTAAAAGGGGAACAGAGAGAAGCCAAATACATCAATCCAAACTTGGCCATCTAAAGAGGTCATTAAAGATAGAATTTGATTATTAAACTGCATAAAAAAATTAGGGGATAGAAAGTCATACAACCAGCTCATGTTGCAGATAAACCTAGTCATGTCTAGTGGTGGGAACAGAGTAGAAAAACTATTTGAATGGTTTTTAAAAGACGGAGAGGGTGACTAAGAAAATCCCCTGCACAGTAATCCTGCCGTCTTGCTTGTCTGCCTGAAGCTGATACTTGGTATCTGCCCCATCTGTTTAGTGTAGTTCATGATAACATGGGTGAGATCACTGACATTAGTGTAAAAACTACACGTGGAGTTGGCCTGATAAGTGGGGCACATTCCATGGGAACCTGACTTTCCAACCTGGGGCAAAAAAGCTTCCCAGAGAGAGGCTGTGGGACCACGAACCCTTAGACTCTATGTTAGCAGCATGCTGAGAATTCAGGACTCCTAGTAAAACATTATCATGCTATGCGACTGGGGCTCTGTGTCTCCATGACCTCTCACTTGGAGAGTTCTTCAGGATCAGTTTCTAAGCAGCCCATCAGACACCCAGGCCCAGGCAGAGCATTCGACTCTGAGACTCAGGTGTATCTATTAGCAAACATGTTCAGTGACTCTCCTGCTGACCCCCTGCTGCCTTTGTCTTTCAGCCTAGCCTGACATGAGCAGCTCCATCACAATCTGCACACACAATCCTCCACTATAGGTGACCCTGAGTTTCCAGTATTCTCAAGAAAGGTGCCTCCATCTTTATTAATGCTGATGTCCTGCTCCAGGGTAGACCACTGCAGCCCCAGATGATAAATCAGAAAGAGAAATTACAGGCCTGGGTAACAGAGTTATTATCCCTTCCAGTGCCAAATGCAAACCAGATGTTTCCAATCCACCAACATACTCCTTCCATCCTTACCCTTTTCCTGCAGTTCCCAGGCTAAGAAACAAGGTACAGCCCCATTAAAGGATATTCTCTATTGATATAGGAGGGGTTAATCATCTGAAATGCTGAAGTGGTCCTACTATCATTAATTCAGTTGAATGACATGGTTATTAATGTTAAGCAAGAGCAGTGGCTTAAGCATCAGAAATTTCAGAATTCTCCTCCAAAATCTACTTCTCTGAATCCATTTCCTTGTCTATAAAATGGAGATAAATAATCTTGGCCTTGACTGCTCCCTTCAGAGTTATGTTGTGGGGGTTAGTAAGATTATAAAATGAAAATTTCTTGAAAAGTGAAAAGGATTTTAATAACCTTTATTGAAATACCTATGTGTTACTTACATGTTAGCAGGTCCAATAAAGAAAAAGAAAGACGAGGAATAAGTGCAAAAATAAACCCATGGGACCTAATCAAACTGAAAAGCTTTTGCACAGCAAAGGAAACCAAAAAGAAAACAAAAAGACAACTTTCAGAATGGGAGAAAATAGTTTCAAATGATGCAATGGACAAGGGCTTAATCTCTAGAATATATAAGCAACTTATACAACTCAACAGCAAAAAAGCCAATCAACCAATGGAAAAATGGGCAAAAGACCTGAATAACCTGTTCTCCAAGGAAGATATACAGATGGCCAACAAGCACATGAAAAAATGCTCAACATCACTGATTATTAGAGAAATGCAAATCAAAACTACCATGAGATACCACCTCACACCAGTCAGAATGGCCATCATTAATAAGTCCATAAATAATAAATGCTGGAGGGGGTGGGGAGAAAAGGGAACCCTCCTGCACTGTTGGTGGGAATGTAAGCTGGTACAACCACTATGGAGAACAGTTTGGAGATACCTTAGAAATCTATACATAGAACTTCCATATGACCTGCAATCCCACTCTTGGGCATATATCCGGGCAAAACTCTACTTAAAAGAGACACATGCACCCGCATGTTCATTGCAGCACTATTCACAATAGCCAGAACATGGAAACAACCCAAATGTCCACTGATAGAGGACTGGATCAGGAAGATGTGGTATATATACACAATGGAATACTACTCAGCCATAAAAAAGAACGACATAATGCCATTTGCAGCAACATGGATGGAACTAGAGACTCTCATCCTGAGTGAAGTAAGTCATAAAGAGAAACACAAATACCATATGATATCACTTGTATCTGGAATCTAATATCTAGCACAAATGAACCTTTCCACAGAAAAGAAAATCATGGACTTGGAGAATAGACTTGTGGTTTCCTGGGGGAGGGGGAGGGAGTGGGATGGATTGGGAGCTTGGGGTTATCAGACACAACTTAGGATAGATTTACAAGGAGATCCTGCTGAGTAGCATTGAGAACTATGTCTAGATACTCATATTGCAACAGAACAAAGGGTGGGGAAAAAATGTATACATGTAAGGATAACTTGATCCCCTTGCTGTACAGTGGGAAAAAATAAATAAATGAATGAATAAATAAATAAATAAATAAGAAAGAAAAAGAAAGACGAAGGAAAAAAGTAATTTGCCTCACTGGATTCATGCTCCATGATTGACCAGAGGGCCTAGAACCCAGTTATTCTTCAGGAAAATTTCCTGGGTGTCAGAAGTAGGTAAAGATTCCAAGAAGAGCTGTGTTCATGATCTTGACATAAATCTCAAGAGATTCTTGCTAGCTATGCTGTAATGCGGTTTATTTAACACTAAGAAGAAGATTTTTCAAACTGACTGGCTTGCCAGTTCCAGCCAAGGTGGTGTAGTCTCATTTCCTCCCAAGTCCTCCCTCTTAAAAATAAAAAAATGCTGAACATAATGTAAGAAGTAAATCATAAAAAAACTAAACATAGAATTATCTATGATCAAGCAATTCTGCTTCTTGGCATATAATTAAAGATTTGAAAACATGGTCTTGAATAGATGCCTGTGCACCCATGTTCATAGCAGCATTATTCACAATAGCCCAATGGTGGAAACAACCCAGGTGGCCATCAAGAGATGATTATGGTCTATACACATAATGGGATATTATTCAGCTTTCAAAAGGAAGGAAATTCTGACAGTGGTATGACATAGATGAACCTTGAAACCAGAGTTTCAGTTTGAGAAGATAAAAAGATCTGAATATGGATGATGGTTATGGTTGTACCTTAAAGTGAATATACTTAATTCTACAGAACTATACACTTAAAATGGTAAATTTTACGTTACATATATTTTATGACAATACAGAAAATCAAACAATGGAAGCCTCTGAAAGATGGAGAGAATAAGGCAATTTCCTGGAGCCCTTTGGACTTGAAAAACAACACAGAAGTGCAGTCCCTATGTTTTCTTTGCACTTCCATGTAATTTAGCCAGGGCACTGGAGAAGTCTGTTATTGGAGCAGCAATAGGTACTGACAAAGAAGCCCCAAGCAAAGCCTGACTCCTGTAGCTGTGTGAATGGGAAAATGACAACCTAACAGAACAGAGAGGTTTCATGACAATAATTATTCAATGTTAGCCAACCATCAATGGGAAATACCCTCATTCCCCATCCCCCACCACAGCAGGCTGATTGGGGAGCTGGACTTCCACCCTAAACCCATCAGCAATGAGGCAATGCTAGCATCACCCCATCTCTGACCCATTCCTATCCTTGAGTGGGCAGGGCTGATAGGGAGCTGAACATTTACCCTTATCTGAATCTATGCACTACACATAGCCAGGATGATCACCTTCTAAAGAAGATAAAATTGTATCAAGAGACTCCCCATACAGCACCCAAAACGTCCATCATAATAGAGTCAGCAGTTTAGTCTAGTATTGTACTTGATTTTTTCCTAGGGCTGCCATAACTCTAGGAGTAAGTGGTAGCTTAAAACAACAGAAATTTAGTCTCACAATCCTGGAGGCTGGAAATCTGAAATCAAGATGTCAGCAGGGCCATGTTCCCTCTAAAACCCTCCTTGCCTCTTCCTAGCCTCTGGTGGTTGGCTGGCAAGCCTTGGCATTAGTTGGCTTGCAGCTGCAGAGCTCATATATCTGCCCTTGTTGTCGCATGTAATTCTCCCTGTGTCACCCTCACATGACATCTTCTTGTAAGGACACCAGTCACACTGGATTAAGAGCACATTCTGCTCCAATGTGACTTCACCTTAACTAATTAGATCCGCAACAACCTTATTTCCAAAGTTCACATTCAGGGGTACTGGGGGGTTATGACTCTATAGCATAGATTTTTTGCAGGGATACGATGCAATTCAACCCATAACACGTACCAGTGTCAATTCTGTTTTTGATATTATGTAATATTTATATAAAATTCACCACTGGGGAAAGTTGGATGAAGGGACACAGGACTTTGTACTACTTTGTATATAATTACAAAAATAAAAAATAATTCTTTTTTAAAAATTTTATTAGAGTATGGTTGATTTTCAGTATTGTGTTAATTTCTGCTGTACAGAATAATGTCCCAATCAGATAGATAGATAGATAGATAGATAGATAGATAGATAGATAGATAGATAGATATTCTTTTTCTTAAAGAATGATTTTGCTTGATAAACAGAGATCAAGTTGGGGGGTCTTATCCCATTCCCATCTTCACTGACACATTTTTGGGCTTTACATTTCTGTTTTTGACAGGGAATGAATTTTCTCATGTATTTTTCCTGTGGTTTACCCTAAGTGTTTGCTAAATATATGGCATATTTCTAAATAAGCTGGTCAGCAGCTTTGAGACTGGTGTGATTTCTCTTCTCATTGCAATCCCTCCTAAGAGTTTCACAAATAAATCAATGAGTCTCCTAAGAAATGATGGTTGGCAATTTCTCAAGCCTACAGATGGGAGAAGCCATTCTAATTCTAAAAAAAAAAAAAAAAAAAAAAAGTTCCCTCCTTTCTAATCTCAAGTTACTGTGGTCTGGGCTTGGAGCAATGGTGACATTTTCTTGACTTTTTTTAGGGAAAGCTTGGGAGATTGTTCCTAACTTCAAATGGCTGGGTTTTGTGGTTCCTGTAAGTTTCTGGAAATGATCTGACAGAAAGGAGGGACATGGTTTTATGGAGTGGAGCCCCCTGGAGAAGGATCGGGGGACCCAAACCTTCTGATTTCTCCCTTGCATTCAGGTGGATGGGGCCAGAAGGGCTTACCCTGGGGAGAGTGAGCTACGTAGCCTGGAGCCTAAGGGTAACCATTCATACCACGGGCTCAGAAGGGGGTTCTCAAGGATGGGATTCCAGAATGCAAGCCGATCACAACGTCAAGCAGTAGCAGCTATTAGGAAAGCCTAATAGCTGTGATAAAAGCCTGACCCACAGTGGGGGGAGGTAGAAAGAGGGGCACTACATTAGTGTTCTCTTGCTGTGTAACAAATTACCACTAATTTAGCAGCTTGAAACAACACGTGTTTATTATCTCACAGTTTCTGTAGGTCAGAAGTCTGAGCAGGGTCTTCTTCAAGGTGTTGGCTGAGGAATACTCCTTTCTAGAGCTCAGGATCCACCCCTAAGCTCACATGGTTGTTGGCCGAATTCAGTTCCTTGCAACTGTAGGACTGTGGTCCCAGCTTTCACAGAAGCTAGGCATTGTCAGTTAGATGTTGGCAACTAGGGGTCACACTGAGCTCCCTACTGGGTCCCCCTCCCCCATGGCCCCTCTCACAACACAGCAGCATACATCCTCAAGGCCAGCAGGAGGCTTTGATCCTCCAGCAGGAGGATCTCTGTCATGTTTGGAATCTCTCTTCAGGAAGCGCCCAGACTTTGGTTCAGGTGATACCCTTTTTGATTATTCAGAATCAACACTGGGGATCTTAACTTCATCTGCAAATTTACCTTCACCTTCAAAACATAATCACAGGACTTAAGTCCATCACATTAACAGTCTTACCCCTACTCAAAGGGAGAGGATTATTCAGGGTGTATATACGAGGGGGTAGAAATCTTGGGGCCTCTTAGAATTCTATGGACCCTCTAAAGAGGGCTTGAGATGCTGAGTCCAGCACTGGCTAGAGTCCAGGACAGACAGCTGGCAAATTCTTCAGCAGAAGACAGAAAGGGAAACAAGGTACAGCCCAAATCTACATTAACCCAATGCCAAACAGAGTAGAGAGAAACCAAATCTGGGACACTCCACAGCACTTCAAGTCTTGAGACAGGTGGATGGCAGACATAAAGGGCTACTCAGGAACCTAGGGTCCTAGAGGGAGCAGAGACTCTAGGCCATGCCAGAATCTGACACAGAAGCCACCAAACTGTCTCTGAAAGAAAGGCCGATCCTTTCTCAACAATGCTGGTGGGAGAAGGTGCCACAATTCTCAAAAATGGCCACTTCTCTCTACTGTCTAATTAGTGTGGCCTGAGACTGGAAAAACAGTGGCACTTTCTAACTTAGGTTAGGAAAGACAGCGGCTGACATTCTTTGTACACCAGAACTGGCTCAGGCACAGGCAGTTGGGACCCACAGGTGGTGAAGGAGGGGTAGGCTCATCACAGACTCAGATCCTAGGAACTGGGAAAGGCGGTGAGGTCAAAAACAAGCTTTCCTGCAAAGGAACTCTCTTGCTCTCAGATCTGGGAGAGTCTTTCTCCCACTAGACCTTGTGGAAAACGATGCACCATGCTGAGTTACACATGGTCCAGATGTGCTGGACCAGAAGCTCAGGGAACTAGGAAGACAGCTGTGGCAAAGGCAAGAGATGGCCAAGGGGACCTCAGTACTGGGCTAGGAATCAACACAGTTGGGAAAACATACTCTCCTTGGATCTTAATTTCATATTGATAAACCAGAGACAATGATCATGTTTTAAAACAAAAATACTTGTAAAAGTGGTCAGGAAACCATAAACCATCATACAGTGAAGGTATGACTGTTACTATAATAACCTTCTAACAGATGGGAAGCTTCAGTGGCTAGAGATACTTTTGCTTTACATGCAGACAAATTGCCCTGCTGTTCCATTGACCATATATGTGACTAAACTGAAAGCAAGCTGACATATGGGTTTTTTTTCCTACATCCCTGAGCCAAAATATTTAAAGCTAGCAAGTACAATTTGCTCTCTCCAGGAATTAAGATGGGTAAGACAAAGGGAGATCCCAAGTCAATAAAACCCACTTTCAAGGCATGGCTGCCCTCAGATTTATGACCCAGCCCTCCGTCTGCTCTCCATTCTGTGCCCTTGGGATGTCTCATCTGAAGCATGGGTGGGAGAGAGGAGGCCATGGCGGAGAAGCCACAGGAGCAGAATGCATGGGCATGAGGGGCATAAAAGGGACCTCGTTGGAGCAGGACCTGCAGGCCTGGGTCCCAGAGCCCAAGGTCCCCCACTCCTGTCCCTCCTCCTCCATGTCCTGCAGGAGAAAAGGACCCCCAATTGTTCCTGCTGAGCTGAGGCAGCCAGTGAAGATCAGAGCCACACAGGGGTCTGATCTCCAAATCCTAAAAAGGGCAGGCTGGAACATCAGGGAAAGCACAGGAAGCGCAAGAAAGGACACTAGCCCATGATTTCAAGGTCATTCTGCTGAATGAATCCTCCATGAGTGGACACTAAATACATCCAAGTCACATGTGGAGGCCCTTAGAGGAAACCAAGAGAAATTTAGTCACCACCTATACTCTTGCTCGGGCTTCCATTACACAATACCTCACATCAGGTAAGGTTAAATAACAGAAATTTATTTTCTCACAATTCTGGAGGCTAGAAATCTGAGATCAATGTGTTGATAAGTTTGGTTCCCTTTGCTTGTGGATGGCTGTCTTATCCCTCTGTCCTTGTCCCTCCCACAGTCTTGTCTGTTCATCTCTGTCCTAATCTGCTCTTCTTATAAGAACATCAGTGGATTAAGGCCCACCCTACCTTAATGTCCTCATTTTACCTTAGGCCCTATTCCCAGTACACTGACATCCTGGTCAGTGAAGATTAGGACTTTAACATATAAATTCTGGGGGAGTCACAATTCAGTCCATAACACCAACCTAGCCCTAAAAGCACCAGACCTGGATGCACAGCTCCAGTCAGCGGATCACCCCAAACATGCCCACACCCCTTCTCTCTGCAATCCAGTGCCCTTCTGAAAATGACAGGAAGCTGCTGGGCAGTGAGTGCAATGTCTCTGGTTATTTGGAGAGATGATGCTCCAAGGGTCTATGAGTGTAATCATGGTAATGTGCACATCAGAGGACTTCACGGAATAATGAGAAGGAAGCCTGGAGGTCAGTTTGCTAAAACACCCAGTGTGAGCACTCTAGTGGTCTGATCATTCCTCATGGATGGGACTCTGGGGTGGGAGGGGCCAGATGGAGCCACCATTTAACCAGCTGGTCACAGGGAAAGGCTATGAGTGGGGCCTCACACCTGTGACCTCAAGAGCTCTCCCTCTGTCCTCAGATCCTGGGAGTGGAGATTATCAGAGGAGGTGAATGGCTGGCTTCTGTCAGCATTTGAACCAATTCTTTTTTTTTTTTTTGTCTTTTGTCTTTTTAGGGCTGTGCCTGCGACATATGGAGGTTCCCAGGCTAGGGGTCGAATTGGAGCTTTAGCTGCCAGCCTACGCCAGAGCCAGAGCAACGCAGGATCCGAGTCGCATCAGCGACCTACACCACAGCTCACAGCAAAGCCGTATTCTTAACCCACTGAGCGAGGCCAGGGATCAAACCCACAACCTCATCGTTCCTAGTTGGATTTGTTTCCGCTGCTCCATGACGGGAACTCCTTGAACTGATTCTTAAATTCAAAGGAGTGACTTGTGCTGAGAATTTTCAATTCAGGGGAGACCAATGGGAGCGATGATTTGCCCTTCTTAATTGGACACTCCCCAGTTGTCCTGGTCCTAGACAGAGAGGTGCCTGGATGGGGAAGACACTCGGACAGGGAAGTGTGGTGGCCTCACTGAGCTAGGTGACATATGTCAGTAAGGCCCAGAGCATTGTAGGGACATAATTATTAGAGCCCACAAACCAGGGCAGCACACAATCTTTGCTCCTGTGGAAGGACCTGGGGCCAGATTAGAAAGAACAGAGAGGCAAAGACATCTGTGCTAAAAGGGAGCAAAGAGGCTGCATCCTCTTCCGCACCTTCCCAGCCAGGAAGCAGCACAGTGAGTCTGCAGAGCAGCAGCTACACTGGGAGTACCTACCCCATCCCCAGGCCATCTGGTCCAAGGAGGGTATTTGAGAAGTTACAGCCATCAGGGTACATCCTGTCCCAAAGCATGTGCCCTGAGAATTAGTATCATAGCAAGAGGAACCCCCAAAATGAAGACTTTCCCAGCTGTGACATGAAGCCAGGCCTTGCTGCACTCAGACTAACACCAGGGGGAGTCCACAGTGGGATATCAGCCTAAAGATAACGAAGCTCACAAACCAGCCTGTATTCTGTGGGTACCTACTGTGTTCCTGAACTTGTGAAGGAGAATCAGGCAGGATCTCTAGACCCACCTGAAAGGGGGCTGGAGGGCACACAGGTGGCCCTCAGTCAGGGTTCCATGGCAAGCAGAGCAGCAGGGCTGTATCCTGGGCATCTGTTGCAAGGATGTGGCCAGATGCAGTCCTCATGAGGCTGCTGCTTCTGGTCTGATGCTTTTGGGACAGGCAGGTGGGAGGGGTGGCAGACATCAAGTACAGGAGGCAAAGGCTAGTGGGGCAGCCCTCGCAGTGCACTGGACCCACAGGGACCACCAGGGATCACTTTGATCTCTAGTGGGAGAGGCTGGAATGGAGGCACAGCAGGCCCAAAGAGCTCCACCAGCAGTTGCCCCACGCTGGCCAAGTGAGCCAGGTGGTCAGCAGTGAAGGCTTTCACTGACCTCTAGGCAGGCAGGATGCTTGTCCACTGTGGAAGGTCACATCTCATGCAAAGTGTAGTCCATGCTGTCTCACCACAATTCAGAACAAGAATTCTGGGACTAATGTTCCAGCTTAGCTAAGGTGACAATACATAAATCCACTCCCCTAGAAACCCATGACACAACCTAGGAAGTAATTGTTTCTCCTCAAAAGAGAGAGTCCAAGAACTCTGGAAACATAGCTGTAGGGGATTCAAGTGTCCTTTTAAAATGGGGTCCAGGAGGTAGGAAGGCTCCATGGAGGTAGTGGCATCCAAGACAGGGTTGGAAATAAGGTAGGATCATGGATGTGGGGGCTCAGATACAGCTGGTGCAGTGGCCAGGGTTCTAGGAGAGTCCCAGGCAGCTGCCCAGAACAGAAGCCAGGAGAGGGCAGAAGCAGCCTCCACCTGCACAGCTCAGAGATGACTGGGAATGCGGAGATGAGCCTTCTGCTCCCTCCCCCAGGGCAAATAACCAGACATAAAAAATGTTTTACAGGCCATGAAGTTCCTACTCCCTTGTGTGAAATTAAAGTCCTTGGACTGGAATCACAGTATCTTTTTTTAAGATCATGTTTCAGATGGTCCATTTTGGGTCTTGAACTCCCCATGATACCTTACTTTATTTTTCTCCAATTTTTTATTACACTAAGTAAATATTAAAACATAAATGAGGCTCAGATCTCCTTTCATTATTTGTCAAGTGTAGCTGGCTTAAAACTTGAGGGGATTATCTTTTGCCTGTAGCCCAAATAAGGCTGAAGCTCCATCTTTTTGTCTTCTCTCCCTCACTATCTCTTTCCCTCCTTCCCTCCCTCTTCCTTTCCACCAGTCCTCCCTTAATTTTTCATTTTTTATTGCTTCTTATACTCAAAATTTTAAAAATACTATAGCAATAATAAAGGACAGGTAATTAAAGAAAAGCATCAGACACATGCCATTAGACTATGACAAAAGAACTATTTCAAGCCTGTGTCCCCCTGTGGTCCTGTCCACATACATCTTTTTTTTTTTTTTTTTTGGTATTTTTAGGGCCACACCCATGGCATATGGAGGTTCCCAGGCTAGGGGCTGAATTGGAGCTGTAGCGGCTGGCCTATACCACAGCAATACTGGATCCCCAACCCACTGAGCAAGGTCAGGGATCAAACCTGCATCCTCATGGATGCTAGTCAGATTCATTTCCACTGAGCCATGATGAGAACTCCCACATGCATCCTTAGTTGTCCCTGGTGGTCTTAGCAAGGGGTATAATTTTGCCCTTTGTTTTTTTACCTGATATGATCAGTTGAAAAGAGGTTTTCCACTTTGCTGCATTGGTTTTCATGTGATCACATTATCCTGCTATTCAACAAGCCTGTGGTTTCTCGGGAGTCTGCTGAAGCCCATTTTGGTGATAGGAAAGCCTTGGCTGGTGCCTTGGCATTGGCAGCTAACCCTAACCCTAACCCTAACCCTAACCCTAACCCTAACCCTAACCCTAACCTTAACCCTAACTTGATTGTGATCTGCGGAGAGCTGCCTTTCTGGTCCTTGTGGGCAGTGCTTGCCGGGTCCAGGAGAGTCCCATTGCCTTTTAGGTACCAGCAGGAATGTGCCTGAAATGACTTGAATTATCTCTAAAGGGATGCAGAGCAGAGAGAGCGGAGACTGAAGTCGTTACGGGGCATTTCTGTAATCACATCTCATTCCCTCTACCAGAGCCATGTGACCCACCCCTCCACCCCATTTCCCCTGTACTTCCCTCCCAAGGAGCTCACCTGGATCTGCAAGGCAGGGAAGAGGTTTTAGGTAACCCTACCAGGGTACCAGCTGGCCAGCAGCCTCCCTCCAATCTCCTGCAACAACTGACATGAAACCAAAGCAGAATGCAGACAGCTAAGTTTGGGGGACTTTTATTTGAGATTACTCTTGTATACGGAATGTGCAACACCATAAGTTATTAAAGGCTGAGTTTCCATGAGTGGCTGTTTGGATGCTCCTCAGCCCTCAGGTAAACAAGGTAATACCTGGAGTTCAAGGATGTGGCTGCACCATTTAATCCCTCCTCTACACTTCCTTTTTCTGCAAGTGACCTCTGGGCCTAGAGTTGTGGGGACGAGTCATAGGGCACTGAATGTGTCCAGTGTGACTAACGACTTGGGACACTTGAGAACATTTCTGGATTGCTTACATTAAGAGAACATGTATTTTATTTCATAACACAGAACCGACAGTTGACATGTTGAGTCAATGTAAGTCACTGGTGAAGAACCTGAATTATAGCAGACAAGTAATTAGTCCCCAGAGGCCTGTTGTTTCAACAAGTTTCATCTATCTTCTTTCAGATGACAATGTGGTTTGTTTTCATTTTTAGGTCTTAGTACCCACAAATTCCTCCCCACCCTCCACAGCACCCTTACCCACACACAGGCCCAATATTTGTCCATCTCCAGGTTCAGTTGAGGCCATGCAGCAATAACCTCAACTCAGAGCTTCAGCTTCACTAAAATTCTCAAAGGTTACTTTCCCCTGAATCCACAACCTGATTTTATTTACTGATAATACTAACTCCACTTAACATTCTAGCTTATAATTGTGTTGCCACTGATTGTCCAAATACTTCAACTTACATAGGGAGAAAAATAACATTTTTATCAGATTAGAGTAAATGCAGAGGCCAGTCTCAGGGTCACACATACGGGAGTACAACTTTCCTATTTATGCAAAAAGGAAACCAACTTTTCCCAGTTCAGGTTGTAAAAGCTCAAGGCACCAGTGAAGGCAACGGGGAGCTGCCTTGGTGGTTCCCAGAAGAGGAGGTGCTTTCATTTCCAATCTAAACATCAAGTTCTACTTTTTTTAATGGGCTTATGTTAAAATTCCTGATAAATATGACAGGAACATTAAAGCCTCAAGTATGTGATTGCCTTTTTAAGTCTCAGGGACATTTAAATGGAATAAAGTAATCATTTGCTATTTCTTAAGATCTGAGTTTATTTGAGGGGGAACAAAATATAGTCACTGATTTTGACTTTTCCATACAATAAATTTACCATTTCAGACAAATTGAAGACAAGGACAGTTTAAATCAACATAAATTCTGCATTAAAGAGTATTTTAAGCATTTTAAGTATTTCCAAGTTCACACGGTAACTCAAACCAGGTTGGCAAAATGTTCCCTTTGTTAGAACAAAGAGGTACTTACTGGTGATTTGTGGAGAGCTTTGGGGTTTGGAGCAGAGATGTTATTCAGATTCTGAGGTGGTTTCTGACAGAAGGAAACCGGGAGAGCTTAGTGCTGGAGGTGACGTTTTAATTAAGCAGGACATGGGAACAACAGGAAAGCCATTCCCAATGGGTGAAGAGAGTGACGTCTGAAAAGACACAGAAACCAAACGTGGGTAAATTCAGAAAAGGGTGGGATTTCTGAGGTGGCGAGCACACAGAAGGGGAGGTAGAGATGAAACGAGAAAGAAGGTAAATGCACTGATGTGTCCAGGTGAGACCTGACCCGCACTGGCCTCCCTGGGACCAGCTCTCAGGATGAAGGAGCTGTTACCTGAGGCAGAGGAGAGTCAGCGCTTCAATGTGAACAAAAGCAGGTGTCCCTGATTGACCACGGAGGGACCGGAGTTACAAGATGGAGAGGGAAGGACAAACTGTACAGCCCAGGTGCCATTGTTGGAAGCTGCCGCACAGTCAGGAGATACAGGGATACGAGGCCCCATCAGGATGCCCACCTGCTGACTGAGGCTGCTGCCAGGCCAGCAGTGAGCTCAGCCAGGCTGGGAAGCTCAACTGTTTCAAAGTCTCAGACATCCTCTGCCTTCCAAGACAGTCTCCCCCACAGAAGTCAGCCTCCATGCATTGTCTATTTTGTTCTCTATACTGTGAGCCTCACCAAGAAGAGAGGGAAAGGAAACCTTCCCCACTCACCCCCAAAGAAAATCCAGGCTGAAGGCCCAGACAGAAGCTGCACCCATACCCTCCACTTTATAACTTGCAGTAAAAAAGCCTGATGGTGAGTACTAACCACACAACTAGGAAACACTGGCTATTGAACAGGGAAGGCCACTCAGCAGACCCATTATCACAGCCATTCCCTTTGATTCCACTTCAAATTCCAAACATAGTTTAGCCTCTGTGGTTACATGTCATGTGAGTGCAGTCTTTCATTCTGTTTTTCAGGTCTTGAGATAGCATTAAAAAACTATTAAACTTAAAAAGCAGGCCAGGATGTCAAGATATAATACTCATCTGGATGCTTCTGGCCTCCATGGATTTAGAGGGCTCTTGAAATATATCACTTCTTATAGCCAACCTTGAGTTGGGCTTCTCCCATCAACATTTAGCTTTATCGTCATAAATTATCTCCCTCACAATATTTCTGTGCATTCATAGCTCTGTTTGTCTCCCATAAATCAACCACAGGCCTGTTTAATTATCCCCCAGCAATTTTAAACAACCAATATTTTTAATGAGGCAGAGAATGCGTAAGGCCAGCAAATAGAGTTTTAAGGGTCCATTGTGGGTCACTCTGTGTATATTTTTCAAAGTCAGGCGTTCCTGAGATAAGCCATATATTACCCAGATCTTGAGGCTTGGCCAATGTCCCTTCCCACTGCATGACCAATGAGACCCTTGGCCATCAGCAGGCTGCTTTTTGTCAATGGCCTTGAAGTGTGTCAGTGACTATAAACACACATGATGAATGAGTGTTATGGTTATGTGAGGAATTCAGTCACCTTGGCTCAGGCCAAGAAAGTGGCAGAGCTATGGAGAGCTAAACCAAAGGGCCATGCCTACTGCTGAAACTCCAGGCCACTGAGATGTTGGCATGTCATTAACATTGAGACTTTCTCCTAAAATCCAGAAATTTCTCCATCTTGTTTTAAGGCCAACATGATAGCTCAACGAAATAGCCTCCTATTCCTTCTCACTCATGGGAAACAGGCTTAGTGATTTTGCTAGGAGATGAGCCTAGCTTCGCTGGTCCCATCTGAATGAAGGCAGACCCCCACTTGTTTTGACCCTAATCTCCCATAGCCAGAGGGATGTTCTCAGGTGGGTGGCTCCAGTTATTTCTGCCCCTCAGTGGACATGGGCTGGGGGGATATCGCTCACCAAGGCTGCAGGTGAGGATGCTATGCTTGTGCAAAGCTGAGTGCCTGAATCCAAGCTGGGGACTGTACAAAAATGGAGGGGCCTGTCCTTACAGCTAAGTGGCCAATCCAGAATCCAGGGGGCAGGGGTGGATGGGCAGGGAAGGGAGCAGGTAAAAGAGAAGAATTGGGTACCAGGTCCAAGAAGAGAAAGGTGCAACGGAACAAATAGATACCTATTTCCTCAGCGCTCACTCATGAGGGCCTTTCTGGAAATTTTTTCAGGACTTTCTTAAATCCATAGAAATGGGAGTAATTTTAAAAAGACAGACGGGATCTGCCCCCTACCTTAGCAGACCTACCACCACCGCTTCCCTCCTTGTTCTTCCTCCCCCTTATTTTCCATCTCTTCACTGTGCTGACCTCTTGTACACGAAGCATCTCAAAACAATCCCACTTTACAGATGAGGAAGTCAACGTGTTGAAGGCTCAAACAATATGCCCAAAGGCACCTGCTCCTCACAGAGCTAGATTCAGACCCCATCCCAGGACTATTCTGGAGCCTAGTTTTGCTGCACGGGAGGTACAGTGACCCCCGCCCTGGAGTGAAGAACAGGAGGTCTGAACTGTCAGAGCATGTCTCTCTCTACCGGCCTCAGATGACTTCTCTGAACTTGAACCTCAAGAGGAGAATAAGCAGAAAGCATAGCAGAGTGGTTAGGAACCTGAGCTGCAAAATCAAATGCAATCAACGAGGGTCTCGCTATACTATCTGGGGAAATACACCCAAGCACTCTGTATCTCAGATGAGTCATCTTCCATGTGGGAATCGTGGCAGAACCTTGCCCAGAGAGGCTGTGAGGATGGCTTGGGCAAAGTATTTAGACAAGAGGCTGGCTCTAAAAGTTGGCTGCTATCAGTTATTATTCCTTCATGTCTACTCTGTCCCATTTCTTCCTTCATCATCCTTGCAAGAGAACTGCAAAGAGCTTGGGATGTCTGTCGATTTACAGCAGTTACTGATTAAGTCACAGCTGTTTACTCATGGCCCAAGGATACTGGGACAAGTTAGAAACCTATGCAGGAATCCAGGAAATTGTTATTTCGATCTTTAATGTGCATTTTCTTGCCAAGCTAAGTAACCTTTGTAAGCCCTGTAATATGTTAACATTTAGGGAAAGAGTTTATGGACTGCTCTAATCCATTTTTAGTAAGGCCTATTACCTCCAAATACAGAGTCAAGGTTCCAATTAAAGCTTTTCATTAGAGAATAAAAGTTCTTTGCCAAACCAGAAGGGGAAAAGAAAATTTCTCATAGTTTTAAAGTTTATCTTCCTGAAAATGGCAGTCTCCTCACAGCACTCACAGGCATACAGTCAATTCATTAATGTTTCAGAGCATTGACTCTAAAATCGAGAGTATTCTGGAAGCCTGGGCAAGACGGTGCCTCCTCCCAGGGGATCTCAGACATTAAATGGACATATGCGCACACCCAAAGTAGTTACCCTAGTGTCCTAACATCTGAAGCCAAGATATGACCAAAGTTTTAGAAGCAAAAAAGAAAGACCAATTTCTTTGGTCTGGGAAGCTCATAGAAGGCAGGCTTATTGGAGAAGTTGTCTCCACTGGGCTTTCAAGTCTGTTTGCAGTTTTGCTGGCTAGTGAAGATAGAGAAACATTCCAGGCCAAGTTAAACAGAAGTACAAAGACACACAGGTTGAGAATTGTGTGGGCTCTTGGTGATGCCAATTGCTGTGAGCATCTGTGTCCCAGAGATAGAAGTTGGGGAACAGAGATAAGACTGAAAAAAAGTGTCCTGAATGCCACATTACGTTAATTTTTCTGATGAGTATCTGTTACAACTCTATAAAACCTGCTGCCCCGGCACTTCTGGGCTTTGAGAACCACATGGGGAGCCCGGGACACAGCAGGCAGGGCAGGATGCCACCCCCAGCTTGAGCCTCCTTCCTAGCCATGGGCCACACTCGTGCTTCTCAGTGGCCATGGTTATACCACCCTCATTGGAAGTGCCACCCTTAGGAAAATGTTGGGGTGTCTTCATTTGCTCTTTCTTGGTTTCTTTTTCTTTCTTTTTTTTGCATTTAAAAATTTTTTTTTTAATTTTATTTCCTCAATACATTATTTTTTTTTCTGCTGTACAGCATGCTGACCCAGTTACACATACATGTATACATTCTTTTTTCTCACATGATCATGCTCCATCGTAAGTGACTAGACATAGTTCCCAGTGCTAGCATTTCTTGGTTTCTTTAATTTAACCTTCACTCCTAACCGTCACTTCTGAAGCACCGCCCCCCCTTGTCAATAAGGCAGGCAAGCTTCTCCTTGTCAATATACCCAGTGATATTTGCTAAAGAATAAACCCTTTTTCTGAGTTCCCTGACCACTTCAAAATTCTAGGATGAAGGGAATTCCAAATAAGCTAAGGTTTTCAGGACTCGAGGTGGGAACACAGGGCTTAGACTCACAGCCCCTTCCTTGGATCTAATAGACAGTCTGGAGAGGCAGAATGAAGACAGATCCTCTGGCTCCTTTCCCTCCAATCTTTTCAACAGAGAAACTATTCATGGCAGCCCTTCTAGACAGAGACAGAGAATACCAGAGAAAGTACAAACGGGGCTCGGTTCCAAGATGCCTGAAGTCTGCCTAACAACAAAAGGCATTTATTTTGAGATGGGAAATGGGGACCCAGGGGCTCTGTCCATCACAATGACCCTTGGCTTCTGAAAGCAGGGAGTGGTCCCTGCCCAGTTAAGCTGGACGAGCTGCTCTCAGAGCAGCTGGGAACCCTTAGGAATATGTCATTGTCATCCTGCTGCACCCTGTGTCAGAGCGCTGTGCTGTTCTTTAGGATGACCCTTCAGGCTGCCCAGTGGGAGAGGAGATGCCTCATGGTGACTGCTCTCTGCTGGTCACTGTGTCTGTGCCCTGGGATGAGGGGCCTGAGCCTCTATCAAGCTGCGTCACCCAAAATAATTATGAAGTCACTTTGTGGCTCAGATGTTCCTTTCTACCATGTGAAAATGACGTACTTGGAACAATGCATTTGTGCCTTTTGCAATCCCTTATTGCATACATGTGGTACCTGCCCTTAAGCTCACAATCTAATGGAAATAAAAATAAATAATACTAGTAGAGTCTAGTACATGCAGTACCAGGTAGGACTACAACACAAGGCTTGTTACAAAGGGGCAGGGAGATTCCCATTAGGTAAGCAGGGAAGTAAAGAAGAAAGTTAGGAGTTCCCCTCATGAAGCAACGAAAATGAATCCAACTAGGAACCATGAGGTTATGGGTTTGATCCCTGGCCTCACTCAGTGGGCTAAGGATCCGACATTGCCATGAGTTGTGGTGTAGGTCACAGACGCGGACAGGATCCCGCATTGCTGTGGCTGTGGTGTAGGCCAGCAGCTACAGCTCCGATTCGACTCCTAGCCTGGGAACCTCCATATGCCACAGGAGCAGCCCTAAAAAAGAGAGAGAGAAAGGAAAGTTAGATAAGCTTCCTCACTGAGGTGATACATAAACAGGCTCTAGATATCTGAGTAGGAATTCTCCGGGCAGAGGACGTCCATGAAGAGTAATTTCAGTAGAGTGAACATGTGCTTTATTGTTCGATCTAGGGATCCTGGAGCATGAAATAATGTTAATAATTATGCTTGAGTGACAGACATAAACCAGTTCTGTCCCAGGCCATCTGGGACATGCATTCGCCCTAGGCAGCCAGTGTACACAAGCATGGAGATTTGAAGAGCATCCACTGGGCTGCAAGGAACAGAAACTTATAAATTCACATGACTAGAGTCCAAAGATGCCTCCAAGTGAGGTACCATTCATCAACTTCATGCTTCCACTAAGGACCCACAGACCTTCACTCTTTTCTTCTGTCATCACTGTCAATTTCACCCCAGGGCTGCCCTCTAGTAGCCTCAAGATAGCGACCAGCTGCAATGGAGCCATGGCTTTTGTTATTCACACCCAGTGAAACAGAGAGGGAGCAAAACCCCTCCCCAAATTCACCTTCCACTCCATCTGTCTGTCCTCTCTGGGCCACTTCTGGAGCAGGGGGATATCACAGGTAGAGAGGTTTGAAGTCAAGAAGCCCTCCTTGGAGGCGCTGGGGAAGATGGTAATCATAATGGTTCTACGAGGAGAGAAGGGGAGGGGAAGAGATGCAGGACAGGTAGTCACGAGTGCCTGCACCAAGGGCAACTCCAGACTGCTGGCATTAATGTAGAGAGAGGTGATGGGGAAAGGCGAAGAATATGTGAGCAAAGGTAGGCAGAGAGCAAATTCTAAAGGATCTTATCTACTTTGTGAGTTATGAAATGCCATGGTGGATTTTATGATGTTTCATACTTGCGGAAAATCCACGCTTAGGTCAGTGTGGTGGGTGAACTAGCGAAGGGAAGATTACAGGACAGGAATCACAGCCAAGCTTTGGCAATAATTCACGTGAAAGATGATGTGGCAGTAACATTGGAAATGAGGAAGAGAGAGAATGGAGAGATATTCAGATACTTCCTACACCCAAAGGATCACAGGGGGAAATGCATGGGCAATCTCTAGAATTCTGGATCAGGGAGCTTGGTTACCATTTCCACAATTTAAAAAATTGCAGAATTCAGATAAATGAGCATGTTTCTTTGGTGTGAGAGGCTCCAGACTTGATGAATATTGAATCTGACACAAGTTGAGCTTAAAGTTCTTTGGAGTGTAAGGGACAGAGCTAGAGTTTAGAAGAGAGTCAGGGCTAATGATCTGCTTCTGTGAGTCATTAGCTTGGAAATGGTACTTAGAGCTATAGAATCCCAGGATTGAGGTGGTTAAGGATGGGTGCTGGGCACCATCAACATCTCAGGGCTGACTCTGTCTCCTTGGTCATCAGCTAAGAGTAAGGTGGGAGGACTACAGCCGAGGAAAGGCCTGGCAAAGGTCTGAAGTAGTTTTTTTGTTTGTTTGTTTGTTTTTGTTTTTTGTCTTTTTTTTTTTTTGCTATTTCTTGGGCCGCTCCCGTGGCATATGGAGGTTCCCAGGCTAGGGGTCTAATTGGAGTTGTAGCTGCCAGCCTACGCCAGAGCCAGAGCAATGCAGGATCCGAGCCACGTCTGCGACCTACACCACAGCTCATGGCAACACCGGATCGTTAACCCACTGAGCAAGGCCAGGGATTGAACCCGCAACCTCATGGTTCCTAGTTGGATTCGTTAACCACTGCGCCACAATGGGAACTCCTGAAGTAGTTTTTTAAAGGAGTTGGGAGAAAGATGTCCCTCATGGTAGGATCCTGTGAGAGTATCACTGAATCAACCTCAGACAGAACTGGATTCAAAACCTGCTGGGGTCTATGCCTTCATCCAGGGCCTGAGGTCTCTGCATCTAGGTTAATTGCTGCCTACTCTGGGATTCCAGATCTGGATTTACACTTACCTCTATCAAAATAACTAAGTAGATGTAATGCTTTCTAGGTATACACTTCAGTGTACTATGGACAAGTTAGGGGCCAGGGAATATTCCCTCCCCACTTCCATTTCCCTGAAGTAGGCGGGTGGCCAAGCATATGGCAGATGCTTGATAAATATCTCATGCTTGATAAATAAGTGGAATAGATGCCTAAATAAAGGGTCCAGTAAAATCTTAGCCTGTCTGGAAGACTCAGCTTTCTTGCCATACAAGTCCCAAGGCCATTATTGCCTTTGTCCGTGGCTACATGGAAAGACACAAATCCAGGGACTCAGAGAACATCCCCGGCTCGTTGGGTGCTGAGGTAACAAGGCTCCTTCCTTTGTCCTTCCCAGCCTGCCATGTCACTGATCACAGGCTTAGAAAAACGGCCAGCATCTTACAGAGATCATGACCCCAATAAAGTCTGACCCCAGCTCTGAGAGGGCATAGTCCAAATGCAGCTGCTGCTTAATTTCCAGTCAGGGTGGGAGGCCAAAGATGGCCTTGAGTAATGTCAGGGCCCAGGAACGCAGTTACAGTGTGTCGGTTTCTGTCTTGTACAATGTGGGGGCATTTGGAAATCTGAAAACTATCTTTCTTGCGTCATAGATGACTCCAAACTCTGAGGATTTTAACAAAGAGCATTAAATTCCTTCATGTGGCAACATGGCCATACCTCTGATAACCACCAAGCTCATCTCTAGAACCCCTCATTTCCTATGGCTCAAACCCAAGGAGACCATTCCCTTGCCCCCTCAAAGCTTTTCTATGTGATGCACCTGACTCCTAGAATCCTTCTGCATTTGGCTCAATGGTCATATCCTCAAAGAAGAGCCCTCCAGTATAGGCTAGGTGACTGCCGCCAGAATTCCTCTACTTGAAATGTTGAAGGTGATAGCCTATGCCTATGAGACTACAAGCTCCTTGGGAATAGCTTCCTTGTCACACTTCATGTGTGCACACTTTGTGTGCACCTAACCAACATTAAAGAACAATGAATGGATGAAAGAATGGCCCTCTGATACAAAGAGTCCTTAGCCCTGGGTTCACTTTCCAAATTCCAGAGATTCCGTTCATCCTCTAGTCTTAAGACTAGAGCTTCTAGTCTTAAGGGTACAGGCATGGATAAAGGGTTTACTAATAGTAAATGCATTCAATAAAACAGAATCAGCACAGTGCAATGCAAAGAGTATTCAAATGGCATCAAAAACCTGGCTTTGCTACTCATGAGTCATATGGCTATGGGCAAGTCACATGACCTCTCTGAGTCTCTATCCCCTATTCTGTAAAGGGGTTATTATACATTCCTCTTATGGAAGTGCTTGGCACATACCCAAAGAGAATGGACTTTGTCTAAGACATTCTACATCATCCAGCACTGAAGCCTGATGCACCCCTTTAGAAGTCTAGACCTCAGCAAAGACACATGTCAAGCTTGCCTTGTTGACACAGCTGAAATCAGAATATGGCAGCCCACCCACTCCATCCCCAAAGGGGCCTAGGTGGGCCAAAATATTTTGGGGATAGATCAACAGAAGTATTATTTGATGAATCCTAGAGTGAGATATTTCTCCTTTAGGGGGTTGGGGTGACGGTACTCTCCATTTTGAGTGATCCTGGACTGAGGCACATTTTCAGGGGGGTTCAGTGGGTCACTTTTCCTTCTGGAGCTGTGGAGTAAAATCTTCAGATGTAACTCATCATCACAGATATCTGACAGATAAAGCACCACTTCGCAGAAACTGCTCTACCAAGGCCACTGTTATGGGTTGAATTGTGTCCTCCAAAAAGATAGATTGAAGCTCTAGATAATATTTGGTAATGGGATCTTTGCAGATATATCAAATTCAAATGAGGTATTTAGGGCGGACCCTAATCCAGTAATTGGTGCCCCATAAGAAGAGGAAAAAAGACCCTGGTACAGACAGGGAGAGAACAAATGCCATGTGACTACCGAGGCCACGATTAGGGTTATGCTGCCATAGGCCAAGGAATACCTGGGGCTACCAGAGAGAGCATGGCCCTATAAGCACCTTGATTTCTGGTTTCTGGCCTCCATAACTGTGAAAGAATCAAGTGTGTTACTGCCTTAAGCCACCCATATTGTGGGATATTGTTATGGTAACACTGAGGAACTAATACAGTCCCCTACAAGTACAGAGAATATTCTGCCCTGTGGATGCTTGAGCTGCCTGCTCTTCTGACAAGTGAGCCCTGTCCACTGAGGCAGGACTCTGTTCCCTTCCCTCCCCACCTGCCCCCACCTGCTCTGCTATGTCCCTCCTTCCCTCCATGCTCCCTCAGATGCAGCCTCGCCTCAGAGATCTGTTCTAGCTTAAGTAGTGTACCCTCCACTGTCATAGCTAAGAACTCGTTAGGGGCCTGGCCCACCATTTTAAATAATATTTTTGTTCCTATCATTATTTAGTCCCTCAAACAAATATTTGTTGAGCACCTGCTACTTAACAAACAAGGTTACAAGCCCCTGGAATTCTGCATGAATACAGATGACTCATGAAGCTTTCGTTCTAGTGGCGGTGGTGGGAAAGGAGTGGTGGAAGGAGAGAGGCCAGTTAGGAAACAGAAAACATAAACAAATTAAAGTATAAGATAATTTCTAGTCATGAGACATACTATAAAAAGATAAGAATGAAATCTCAGGTGACAGAGAGAGGCATAAATTAGGAGTTCTCTCTGAGAAGGTGAACTTAAATCTTTGAGCTGAACATCAGGGGCATTTGGGGAGGTCTTCTCCAGGCAGAGAGAATAGTTTCTCCAAAGGCCCTGAGGGAAGAAAAAGGAAAGACGAGGAAGAAGTCCAATGGGAGAAAATAGGCTGAGTGGAGAATTCGAGGACCTGTATTTAGAGACATACATATTTACATTATTTTCTGTTGTTTTTCATTAGTTTTCATTACAAAAAAAAAAAAGAAAGAAATGCAGGAAAAAATTTAAAAATCAGCTTTCTTGAGCTCCCCAGGGATAACAACTAGAATCATTTTGGGATGTTACCTTCTTGATCAATGGTCCCTAAAGTGTGGTCTCTGGACCAGCAGCATCAACATCACTTAGCAAGTTGTTAGAAATGCAAATTTTTGTCCCAACCTTAGACTAACCGAATCAGAAAGCCTGGGAGTAGAGAGCTCTGCAATCTGTATTAAAGATCTCTCCAAGTGATTCTGTCATATACCCATGTTTGAGAAGCACTGAGAGTGTTTCTGCCAAGGCTTCATAACTGCAGCTGGGTTGCACACTGGAGGAGTATGCTGAGAGAGGCCACAACTTTAACTATACCTCCCAACTGAGCTTAGACAATCATTGACCAATAGACCAGCTCTAGGAAGGGATACAGGTAAGATCACAACAAGCTAGTGAAATACACAGATGAGATCCAGCAAGCAAGACCTTCAGGCACAAGTATGAGAGAACTTTGTGCACCTGAATAGCTGGCAGTGAACATCAGGAAGGCCTGTCATTAATAGCAGGGTCATGCCAGGGGATGCTGTTTATGCAAATTTCTAACAAGGACACCATGAAAAACAGAATATCAACCCAGGGTATAGATGCTCTGAGGAACATCAGTCTACCACAGCAGTATCCAGATGCAGAGAAAATCCAATAGCTATATTATCAGAATCAGGACATTCTTATTTGGGCTAGACTAGTAGCAAAGCCAGTGCTGGGCCCTGCTGTATTGGGCAGAATTTTCCACCCTCTTCCTGCCCTACCTTAGGACTAGCCATCACATACTGTGAGTCTCAGAGGTAAGGTGCTTCTTTTCTGTCCTAAAATATTAGCCCTTTCTAGCGTCACTCTGTTTTTACACACATCTCTTGACGGCTTAGCCCAATCATCACTACTAAAGCTGGGAGCAGTTTGTGTGGTCTCTCCTGTAGCACCTCTCAGCTCCCCAGTAGCTCTCCCTGTCTCAAATGTCATCAACACCAGGAAGCTAAAGGACTTAACTGAAAGCTCTGGATAGTTTTTGTGCAATGACATGGTTGTTGATTCATTGGACATTTCTCTAGATCCTCAGGCAGAATGTTTTACTGCAACTGCCTGTAGTTTTAACAAGCTTCTAATCAGTTTTGAATCAGAAAATCAGAAGGCATGAAAGAGGGTAACTATGGACACACAGGCTGCCAAAATTGTTTTTTAATGTAATGGCTGACTGATCAAAGTTAAGGGAAGAAATTAAAAAACTATAAAATTGAAGCTAAAAATCTCTGAGGCCACATTACGTAGGGGAAAATAATCTTCCATAGCATTCAATAGTGGAACTTTCAGTGTTATGATGGTTTTTAAAAATCAAAAAGAGAACAGATTATGATCCATCTTCAGCATATACAAGGTATGGAGATACAGGGCATGCAAAATGGTGTCATAATGAGCTCAGTAGATCCTCTCTCCAGCAAAACAATTATTTAACTGCAGAAAGTTATATACAACTATCACTTAAAGTCTATGGGGACTGTCCTAATGGCATAAGGTAAGAAAACATTTGTTTGAGAAAACCTATTAAATTTCATTACTGACAGTTAAAGTCAGCGGCATTTGAACCACAAACAAGCTCCCATCCTCACCCACAGCTCACTGTAATGGAAACTCTACCCTAGGTAGGGATGGCCAAGAAGAAGAGGCTCCCTCTCAAGATGCCAGTCTAGGGTTGTGACTTCACCCCAGCATAGGGAAGCTCTCAGCAAATCTCATCCTCTCACCAGCTCCATGCTACAGGAGTTGTAACTCAGGCAGACATGCCCAAGAGGACTGGGGCTCCATTCCCCTGGTGAGCCCTCAATCACAAGGGCAAGAATACTGAGCTTTACCACCCCTGCCCCAGACAGCCTATAGGATGGAGACTCAATGCCAGGAGAAGCAAGAGGAGAAGACCTCTCCTCACAGAACATGAGTGTCTCCACAAGCAAAGGGCCACGTTTCCCTCTCAAAGCTCTAGTTCAATGGTACAGAGGTTCTGTCTAGAGAGAGAAGCAAATTTTTAAGAATGGTGAGGTCTTTGTATCTCCTTAAAGGGACTATCTTTATAATATAGTTTGGGAAGATCATGCCTAAGGACATTGTTCAAAAAAAAAAAAAAACTATGGAGATCTTGGTGGTGAAGAGGAAAAGGCTAGTGACCCCATTGGCAAGCAACATGGTATATCAGCTAGAACTTTAACAGAGACAACTAGGGAAAGAGACAGCTAAAAAGAGCCCATCTAAAGTCAGAGTAAGATCCAAAGACTGGGAACACCCTGCTCCTGAAAAGAAACAAGACTTTAATTATATCAGACTATGGGAACAATTTATATCAAAGTATTATCAAACAATACCAAGCTATTGTCAAAGGCAATAGAGCAAATAGCTAGCAATTAGTAGAGGCTAATGTCTATGTAAGAAACCAACAAAAGTAGACCAGCCAGAAACTTACATGGCAGATCAGGAAAAGAGAGATTCAAAATAACCACAGATGCCTCTGGTGGTCATGGAGGCTGCACATTTCTAAGCCTTCACTCTCAGATGAGATACATCAGAGCCTGTACACTGCAGGCAAAGGACTTCTCCGAACTACTCAAAGGGCAAACAAAGAGAAAATTTTGAACACAGCACAATAAAAATGATCCATCGTGTGCAAGGGAAGCCCAAGAAGGTTAACAAAAATAGTGGAGGCCAGAAAGCAGTGAGATTCAAAGTCCTGAGAGGGAAAAAATAATCAACAAAAACCAAGTAAGAAAATCCAAAATAAAAATTTTAAATCAAGGTATTCATTATTAAAAGGCCTGCCTTGTAGGAAATACAAAAGAAATTTCTCAGGCTAAAATCAAGTGACACCAGACACTGTTGAAAACTATAGGGAGGTTCCGTAAAAAATTAAAAATGGAATTACCATACAACCCAGCAATTTCACTTTGGGTATTTTTCAAAGAAAAGTAGAAATACTAATTTGAAAAGACAGATGCATCTCTATGCTTACTGCAGTATTATTTTCGATAGCCAAGATATGGAAGCAACCTAAGTGTCTGTCCACAGATGAATGGATAAATAAGATGTATATGTTTTATATAATAGAATATACAATGGAATATTACTCATCCACAAAAAAGAATAAAATCTCTCCATTTGCAACAATATGGATAGACCTAGAGGGTATTATGTTTAGAGAAGTAAGTCAGAGAAAGACAAATACCATATGATTTCACTTATATGAGGATTCTATAAGACAAAACAAATGAACAAACACAACAAAACAGAAACAGACTTATAGATACTAAGAACAAACAGATGGTTGCCAGATGAGAGGGTGGTATAGAAATCAGTGTACTAGATGAAGGAGATTAAGAGGTATAAACTTCCAGTTACAAAACAAATGAGTCACAGAGATGAAATGTACAGCATGGATAATATAGTCAATAATATTGTAATAACTATTTATAGTGACAGATGGTAACTAGACTTATGTGGTGATCATTTTGAAATGTATAGAAATATTGAATCACTATGGTATGAAACTTGAACTAACATAGTGTTGTGGGTCACTTATACTTCAATCAAAAAGAAAAAGAAAAGAAAGGACATATAATCATAGAATTCAAAAAGGTTCTGTAATGAACATTTATAAATTTTAAAATTGCTTTTTTCTTTTCTTTTTATTCTATCTATATGATATGACAGATATCAGGTAAACCTATTTTGGCTATCAGTTCACAATGTGTGTAAATCAAACCATCAGGCAGTACACCTTAAGCTTAACAGTGATGTATGCCAATTATTTCTCAATAAAACTGGTGGAAAAAAGAAACTAGAAAACTATGAGAAATTAAACCCAAAAGAAAACAGAACAGAGAAAATGAAAAACATTAGAGAGAAGATAATTAAAATAAAGAAATGAAGAACAAAAGTAAAATTTAATGAAACTAAAATGTAGTTCCTTGACAATTCAACAACATTGACAAGCTTTTAGCTAGAATGAACCAAAAAAAAAAAATAGAGGAGATGAAAATTACTAAAATCAAGAGTGATAGAGAAGACATCGCTACTGGTCTTACGGAAATATGAGATTATAAAAGAAATCAATGTACAATTGTGTGGCAACAAATTAGATAACCTGGATAAATATCTAAAAACACACAAAGTAATGAAACTAACTCAAGAAGAAACACGAGGAGGTCCCGTCGTGGCGCAGTGGTTAATGAATCCGACTAGGAACCGTGAGGTTGTGGGTTCAATCCCTGGCCTTGCTCAGTGGGTTAAGGATCCGGTGTTGCCATGAGCTGAGGTATAGGTTGCAGATGCGGCTCGGATGCTGCGTTGCTGTGGCTCTGGTGTAGGCTGGCAGCTACAGCCCCAATTCGACCCCTAGCCTGGGATCCTCCATACGCCACAGGAGTGGCCCAAGAAATGGCAAAGAGACAAAAAAAAAAAAGAAGAAGAAGAAGAAATACAAAATCTGAATATACATATAAAAGTTAAAGATTAAATCAGTAATTTATTCAATTTTTCTTTTTTATTATAGTTGATTTACAATGGTCTGTAAATTTCTGCTATATAGCAAAGTGACCCAGTTTTATGTATACACACATATACATAATATATATTACATATACATTATATATAATATATTTACATTAAATTATATATATACATGTGTATAGCTAGAATATATACATATATACACACACACACACATTCTTTTTCTAATATTATCTTCTATCATGTCCTATCACAAGTGATTGGATACAGTTTCCTGTGCTAAACAGCAAGACGTCATTGCTTATTGAATCAGTAATTTAAAACTACTCATAAAGAAAAGATGTGGCCCAGGTGGATTTTCTGGTGAATTATATAAAAACTTTAAAGAAGAATCAACACCAAGCCTTTTACAAATTCTTCCAAATAAATAGAAGAGGAGGAAACATTTTTCAATTAGTTTGTGAAAAGTGGTATAACTTCGATATCAAAACTAGACAAAGACATTACATAAAAAAGAAAACCACAGACAAACACTTATGAATACAAATGCAAAATTCTCAACAAAATACTGGCAAACAAAGTCTGGCAAAAATATCAAAAGATTATACACATGATTAAGTGGGATTTATTCTGGAAATTCAAGGTTGGTTTAACATCTGAAAATAAATTCATATAACATTAATAGAATAAAAATCCATACCACACAGTTATCTGAACAGAAACAGAGAAAGCATTTAAAAAATACAATACCTCTCATGGTAACATCCAACATTGTAGTAATAGTGAGGAACTGAATTTTTTTCCTAAAGTTTAGAAATCAAACAGGGATACATACTGTCACCATTTCTATTCAACATCTCATGGAATCCCTGCCAAAGCAATTAGGCAGAAAAAAAAAATAAAAGGTGCCCAGATTAGAAAGGAAGTCAATCAAACTATCTCTATTTGCAGATGACATATCTTGTATGTACAAAATTCTAAGTCATATACTTGAAAACCATTATATCTAATAGATAAGTTGATCAGGGTTACAGCATACAATATAACAAAGCAATTTAAAAATTCAATTTCATTTACAATAGCTACCAAAGAAATGAAATACTTAAGAATAAAGTTGTTTCCATGTCTTTGCTACTGTGAATAGTGCTGCAATGAATATATGGGTGCATGTATCTTTTTCAATGAAAGTTTTGTTCAGATATATGCTCAGGAGTGGGATTGCTGGATCATGTGGTAGTTCCATATTTAGTTTTCTGAGGTACCTCCATAGTGTTTTCCATAGTTGTTGTACCAATTTACGTTCCCACCAATAGCATAGGAGGGTTCCCTTTTCTCCACACCCTTTCCAGCATTTGTTATTTATAGATATACTAATGATGGCTATTCTGACTGGTGTGAAGTGGTTCCTCATTGTAGTTTTGATTTTCATTTATTTAATAATTAGTGACGGTGAGCATTTTTTTCATGTGCCAGTTGGCCATCTGTATATCCTCTTAGGAGAAATGTGTGTTCAGGTCTTCTGCCCATTTTTCAATTGGGTTGTTTCTTTTTTTGCTGTTAAGTTGTATGAGGTGTTTGTATATTTTGGATATTGTTCCCTTGTTGGTTGCATTGTTTGAAACTATTTTCTCCCATTGCGTACATTGTCTTTTTTTTTTTTTTATTGTTTCCTTTGCTGTGCAAAAGCTTGTAAGTTTGATTAGGTCCTGTTGGTATTGGGAGACTGACCTAAGAAAACATTTGTGTGGTTGATGTCAGAGAATGTTTTGCCTATATTCTCTTCTAGGAGTTTTATGATAACTTATGTTTAAGTCTTTAAGCCATTTTGAATTTATTTTTGTGCATGGTGTGAGGGTATGTTGCAGCCTCATCGATTTACAAGCTGCTGTCCATTTTTCCCAGTACCACTTGCTGAAGAACCTAAATGTCCATTGACAAATGAATGGATTAAGAAGATGTGGTATATATACACAATGGAATACTACACAGCCATAAAAAAGAACAAAATAATGCCATTTGCAGCAACATGGAGGGAACCTAGAGACTTTCATACTAAGTAAGTCAGAAGTAAAAAGACAAATACCATATGATATCACTTATATCTGGAATCTAATATATGGCACAAATGAACCTATCTACAGAAAAGAAACAAATTCATGGACATGATGAACAGACTAGGGGTTGTCAAGGGAATGGGGAGTGGGATGGACTGGGAGTTGGGGTTAGTACATGCAAACTATAGCATTTGGAGTGGATAAACAATGAAATCCTGCTTTACCACACAGAGAACTGTATCAGATCATTTGTGATGGAACATGATGGAGGATAATATGAGAAGAATAATGTATATGCATTTATAACTGGGTCACTTTACTGGACAGTAGGAATTGACAGAACATTGTAAATCAACTACAATAAAAAAAATTTTTAGGGCATTCCTGTCATGGCACAGCAGAAATGAATCTGACTAGGAACCATGGGGTTGTGGGTTCAATCCCTGGCCTCACTCAGTGGGTTAAGGATCTGGCATTGCCATGAGCTGTGGTGTAGGCCACAGATGTGGCTTCGATCTGGTGTTGCTATGGCTGTGGCATAGGCCAGCGGCTACAGCTCCGATTAGACCCCTAGCCTGGGAACCTCCATATGCCGTGAATGTGGCCCTCAAAAAAAGACAAAAGACAAAAAAAAATTTTTTTAAAGCTGACAAAAGAAATGCAGGTCCTGAATGTTGAAAACAAAACATTATTGAAAGAAATAGAAGAAGCCCTAAATAATGTGAACTATCCCATTTCCTGGATTAGAAGATTTAACATTGATAATGTTATAATACTCTCCAAAATATCTATGGATTCAATAATCTGTATGAAAATACCAGCTGGTTTTTTTGCATAAATTAACAAGATGATTCTAAAATTTACAGGGAAATACAAGTGATCCAGAAAAGCCAAAATGATGTTGAAAAATAAAAACCAAGTTTGAAGACTCACACTTCATGATTTTAAAGTTTACTACTAAGTCACAGATTTCAAGTCACTATGGCACAGTTGTGAGGATAGATATATACACCAATGTAACAGAACCTAGAGTCCAGAAATAGACCATTATACTTGTGGTCAACTGATTTTCAACAAAAGTGTCAATATGATTCAATGAAAGAAATAAAAAAAGTTTTTTCAAACATGGTGTTTGGACAACTGGATATCCAATGCAAAAGAATAAAACTAGAATCCCTACTTAACACCATATAAAAATTAACTTAAAATGGTCAGAAACTTAAATATAAGAGCTAACACCATAAAATTTTTAGAAGAAAACTTAAGAATAAATCTTCATAACCATGGGTTAGGCAGTGGCATCTTAGAAAAGACAACAAAAAGCACAACAAAAGTAACAAAAGATAAAACAGACGTAATGGACATCATCAGCATTAAAAACCTCTGTGCTTCAATAAACATGACCAAAAATATGAAAATACAAACCCAGAATGAGACAAAATGCTTTCAGTCATATACTGGATAAGGGACTTGTATCCAGAATATGAAACAGGCTTTTACAAATCAATAACAGAAGACATAAATCCATCAAATGGGCACAGGATCTGAAGAGTGATTTCTCTAATGAAGATGTACAAATGGCCAATAAGCACATGAAAAACTGCTCAACACAACTGATCACTAGGAAAACACATATCAAATCCACAATTAGATACCACATTACACCTTGAATAGTTATAATCAAAGACAGTCAATAACGAGTGTTGGCAAGAAAGAGAAATTGGAACTTTCTTGTGTTGGGAATGTAAAGTGATAAAGTGTCTTTGAAAAACATTTTGTCAGGTCCTCAAACATTTAAACATAAAGTTACTATATGAGCCATCTATACTACTCCTAGGTTCACACACAAGAGAAATAAAAGCATATGTCCCCACAAGAACATACACATGAGTGTTAATTACAGCACTTTTCATAATAGTCAAAATATGGAAACAACTCCAATATCTACTAACAATTGAATGGATAAATAAAATACAATGGAATACCATTTAGTGATACACAGGAATGAAGTGCCAATAGATGCTACAAAATAAATTAAACTTAAAAACATTAACTAAGTGAAAGAAACCAGTCACAAAAGACCACATAATTTATGATTCACTTACATAGATTTTTCTGAAAAGGCAAATCTATAGACAGAAAGTAGATTAGTGGTGTACAGTAACCAGGGTTTAGGGAGGATTGGGAGTGACTGCTAATGGATAATGGATATGATTCTTTTTTTTTTTTGTCTTTTTGCACTTTTTCTTGGGCCACTCCTGTGGCATATGGAGGTTCCCAGGTTAGGGGTCAAATTGGAGTTGTAGCCAACGGCCTAAGCCAGAGCCATAGCAACTCGGGATCTGGGCCACATCTGCAACCTACACCACAGTTCATGGCAACGCCAGATCCTTAACCCACTGAGCAAGGCCAGGGATCAAATCCGCAACCTCATGGTTCCTAGTCAGATTCATTAACCACCGAGCCATGATGGGAACTCCTGGATATAATTCTTTTGGATATGGCATAAATGTTCTAAAATTATTGTGATGATGCTTGCATAACTGTGAATATGCTAAATCACTAAATGTATACTTTAAATGGGTGAATTTGTATGTGGTTTATATCTCAATAAAACTGTTTAAAAATAAAGGTGTGGAGATGTGTATGAGCTTTTAAATCTGGCTTTATATAGCATCATTCTCTCTGGGGCAGCAGGACTGGATGGATGGATACAAAGCACATATGTTGGGGCCAGGTAGCTGATTTCTATGCTTGCCACTATTTTCTCTTAAGTAAGTGACAATTTGTTTTATCTCCTCTAGAGAAACCAGTGTGTATTTTATAGAATTGTTGGAAGTGTTAAAATAGGTCCCATGTCTAAAGTGTTTAGAACAACACAGGCCGAACACTCTCTGACATAAACTGCAGCAATATCTTCTCAGATCCACCTCCTAGAGTAATGACAATAAAAACAAAAATAAACAAATGGGACATAATTAAACTTAAAAGTTTTTCACAGCAAAGGAGGCCATAAACAAAACATAAAGACAACCCACAAAATGGGAGAAAATATTTACAAATCAAGCAATTGGAAGGGCTTAATCTCCAAAGTACACAAACACCTCCTGCAGCTCAATATCAAAAAAACAAACAACCCAAATAAAAAAATGGGCAGAAGATCCAAACAGATATTTCTCCAAAGACATACAGATGGCCAAAAACACATGAAAAGCTGCTCGACATCACTAATTATTAGAGAAATGCAAATCAAAACTACTATGAGGTACCGCCTTACACCAGCCAGAATGGCCATTATAAAAAAATTGACAAATAATAAATGCTGGAGAGGGTGTGGAGAAAAGGGGTCCCTTTTACACTGTTGGTGGGAAAGTACACCGGTGCAACCACTATGGAAAACAGTATGGAGGGTCCTCAAAAAACTAAAAACAGAACTACCACATGATCCAGCAATCCCACTCGTGGACATCTATCCAGAGAAAACTTTAACTTGAAAAGATACATGCACCTCAGTTTTAACTGCAGCACTATTTACAATAGCCAAGACATGGAAATAAACTAAATGTCCAACAACAGAGGAATGAATAAAGAAGATGTAGTACATATATACAATGGAATATTAGCCATAAAAAAGAATGAAATAATGGCATTAGCAGCAACATGGATGGACCTAGAAACTATCACACCAAATGAGGTTAGTCAGACAGTGAAATGCAAACATCATATGATATCACCTATATGTGGAATCTTAAAAAAAAAAAAAAGGATACAAATGAACTTATTTGAAGAACAGAAACAGACACAGACTTTGAAAAATTTATGGTTATCAAAGGTGGGGGGAGGGTGGAAGGGATAGACTCGGGGTTTGGGATTGGCATATGCACACTGAGGTATACAGAAGGATTGGCCAACGGGAACCTGCTGCATAGTACAAGAACTCTACCCAATATTCTGTGATAATCTACGTGGGAAAAGAATCTGAGGGAGAATGGATATGTGTATATGTATGACTGGGTCGCTTGCTTGTATAGCAGAAATTATCACAGCCTTGTAAATTAACTATACTTCAATAAAACTTAAAAAGATTTAAAAATTTTAAAAATAATGTGTTTAGCACAATCCTTGATAAATGGTATGGTTGGATAACTGATGACTATTTAATGGCAACTTTGCTATTATTATAATTTGTTAATGGGGACCAGATTGAAATATATAAGACCTCTAAGCACCCCATGGCTAAGTATAGGGCATCCAGCTACATGCTTTTATTTAATACTGAGGGATTTTGCCTTAGATTTACTGAGCAGAGGTAGATGTCATTTCTTAACATCTCAAGTATTTACAGACTCTAATTAAAACTTACTTCTGATTCTATTCCTCAATGTGTTATTAGAAAACTATGAGAAACACATTTGGGTTTTATTTCTGGTGTTGATCAATATATGGTCTTGTCTTGGTAGCCAAAAGCCAGCTGTACATCCAACTGAAATTAGCAGTTGGATTTCTGAGAGATGTTGGGGTATGTACAATTTTTTTCAACGGTTGTCTGCTCCTTGAATATTGGGATAAGGGAATTTGCTGTTTTCCCACTGGTAACTTGGGAATTAAAGAAGTCTGGGGATCTGAGGAAGACTACATACACAGTGGTAAGTAGCTTCTCACAACCAATCTGCAATGCAGACTTCCCCACCCTTACTCTCTATACAGTCAAGGAGCACCTCCTAGAACTGACAGCAACTAGTAATTCTGTTAATATCTTTCTCCCTAAGAGGAAATTTCTCAAGTGGCAAACTCTTTCAGGACCAGGATCATGTTTTAAATTATTCTGCCACTCCCTAGAACAACCTGACCGGGGCTGGTACGTCGACTGCACCTCCGAGGTGATGGTGATGAAGCTTTGTCCACCAGACAGACATACCTTTACACTGTTGGTGTATTTGGCTGAAACAACCACACAATAAACCCTGTGTGCTCATAACTGATGGGACAGTGTGAACACTCGGGCACTTTGGGGTTGGGGGTGTTGGTCACACCGTTGCTGGACATAGGAGACTTGCTGAGAAAACCAGGGCTATGGTTACTCCTCTAGGTAAGGGCCTGGGGTAGAGAGGATTCGGTGAGGTGAAGTTGATTTCCCCATGGTTAGGACTTACCCAGCATCTTAGCAAGGGAGAGGGTGGAAGTGTGCTTCTAAGTGCTAAAAAGTTTTTCAAGAAGGATGTGTCATTTCTGACTGTGAGAATAATTTCTTCCCAATTGTACTTGTCTGGGGATTTGGGACTAGGAGATAAAGAGGATTCCTGAGCAGGAAGACTGTTGTTAGTCTCCCCAGTGTGGAAGCAAACACACTTAAGGGAGGTGATGAATGATGGGCACTTTCTGGCTAACAGATGGCCTCTAGTTAAGTTACTTCGTGTGCTTTTACCTGATGTTCTCAGTGGGGTCAGGGGCAGGCTCCTAAAGCACACACACACACGCACACACACACACACACACACACACACAATGGGCCTAATTCTTTGGGATGTCTAATTTATTTTTATGTTCAAATTTGGCTGCTGGACTAGGTTAAAGCATCTGTCACCTTTACGACTGGTAAGTGAGGAGCTGAAGTCTCAAAAGTACGTCAAGAGTGTGGGGCTAGCTGGACTGTGATCCTTCATTCTTATCACATCCCTGTACAAATACCCAGCTTCTCCTCTATCCTTAGATTCACAAATCACAGAGCATGAAGACCATCCAATTCAGCCCCCTCTCTTTCCAGTTAATAAAAGTGTGATTCTGAGAAGAGAAGCATCTTGCCCACAGTTATGATGAAATGGCTGATGAGGCCAAAAGCAGACCCCTAGTCTCCTGCCTTCAAACCCATCTACTTACTTCCTGATATGCCCCCACTGTCTCCCCACGTGCATCTGCTTCTTGGAGGCCCAAGAGTGAAGAGAGTGCTCATGGCAGCTTAATTAGCCATAAATACTCTCTTAATAAACCCACCCTGTTATGGGCTGTTTCTGTTAGAAGGAATTATTATTGCCACGACATAAATTTCCTGAAAAAGATACGGTCGGGTCACACAATGCAGCCTATTATGAGAACCAGGGTAATAAAACAGCCAGATTATTTATGTGTCTCTCTAGGTTCCTTAAGCTTATCTCAAAGAAAAGAGCCAAGATGTTGAGACAAATGGAGAAGTAAATGCGTGTGGCTGCGAACAGTATATGCAATTTGTTCGGCACCATTTCTGCAAAGGCACTTTTAAGATTAAGGCCTGACATGGCGAGTGATGAGCATGATTTCCCTGAGAGGTAGTGAGCCATTCTCCATCCTCACTGAGGACAAAGGAAACGGGAGTAAACCGCAACAGAAATCATGCTCACTTCATAATGAGGCAGGATCACAAGTCTGTGAAGAGTTTGGGGTCCAAAGGCATTTTTGTGTCGGTGGTGAGTTGCGTGCCCCACCTTGCGCTTGGTTGGAGCATGTGCCCCTTTGCACACAGAAGGCTGGGCATTTACCCTGGCAGATGTGGTGACACACATCCTCCTCCCTTTACCAGCCGCTAGACTGACAAAGGGATTTAAGGAACATAGCAGCAGCTGCCCAGCCCCAACTTGGTCCCTCTGGCTCCTGCTTTACCAAACAGGCCATTTGCTAAGGCTGAGCATCCTGGGCCTCACCTTCAGCCAGATTGCTGCTGCCCACAGGAGTTCTCCTCTGAGTTGCTTTCAGATCCAGAACTTTTGAATACTTTTATGATGCACCCTGCCAAACAGAGGTGAGGGCAAGTGGTTGGTCTCTCCTCAGGCACCATGGTGACTTATGAAGAAGAAAAAAATATTTAATTTCCTAAAGGAAATGGCTCCAAAGTGCTACATTTGCCACAATTCAACCAGAATCTTCTTAACAAACAGAATTTGAATTTATTTCAGTTCACTTCTTGATAAAGTGAATTTCTGATTATACGTGGAGATGGGGAATGAGCAGCCCAGTTCAGGGGGCAGCATGGCCCTTTGCACCCTACCCAGCTTCTGCCACCCAGTAACACCCACTCCACACCCACCCCGGCCTCACAAAGGGCACTGGGACTGGCAGGGAGAGGACTGGCGAGGCTGTGCTGGCTCCTACTATGAGGTGACACCTGTGTTTATCTTTCCTGCAACTTATGTCTTAAGTTTGTGATGAGCTACATTGGCAGGAAAAAATAGAAAAGCTATTGTCTTTCACTAACGATGGAGCTCAGGTCATGTTCTCTCCTAGTACAATGAGAGGACAGTTACTCCCCCACCCTCACTCCCCATCCACAGTGGCACTGGGACAAGGGAGTAGGAATCAGGAGAACAGCACCCTCTGAACATGACATCTGTTGGGTAGCACTTCAGTTAACTAATATTTTTGTTGGCATACAGTTGCCAGCAAGACTTGCCACAGAGTGTGGATTTTCAAAAATGTAGAACCAAAATAACTTCAACTAACACTATGTTATCCAGAAATAAACTTCGATACACTGTGGGGTCATCTAGTGTCTCAAAATCAACTTCGGGCCAGCAGCGTTTAAGTTTTATTCTGACAGTTTGCTTAGAAATCCCATGTTTGGAAGAGAATAGGATGTCTCAGTCTGAAGGGATCCTGGGAAGAAACACCACTTTGGCACCATCTTGTCTTGTATTAATTATACAAACTCTGGGACATTTAACCAAGAGAGATTGTTTTGCCCTGCTGATTTAAGTTGGATATAAGAGTATGAAGTAAATAGTGCAAGAAAAACTGATGAATCAACTTTGGAAACAGCTCTCGTCTTCCAAATGATAGCCTTCTTTCCTTCCATGAAAAGGAAGATGTTTCTTCTTAAATCACATGCCCACCTGGGGGTGCTAAGAAGGCATGGCCAGACCTCGTCTCATGTTTAATCCAGGGCACTACCTACAAAGAGGCACTGCTCCCACCTTTGTGCCAAGAGGCACAGCACCCTGAACTGCAGGATCTCTACACAGCTGCTGAGTCCATCAGGTTCTTCTTAGATACCAAGTTCCCCCACAAAAAGATCTGGACTGGAAGAGCTTTCAGAAAGACCAGCCCTCATGGAAGGTGGGCAAGGAATTCATGGTGACCACGGTCCCCTGAAAGGTGAGCCAAGACAAACAGCAGCTGTACTTTGCTTCCTTTGCTTCAGAGTCCTTCCATTCCTCTCTTAGGTCACTCACTGTCATGCTTTAGTAACTGTCTCCTCCACTGAACCATGGACATAACTCTATCTTTGCTCCCCAGCTCCTAAGAAAGTCCCTGGCACTTTCTAAGAGCTCAGTTAATTAAATGGAGTATGTGCTTCAATTACCATTGCCAGATTCCCCTAAACATTACCAGGGGAATACAAAATACAAGGTTTGGCTAAATGTTCGAACTGAAGGAAGACAGAGCCATTGAACATTGCTGAATCAGTAGGGGAAGCATACTAGGAAGTGCATACAGTAAGTGACAGATTAACATCCTGAGGCCAAGAGGGGCAGGCAGCAGGGTTGTGGGCTCCTGGTAGCAATCCATTTTTTGTTTCTCTGGAAACAAAACATTAGGAAGACTTTTGCAATGGTGGAGCAGGCTTGATCAGTTGTAGGGCAATCTTACCCAGACATGTGGAAGCCCAGTGGTGTGGTCTGCCTCATAGAAAGGCCAGTCCTTGGCAACCTGCCCCACTCAGGCCCACACATGTCTGCACAAAATAAAATGCAAGGGACAAGACCCAAGTTGGCTCTGACAATTTTTGTACATTGTAATGCAAAATATCAGCTATAGTTTAAATGGAGTCCCCAGTGCACTGTTAATTCTGAACTATTAATGCTTCTGATGATGCAGCATCTTTAAACGAAGGTGTGCAGAGTACTTTGTGAGCAGAATATCATCACACTGTCTTTACTGCCTTCCTGGAGAGATTCTCGCAGGGAGGGAAGCCACCATCCAGGGACCCCAGTGCATGTGAGGCCCCAATGGAGAGAGGTACCATGACTCTCCAAATATTCCAGCATCCATGAGAAACACCACCTTCCTACCTGATCGAGAATTAGGCTTGGTCACAGCAGAGAGAGATGGAGAAGGAAACCTTTACCAAGTGGAATAAGTGAAAGATAAGTTGACAAAACTAGAAATACAAAATGAATAAATCCTAGCCAAAGAGAAGTGGGAGCACAAGGAAGCTGCTTCCAGAAGTGTGGCATTCTGGACCTGAGAGTGAGGATTATGTATCATATATACAAACACACTAGTGATCAATGCTAAAAATTCATTGTAACCTGTTGAAAGCCGATTTGGGAAATCACTACAGATAGAAATTTAAAAAGGAGAAAGAAAGGCAGGCTGTTGCTAATGATACCATCTTACTGCTCATAGGCTAGAACTGAAGGTCATGGTAAATGTTTAGGCCTTTCACGCTCTGATTTCCCCTCCCCCCTCACCTTTAGCAAATAATTTTACTTTGAAACTTTAGCTCTGGCAGCTGTTACACACACACATGCGCACGCACGCACGCACATCATGTACTTCCATGTGACCCTGCTCAACAATAGAATTATCTTCTATCATCCTTACTAAATCCATCTGAGTCCCTTGGCTCATTCCTGGAAGATGTCTGAATGACATTTACAGCCCTCCCAGCTGGTGAGAGAGCACAGTAAACATTTCTCCACTGCCAGCTCTAGGACAAGTTACATTACTGGTTCTTTCCTCCTTCACTCACACAGGTAACAATATGCAACTTTCATGCCACCCTCTTTGCAGTCTCCACATCAACATAAAAATGATCTTTCTCTCCAGCAAAAATAAAACCTTGTCTCAATCCCACATCTCTCAAATTACTTTCATCCTTTCTCCTCTGTTCAAAGGCAAATTTGTACACACAGATGGACCAGTCATTTTCTCATTCCCCACCCTCATTGCAACTTCTTTGGTCACTAGGCATCAAGGACCTCCTGGCCTAAAGCCAATGGTTCTTTCCAGTCTCTTTCTAATGTGATACTGTTACATCCTTCAGAGAATTTGCCCATCTCCTATGACGCCACACTCATTCCTCTCCCTTTTCTTCTGACCACTTTGGCTGCATTTGCTCAACCTCTTCTACTGGACCTTGGATGTTCAAGTTTCTCAGGGTTCTCTAATTGCCATTCTCTCCATGTGCCTGCATCCTGCCATGTGGCTCCATCACTGCTGTGCTGGAGACGTGCCCATCTCTCCCTCAGGTCCAGCTCTCCCTCCAGGCACCAGACCCCTAGGAAACTAGCTGCCTGATGGTCATTTCACTGGGTATTTCTTAAGTGTGTTAAACTCAGAGCTTTCAAAATGCCACTCATCTGCTTTCCTCCAACTTTCTTTTCCTCAGATCCCATCTCAGGAAATAGCACCCTCTTAGGGACTCAAACCAGTCTCCTGGGAGTCATAATTTATTGTTCATCTTGGATCCCTTCTATACCAGTTACCAGTTTAATGCATCTCAGTCCCAGATCTATCCTTTATTTCTTTTTCATTGAAAATGGAACTGTAAGCATTTCTCATCTGCCACTGGTACCCACATGTTCAAGTTTGTCAGTAGAGGATGTTGAAGGAACACTGCAGGAGGACTGAGCTTATCCTCTGTTTGCTAATTTTTCCTACCAGGTGGGAGTGAGGGGCATCCAGTGGGGCTCCATCCTAGCAACGAGTCCAGAGCACACCGTCCTTTGGTGAGCTCTCGGCCTCGGCCAGCCCATAGACACCTCACCACCTTCCCCTGGCCATGGTTCCAACCTCAGCTCTCAGCATCCCTCCTCCCTCTGTCCTTCCCAACGTGGGTATTCTGTGCTTTCTTTGGTGCTTATTCAGTCTTGCTGGTAGAACTGTACCATTCTACAACATGTCTTCTCTTTTGTTGTTGCTGGGTTTTTGTTGTTTTTTTTAATCTTGTTATGTGGGGGGTTTTTTAAATGTTCTACTTCATTAAGTTCCTCTTTTTATTATTTTTTCACACTTTGGGATAATTTAATTTTATTTTAACATTTTGAAATTACAAATATAGCACATTTAAAGTACCATTATCCCTCTAAATGTTGCTTTAGCTATACTCCAAAGCATTTTATATGCGGCACTTACATTGTTAGGAAGTTCTAAACCTTTGATAATATTCATGATGACTTCTTTCCAATCATGAAATTTTTAAAAGTGCATTTAAATTTAGTTTATTGTGTTTTGCCTTTTGACTCTTGATATCTAATTTCATTGTGGCCAGAAAATATGGACTATACGATAAAAACTTGTTGGTATTTGCTAAGATTTCAATGTTTACACATTTCACAAGTGTTTTAAAATAATGAATATTTCTCTCTTTCATGTAGAATTATTTCTTTTTTTTTTCTTTTTATGGCCACACCAGCAGCATATGTAAATTCTTAGGCCAGGGATTGAATCTGGGCCACAGCTTCAGCAATGGAGGATTCTTTAACCCACTGAGCTGGCCAGGGATGGAACCTACCCCTCCTCAGCTAACAGAGCCACAAAGTTGGATCCTTAACCCACTGCAGTACAGCAGAAACTCTTATAATCATTTCTATAAAGCTATTATACCAAGTTTATTCAATTAACTCTTCAATTATTACAGAGGTATATGAAAATTTCCCACCATTATTATAGATTTATCAATCTTGATGCAAGATTTTAATCAATTCTATTTTATCCCTTTGATATTATGTATTTTAAAATGTATATTTTCTCATTGTTTTATCTTCCTGATTAATATTTTGTTTTTCTATTGAGTGATTATGCTTTTTATTCCTATTAGTGCTTTCTGGCTTAAAAACATATTTAGTCTAACAGTAGTATTGCTGTTAGTTTCTAATTTTTATTTTAGGTTTCAGGTTTAGGTGAATAGGTAAATAGAACATAGCTGGATTTTTTAAATCTAATTTAAGAAAGTTGTTTTTAACTATAAGATTAATCAACTTAAATTTATTGTAAATATTGATATCTTTAGACTTATTCTTCATTCTTTTTTAATTTAATTTACTATATTTTTTTATTTCTCATTTCCTATTTGCCTTTATATTTATCCAAGCTTAATTCACTCTACTCCCTTCTCTGTTAGAATTACACAATCTATTTCTATTATTTTTTATTAGCTACCATTACATTTTAATGTGCATACTAGACTTGACAAATTATAAAGTTAAAATTTTAACATCCTCCCAGACAATATAAGAGCTTAAGAACAATTTGTCCTATAAATATATCTCTTCCTCCCATCTGCCAATTTATTGTATTGTCTAGTGTTTCAGTTCCACCTTTTTTTAAGTCCCCAATTTTAGTCATTTAAAAAATTGCTGACAAGTGTACTTTTTTTCATTCCTGAATATTATTTTATTGGGAGCCCTTTCTTCTGATTTTAAAACTTCCTTCCTGCTGAACTATATTCTTTAAGTTTCCATTAGGTTTTGTAGAATCAATCAAATTTTCTACACAGACCTTGTCATCTATGAATAAAGACAGTTTTAATTCTTCCTTTCCAATATGGATAATTTTGATTTCATTTTTATGTCTAACTGCCCTGGCAAAAACCTCCAGCACAATGTTGAATAAAAGTGGTTAAAGGCAGATCCCATTTTATTAGGGGTCATAAAAGGACAGCATTCAGTTTTTCAACATTGTAAGTATTAACTGTAGGGGTTGTTTCCTAGATGCCCTTTATAGGGTCAGGAAAATTCCTCTCTATTCTATTTCTCTGAGTCTTTACCAGGAAGAGATGTTGGGTTTTATCAAATACTTTTCCTGTGTTTATTGAGGTGATCACATTTTTTTTTCTATTTTAGTTTGTTAAAATGATGAATTGCATTAATTGATTTTCAAATGTTAAGTCAACCTTGCATTCTTAGGACAAATCCATCTGGTAATGATCCACTGTATATATTGTCAGCTCCACCTTGCTAAAATGTTAAGAATTTTGGCATCTATGTTCATAAGAGATAGTGGTCTATAATATTTCTTTCCTGTGAACTTCTGGATTCAGGTTGAAGTTGGCCTGGTAAAATGAGTTGAGAGGTTTCTGTTTCCCTTCAATTTTCTGGAATAATGGATCTAGAATTAGTATTATTTCTTTCTTAAATATTTGGAAGAATCACCAATGAAGTGGGACTTCATTTTCTTTGTGGAAAGGTTTTAACAACAAATTATTTTCCTTTGATATAGATTTATTCAGGTTATATGAGTGAGCCTTAGTAGTTTGTGTCTGTCATGGAATTTCTCCATTTCATAAAGAAGTTATTGATTTATCTGCATAAAGTTGTTCCAAACATTTTTATATTATACTTTCAATATCTGTAGAATCTGTAGTGATGTCACTTCCCTCATTCTTGATATTGGTAATTTATGACTTCTTTCTTTCTTAATAAGTCTGAAATAAGGTTTATGAGTTTTATTAATTTTCTCAAATAGCTAACCTTTTATTTTATTAATTTTCTCTACTTTATTTCTGGTTTACATTTCTTTGATTTCTGCCCTGATCTTTTATTTTTCTTTTATTTGATTTGGGTTTAATATGTTTTTCTCTCTCTAATTTCTTAAGGCACAAGCTAATGCCATATATTTGAATTTTTTTTATTATAGATCTATAGTGCTATAAATTTCTTCCTGGGTACTGTTTTAGTACATTCCTACAAATTTTACTATGTAGTGGGTCTTTTTTGTTTAGTTAAAAATACTTTATAATTTCACTTTAGATTTCTCTTTTCACCATGGTTTATTTAGAAGTGTGCTATTTGGTTTCCAAAAGTTTGAGGACTTTCCAGGGTTTTTTAATTGACTTCTAATTTAATATATTGTGGTCAAGGAACATATTTTGCACAATTCAAATGATTTTTAAGTTTATAGACACTTATCTTATAGCCAAAATATGATCTTACTTGGTAAATATCCTGAGTGTACTTGAAGAGAATATATATATTCTGTAATTGTTGGGAGGAATATGTCAATTAGTTCAAATTGGTTAATAGTGCTGTTGAATTTTCTAAAAACTTATTGATTTTCTCTCTTAAGGCTATCTTATTGATGATCTAACAGCTATTGAGAAAGGGAGTATATGGAAATCTCTTGACTATTAATGGTTGACTTCTTCTTGAAATTCTCCCAGTTTTTGTTTCATATATTTTGAGGTTCTCTTATTATATGCACAAAAATTTAGAATTGTTATGTTCTTTTTATAAACTGACCCCTTTTCATTTTGAAATTACCTTCTTTATCTGGTAGTATTTGTTGCTTTGAAGTCTACTTAGTCTTATATGAATATAGCTACTCCAGATTTCCTTTGATTAGTGTTATTAGAATAGTATATTTTCCCTTTTTTCATTTATTCATATCTTTATATTTAAAGTAGGTTTTATTTAGGTAGCACAGTCAACTTGCTTTGTTATACAATCTGATAATGTCTTCTTTTTAACTGAGGTATTTAACCCTTTTCTATTTAATGTGGCTATTGACTTGGTTAGGTTAAAATCTATCATCTTGATATCCCGTGTTTTATTTTTTCTATCTGTTTTTTATTCCACTTTTTTCCTGCCTCCTTTTGGATTAATTGAACATTTTGTGAGTGCATTTTATCTCCCTCATTACCTTACTATACCCTTTTTCTTTTTTATTTTAATGGTTTCTTTATGGTTTGTAGCAGACATCTTTAACTTTTCTTTTTTTTATTTTTTAGCATTATTTTTTAGCATGATTTTTATTTTTATTTTTTTATTTTTATTTTTTTAGCATTATTTTTTAGCATGATTTTTTTTTATTTTTATTTTTTTAGCATTATTTTTAGCATGATTTTTATTTTTTTCCATCATAGCTGGTTTACAGTGTTCTGTCAACTTTCTACTGTACACCATGGTCACCCAGTTACACATACATGTATACCTTCTTTTTTCTCACATTATCAGGCCCCATCATAAGTGACTAGACATAGTTCCCAGTGCTACACAGCAGGATCTCATTGCTAATCCATTCCAAAGGCAAAAGTTTGCATCTATTAACACCAAGCTTTCTTTTTTAAATTTGCTAAAAGAGTAAATCTTAATGTGTGCTCTCACTACCCCCCTCAAAATGGTTAACTATGTGAGATAATGGATATGTTAATTGACTGTAGTAATGACTTTGCAATGTGTATAGATAGATAGATAAATAGATAGAAAGAATAATAGATTACATCATCAGGTTGTCTACCTTTTAAAAAAGTCACGTTGTATAACCTAAATATATGTAATTTGGTTTTCAAAAACTTGAGGACTTTCCAGGATTTTGTCAATCATACCTCAAAAAAGCTGAAAAAATATAAATTACATTAAATTTAATTAAATATTATTAAAAAGCAGCTGTGCCTACCTCTCAGCACCCTAGTTATTGCCCAGAGGGAAAAGGCAACCCCTCTGAGAAGCTGGAGCCAATGACTTGACCCACGTTGTCAGTTTTTCTCTGTCACAGAGGAAGGAACTGATTCACCAGCTCACAGGTGAGAATGGGTCAGTTTTGCCCTGGAAATAGCTAACATTGCTAAGCATGTATTCATTTATTCAACAAATATTTACTGAGTGACTGCCATGTATTAGGCATTCTTCTAACCATGAGTGTGCAGTCTTGACTAGTCATCTCTGTTCATGATAGTTGTCATATTGCATGACATTCTAGGAAAAATAATTGTATTAAGGGGACTTCTCCTGTGTCTAGGACCATTGAGTTAGGGTACCCCTCTTTCTAGAAGATACTGGATCTGATCAGATACTGGATCAGACCCCATCTCTGAGCCAGCAAGCCACCTGTGGCACACTCAGTGGATGTCTTGCAGGGACCACAGATGCAGAATTTGCAAAGTGAAACTCATTCTCCTTCCCTTCCCTGAAAACCTGCTTCTCCTGGATGGATGTCACCTAAGGTGATAAGGTCCCTCATGCAGCCCCCAAAGCAGGCACCAGGTTGCCATCTCTCACTCCCCTATCTTGCATCCTTTACCTAATCTAAGCCTCCAAATCCTAGTTCTAAACTTACATGGAATCTATTGCTCCTCACTTTCCTACCACCACCCTGGATCAAGCCACCTTATTAGGTCAGCTGCTTATGTTGCTTTTCCTGGCCTCCCTCTATTCCCTCATCCCCTCTCAATACGGAATCCAAATGAGATCGGCTTGACTGTCAGGCTGGCTACATGACTCCTCAAATTCCTCAACACTCATAGCACTCAACATCAAAATGAGTGAATATTATTGCATGTAATTTTTTAAGTAAATTGGGGGGGGGGAAGTCTACTAGATTTTGACCACTGGGTGACCCCAAGAGGGGCAGCTTCGAGGAATGGCAGGTAGGGGGAGAGATGCCATTTCCATGGTGAGGGAAGTTTGGGGTGTGGTAAAAATCCAGGCTCCCAGGCTCCCCGACTGGAAGCTTTCCCTTTGGCTTATTACACTGACATGACCAGGGAAAGCTTTGGCGTGCCCCCTGTTCAGCTCCATCTCCTGCCTGCTCCACTCAAGCCCTCCAGCCTTCCTGATGGGCCCCAACACACTATTCATGTTCTGCACACAGGGCCCTGCACTCCTCCCTACCACCACTTCACATGGCTCCTCAGAAGCCTTCCCCAGTCACCCCTAAAATGTACCCCTCCCTCCATCACTCTCTACCATGTCACAATGCCTTATCCTTGTCACACCACTCTGTCACTCTCTGAAATCATTTGATATCTCTGCTACCTGGCTTATTATCTAACTCCTGCACTAACAGGAAAGCTCCCAGAGATTGGGAATACGTGAGTCTTATGGCTCACCATAACCTGGGTGCCTAGAACACTGCTGAGCACATATTAGGTGCTCAATAATTTTTAAAAATTTTTGTTGCTATTATAAAATTCAAACAGCTAGATTTTCAAAACCAAACCACAGATTTCATTTGGAGTTTCTAGTGGCCATGACAAAACAGGAAAATAAAGTGATTGATTTTATCCATGAAGTAAAAACATAAAAACTCTTGAGGGCAAGACAAGATTATCAGAGAACTTGTTTTGCCCAGATCATCATTGTGGCCTCATTGAGTAACATAGAAGAAAATAATCTTTAATATTATTTTTGGACTGAATAAATAAATCCCATGCAGTTATTTATTCTTTAATTCTTTCACGTAAACCAAAGTCAAAAGACCAAAGAACAGCCACAGGGCAGGAATTATTCCTAATTCAGTCTCAAATCCAATAGAAAAATTCCTGCATTAAATTAAGTATGGATGACCCTCTCCTTTTCATTTTAGAGGCACGCATTTAATTAGTGCTTCCAAAGTGCTAACCTCGGTAACTCTCTGAAATATGTGTTGCATACCCATTTTTCAGATGAGGAAACTGAGGTTCACAGCCTACTCAGATTCCAGAGCTGATAGGTGATGAAGACAAGGCTTGAACTGAGGTCTGTTTAACTGTCTAGAACAGGGGTTGGCAAACTATGCCAGAACACCCGATCTGCTTGCTGCCTGTTTCTGTAAATAAATCTTTGTGGGGACCCAACACACTTATCTAGATGTATCATCTATGGTTGCTTTCACACTGCAGTAGCAGACTTGAGTAGTTCCATATGGTCTGCAAAACTGCAAATGTTATGGCCTTTCATAAATAAGTTTGCCAACCCCTGCTCTGGACTTTGTGCTCATCCCTTTCATCAGTCTACCACCTTAGCAAATATGTCTCCGTTTATCTGTTGCTCTGAAGGAAAAAAAAAAAGCTTTGTATAAAAATAGAAAGAAGAAAATGTATATGGGAGCTATAAGTATAAATTATTTTGTTACTAAAAACATCAAAGAAGAATGTTTTGTAAACACATCTTCTGGGGAAGACGTTTTCATCTTTTTTTCAGGGGGGAGAAGGGTCCTGGCTCCTTCCCAAACCATTTAACTGAAATGGAATACATAAAAAATATTTTAAAATACTTTCAATAAGATCATGGCAGAACAGTATATGCCACAAATCACAGGGGCAGCTCTGGGTTTGAACTCTGTGGCTTCAAAGGAAGCAGAAGTAAATGAAGCTGTTGATATTTATAAGGACAACACCAGTCTTCAGTGGGTAACTTAAATGTAACTGTATTTAATCGAATTAAGTTCAGCAAATATATCAAAATTAATTGGTATTTAAGACATCTTCCCAATTAATCTATTTTTCACTTCCTCTATGTATTTCTGGGAGAGATGACAGTAAATTCAAGTGACACCCCAGAATTGTACAGGGAGTTTCACTTAGGAGGAGGACCTTCATCTCATCTTTACTTTCACAATGTTCTTGACAGCAAAGGGATAATGATGATGATGATGATTGTCAAGACTCATGCAGCTGGGTCTGTCTGTTTGTGTGCCTCTAAGAAGACAGGAAGCAGAGGAGCCCATCGGGGGTGGCCTGTCTCCAGAGCAGATGCTCCCCACACAGTCACACTCAGCAAGGATGTGTATAGAAAGTGTGAGGCTATTGATTAGAATCTGGGTTAAAAAACACACTTCTCCAGGGCTCCATGTAAAGACCAGGTCAGGAAGTGGCTTGATGGTGTGGGGCTAATCCCACTGCATTTGGATGTTGTGGATGAAATGGAATGGGCTCCAGTGTCCTGTCACCTAGTGGTGGAGAGCATAGGCTGCAATGTGAGGCACCCCTGAAGGGTCAGATCCAGGCTAGAGGCTTCTAGGCAAGTCATTTAAGCTCTGAACCTCAGTGTTTACATCTGTAAAATGGAGTTAGTTTCTTCCTCTGAGGGTTACTGTGAGAATTCAGTACATCATGTAAACTGTCTAACCCAAAGGAAGTGAATAACAATTACTCATTATTTTTATCTCAAAGCTATTTCATTATGTTGATGGTCTTTATGTAGTGAACACCACATTATATTAAAATATGAGATATTCATTTTTATAGTAAATATTCTTTAGGCAACTATGTGCCAAATTTGGAACTAGTGCTAAGTTATGGCAAAATTGATGATACCTAAGTCATATCTTCAGAGAAGTGGCAACATAGAAAAGAATATAGATGCTTGCAACTGCCTAAAATAATGAAAATAGCAACAATTAATAACACAGGGCCTCAGTACATGCCAGTTCCTGTGGTACATGGGCTATATAAACTATTCTACAGTGTGCAGTGTACACACTTAGAGTTTTAAACCTTACAACAATCATCAAGTTAACCACTGTTCTTATAGATGAAGACACTGAGATTTGACAGGCCAAATAACTTATCCAGGGTCACCTAGCAAGCATAGGCAGAAGTAGAACCGGGATTGAGTTTTGTCACAAGACTGAGTAGAGCAGAGGCATCTGGAAATTCTTGTGCCACCAGTGTAGGAAGAACATCACAGACTCAGGGTCTCTGATGGTCCCTGAGATCTGTCAGCTTTATCCAAGTCTCCTCCAGTCCCTCACTGTCCCCCAGGGTGGGTACAGACAGAGCTTCAATCTGGCTGTAGTTCAGTGATACTGAACACACAGTGAGGTTAATCCTCTGGCGTAGGACTCTCAGTCATTGTGTACCAGCTCTGACAGTGGGTCTCCTGGGAACTGAACCTCAGCCTGGGGGCCCAGGGAAGTCAGGCCAGGCACAAATATGCCATGGTCTCAGCTGGGCCTCCTTGCCTGAAGGACTTCTCTGGGCTGAAAGAGTAAACTCCTTTTCTTCATTTGGGGAGATAAATCTCAGCCTCCAAATGGTCACTTTGAGAAGTCCCATTCATTAAGATGTTCCATGTCACTATCAAGGGGAAGGAGTAGATTTTTGTCTCTTAATAAGGACTAAATGATATCCACTTGGATTCAGAGAATCATGACACCAGAGGTGTCTTAGCAATGGCTCAGAGTGTCTGACCTAATACAGGCCTTCTTTCCTCTGCTCGGATGCTCAGTACTTGCTTTACAAAGCAGGTACCCCCTTTTGGACACTTTGAGTCATTAGAACATCTCTGTATTTCAAGCCCAATATTTCCTTCCTATGAATTCTGCCCTCCTGGTCTGTCTGAGTGGTCACTTTCAGTCCTGCATGAGAGTCTTCAGAGATGGAGACCATGTCTTAGTGAAGTCTTCCAGGATCAATAACTCAATTTCCTTTACGAATTCCTCCAATGAGAAGGTGTCTATTCCTGGTTTGTTCATGGGTCTTCAAGGTCCTTGGAGCTGAGCCAGATAAAGAAGGTCTGCCAGTTGTTCTTTCTTTGCCACAGGGTTGTTCTTTCTTTGCCACAGGATGTCCTGGCTCCCTACTATGTGCTTAACTAGAGCCACAAAGTATGTCCCTAGTTGCTACCTCTGCCTAGCTAGAGTTCTTCTATATTATATTTATGAAATGGATTTCTGGGATGAAACTTAAGAAGCTTCTGTTTACTCCTAAGCAGCGTTACATAGTTGATCTTGGCTCAATTTACCATTTTTCAAATTTATTTTAAATCATAAATCTGACTTCCATCATCATATATACCTTCATAGCCTAGGTAATTAAAATGTTAGATAAACGTCTTCCATGGTGTCACTCAACCCACTGATCAAATGTTAAAAAGGATAAATTTAATGGCAGAGCTCTGTGGCCATCCACTAGAGACAACTCCAGCTGACAAAGAGCCAATATTTAACATTCTTAGATCTAACTGTCCCTTAACCAACTACAGCTAAACTGAAAATCCAGTAGATCCAAGATGGTTTCAAATGACCTCAGAGAGCCAGACCTGCCTTCATCCCAGTGTTTCCTGTCCACAGCATGGAAGCCTCAAGACTCTCATCCCGATTTTTTAGATCCACTGTTCTAGGTCAGTCCTCACGTTGCTAACCCAGAGTCTAACTTGGACTCTCAACCCAGCATGTAGACCCAAAGCCCTGCAATTCTGACCAGGCCCTCCTGGAACAGCTTCCTAAAGCAGGCATTTTTCACTGTTGTTTCTAATCTTGCTATAAGAGGCACACAATTTCTCTCCAGTTTCCCCTGGCAGACTCTTAAGAAAATCAGTGTGTGTGTGTGTGTGTGTGTGTGTGTGTGTAAAGTATATGAAGCCAGAAGGCCTGAATTCCCCCCACTAAGCAGGACTCCTCCCATCCTTCTTTTCATAGCTAATTTACACAATTTCTCTCCAGTTTCCCCTGGCAGACTCTTAAGAAAATCGGTGTGTGTGTGTGTGTGTTTGTAAAGTATACGAAGCCAGAGGCCTGAATTCCCCCCACTAAGCGGGACTCCTCCCATCCTTCTTTTCATAGCTAATTTACACAATTTCTCTCCAGTTTCCCCTGGCAGACTCTTAAGAAAATCAATGTGTGTGCGTCTGTGAGTGTGTGTGTGTGTGTGTCTATGTGTCTGTGTGTGTGCGTCTGTGAGTGTGTGTGTGTGTGTGTGTGTAAAGTATATGAAGCCAGAGGCCTGAATTCCCCCCACTAAGCAGGACTCCTCCCATCCTTCTTTTCATAGCTAATTTAGTTAAGTGTTTAAACAATGTAAATCTGGCAGCTCCCCTCCGTCAAAGCTGCAGGATTGAGGACAGCTGCCGCCCAGCTACCAGCCCTCCAATCCAACCTCCACCAGCTTTCCTGAAATAGCAAGGCCAGCTTCCGTCCCTGCTTCCCTGGAATAACCCGGGGGAAGGATACTCCATTTCCTACGCCCAGACCCTGTTATTTATTACCACCCCAGGAGTCCATATTTGGAGGAAAAATATCACCACCATGTGAAATGAAATCATGTGCTTGCAAATAACTGATGTGTTTAAATTCAAAGGAGAGCTCAATGAGATTGTGTATGTATGTAAATAGCCATCCATTTCTCAGTAGGAGAATATGTAAACTCAACTCCATTCCCTCAGGGGCAGGGTGACCCAGGAAAGGACAAGTGGGGCTCTGGCAACCTCAGGGATCCTGGGGAGCTTTTTTCTTCTTGACCGCCTTTGATCCACTTGGATGAGAAGAGCCAGGTTGCTCAGCTCTCAAAAATACAAGGTCACTGCCAAGTTGGTAGTTAGAATGAAGCCCATGCAGCATGTTGGAGGAACTATTTCCATGTTTTTTCTCAATTATCTACTTACTTAAAATAATCTACTCATCTTGCACCAGGTTATTTAACTTTTAACCATGGATTACTCCTGTCCAGACCACATGTGGTCTCTTCATTTTACACTCCTGAAGGCCATACAGAGCTTCAGTGGTTTTCCCTCCTAAATATATGTTGGCTATACCTTCTGCAATAAATGCATTCCAGAAAAGTCACATGAAACCCTAATCTGGTTTGCAAAACACTAACAATGTTCAGTATATAAGGTCCCTTGAGTTAGTTTGTGCAGTGAAGAATCACTTTATAAATCACTTTGTAATCACTCTATAAAGGATCACATGTGCTCCTGCAATGTTTCTCAAATTGAGACATGCGTTCCCGGGTTACACAGCTTATGTTTCCAAAGCACCTTAGGCTATGCAATAAAAATAGCTCTCTCTGAAATGCTGCGGTTCTAGAATGAGTCATTCTCTTATTCCACGACAGCAGTCCACTGAAGTGTACAAGTCAGAAATCTGAGGTGGGAGTGAGAATGAGTAAGGTCATTATCCTCATGTTGGAAATGGAAACTATTTGCTCCATGGACACTAACTAGATTTTAGTTCCATCAGTGACTGAAGGGTCAACAGTAGCCATCTAGATGAAGAATCAGAGCTTGGGAGCCATTCGCAACAGGTCAAAGCCCGGTTTCTCTTCTTTAACTGCACCGCAATGGGCTCTCCTGACTTCCCATCCATGTCATATGCAGGAAGATGTGCCCATTGCAAGCTCCCTGTCACTATTTTATGATGACAATAACCATCATTATGAGAATCTCTCAACAGCACTGAGTGATCTATGAGACAAGCAAAAACCCAGGTCCACTGATGAACTTTTATTTGCTACAATCTACCAAGATGTTCTGCATGATGAATCTGCAGAAATGTTCTAAGTATATTTTGAAAAGTTATCTCCTTTTCCATTTTAAAGACACAAATAAGCTACGTTGTTTGAACCCTCTACATACTTACTCGTTTTTGTCCGCTTGGTTTGTCCTAACAGAAGTACATCAAAATCGTCTACTACAATAGCACTTCTCTTCCTCTTGTTGTGTTGCTAAAAACTTTTGATTACTACAGTTGATGTTTTTACATTCACCATAGAAGTGTGCAACCTGTTATAACTTCATTGTGCATTTTTTCTTTTAGTGGAATAAATTAACACTTGTCCCACCTTGTCTCCTATTCATGTTCCACTTTTGTAAAGCTTTTGTTTGGATGTGTCTGTCATACCTTTGCACATCGCCTCATTTTTATTATTTTCAGATTAATTTGGTATACTAATGCAATATTTAGATTTTACTCTTAACCCAGTATAAAAGTCTGTGATTCAAAAAGAGAGTTTATCCCAATAACTTTATTAAAGAGATTTATATGCTTAGTTTTATTTTATTTTATTTTGCTTTTTAGGGCCACACCAGCGGCATATGGAGGCTCACAGTCTAGGGGTCTAATTAGAGCTGTAGCAGCCAACCTACACAACAACCAGAGCAATACCAGATCCAAGCCGAGTCTGCAACCTACACCACAGCTCACAGCAATATGGGATCCTTAATCCACTGAGCAAGGCCAAGTATCAAACCCACAACCTCATGGTTCCTAGTCGGATTTGTTTCTGCTGTGCCAAGATGGGAACTCCCCACTACCTTTTTTTTAACTTGAGTTTTCCCTTGTGATTTTGAAGGTCATATCTACTATTTTTATCCTATTAGTAGTGACATTTAATAAAAATGAATTGAAATCTGTTTTCTCTAATTTTCATTATCAAAAATAGAGCAATGTCAATTGGTTATTGCCTGTGTAATATGAGGAATTTCTTTTTACTTCTTGTCATCCCACATTTTAACTGACAACCCCATTTGGGTCACATTCTTTTTTTTCCCTCACAATTTTGTAGACAGTTTCATCTTCTTCGCGTTGCAGAGCAGAAGTGGGATGCAAGCTTTATCCTCATGGATTCTCACTGCATATGTTTTTACTCTTGAAGTTAAAATAAATTATCAAGACAAGTCTAGGCATTAAAAACATTTCACTAATTTTGTCTGCTTTTCAGAAAACTCAAGTCTTTCTTTGGCTCAGGAAAACTTCCCCCAAATAGTTATTTAATAATGGCTCCACTTGTATGGGTTCTTTTCCTAAAATTCCTAATATTTAAATATTAAACATATCTCTTATCTATGTTTTTTTTTTTTACTATATTCTCCCATTCATTTCATGTCTTTACCTTCCTTCTCTGAGTTTTGTGATGTCAAAGTTGACTTCTGTTCCATCGAACTTGTTTTCTGCAGGATCCTTTTTGCTGTCCACTTATTCCATTTCAATATGAAATGAACATTTTTTAAATCTCCATGCTGGTTTCCATAACCTGTTTGTTTTTCTCTTTATGGTTCCCGGCTCAAATTTCATAGAAGAAATGTCCTTTTGAAGTTTTTTGGAAACACAAATCAGGAGTGTTCTCAAAATTTCCCCCATCTCTTATAGAAACTACATTTCATAGAAAAATATTTTCTCTAATTCCTCTGAGTGGTCCCTTCTGTTGAACTGTGCTGTCTTTTCATTTGCCTGGAAATTTTTTTTCTATGTGCTCATCATTACAAAGGGAGTGCAGTATTTGTTTAGATCTGGGGATCAAGATCCCAGTCTGAATCATTGCAACCCAAGGGAAGAAAAGGAAGAAAAGATAGGTTTAGATGACTAAAGTTTTCTTTGCTGATTCAGCGGCCTAGGGAGCTAGGGAACTTAGAAGTGAGCTTGGATGCAGAGACAGCCCTGCACAGAGCTCTGCATCTCTGCTTAGTGTCTTTCCTTAGTGTTGGAGGGTGTCAAGTGTTTTCTGGGGAGTGTCCTTATTCTTTGCTGAGCACTGGCCAAGGGTCACTCCTGAGCTTGACTTGGGCTCATTGCCCACAACAGGTGTCCTCTGAGGGGTTGGAACCACTGTGGGTTTGTGGACTGAATGGCATAATTTCCATCTGCTGAATCCCTAACTCGCCCCAGTGCCTCTGCCCCACAATGCACTGGCACTACAATGCATTGGAGGGAGTTTTCCAGCCTTTCCGCCTACACTTCCCAAGTAAATTACTCCTTTTTGTGTGAGCAACTGCACATCCTCATAGTACTTACCTAAAAGGAACTCTGGGACATTTTGGACATGAGGCTGTCAGGTTCCCCTACTCTCTACAGCTGACTGACATGTCCCTGTTTTCAAAATAACTAAACATGTTACCATGAAAGTTGCTGATGATAATTTCTCACATTTCACAGTATACATGTTTTGCTGAATTTTCTTCCTGGAACTGAAAGAGTCCAGTTTTCTTTCCTTGATAACAAATGGTATGTAAAATGCCATACAACCCCATTTTAATTTGGAGGCTGTTCTATGGAATATATTGTCCAGTTTAACAATGAGTTCCATTGTCAGATTTATTCGCAATACAAAAAGCAGCCATAGATTATCAAAACTTGCAAGCTGGTCAGTGTTCTTTCTATAGGTTTCTGGCGGGGTTTTGCAGATAACATTTTGTGTAGGAAGCAATCGTGGCTTCATTCCATGATAGGCAAGTTGCCAGGAAATACTAAATCAAGTGGCAATAGAGTCCCTAAAGAAAGTTGTTCCTGATTTATGATGATAGTTCCAACAATACTGCTGAACTTTTACACATTGAAATGACCACTGAGTTATGTTTCACATTATATCAGAGAGTAGCCAGCCTGCCAGATCCAACACTGCAGCTGGAATGCAGTAAAGCGCCATTATGTTAACTTCCAAAGTCTGGGAAAAATGATTTCTTATTCCAAAAATCTAAGTACTTGTGTGTTTTCTTCTAGCACACCTCACACCCTGAATCTATGACGGCTTTTTAAAAAGTGGGAAACATCCTAAGTGGGGTTTGAGGTGGGGGTACGGTGGAGGCAGAAATGGCAGGAATGGAGAGGCTGATGACAAGGAAGAAAAGGGAGACTGATCAATAGCGGGAAGTCTCCAAAGGCCAAGGAGGGGTCGGCAATTTTTTTTTTTTTTGAGAGTTTATCAGTTTCGAGAGAAAAGTTCAACAGCCTTATTTTCCAGCTGCTGGAGTGGATCTCAATAGTGTTTGCAGTATGTGTGTGTGTGATGGGGCGGGTATGTGGGAGAGAGAGAGATTTGTGTTCCTATATTTTGTTCCTGGCGCTTTAAGAAAAGCTTAGACCAGCATTATCTGATAGAAATATAATATAAGCTACATATGTATTTTAAATTTCCTAGCTACCACATTTTAAAAAGTAAAAAAAAAAAAAAAAAACTGGTAAATGATTTAATAATTTATTTAACCCAGTATGTCCAAAACATTAGCATTTCAACACATAACATTTATTAATGAAATAGGTTACAATTTTCATACTGGATCTTTGAAATCTGGTGTGTATCAGGTGTGAATTTTATACTCACTCATAGCACACCTCCCTTTGGACCAGCCACTCTTCTGAGTCCCAACAGCCACAGGTACTAGCTTGTGGGATGAGGCAGGCTGGACAATGAAGAACAATCACCCTCTCAGTTGTGACTCTCAGCTCTGCTGAAGTCTTTGTGTTTCCCTAAACCTGCATCTCTGCCTCCCTGGGGACCCCAGAACACACCTGCCAAGGCACTGCCCCCCAGCAGGTCCTTGAAGAAGGGTGCATGAAGTACTGCTCTTTTGGCTATTCCATAAGCCTTCCTTATTCAACGGGTCAAGCAAAACTTTATGATTAGAAAACCAATAACCTAGGAACCACATGGTTACAGGCACCCTGGCATATCAGCATTGCAATTGGACTTCTGGGAGAAAACCATTCTTTCTCTCTTGGTCTCCACTGCCCTCTTCCAGTGTTTGACTTGCTATCATTTCCCAACAAATGTTCTCCTTTCCCTCTCTCTGGTTTCCCTTTCCAGATTGAGTGGGATGGTGGCAGCGGGAGGGCGGTGGGCTGCTTGGGGTTTTTCTGTGTCCTATCCTGGAGAAGACGATTGCAGAGGAGAGGGAGGGAGGGTGAAGCCAGCCTTCACTTTGCTGTTAATCCTGCAGCACAAAGTCTGAAGCTGGATGAGTGCATCTACGTAAAACAAAAGGCAAGGCTGGAGGGACTGCCTGCAATGGTCCTTGAAGCTCTGCAGAGGGGTGGACACATGAATGAAACTGTCCAGGTGTCAGATATTGCTAGGAACTGTGGGGAAGTGGAAAACACCTTCACCATCCAGGGCATTTCAACTCACTTTTTAACTCTGTTCAGGCCAAATGAAATTGGACAGAGCTCCAGAGTTATTAGATTATGGTTCCTAAAAAAGGCCCTGTTCTCGGGATTCACATCACAATCTGGCAGGAGGTATCTGGAGAAAAGCTGCTTTGCCTCCTGGCTGCCCCTTCTTGGGATCAACTGTCTGGCTCACTTTCATCTTCATGTATGTTGACAACCACATTACTGACCTTACAACCAATGTCCTGACCTTATAGATACTCAGTCTGGCCTTCTGAAGGCCCTAAAATCCATTAAAAACTGGATCCTCAAATGGGGTGAAATGGAACATGCAGCTTGGAATCTTGGGGCAGTTTGATGCATCTGTACCTGTCAGTGGCTGCCTTTCCCCAAGGCCCTAGGCCATAGACATGCTACAGCCCAAGAATTTGGAGGCTTAAATCCACCAGCTCTGCCCAGAAGTCCAGAGGGGAGCACTGAAGTTCCACCCAGTGCTGACCACACCTCTTCTTAAGAGGTTAGACCCTACCCTATACTTCCAGCAAAGTGCTAGACAGGTCAGGTAGAACAAGAACATCATTATATTTCCATTCCACCTGCATTTATTGGAAACTTCTCTTTCCCAACTACTGGAACAGATTTCTCCTTGGAAATGACACCAGCTTGGATCTTGCCTGCATCTGCCACACCTATTCCCAGCTTCCTCTTCCTCCTGGCCATGGCCCCAAAACACTGCCCTGCCAAGTTGCACAGGTAATGACCCCCTTTTTTTTCATGTATTTCTTCTTCTTGGGAGGAAATAAGCTAGAGTGAGGAAAGGCAGGGCTTTTGAGTCTGAGATATCTGGTTTTAAATTTTGGCCCCAAGATTTAATAATTCTCTGATCTTGGGCAAGTTAATTGAAATCTTTGAGCCTCAATTATTTTTACCATTTAAATGTGATCAGTCCTTTTTCATAAGCTTGTCAGGAAGATCAGAAAAGACAGTTGCTCCTATGATATTTAGTACATAATAGACATTCTGAATGCATTGGCTAGTGCTACCAATGAGCCAGCACTTTGCCCACATTGTGACTGCCATCTCTTCTTCCCTATTCCCTGTTCTCAATCACTGTTCAAGGTCTATTGACCCCATCAATAATGTCCACAGCGTGGGTCCCACAAATTACTATTTTTCATTGGTCTCCTATAGACTCTCTAGCAATACCCTATCCATACCCAACTCTCTTGGTATCTTCTCTGCCTGTGGTCAGGACCCACTTCATCCTTCACAGGTCCCTCCCTGTGTTCTTCCAAGAAGCCACAGCCCATGTACTGGATGTCTGGATCATGGAGGGACATGAACCTCAATCATCAGGAGGGCCAGAAAGAGATAAGGAAATAGTCCAGTTCTTGATTTCCAACACAGCATAAACCACTATGGGGATAAAAAGAGCTTCTCTAAATATAGGCTGGATAGAAATGCCAGCAGTTCACTGCCATGATCTTTCCAGGGTTGCATCTTAATGGATACAATGTTTTTGGAAAGTCAGTCATATCTGAGCCATCTAACAAGAGCAACCATTGAATAAAATTCTTGTATCTACCTAGAGTCTATTCTAGAGCTCATCCATTTTAGGTTACAGGTCAGTGTCTCAGGGTGAATGATGCTAGCTCCTATAATTAACCCTAACATCTCTGTCACTTGACTCAAAGGTTTATTTCTCACACAATATTTGATGTGGGTCAGGCAGCCCCCTCCATCTTGACAGTGGCCTCCAAAGTCCCAGCAGGAGGGAAAGAGGAAGCGCAAAGATCTGTTCATCCAAGAAGAGACCCTGGTCACTTCTGCTCTCAGTTCATTGTCCAGAACATCTGACTCGCTGCCAGGAACCTGGGAAATGTGGGAAGCATGTGAAATATTGATGAACAGGGCTCTGCTCTAGTGTGTGTGTTTGTGTGTAAGTGGGGGTGCATGGGTGCTTATGGGCTGCTGGTGCATGTACCTATGTATGTGTGCCCATGCCTTTTACATTCCTAAAGTGTCCTAGCCCTGCTCCTCCGCATCCTTCTAATCCTTTGAGGAACTTGTGAGAGGCCATCCTCCCACAGTGTCTTACACAAAATAAGTTCTTTATCATTTCAATGCAGTACAGCTCCCTCAGATTCTGATGAATGTCTCTTATATTAATGATAAAAATTCATCAACTCTCCTCAAAGTTGTAGGTATTATGCTAATAAGCAATTCATATTTGTTATTTCATTTAATTTTCACAATTTCCTATGAAATAGGTGCTATCTTTATCATCATTTTACAAAGGAAGATACAGGTTTATAAAGATGATATAACATCCCATGATCAAAAGCAAATTAAAAAGATCTTGGGACTCAGCCAGCCCATCTGACTCAGAGCCTTTGGGGTCAGCAGTTACAACACACATGTGTCTGAGGAAACACCAGCATGACAGGATGAAGACAGGAGCTATCTGCAGGCTCACAGGTGACACGATTCCTATGAGTTTTCTTGTTTAGATTGTAATCCCAAGAAATTCAGAAAAGTATTGTGGACATTCACAAACTTTGAAGTTCTCCTTTCACACGTTATTTTTTTCTTACAATGCAATACAATAATATTTCCACTGAGACAGCAGGAAAAATCCTTAGCCCTATTTGTCCTAGCAAACACTGAGGAGCTTTGCAAACGAAGACTGTAGCGCGGTGCAATGAAAACTGTTTTTCTTAAGATAGTTATGTTTATCAGATTTATTTAAACAAGCTTCATTTGTTAAACCTGCTTTAGAATTGTTGCCAATGAAAAAAGACAATAATACTCCATCTAATTTGTTCTTAACCTTTCACAAATTCATTTTTCCTCACACTTTTAATGTATCACAATTTCCTTCAAAAGCCTGAAAATTAATTTTGGGAAATATAGATAAAATACACTAAAGTTGCAGGCATCTAAGAGCTAGTGAAGACTTACACCACTTTCCAAAGATGGTTTTTGATTTGGATCAGGCTGGGTGTCAGCACCTCAAAACCACAAAGCCCAGCTATTGAAAGAAGAATATTTGACTTTTGCTCCCCCAGTCCTCTCTCATTGGATATTCAGTTTCACGTACCTGTATGAGTTTACCTGTGTTCTTTCGCATTCCCATATTACCCATATGACATTCTTCTGATTTTGTCTAATTTCTAATTTTCCTTTTTAATAAATAACTGTAGTCCTAAACTGCTAAATCTTCATCTAAGGACCAGGAAAAGACATCCATCAACACACTGACAAAAAGCTGCTTTGAAAGTGTATCTCACGAGTCAGTCTTATTTGATGTCCAAAGTGAAACTATATTTCTAGTTACTTTCTTCAATCACGCACAAGAGGAAGGCTTGTATTTCTAGCACACTGTGGCTCCTAGAAAACCAAACTGCGGGGGAGCAGCGTGGCCCCCTGCTCATCTTCAAGCTGGTTGCAGGCCTGCAGCCCTGCAAATGAGGTCAGACAGAAACTCATTCTTGCAGCCAAATCCCCAAGGCTTGCTCATAAAATCTCCTCCTGTGCCACTGTCATCGACCTGTCATGAAGCTCCAGCCACCATTTCCAGAAATCCATGCACCTGGCCATCTACTGCCAGGTCAAACTGCCTACTCTGGGGCACACTTTCTACTCAAAGAGAACGGAAACCTTAGGAAATTCCAATCAATCCCAAGCCAACCTCCCAGTGAAATAGTGCACTAGTACTAAAAGCAGCTGGACCTTGCCCTCCTTCTCAAAGGCTTCCACCAAAAGCCTGGACCCCTGCAGCCCCTTAGAAGGCCAATCCATACATGCAGTACATAGAGTTTGTAAAGTACTTGGCCAAGTTTGTATTCAAGATGAATTTGGTTACAACTTGGTTACAGCCTAATTGTTTCCCTATATAGGAAAAATATAAATTTTTAAAAATGAGACCTGGGAAATACTCCACATTACCCTTAAGATATCAATCCCAGGTCACCAGCTGGGACTTGGAAAAATCCTGGGGACAGGTATACATAAATAAGAGCAGTCCCTTGTTTTCTTAATTCCCAAGATATTTCTGAACACAAATGCCCTGAGCCCTAATTCTCTCCTCTCTCCTCTTGCAACCCTCAACTACAAAAGAAGTAAAAAAGAAAAAAAAGAAGAAAAGGCAATGTGGCATCTATAATAATACCAGTGACTTAATACCATTTAATATTTGAACAATGCTTTACAGTTTAAAGTATTTTGTGTGTATTGTCTCTTATGACCCTCATCATAACACTGCGAGGAATATAGGGTAGACATTAATTGTTCCATTTTCAGAAGGAAATAAATGAATTAGCTCTTGAGAACCTTGATGCTGTAAATCACAGCTTGCTTGACCTTTTAGAGGCATGAAGTACAGAGTTCTCTGATTTGAAAGCACAAATGTACTCTAATGCAGTCATAGGTGGGCCAAAAGGTAGGGGATAAATCCCACAAGGTTTTGCCCCCCTGGCGAAGCCATAGGGTCCGGTGGTCTGGGTTGTGCTGGAACATTTCCTCTCAGATGAAGGCACTGTTGCACCTTGTACCTCCCACCACTATCAAAGGATATAGTGCTTACTAAGTCTTAAGAATTTTGGACACAGCATAGACCACATCTAGAAATACTGGTGTGACCCATTTATCAGACAACCCAGTAAGCTGCCATTTCTGAGTGGAGCTCAGAGTGAGAGAATGCACTTCCATAGCTCCAGCTGTATGCTAACTGCCCTGCTCCTCGGGCAGCGCAGCATCTAGGATAACAGAACTCTGCGGGGTTTCTGGAAAGCCCCAGTAGCAAAGCTGGGTCTGTGACCCCTGGCAGGCTGAGCAGGGCCTCCCCTTCTGTGGCAGAAAGCTACTCACTATTTGAAAAACAGCTCCAGTCATGTTGGTGGGCCCTGTGTGAACAAGCTCCTCGCCTGGGGAGGGCAAGTTACCATGCAGCAGGGGCCAGATATGATCATGAGTTTAGGTGGGAATGGTGGCAATCCTTTGCATAAGGTTCAAGATCCAGCCTGGGCAGACTCAAAGGGAAGAACATTACGTAAACCGATGTCTGCCTATAGACCCACAGAGCTTCTGTGAAGCCAGCTGCCAGGAAAGGGAGGAGCTAGGCTGGCCCACACCTGACCTGGCATCCTAATTTAGCGCTCACAAGCTGCTGCTGTGCCCCATCCACTTAGGGGTTCTAAGAGGACAAGAGCAAAGGAAAAACCTGCTGATGGGCAGAGCTGCAAGCAACACACATAGCTGATGAAGAAACTGATCAGAAGACTGGGGAAACCAAGCAAGGTATGGAGGTAACAATGGCCTCTCTCACCACCACACTCACTGACCCTGTTGTGGACTCAGTGCTTCCTGTCCTTGCCACCTTAGGCTTTGATAGACCAGAGGCCCTGGTTCAGGAGATGGCAGAGTGATAGGGAGAGGCTTCTCTCTAAGTGAACATAATAAAGAGTCTACTCAACTTGAAATTGGAACTCCCACCTGGTCACTTTTGGACCACTGTTGCCAATGAACCAGTAGGTTGAAAAAAAAAAAAAAAAAAAGAGGTGTTGTTGGGGAGTCCAGGATCTGAATTTCTCTAAGAGCTAAGGTTTCTTCTATGTAATGGAGTCAGTGATGGATCTATTTAGAACCCAGGTGATCTACTGCTGTATCTCTTGGGGTTTCCATCTTGTGAGAATAGTGCAACTGGTAGCTGGCGAAGGCAAAACAACCAAGGATTTAGATGCTTTGGGTAAGAAGGTCAAAGTTCTCACACTAAGCAAGTGACCCAAATCGACCCAAATCAACCCAAGTGCTGGCCAAGGGTGAGGGAACTCTAGAATAGGTGGTGGAGGAATAGTCATTGAATCCTAGTTATTGCCACATAGCAGCTATGACAGTATCTTGTTTCACTAATAATTTATTTTCTGTTTGAAAGTAGTCATTACCTATTAATTGATCAGATTACAAAAATAATCATGGTAGATACCTTATTACATCCTTCTAATAAGCCTGTTGATCTGGTCTTCCCTGTTGCCAGCATCTCCACCTTCTACAAAATGGGTGGTCTTTTTCTTCATTCCATCTCATAGAGAAGATGATTTGAAGGCCCACAGGAAGTTGTTTGCTTTTTTGAAACGTTTTCTAACAGTATAGATTTCATAAATCAGATCCTCCATGCAGATGATGTCATATTTACCAAGAGATTGAGCAATCAACACATTATCTGTCAGGGCAATTCGCTTCTTGTTGATTTTGCCATAACCACGCTTGTAGATCAATTCATTTACTGACTTCAGGTTTCGGTACCCCCATGCAATAGATGGTTCCACAATTCTAAGCATATTAATAGAGAATAGCTCAGCCTGTAACAGCTCAGCCTGTTGAGCAACGCAAAGGTGCCATTTTGGTGTGAGCCCAAAGGTCTGAAGGTTTCACTAATAATTTTTATTTAAATATTTGCAGAGATTGCCATAGCCACTGCTTATGATAGATGGACTGAATGTATGGCATCAGCAAATATGACTGGTACAAGGTGTGGCCTGTAGTGGATACTTCTTGGGCATCCCCTCAAATGCTCTCAGCCTCACCTGCCTCTTATTCTAGCCTCTGTAGAGCAGCCAATACTCTGTAGGAGCCAGCATCTTTCACACCCCTACACCTGGAAGCACCACTCTCGTCTGCCTCTCGTTTCCCATCAGTGTTTCTCTGTCACCTGCTCAGTATCCACACATGCTCAACTCAGTAATTTTGGGGGGACATCACCCTATGAGGGGCTCTTTGACTAATGGGAGTAGAAGCCAATTCATAAATAGTTTCCTCTTTCTTTCAGAGAAGAACTTCAGATTTCTTTCACCTGGCTTCTTAAACCACCCCCTAGGGATCATCGAGCAACCAGTTGCTTATGGCAATGACCATCCTGATGATAAATCTTTGCGTGGCTTTTCCTTGTTTCTTGCCTCACTCTTTCTGACCCTTACTCTAACCCCCTGGAGCCAAATAAAACATTTTCCCTCAAGTCTCTATTTCAGGCTCTGCTTTATGGGGAAACCAGGCTAAGACACATCACCCATTCCCAGCTACCCCATTTGTCATCTGCCAGCCTTATGGTTACTCCCTCACCTCCAAGTCCTATCACTATCCTGGTGATTTTACAAATCCTATACCTTGCATTCCCAGTCCTCTGATCAGCTCATTTTCAGTGACCTTTGCCTCCATTCCACACTATCAATTTGCTTCCATTGCCTCCCACAAATACTGTCATCACTGATTACTGCTGTATTCATAAGTTCAAAATTTGGAAATCCCACTCCTTTCCTCAACCTTCCATTCTTCAGTCCCCTTCATTCAGTTACACCCTCTGCACCAACGTTGGAATATCATTAAGACTTTGTGGCCTAGGAACTGTCTATGGTCCCACTACCTAGCAGCATTCTCATCTGTTTTTTTTTTAATCCAGTTAAAATTCCATAGAACAGTATTTCTATCATGCTTGCCAATTTCCACAACTCCCTTATCCTTCCATCTTACCTCTTGAAAACCCCCCCTCAAAATGACTACATCTGTACAGGTATTTATATCCCAGGTGCTAATCACAGTTAGAGAAAAACCATAAAGCCGAACAATTTGGTGCCATTATAATAGCTGCCAACATCTATTGAGAGCTTAATCTTTGCCAGGCACTATTCAAAACACATTATATAGATTATCTCATCCTGCTTCCTACATCAGGTTGGAAAATTGCCCAGAAATTCTGTTCTCAAACCTCTGAAATTCACAGAACACTTTCTCTTCTGCTGCTTCTGAGCACAGAAGTCATCGTTTAAGAACTTGGTACACATCATCCTTCACATTTCAGTAGCATTCAATGGAAACGAATGCCCCCTCTAATCCAAACACTCTCTTTGTCCTTCACACCACACTCTGCTAGGTTTGTTTCCCTACTTCTTTGTCCCCATTTTGCTTATGTCCCATATTCCTTTTTCTCACATAAACTTTCTTCTTTATCTCCGTCACCATCTACCAAGCCCTCTGAAAACAGCGACAGGGCCTGTACCCTGAATTCTCCCTCTCCCTCACTGCCTACCCCCACACTTTCCAATCACTTACTTCCATAGTTTCTACCTTTTAAATATCTCTGGGCATTGTCAATTTCTCTTTACCATCAACATAGTCTAGGCTGCCATCTCCCACCTCTGTGACTGCAAGAAACTTCTAGCAAGTCCATTTGCCTTCAGTTATGCCTGAATTAAATTTACTTCTCCAGGCTCATGCCCACGAGTCTTTTCTCACGCCTGTCCACACATGTTGATATATGCTTCTAGGACTGATTCCCACCACTGAGCTCCTTGGGAACAGGCTTGATGGCTTGTTCCTATCTTGGTCTCCCCCAACTCATGCCCTGAGGTTTTTCTCTGTAACGTTTCACTGACTGCATGGATGACCATTAAATAAATCAAAAATGAATCCATCAATTAACAAGTAGGTCGGAGTTATCTATTTTAAACTCCTCATGACTGATTCAATTTCCATATTTTATTTACCTTCCATCATAACACCAAACACAAATTTGAAATGATAATAATTTATTAAATGAGTGTATGCATCTCAGTTCCAGGTAAAATTCTAAAGCCTATAGGTATATTTTTTAATACAGTGGATAATATATTACCTCAATATACCAGAAGGATCTATGAACAAATGTGTTAGACTTTAGAGAGACAGACACCCCACATGCCTCCATATTCATGGGGCTTTGTGACCTACAAAGTAGGTGAAGGTGGGGCCTGAGTATCCTGAAACAGTGAGCATGGATGTCTGGACTCTGGGATGCTTGGCTGAGCCGTGCCACGGATAAGATATGGGTGCATGTCTAAAATGCACAGCCAACAGTAGGGGGGGTGGCTGTGGCAATCTTCAGACTCTTGAATCTAGAGGCTTAGAGTAAGAGTGCAGATATATGACAGGAATGAGAGGAAGCCAGGTACCTCAAATACAGGGGCCAGTGGACCTTAGGTTTAGGGTTCTGTCTTAAGACAACAGTGCTCCAAGTCCTTCTTTTTTCTCCACTCAGGTTTTCATAGTCCTAAAAAGGAGAATGTGACTGGCCTGAATCAGATTCCTCTCCCTCAAATTAATCATCCATGGCCTAGAGCAGGGTGGATGACCACAACTCACATCCTGCAGAAATTGTGAGCTGGATAACACCTACTTCCTATATTCTGCACATTCCAGGAAAAGTTTTGTTTTGTTTTGGTGTTTTGATTCTAATTAAAACTTGCTTAACTAATTCAGGCTTAATTCCAGTGATACAAATCTTACATCTATCATTTGCAATTAATTTATGAGTCTTCATGTATTTCATCTTTAAAATCACAGGATCATGAGCCAGATCAAGCAGTAGCAAGCGAATATTAAAATCTGAAGTTTAATCAATGTCTGAGAGGCAGTTACAGAAAACAGGATGAAGGCAAGACTTTGCTCTGACAGGAGCTGATGAAAGGAATGGGCTTGCTGTCTGCCATCCAGCCTGGAAAGGGGCAAAGCTGGGCGACTGGGAGTCTGAGCTGTCCCTCACATATGTATATCTACAGCAATAAAGAATCCAGGGCATTAGCAAGTGACACCAAATCAGCCTGCACCATTTAGTTCTGACATGCCTGAGTGTGAACTCTCCATAATATGTCACAGTGCAGCAAGAACAAGAGTGACAGGGGACCCGGTGACCTCCCCAAATCACACACACACTGCCCATCCCTGAAAGCTGCTGGGAGCCATGGTCCTCTCGGCAGAGCATGGATTTAATGCACCTCATGAGATCTACTCCCACACAGCAGTGCAGGAAATGTTTGAAAAAGGAGATCTTTGTATTAAGCGCCTCACACAGATGTATTGCATCAGTGGCAGTGATGCCTGGGGACTTCCCTCCCCAGTCTGCACTCAGAAGGGCAGACATTGTCTGTCTGGGGCCCTGGAGTCACCCATTCCAGGAATTTGGTCACAACAGCAGATGTCTAATTTGTAATATCTGTCACTGTTTTGTGGTCATGCAACAGAGCCCAAGTGCACATGGTACAATTTCTTTGCAATAAAAATTTTGGTCTCAGAGAAAGTGCAATTTTTTTTTCAAAATGCATCTCCCTGTAACTGCTGCCTTGGCTAACTCAGAACCTCAACCCAGGATTTGTAGAGTGCTTGGTAATGATCAAGGTGGCTTTAATCCTCTGACTTAACTTTGCACGCTTCTATGATACAGGTCAAGCAAGCATTCTGTGGTTCATCCATTCAATGGGCAAATATCTAGTGAGCATTTGCCTCACTGGTCCTCAGGTGAAGTAGAATCATGACTGCGGGTACCTTCCAAGCTCAGCATGACTTATATCCTAATACAAGGTCTAACACATGCTTTTAACACATCAGCCTAAGGAGACAATCAAAATGTTGTCCAGGTGGAAAAAGGAAGAGAGTCAAGAAAATTCTACCCATTTTTTTGGTTCTCAAATTCAAATAAAACTGACCTTATTAAAAGACAAATATATCTAAAATTACAGTTTTAATTATTAAATAAAACTTTAACAAAAGGAAGAAGAAGAGTATAGAGAGAAGCCCGGGTACAAGATGAGTAGGGAAGGAGGAGAAGAGGGGAAAGAGAAAAGAATGAGGGAAGGAAAGCATGCAACATGCAAAAGACACTTGAAGAGAACACTGTAGATTAATTACTCCAGGAAAAAAAAAGAGAAAAAAAGTTAATAGTGACAAAGACAAACAAAGAAATGAAAACTAGAGGGGCAAAACTAACATGAACAAGAGAAAAAAGGAAACCTAATATAAAAATAGTATACTTAAAGTAGATACTAGAAAAAAAATTGTAATATTTATTCAGACACATGAATCTTTCTTGCAAGAGGACCTTTCTTTCAATGAAAGAAAATATAAAGATAACGCAAAAATCTTAATATGCCCCAATTAAAAAATATATAGGATGAAAAACACCAATATTTGTCCAATTTAAAAAAAATCACAAAATCACTGGTAAAGTAAAAGATAGTATCCAAAAAAGAAAATTATTCATTGATTATAATCTCCTCAGCATTTCTTCATAACAGAACACAATGAAACTATAGATACTTGAAGGAAAAGTGTGACCCTGGAGCCGTATTACTTCCAAGTTGTTGTATGTCTAGTCTATAGGCAATAGAAATACATTTTAAGATAGTCAAGATATCCAAAAGTGCATTATCATATAACTTGCTGAAAATTATTCTTTAAAATGTAATTTAGCAAAAGCATATTAATCAAAGCATTAACTCATTGAGAATATAACAATGAAGGGACTTGTAATGAATATTTAATCTAATTAAAGTTAAACATAATAGAACTTAAGTTTTATTAAGTAACTTAACTGAGCCCAAGGACAAAGCTCAGATATATTTATAGGAAGAAAAAAATATTTAGCATCTAGGAAGATAAAATTCACAATATCTGGTACCCAATCAAAAACATTACCATACATGAAAAGAAGCAAGAAAACATAACCCACAATGAGGGATTAAAAAAAAAAATCATGAATTGAAATTGACCAAGAAAATGAAATCGATGATAGGTTTAGTAGAGTATGACATTTTTTTAAATGTTATGACTGATTTCCATAAGCTCAAGAAAATAGGAGATTGAACATATATATATTTTTTGTCTTTCTGTTTCTTTAGGGCCACACCCGTGGCACATGGAGGTTTCCAGGCTAGGGGTCTAATCGGAGCTGTAGCTGCTGGCCTATGCCACAGCCACAGCAACACCAGATATGAGCAGCATCTGGGACCTACACCACAACTCACAGCAATGCTTGATCCTTAACCTACTGAGCAAGGCCAGGGATCAAATCTGGCAACCTCATGGTTCCTAGTCAGATTTGTTTCCACTGCACCACGATGGGAACTCCAAAGATTGAACATATTAAGCAGCAATCTGGAAGATATAAAACTGACCAAAATAAATTTAACTTCTATAAATGAAAACTACAATGTGTAAGATAAAAAAAAATACACTGGATGGAATTAATGGCAAATTAGGCAAAAGACTACAAAGATTAGTGAACTTAAACGCACAGAAATGGAAACAATTCAAAGGGAAACACAAAAAGAAATAAGAAATTTCAAAAGTGAGGATGTCATTAGTGAACTGTGGGAATACCTCAAGCAGTGAAATATATGTCTAAATTGGTTTCCTGAAGGAGTCAGTAGGAGGCTGGAAAAATATTTGAAGAAATAACTGCTGGAAATGTTCTAAATGCAAGAAAAATGATAAACCCATATATTCAAGAATCTCTATTAACCCTATGAAAAAGAAACATGAAGAAAAACTGCACTGAAGTATATCATTATCAAATTGTTGAAAAACAATATAAAGAGAAAATTCTAAAAGAAACCAAAGGGGGGGAGGACACGTTGATGCAAAGAAATACAAAGATGACAGCATATTTCTAACCCAAGAAGTACAAGCTAGAAGACAGTGCAGCAACATCTTTAAAGCATCAGAAAAAGAAAAAAACAACAACAAGAACTTTCAGGCTAGAATTTTTTAACCAGTAAACAAAAATTTTTGCAAAACAATGGCTTTTTCTAACATATATGATCTGAAATAAATCATCATAAGCAGGCTTAAGCACAAGAATATGAAGTCTTACAAGAGAAAGGAAAATAATATCAAATAGAAATCTTGATCTACACAAAAAAATAAAGGAATAAATCAATCAATATAATCATCAGTTAATAGAAGGAAAATCACATTATCGGTTCAATACATGGAGGAAAAAAATCTGAAAAAATCTATTATCAATTTCTATTAAAATTTTTCAGAAAGAGAAAAGACGTTTGGTTCTTGCCAAAATAAAATACACCCAGTCCTCCCAAGTCCTCCCTCTTATAACTAAAAACCCTTAGCATAACACAACAAGCATTGGAAAAGACTTGGAAAACAACATTGTAGTGAGTTTTCTGGGTGACCTTATTACCTCCCATATTCTGAACTGAGTCCTGCAGAAACTTCCAAGTGTAAATTGGCACAAAAGTTCCAAAAGAAGCCAATCCCCTTAGCCAAGAGACTAGGGGAAGGATGGCCTTTCAACAACAACAAAAAATCTTTCTTATAGTACCCACCTTACTCTAGCAAACACCAATAGAAAATCACCCACCAACTCTCCCACCATGGTTTCTGTGGGCCATGCAGGGATCTTTCATCTTACCCTCCCCACATACGCACAGCCTACAAAAGCTCTGATTCCCTCAACCAGTGGTATCAGTGGGGCTGAGCAATTTCTGCAAAAGCAGGCAGCATGCTGTTTCCCTGCTAGGATAGTGTCAGTGGGCCTGAGTGGAGAGCTGATCTTCCATCACTCAACAGAAGGAAGCAATGCCCCAGTTCATTGCCAGGGTAATGTCAGGGGGAGTCCAGCAATGAGCTCAATCTCTACCACCACCCAGAATCAAGGAGTCACTGTGAGTGGGGACTGGTTAGCATGCATCTGATCCCTCCCCAGGTATCCGCATATGAGATGCAGCTGAAGTAGTACAAAGAGGGAAACTTCTAACTCTAAAATGCTTACATTATAAAACATAAAAGTCTCAAATCAATCATCTGAGTTCCCTCCTCAATAAACTTGTAAAATAAGGGCAAAATAAATACAAAGCAAGCAATAGAAAGGAAATAATAAAGGTAAGAGGAGAAATAAATAAAATGGAAAACAGAAAAACAATTCCTCTAGGAAGATCCAAATCATCAGTATCAGAATTGAAACAAGAGCTACTGCTCCAGATTCCACAGCCGCTAAAGGAATAACAAGGAAATACTATTAACAATTTAGAAGAAATAGATCCATTTCCTGAAAACCACAAACTAACAAAATACAACAAAGATCAAATTAAAGGTATGAATAGTCCTATAACCACTATAGAAATTGACTCACTATCTCTTCCAGAAAATAAATCTATAAAAAGAATTTTACAGCATGACCAAGGAGAGTTTATTCCAGGGAATGTAAGCCTGGTTCAATATTCAAAGATCAATCAATGTAACTCACTATATCAATGCAGTAAAGAAAAAAAGTTATGTGCTCATACTAGTGATACAGAAAAGGCTTTTGACAAAACCTAAAGCCATGATAAAAAACATAATATCCAAAATTATGATAAAAGCCCTCAGCAAATTAGAAATAGGGGGGAAACTACTTCAACTAGATATAAAGCATCCACAAAAAGCTTACAGCAACATCACACACGACAGTGAAAGACTGAATGCTTTATTCTGAAAACCAAGAATAGAGCAAGGACATCCCCTCTCACCTCACTTACACAACATAGCAGTTGAGGTCCTGGCCAGTGCTATAAGAAATAAAAAGATATAAAAACATACAAATTGGAAATGAAGAATTGAAACTATCTCTATTTGCAAATAACACAATTGTCTGCATCAAAAATCCCAAAGCTAATAAATGAGTTCATCAAAATTACATAGCACCAGATCCAGACACAATCAAATTTCCACTTACTAAAAATAAATATGTGGAAACTGACATTAAAATAACAATGCTATTTATAATTGCTTCTCCAAAAATGAAATACTTAGTTACTAATCTAGTAATACATGTTCAGGATCTGTATTATAAAAAAAAAATCACAAAATTTTGATGAAGTAGATAAAAGAAGACCTAAATAAGTGGAGAGACACCTCCTATTCATGGATTAGAAGATTCATCATAGGAAAGATGTTAATTTTGCCCAAATTGATCTGTAGATTTAATACAATTTCTATCAAAATTATAGCTACATTTTTAAATAAGACATATTTATCCTAAAATGTATATGGAAAACCAAGGACCTAGAAGAGTTAAACCATTTTTTTTTTAAGATAATGAGGTGGGAGAAAGCTCTCTATCCAATTTTAAGGCTTATTATGTAGCTACAGTAATCAAAAAAACATAGTGTTGGCAGAAGTTGGCTCACTCACATGCCTAACTGAACCTTGACAAAGATGCATAAGCAATTCAAAGGAGGAAGCATGGCCTTTTTTGGTGTTGTAAAATTGTACAACCACTCTTGAAAACATTTTGGCAGTTTCTTAAAAAACTAAACAAGTAGATGTAAACTATGCATTTGGAGTGGATAAGCAATGAGGTCCTGCTGTATAGCATAGGAAACTATATCCAATCACTTGTGATAGAACATGATAGAAGATGATATGAGAAAAAGAATGTATATATATGCATGAATGGGTCACTTTGCTGTACAGCAAAAATTGACAAAACATTGTAAATCAACTATAATAAAAAATTTTTTAAACACACACCTACTACATGATTCAACCATTCTACTCTTAGATATTTATCTAAGGGGGAAAAAAAAATCGGCATGTGTCTATACAAAGACTTATTAGAAAGTGTTCCTCGCAGTTTTATTTGTAATAGCCTAATACTGAGAAAGACCCAAATGTCATCAATAAGAGAATGAATAAACAAATTGTGGTATATCTATATGATGGAATACACTCAGAAATAAACAGAAGTTAACTACTGATACACATGGAAACATAAACAAATCTCAAAAATGACTATGCTGTGAAAGAAGCCAGACAAAAAGCTCACTTACTGAATGGCTCCATTTATATAAAATCTGGAAGATGCAAACTAATCTATACTGATGGGGAAAAGATCAGTAGCCATCTGAGGAACAGGATCAGAGAGGGGTAAGAAAGAGAGATGGCTAGGGGTTAATGCTCATTAACTTGATTGTGGTGACAGTTTCACAGGTACACGTCAAAACTTTTCAAAGTGTACATTTTAAGTATGTACAGTTTATTCAATAAATATTTCCTCAATAAGTAAAAATAAATAAATATTATTAAGTATAAATAACTTATGTAATTTTAATTCCAAACAAGAACAGGAAGCTTGTCATTCTTAGAGCACCCCTAATGTAAAAACATTAATAATTTACAGCAGTACAATGAAGCCAAATATCCAGAATATGGAATACAAAATTGGGGAGTGACAGTGAGTGAAAATTATTTATTATTTATTTTCTCATGTTGGGAGAAAATATATAGTAATTTATTTCTGAAATTGATACAGTGAACAAAATGTTTAAGAATTTTACTAAAAGTGGAGTACCCGTCATGGCTCAGTAGAAGCAAAACTGACTAATATCCATGAGGATGTAGGTTCAATCCCTGGCCTTATTCACTGGGTTAAGGAACCTGCACTGAAGTGAGCTGTGGTGTGGGTCACAGACATGGTTCAGATGCTGTGTTGCTGTGGCTGTGGTATAGGCCAGTGGCTATAGCTCCGATTTGACCCCTAGCCTGGGAACCTCCATATGCCTTGAGTGCAGCCCAAAAAAGACAAAAAAAAAAAAAGAGAGAATTTTACTAAAAGAGTTAAAGGTTGATTTAAGGTTGTTAACATCATAAATGTAGAACTAAAATGATGCTATACCTTCCAAAATAAAAAAAATATAAAACATACCATATTGCAAAAATAGAAACCAAAAGAAAAATAAAGCATAACATAAACACCTTAAAAAATAAACAATTCTAAAAACCCAAACATTTGCTGTGAACAATAAGTTCACATTTTTAAAGAAAAGTAAATACTTTCTGATCCTTTCAAATTTAATTATTTTTAATCTTTAAAAAAACAAACCCAAAACGTAGGACCTCCAATAGGTGGAAGCAAGGACAGGTAAGAACTCATGTCCTGCAGAAAGTGAGGCTGGGAGATAATGCATGTACTCAGGTGGTGAGGTTGGGAAGAACACACGTACTCCCAGAATTTGGGATGGTGCATTTTCCTCTTGTTAGCCCAGAACGTGGTTCCCAACACACTACTGAGCTAAAAAAGCAGGTCAAGCAACAGCTGTTTTAATGAGACTCCCCTCATGTAAAACTATTGGCAAATGTGTCAACAGCCATAAAGGAATACCTGAACAAATGCTGATCTGATCGTAAACAATGGCCATCTTGGGTTACTGGGACTCTGGGGATTTTTAACAATGAGCTTTTATCACCTTACAATGAAACAATAAAGCTATTTTTGAAGCATTTATCTTCAAATTAGAAATTCATGCTATTAAGGGTGTGCTGCATGCATTGTAGTATGACAACATTTTTTGGAATGTAATTTGACAGATGCTATTAAAATTTAAAGTATGCATATGCATTGGCCAGGGGTCTGACTTTATGGCACAAAGATACAAATATATTGGGAGAGTGTCAGCCACTGCACCATTTCTCAATTAGCCACCATGAATTTATATATATTTTATGAGACTTTTCTGGCTGTAAAATGTCTTGGGAGATGCCTTTCTCTAACTGCATCATTTGGGCTTGAAGGGTACAAAGACTTTTTAAAAAGACAGAAAAAAAGAAGAGAAATGAGGTGTGGAGCTGGAAAGAAGTATAGGAAAAATAAAAAGGACAAGAAGAGACTCAAAACTTAGTAGCTGTATATCCAAATCATGGAGTCTATGAAATAATTTTTTTTAAAAAGCTAGATCTATTTGAATTGACCTAGGGAGAGGTCCAGGATCTATTGTTTAGATGACAGAGCTTCCTTTATTTAATATTAGGTGACAAACACAAAAATAATGTCTTCACTTTTGTCTTTGTTTCTCATTAAGCAAAATATCCTATACATTTTTATGTGTTTTATGATCAGTAAGAAAAGTTTGGAGGGATGCATATCAAAGTATTAAAGTCAATTACCTTGGTGGTGTAAGTCTGCAGGGAGGGATGGGCATTATTAGCTTTTAATTTATACACATCTGTATTGTGTAAATTTTTACACATATTACTCCATTATCTAAAAAAATCTGAAAGCAAATTGCAACTATGTGAGGCAATGATCTTTAAAATACTCAGGGAGTTCCCGTCGAGGTGCAGTAGAAACGAATCTGACTAGGAACCATGAAGTTGCAGGTTCAATCCCTGGCCTCGCTCAGTGGGTTAAGGATCTTCTGTTGCACATGAGCTGTGGTGTAGGTCATGGACACAGCTCGGATCTGGCATTGCTGTGGCTGTGTGTAGGCCAGCAGCTGTAGTTCCAATTAGACCCCTATCCTTGGAACCTCCATATGCCGCAGGTGCGGCTCTAAAAAGCAAACAATAATAATAATAATAATAATACTCCTTTGTCCTTTTGTTTTGGTTTCTCATCTTCTAGTATTCAGTGCACTTTGCAATTAATTCCTTTGTCCATCCGTCCATCCATCCATACAGCCAACCATCCCTCAGTCCAGCCTTCCGGCCACTGAACAAGCATTCTGCCAGTAGCTAGGGACTCAAGCCTACTGGAGAGCAGCTGGAGGTCTCACTGCATAACACACAGTAGACAGAAGCAAACAAAAGAGCCCACCACACTGTAATTAATCAGTGCTTATTAGTGCACAGAAAGGCCCTGTTTAGTCACTTTTTGATCACTGACATGCCAGTGGAAAAGTGAGTGGATACATGTATGTGTAACTGGGTCACCATGCTGTAACAGTAGAAAAAAAAAATAATGTATTGGAGAAACAAAAAAAAAAAATTAAAAATAAATAAATAAATAAGACAAAGAAAGTGAATGGAGATTTTAGACAGAGTAAATCTGAGGATAGACTTGACTTTTTGGAAATGTAAGAAATGTTTCTTACTGAGCGCTCCAAGGACCAGCTGCATTAGAACTAAAGGTCTTCCACACAGCCCACCATCTCAGTCACTCAGATGCTGCATTTTGAAGCAAAACCTATGATTCTTTAACACAATCAAAATGTAAGAATCACTTTCTACAGATGCTGCGAAAGCCCCAGTAGAGCCAGATACGACAAAGTCCTGAATGAAATCTTCCAAAAGCCCTGGAGTGGAGGGAACCAGCACAGGAGGAGTCAGAGCAGGGGGAGTCGCTGCCCCAAAGGTGAGCCATAAAACCTGCTCTTCCCATGTGGCTTACAGGTGCCAAGAGCCTTGGAGCCAGGTGTCCTGCACGGTGCAGAGCAATGGAGCTTGGAGACCCAAAGCTGGAGAGAAACGAAGGCATGCAGGCAGGGACAGCCGAGCTTCACTCTCCTGGCAGAGCACTAAGTTTTGAGCATAAGGTGGGCTGTGAGGCAACAAGCTTTGCAGGTTATGAGGGAGGTACTGTCGCTGTCAGCTCACCAGGGAAAGCATCAACGTGCTGCTCAGAGAAGCAGGCACTGTTCTCCTGAGACCTGAATACCCAAGTCCCAGATTTCAGGAGGTAGGACAGCAGACTTGAATTCTCAAGCTTTTGAATTAGAAAGATAGGCCATGAAGAGAAAGTGCACATTTTGTATAAAAGAGGGAAGATAAGGATTCCAAGAAGGGGAAGATGCCTTGGCAGCAAGGGCAGATAAGCCCTGGGAACCTGTGCTGCATCCCACGCTGAGGTCTGGGGGCAGCTAAGGCTCTGGGAAGCAGAAGTGAGTCCTTCATGGCTGCAGGGAAGCTGGAAATTACATTCTGCTGCTTCCGAGCCCAGTGTGTGGCAAATACTCCCTCTGGACAATGATGTGGTATGAGAGGCATTTCTGTGCCCCCACCAAAGCCCCAGTGCCCTACAGATGACAGGGGAATCATGTCTCAAGGAGGAGTGACAATGATGCCAACCACATGAGCAAAGAAGCAGCTCTTGCCCATTTCCCTGGATCCTTGACTGATCTAACTGAAGGGGAAGGAGCCCCAAGAATGGCCAGTATTAGGTTTCATGCTAACCCCGTTAGCCAGGGGAGTAGATGCTTGAAGCCAAATGTAATTTGATTTAGAAAATAAGGAAATGTGATGCTTCTTGCACCTGAATGTGGATGGGCCATTCATAACTTACACCGTCCTCTTATTAATTCCTCTGTCCACATGTAAACGGTTTTAATCACCTTGACTTCACTGCTGAAAGCTACATTCTCCTTATCATTCAACATCCAGCATGTTCGAGGCACTTTTGCGGGAGCTAAAGTTTATATAAATATTATGTCTTAAGTTCTTATCAAAAATCAATTTTCCAGTATTTATGTTTTAGATTTCTTGCACCTTTTGTGGGTGGGGCAGGGAAGGGTGGGGTGAGTTCTCAGCCAGAACATTTTTAAAGTGGCTCCCAAGAGAGTGAGGAGCTGAAAAGTAAAGAAAGCAAACTTTGAATGTGTTTGCAGCAGCCTGAAGCAATTTAAGAAAGTAGGGTTAGAGGGCTTGCCAAAGATAGAGGCATGGAAATTATTTCCCTCTTTAATGCAGATAGGTGAAAATAAGAAAAATGTAATCCTGAGAGGTAATTCACACAAAGAGAAAAATCTCAGCACTCCCACCAATCATACATTTATTTTTTCTAGTAAATGTGAATTTAATATATATATACATACATATATTTATATTTACTTTAAAAATGTAAATGTATAATTAGTGGGAATGTTAAGATTGTATACATATTTTAATTGGTACAAAATTCAAAAGAGACCAGAGAAATAAAAGCAACCCTCCCCAAATAAAAAAAAATTAACAAAAATCATTTTTTCTCTCCTGTTTTCAGTCCTCCAGTAATTTTCCTCTAAGGAGGATGTTACTGATTTGCCTCTATGCTTGCAGAAGTGTCCTATGGACACCTACATATATACACATCTAAATAATATTTTTTTTTTGGCTTTTTAGGGCCACACCAGTGGCATATGGAAGTTCTCAGGCTAGGAGTCGAATCAGAGCTGCAGCTGCCAGCCTATACCATAGCCACATCCACACCAGATCTGAGCCTCATCTGCAACCTACACCACAGCTCATGGCAACATCAAATGCTTAACCCACTGAGCAAGGCCAGGGATAGAACCTTCATCCTCATTGATATTAGTCGGGTTCATTACTGCTGAGCCAACACAGGAACTCCTAAATACATTTTAATATAACACCTCACTGCACACATTGTTCTGCACTTCACTTTTCTTAATTAGAATTTTTGTTGTTAGGATGAACCATAATTCATTGACCCAGACCTCTGTCGAACATGAGAATACCTCCAATAGTCTATTACAAACTGTGCTGAAATAAATATTGGTGATATATTTCAAAGGTTCTTTCACATTAGTGAAGTAAGGATTTCCCTCAGACACAGGAAACATATTTAAGTGTCAGTTTTCTGGGTTTAGTGGCTCATGGAAGAGAATCTGAGATGAGTGTTCAGGATTCCCCTGAGAGCAGAATCCTGGCCTCCCCAAGGCTCATACCCTCTATCTGTGCTGTCAGAAACACATTCACTCCTCCAAGACTCTCTCAGGAGAGGATCCTACCAGTTAATGGGGGAAAGATGCTTCATCCTGAAGAAGAATTCCTTTCCTTTTCACAAGTGGTTTAGAAAAAAGAAAAGAAAATTGAAGAAGTGGAACTACACATCAAGATGAGGCTAAATTCAGAATAACTCCAGAACCTGAATAGGAAATCAATTCAACAAGGTAAGAGCCTGGACCACCAAGGTGGCCAGAAACCTGAGTGAGTGTCAGAGAGGAGGAGTGAACTTGAGAAAATTCTCAGGACATTTCCTTTTCCAATAAAACTCTACATAACAAAGCTGTTTTTGACAGGGCTGAAGTTTCTATGGAAGTGATATGGAAGGCTTTGCTTTGCGGGTGCAAGAGGTCCCCAAAATAAGTCTGGTGGGGTTCTCAGAGCATTTCATTTGTGGCTCAAGGTTGACATAGTTGCAGAACAAGAGAGAAGACTGGAGAAAGCCTTGCCCTGGGAACACCTCCTGCAAACAAGTGAATCCACCCAAGCCCCATTCTCTCTCTCTTTCAGGACAAGGTTGTAAGGATACAATGAGGTTACAGAAAGGAGAAAAACAAAGGAAAAGCACTTCATAATCATTACCTCATTTAATTCCTGCAGAAGGGGAGGGAGAGAGCATTGTTTCCATTATATTAACCACATTCCAAAAAAACTGGAGAATAGTGAAAGAGAGAGGAAAAAAAATCACCCCTAAACCCATAATTGAAACAAAGCTATTGTTACCATTTTGGCATGCATTTTTTCCACCCTGACATTTTAATATATTTATTATTATTTTCATATAATTATAGTCAAAGTGGTATGACTTTATAACTTCCTTCTTAATTTTTCACTAACCACTATAGAATATACATTTTCCATGTTGCCAAATTCTATAAAATCACCAACTCCCTGAATAGTAACTGATTTTTTCAATACCTTCAGCTTTTTTTTGGACATTCTCTTTTTGTGTAACATTTGCATTGCTCTTGGGGTTTTATTTCTGTATTATTTTAAATAATTCTACAATTTCAGATTGTTTTAGTAAGATAAATCCCCCCGATGGGCAAGGGAAAGGGAAATAAAGGAGAAATGAGTAGACAACCACCCTGGGATGCCCTCGGGAACTTGCAAATAAGATTTCCTTTGAGAGTTCCACTACAATAACCAACCCATGGTGAGTACAGAAATTGGAGATGTTACCCTGAAGGGGTAGAGGCAGAAAAGAATGAATAGTATTAAAGGCATCAATGTAGCTAAAGAATTTGACCATCACAACTAGAAGTAGAGGTGGGATGGCCAGAGAAACCCGGGAAAAGTGACTGGACAAGTAAGACTATTGGGGGCTCGGGGGCAGGGGAAGGGCTGGATAGTCTTGGTTTACTCTGTTTTCTCAGCATTATTATTAATACTTCTCACTTGTTTCCATTTCACTCTCAAAACTATCTTGTTTGGGAAAATAAATTACATGGATGATTCGACAATGACAAGACCTCTGTCTTCTAGAAGGACCAGATGAATGAGCCCTAATTTGCACAAAAAGAGTGGGACAGACTCTTTTCAGCTCAAAAGTTAGAAATAGGAAAAGTGAGTCCGAGAGGAGGAAAAGTGACGATTACTGGTTCCTCCTGTAATACAGATGCTCTGAGGGCACAGAGAATTGGAAGGCATGGCTGGAAAGTGAGAGGTAAAGACCGGGCACCAGACCACCCAAAGAGCTGGAGGGAGGGACTCTGAGACCACAATGAGCCAGGGGAAGTGAGGACACCCCAAAGCATCCCCTTGCTGGACTAAGCCCAGAGTTCCCTTGTGGCATTTGTTGTAATTTCTTTATTTTTCTCATTAAATTTGCTCATTGCTGAAGTGGTATGTATTTTAACCATCATCTTAGGTGTGACAAAATTAGAGCAGAGAAAGGTTAAAAGATTGTTCAAGATATATTAAGCCAGAGTTCCCGTCATGGTGCAGTGGTTAACGAATCAGACAAGGAACCATGAGGTTGCGGGTTTGGTCCCTGCCCTTGCTCAGTGGGTTAACGATCCGGCATTGCCGTGAGCTGTGGTGTAGGTTGCAGATGCGGCTCGGATCCCGCATTGCTGTGGCTCTGGCGTAGGCCAGTGGCTACAGCTCCGATTAGACCCCTAGCCTGGGAACCTCCATATGCCGCGGGAGCGGCCCAAGAAATGGCAAAAAGACAAAAAAAAAATATATATATATATATATATAATATATTAAGCCATCAAGCAGGAAAGCAGGAGTGTAAAACAGGTGAGAATGATCTCTGACCCTCTAATGAGCTGTTTCCACTGCTCTGTGCTGTTTCCATGGCTCTCCAGGGCATGCAGGTATAGGGAGTCCAGGATCTGGTCCCTTCACCCTATGCCCTCCACACCGACTGCACCCAGGACCTCCAGTCTCTTGGGTCGCCATCCAGACTAGCTTTGCCTCTCCCCTTGATCATACTTCCATCTCTAACCCTTTCCAAAATTCCCTTCTCTTCTGAGTAAATTTACTACTTCCTTCTTCAATAGAAAATAATCACTCTTCTCTTCCTCCTGACCATTTCAGAAGCCATGTTCATGAGCAGGCCATTGAGCACATAAAGATCAACACAGAAAGTGAGATCAGATCACAGGACACCTGAGTGACTGGGCTACAGCTGCCTGGACTGCACCCACTACCAGCTGAGGGCTAGCCCGGACTCCAGGGTACCAAGAACCTGGGGGCTAATATTCTGAGGCTGGCTGGTATGGGACTGGGACTGGTGCTTCCCTTCAGGTGAGCCATCCAGATCACACCTTATTTTATGTCCACCAGTCAGGTGCTTTTCATGAGGGGGAAAAAAAAAAAAAAAACCTAATGTGCAGAGTGAAGCTCCCAAGGAGGGTAGCAGCATTTCTTCAGTCTCATGTACCAGGGCTGCAACTGATGTTCCTAAATCAGAGCTGGATCTTAACCAAACCCCAACCACTGTTTGTATTCAGCCACAGCTTTTCACCCTGTGGCTCCTAGGAGGAAGACTGATGCATCACAATTATGCCACACTTATGAAACTCTTCCAGTTTGGGGAGAGGGCTTCCTTGGAGTTTCTTGATTACTATTCACAATTTTCTACAATATCTTATTGTTAACTCAGATGAATTAACTGAAGCATGGCAAAATGACAAAACTGGCTTCGGATCGCACAGTAAGGCAGGCAACCAGCAACACAGATCTTATAAGCTACAGTTTTCAGTCTGTCAGTGTCATGGTTTGGCTGCCAAAGGGCTGTCTTCAACTAAGGCTCACTGGCTGTTGGGAAAGGCCTACTGCTGCATCAGGGGCTATGGGCATTGGGAAAGGCATGCAGGTTTTGTTTCTGCCCCCAAGGGGCCTAAGACCATGTTGGAAAGACAGATGTGAAGTGTGACTTGAAGAAGGAATGAGGACTGGGAATTCCCGTCGTGGCTCAGTGGGTTACAAACCCAACTAGTATCCAGGAAGATTTGGGTTCAATTCCTGGCCTCATTCAGTGGGTTAAGGATCCAGTGTTGCCATGAGCTGCAATTGGAGGTTGCAGATGTGGCTTGGATCTGGCATGTTACTGCAGCTGTGGTGTAGGCCAGCAGCTGCAGCTCCAATTTGACCCCTTGTCTGGGAACTTCCATATGCTGCAGGTGCAGCTCTAAAAAGTAAAAAAAAAAAAAAAAAGAAGAAGAAGAAAAGAAGGAGGAGGAGGAGGGGGAGAAGGGGGAGAGGGGGAGGAGGAGAAGAAGAGGAAGAAGGGGAAAGGGAAGAGGAAGGAGAAGGAGATGGAGAAGAAAATATGAGGACAATAAGGGCCCTCAGAAAACAGAGAAGGGAGAACACTTAGGAGCAAAACCCAGTCAGGCTCAGCTCCTTGGTGGGCCTTATAGGAAGGTATGGTTTAAGCAGGAGGGAGTGGAGGGACCCAGGTGGGACTACTGCCCAAGGCAAAGAGAGGAGGCTAAGAGAGGATGCTATTTTTCTTAGGAATGATCAGAGAGTCTGAGTGCACCAAGCCCTGAGTTACCAAGGATAGGCATTCTCATCTAATTCCTCCACTGGCTCTCTTTATAACCCATCTTAAGTCACTCTTCCCCTAGGGAAGGCCTGCCACTTAGTTCTCAGAAATGGGAGTAGGCACTGCGACGCCTTCAGAATAAAGGACTCTAAAATACAAATGATAGGAAACTCTCATCCCTTATAAAGATGTTTTTCAAAAGACCAAAGCATGAAAGGGTAAACAACAAAAGCATCAATACTGTAAGGTCCAGGCATTATTTTTAGACCATTCCTCATGGTTCAAAACAGACGTGCGAGATTGGAGAGGTAATGCTGGCTGCCAGTCATATTCCATTTTGGTCCTGACCCCCCAGGAAGTGCTGAATCCTTGATTGTTTTGTTAAAAACATCACAGAATGGATTTTGTTGTCAGTTGCTCTTGATCTCTTAAAATTTCCTGCATTTGCTGCTGACCGGCGTTCCTGGCCTTGACAGAAGTCCAGACAGAATTATTAGCCTATGAGCTGTGGCTTTGTAATCAGCAACTTCAGCCACCCTGGCAACTGTTGCTGGACAAAGCGCCAGGCAGCCTGAGCAGCAGGAAGTTAAGCTGCTGAGCCAAGTGACTGGCCAGCAGCCTTGGACCATTCCTTGCCCCTCAGTCTCTCCATTCCTGCTTTAGTTTGGACAATGGATGATGTTCTAATGATAGAAACCTGTAAAGAAACCCTGCCACAAACACAGCAAAACTGTGTTTTTTATTTTCTAGTAAAAAGGTATTAGAAATGCTATTAAATATTTGTGTAGTTGGAAGCAGAAGGAATATGTAAAAATGGGTACCACACAGCCCTCTCTTCACCACACAGCCCTCTGGTCTGAAATGGGGGGCTTTCAAAATGCAACGGTCAACTCACTGTAACTAAATTTCTTGATGTGTTATAAGTTCTGCAGTAGTCTAACTGAGTCCTCCTAACACTTTTAAAGAGTTGTGTTGAATGGTCCCCCTGAGGAGGAGGCAGTCAATTTCAGGAGCTTCAGCAACTAATCAAGGCCAGTAAGTGATTGTCACTCATTGACTGGTGAAGAAGGGAGAAAGGGAGGGAGAAAGGAGGGAGGGAACAAATAGGTAAGGAAACATGAAATCACAAAGGAGAAGATGGTCATCCATCCAGCTCCAATCTCTCTATCTCTAGAGCCAGGGCTCACCAGTGTCCTAAAGCTTTCAGCTTATGGAAGAAGCCACCTGAAGCACATGTGTCCATCAGAATGGATGAGAGAGTCACCATCAACACAACCCATCTTTCTGGTCAGTCATAGAAGCCTTCTTGTTGCTGAGTACTAAAATTGGCAAAGACTTAGACATTGTCCTCCCACAACATTCAACAACCCAAATAGTTTGTGCCAATTGCTTTTTCTTAATTCATAGACTCTTCAGTTCCCAGCAACAGACTGCTAAAGATAAATTGTGATACAGAGCATTAATCCTGAAGGAAGTTTGGTAAACATCAGAGTGAGAAGACTTGGGTTTCTGTTTCCTCGGTTCCCTAAATATGTCTTCAGTTGCCAAACACTGAAACTATAAAATATGACTTTACAACAATTGAGGACATGAAGGGAAAAGAGAAGGTTCCATTCTCAGACTTCTATTTCAATTTGCTGCAGGGTTAGTAGTAGAGGGAGAGAAAATTGGAGCCTGTACCACACCATTTGTAGGGAATTGTGCCACTTTCTCAAATTTCTTTGCAAGTTGCACAGATATTGGATCTAAGAAAGCAAAATACACACTCTTAGTTCATCAAGGTGTAGTTTGACTATAATTGCTGAAACAAAAGACGAGAGGAATACCAATTTTCATGAAGGGCAGACATAAACACACCCCTTCAAAGCTCATAACTTTCATTAATTTAAACATGTGTAGGTGGATGCCCATGAGAGGCCACCCCACTGCATTTCTTATAACTAGCGTAGCATTTCTAACAACTAAGTGTGCAATTATCATGACACAAGAGGGGCATTAGATATGACCTCTGACCAGGGCACAACAGAAGTTGCCTCCATCTCATGGAAATCAGAGTTGATGAAACTAACCCAACTTAAAGAAAAGAAGCAAACTAATTATAATGCCCTTGATCAACACTATTTTTAAAACTCTTATTTTAATTTCATCTCCCAGTGGCTATGACAGCTAAGAAAGTAATGAATGAGCCAATTTTCATTCCTGTGGGTAGAAACACAGTTTTAGAAGTACATTTTACTTAAGGATATCAAATTATTTTACTCTGAGAACCTTCTCCAACTTTAGGAATTTTAAAAGGAGTAAGTGCTGTTGCCTTTAAAGAGGGAGAAACTGAGTCACAGAGGAACTATGGATTCCATGAGGTCACTCAGTGTTCATCTTGAAGAATCAAGGTTAAACTTCAGAACTCCCAAGAACTCAAGCAGAAGAATCCTATACCCTTAGGAATTCTGAGTTCTAAAGGTATGGTGTCTAGGTGGTGGGTTAAGTTGTCAATATGAGATTTTTCTTCTTTTTTAAGGAAGGCCTGTATTGCTGTGAATTTCCCTCTGAGCATTGCTTTTGTGTCATCCCATAGATTTTGAGTGGTTATAGCTTCATTATCATTTGTTTCAAGGTATTTTTTAATTTCCTTCTTGATTTCCTCATTGACCCATTGGTTTTTTTAGTAGCATGTTGTTTAGTCTCCATGTAGTAAGATTTTTTCTCATTTCTTTTCCTGTGGTTGATTTCTAGTTTCATGCCATTGATTGGGAGCTTGGGGTTAACAGATGCAGACTATTGCCTTTGGAATGGATTAGCAATGAGATCCTGCTGTGTAGCACTGGGAACTGTGTCTAGTCACTTATGATGGAGCCTGATAATGTGAGAAAAAAGAATGTATACATGTATGTGTAACTGGGTCATCATGTTGTACAGTAGAAAAAAATAATGTATCGGGGAAATAAAAAAAATAATAAAATAAAATAAAGGTATGGTGTGTAATTGATTAAGACGTAAAAATATAAAGGGAAAAGTCCCAATGTAAATAATTGGGATTCCACTAGTTAAATACACACTCTGCATGCACATGTGCAAAGTCAGGAGTTTGGAAAAACCTCAGTATGATCTCCCTTGATGGTATAGCACCTAGGAGAAGCATAAACGAAGTGTCTATGAATCAACTTTAAAGAATTCTTCTATCTCTTCTTAATCTAGAGTTAAGTATTCTGAAATGCAGCATAAATTCATCCACATTCTTATTGATAATATATGTTTGCACTAACCAAAATTTAATACACTTATCTCTAAAGGCCACTTTATCTTAAAAAAAGTAAAAAACAAAAAAATGTGATTTTTCTAAAAAACACAAAAGAAACTTCCCTATTATGCATTACTTTTAATTTTATAAAATCCAGCACATGGGAAGAATTCTGGGACACCTGCTAGCCCTAGAATGGTCTGCCATTCACACACATCAGCCTACACCTGCAGCACTATAACCACTGACCTTATAGTGCCAACAGTATTCTGACACAGGCTTCATAAAACCAGCATTTAATGCTCTCTTCCTCGTGAATTTAGCAAACGTTAAAGGCATAGGTGTACAAAATCATGTCACCTTAAAACTGGGAAGGACCTTTAAAGTCATAAGTCTAAATCTCACCTTGAACAAGAACCTTCCCACTGCCCTTCCGACATTGAAGACCCCCTCAGTGAAGCATGCCCAGAGAGGTCTGCTCCAAGGCCAAGCACTTCCATGGGCAGTGACAGAAAGGGAAGAATAAGTAACTGGTGTTGAGTGCCTCAGACAGTGTGTGTCCAGCACATGGCCTGGTTACAGGGCACAGTGATTGCAGGGAAATCCAATTCTCTCCATTTCACAGAGATTCATGGAGATCTAGGGATTGAGTGAGTTCTCCTGTGTCACAAAGCTTTGAGTGAAAGGGCTAAATTGAAATCCAAGTTTGGCAGACACCAAATCTGATGTTCTTTTCTACCATATTGCTTTCTGAATGAAAAAGTGAAAAATTAAAATATGCCTAATATCAGTGTCCACCATTGACTCCAGTTTGTGAGTCTAATCAACATTATGTACAAATCACATATACAAACCATATTTTATATAGAAATACATCCCTTTCTTCATCTACAATGCCTCCCAGGTCAAATACAGTGATCTCTGGTTCTGCAACTGCCTCTGGTCTTCTGTGTCCAGTCTTTCCCTCTGCTCCCAGTAAGTCATTCTCCATCTAGTACTCAGTGTGATTCATAAACACATAAATTAAATTCTATGTCCCTGTCTAACACTTCCTAGTGGCTCCCCATCCCATCTAGAAACAATTCAATTTCCACTGTAGCACATACATGATCTTACTCACTAGTATTTCATATTCAATGATTCAGAAGTAAGGGAGACCTTACTGACTGTGCTCCACCCTCCTTATTTTCCTCAAATACCCCAGCCTAGCTCCTGCTTTTAGACCTTTATCCTGGTCCTTTTCTCATGTCTCCTCAGGGCTAACTCCTCATGCCATTCAGTTCTCATCTGAAATATTCTCATAGAGGCATTGATGGTCTGGAAGCTCCAACTCTGTGATTTTCCACATTATCTTGCATTCTTTTCTTCAGTGCACTCATCACTCGCTGGTATTACCATACCTTTCCCCTGTTTATTGTTTGCCACCACCGTCCTTTAATTAGATGTGAGGTCTCTGAGAGCAGGGCCACAGCCCTGAGCCTGAACTGGGCTTCATGAAAGCAGATGCAAAGGTCATCCACTGCACTTCTTCAATGCTCCATGTAACAGACCTGGTGCTGAAACCAGGCTCCTCTCCTCTGGATTGTTTCTTCTCCAAGTAAAATGCACCTGGTATGTTGGATGTCCTTGATACTGCTTCTACACTCCTACCACCCTGCCTTAAGGTCTCTCTAATACTACAGAGTCCAGATCTGAGCAAAGTCCTGCACTTGCCATGTAATGGATTATGGGACTCCAGGGAGAACCTTAGATCTGTGAAAGGACTCAAGGTTACCAAAAGTAGGCTAGTCTGGTAGAAAGCCTCCATATGGCCCTCAGGTACAAAGTTATAGACCTCTGCCTCTTCCAAACCTCACCCTTCACTCTGAGACTTACAGGGGCAGGTGTGATGGGACAAGGGTTCCTGGATGATGGAAGCTCTGTCTGCTCCAGCTAGTCCAGGCATATCCTCCTCTTTAAGCTCTTTCCAACACAGTGTCCAGGCCTCTACACATAGCCTAAATTGAAGAAGACAAGACTACAGGCTCAAATGATGGCACTCATTTCTGAGGATCAGGAACGAAAAGATAGAACTTGTCTCCAGGAATGTGTTCTTCAGAAGCAAGTCCAGAGAGATACAAAGAGTCCTAAGTTCATGATTAGCAGGGGCCACAGATCTTTGAACAGCTTCTCTAAGCCCCTCACAGGCATCTGCAACCCATTTTTGTCTTTAAAGTCAGGAGATGAGCTAATTTCATAGTTGAGGCAATATGATAGCAAGTCAAGATGGTTTGGCATCCATTTGATTTGGAATTCATGTAATTTGTCAATACAAAAAATTCAGTCCACAATGGGATTGGTGAATTTGATTTTACTGTCTCAACAACCAGGGGTTATAATTCATTCTTTCTGAACTCTACTACCTAGGAATTGGAAGGGGCTATAAGATCTCAGAAACCAAGTTAAATGGGGAGACTCATAAGTTCCGATGGAAAAGACATGACCACACCAGAAGCCCAGACTTCTGGGCCCTGGCCATGTTCTTCCTCTAACTACCCCCCACCCTGTGATTCTGTTCTGGTCCTAAACATCCCTGCATTTATGACAGTGCATATTTATACTTGATTGCTCTCAAGATTAATTTCAGCTCTGGGATTTTGCAGTCAGGATTTATAGTTATAATTAGTTCCTTTTCCTCCACGAGGTCTTCTTTAACAATCCTGTCTAAATTAGTTCTCCATCTCATCCTCTGTCACTGAACCCTATTTGTTTCTGTCAGGCACTTATCTGAACCTACCTGGACATATTTGCCTTGTGTTTTCATACTCTGCCTCCCACACTACACTCTCAGCTCCAGGTCAAGAGGGATCTTGGTGTTCTCTTTCACTGTTATATTCCCAAGGACATAACAAAGTCGGTCCTCAACATTTGGTGAATTATTTAATTATAGTCTTTGCTTCTGATTGAAGAGTTTGTGGCAGAGGGAAGTGAATTCCTCCCAAGGCTGAGAGTATGCCTTGTGAGTGACTCCAATCACTGAAACTTCCAGATTGAGCCAAAATCTGCTTCACTGCAGTTTCCAGCTCCTGGTCCCAGTTCAACTCCTCTTCTATTCTTGTTAACAGTTGTTCAAATAGACAAAGCATGGAGTATCTTTGGAATCCTGATTTAAAACCCTTCCCATTGGTAGCCTGGAAAATGAGGAAAAGGGCAAAATCTAGCAGGGGCTGTCTAAACTGTAACTCTTCCCTGGAGGAGAGGACAGAATTTAAACAGAGATAGAGCTCTGTCTGCCAAACCTCTGAATGTAGAAACGGCAGAGCTGATAAGGAAGTAGGCTGCCCTTGCTGCTGTTTCTATGCTCCAACTACTGTCCTGGGAAAACGAGCTTTAAGATAAGGCTCCAGTGGAAAGCTGGCATAACTTGGATTTCCCCAGAGCTCCCCTTACCACTATATCATATAGCACTGGGCAGCCTTAACAGACCAGGTACATCTCAAGAAAGAAGTTCTGTCCTGGAAAAGTGCACACTTTTTGTGTATTGGCATATTAAGTTTACTTATTTCAGATAAGTTAAAGTCACATTCCTCTCTCCTATCCTCCCAGCCTGTCATTTAAGAAACCCACGATGTTCCCACAGGACCTATGCATGAAGAGAAGGACCATATGGGCAGGAAGCTGCCTACCAGCAACCTGCCTGCTTGGCTAATGGAAGAACCAGGGTCCACACTGCCCTGTGGCACAGGCCTCCATGGCACTGAGTGACCATGGACTGTTCTCCTGCTGCTGGGTCAGCCTTGAACCTCTCCTCTCAACTCTAAGGCACTAAAGGAAGGGAGTCCACTTCAGTGGGAATGCTGAGGGTGTGGTCCTGTGGGAAGTCAGGGGAGGTCAGCTGAGTGCACAGAGCAGCAAGTCTCCAGTGGGGCCATCAGGCAATTGGCAGGCTCCAGCGACATTGGCCAGGTCCTCATCCTCTGTGATCACAAAGCACGTTCGCTTCACATGGCAAGCACGGCTTCCTTTGTTCTCCTAGGTCTCTATGGGAGCTGAGCCTTTGGGAATGAAAATGCACAATAGCAGGTTGCAAAGTCCTAAAGATTGTTTCTGTCAACAACAGCTCTCTGCGTGAGCCATGGTCCCCAACTGCATCTTCACAAAGTCTTTTAGATACAGACACAGATAAGTAGTCACCCTCTAGTAAAAGGGCTAAGAAAACAAAATGAGCCAAGCTAAAACTGTCATCACCACCACCACCCTCTCTTTGAAGATGCTTTATGTTCTCAGTCCTTTGACAAGTCTTTGCGGAAGTTTGTCTGTTTGCATATGTCACCCTCCTCCTGTCATGGGGGAAAGGGGGAACAAACAGCATTATGTGAAAGCAAAATCCAACTCTTACCAAGTGCCTCATTTCCTCAGAATGCCTATGGTAGATCATGGCTACTAGTCCAAATATCTGGTTCTCAATCTAAAAACATAAAGCTAGCAACCTATCGAGTAGGCTTTCCAAGCATCATCTACAATAAGATGGCGTCAAAAGCCAAGATAAAATGACAGCAGCCATGTGAGTCAAGGTCTTCACCAGCCACAGTTACATGGTAGAAACCTGAACTGCTTTAGCAGCTTCAAGGCCTGGGTCTTATAGTCCAGGCCAAAAAAGCAGAATATCTCTAAGAGGGGAGTCATCTTTAGTTTTTTGAACTTCCCAGCTGACTTTAATAGGCAGCCAGGGTTGAAAACCTTAGGTCAAGCCTTAAAGGGACATTTTGACTGAAGTCCGTTGCTCTTCCTATAAGCCTGGTTGCAATTCTCTCCACACAGTTAGCGTTCCTGCCCCACAGATGTGCCACAGGACACCATATTATCTAATCAGTGGTTCTGGGACATTGGCATGCTTCTGAATCACCTGAGAGTCCACAGAGACCACAGAGCACCCAGTTCCTGGGAGAAGACTGGGATGTGGGCCTTGAGGCTTCACAAAGCCCCCAGGTGATTCTGAAGCCCAACAGGGTTCAATAAGCAAGGGCCTAGTCCGTGCTGAGCATAAGATGGCTCATAAGCAAATACGACCATTCCCAACCATTACTAACACTAATATTAGTTATGAGTTAACTGTCCCTCCTGTGGATCTGAGCCAAGCTGAAGCCATCTCCTTAAATTCCCCCCTCCCCACACACCAGAAGCCATTCTGAAGAAGCAGCATTGAGCAGAAATCAGTGTCCTTAATCACTGTGGACCTGGGAGAGTCTTCTATCCTCTCTACCTACCAACCCAGGAACACTGTCATGTGGGATCCCGCCTGATTTGGAGCCAAAAGCCTGTGCCCCATATGCTCATGAAATTCTGGGTCCCCCATCCCCTCTGTATATGAAACAAAATAGGATGAGTCCATGTGGTCAAACAAGAAAATCCCAATAAGAGTCACTTTCCCGACCCCATGTGTTGGCACTTCCCCACCAAGGCTACACTATCTCTGTCACCTACGAGGAGAGGAGCTTATGGATGGAGTTTCCTCCCAGAAAACCAAGCTTCTGTCCACAGCTTGGCAAGGGCTCCAAGATGGTCTGCATCAAGGAGAGAGATAAGAATGGCCAGAGATCTGGGAAAAGGAACAGGGACTGGAGTTTTTGGCCTGCTTGATGACATCTTTCTCAGCTGCAGCTTCCCTGAAAGAACTGAGAATAGGAAGGATATTGATGGTGTGGAATCACTGTCCACTCAGCCTGCCTCAAATCCAATGAGTGACCCCACCCAGCCCCTGAGATGTGGTAATACCTGAATCTAGCCTGAATCCTAGGATGGTGGCTGGGGGAGAGGACTGGTGTGGACAAGTCTGCTCTGTCAAGGCAGGCACAGGGACCCTGAGGAGCAGGTCCTGCCCAGGTGCCCAAACCAAACTCTTTGTATGGAACTCACTTTCTGCCCGCCCTGTCCATCCCATCACCCTTGGCCTGCCTTTCCTTCCCTCTGCCAGACTCCTGCCTCTGCCCCTTTCTCCGGCAGCCTTTCTTTGCCTAGATGCAATCTCTACCTTTTATTTTCAGGACTTAAGCTACCCTGCAAACAATTACTTCTCTGTTTGGCTGCATATATTTATGAACTGCTTAGAAAATTTCTCTCCTGGCAACACCAAGCCTTAAGGGGCTGTCGGCAGGGCCATCATCATCTTCCTGGGGTTCTCTGCAGCCAGGAGCTCAGTACAATCTGGGCTGTGAGAGGGGGGTTTTCAGGACAGAAAAGGAAGGGTTACTCTCTGGTTGCCCTGAGGACTCTTTCCCAGAAAGTCAGCACCTATTGGGGTAGAGTGTGAAATAAGAAGAAAGCTCAGGCCAGTTTTTTTTTTTTTTTTTGGAAATGGAACTCAGGTCTCAAAAATTTAACACAAAGAACAGCTGTTTTCAAACCTTACTATGCACCTGGAAAAAGATGACAACGCAGATTTCAAGGCCCCTACCCCACACACTGCCTTAGCATAGGAAGCTGAGGAAACTGCATTTTAGCAAGGCCTACTGGACTCATGGGCACAAGCGGTCTGAGGAAAGATGCTGAGAAACAATTACAAAGCAAAAGCAGAATCCAGGGATGGCCTGAGGCCAGATGACCAGTATAGATACCTGAGAGAAGCAGAGGTGAGAGCCAGCAGGATGAGAGGGAGAAGTAAGAAGTGAATGGTTCAGCTCCTAGAGCATAACTTCCCTCTATTCTGGAAGGCCCTAGTTTCTTAGTCCAACCTTGGTGCAGTACTTGAAATATGAGTAGGTTGTAGGGAATCTCAGGGGCTATGAAATCTTCCCCCTTAGAAATAGACTCCTAATTTATAGAGTTGAGAGTCCACTCGAGAGCAAAGGGCTGGATTTATTGCTGGTAAAATATGAAGGATGTAACATGATAGCTCTTCAAATCTCCTTATATATTTTCATGGCCCAAGCAGTAATTGCCTCCAGAGGTGAGCCCTTAATGGGTCAGGGAAGGAATTCCTGCTGGGAGGCGATGGTCTGAGGCCAGACACGGCGGCTGTAGGAGGGCCACCGAGCAGAATCGAAAAGGGTAGCGCGGGCAGAAGACAGATGAGGGTGGGTCCACCCAAGGCTGAAGGATCGGAAAATAAGGAAGCCACAGGGACAGACATAAGGTGGTGGGCAGGGTAGAAAGGAGCCAGGAACTTGCTCACTACAAATGCAGGAACCCTGCTCCCCTTCCAGACGGCGCTGAATCGCTCTGGAGGATAACCGTGTTCATGCACAGCTTCCTCTGAGTGAAAAAGGCACAATGAGGGGCCACCAGATGAGTCACTCTCACCCTGGTCTCACCTTTTGTCCTCTTGGGCTTTGCTCAGACAGAAAACTGTAGCCAAATTTGGACACTGCAAGCACCTAAAGGCTTGGTAGCCCTGCTGGCTTGGGACCCAAATCTCTCAGACTTTCTAATTTGTGATGCTCCTTAAATAATTGAGCCCCATTTTCTTCATCCACAAAGAATGTTTACCAAAGCCATGGTGGTTTATGCAGGGGACCACTAAACCAAGTCTATATGATGCCAGAGTTGGGCTGGAAAAATAAAATGCTATTCTCTTAACCAGTGGTTGAGAACAAAGAGTCATGATTCCTACAGCACTGGGAAGACCTTCATTTATCAGTCATCACACAAGTAAATATTATGCAGCAGCTGTAGGAAGTGTGGGGAGATAACTTGGTACACCATGAGGCTGTAGGTCCTGCTGCTCGAAGACTCAGGCAAAGCTTCTCTAAGTAGCCACACTTGGACTGAGATTTGGGGGACAAGTATGTGTGAACAGTCCAAAGAATGGGGTAACTGAGGGAGGCATACAGGGTAACAGAAGGAAGCCCCAAAAAGCAGAGTGGCTGGCCAAGAGCACAGGGTTCGTGGTATGAAAGCATCCTCAAGAGAGAAGCAGAGACTCGCCCAGAGAGCGCTTTGGGTCCAGTTAAGGATTTTGCTATTTGCTTTGAAAAAGAAAAGAAAAAAAAAAAAGAATTTAGAGCCAGGGAGAGTCAAATTTAGGCAGGGAAGTAGAGTGATGAAGCTTTTAAAAAAGACCACACTGTACAGATACACTTTAGGAAACAGATTACAAGTAATGAGAACAAATGCATAAAAGGTGAGGCTATTTCAGTGATCCAGGAGAAAGATGCTGCAGCTTGGATTCAGATGCTGGCTGTGGATAAAGGTGGATGTGTTTGAGAATTCCTGGCAGGTAAAATTAGCAGGGGGAAGACTGCAGTGGGGGTGGTAAGCCTGGCAATTTCCTAGTATAAGGGACATAGGAACAAGGAATGACTTGGGGCTCAAGATTCAGATTCTTTTTCTAGTATGTCAAGACTGAGGTGCCATCTACATAGAAGTTTTAAGAATGCAGTCGGTAAGCATTTCTTGAGCTGCGAAGAAAGTTCTAGAAGAAGATTTCAATGTCCATGTCAGCTGCCCACAGGAGCTCACCAAAGCCATGACCCTGAGTGAGGACCCTGGTGTAACGCTACTATTTAATGTGCTAGGCAATGAGCCTGCAAAACACATGCCCAGAGAGATGGGAAGGAAACCAGGAGAGAGTGGTGATTCAGAGGCCAAAAAGAAAGAACCAACAAATGAATAGTTAACACTGTCAAAAGCTGCTGAGAAGTTAAAAAAAAATGTTTTAATACTTCATGGGCTTTACTGGGAGGTAATGCTGAAAATGCTAAAATGCCAGTAGATTAAAATATAGAGACATTAGAATGTGTACAAAAATAAAAATGAGAGTCAGCTAAAGCTTTTGAATATGTTAGAAATACAGCTGGAACCATGTTTAGGGAAGATCTTGGTTATATTTAGGTAGCTTGAAATAGGGAAAAAAACAAGAGCTAGATATTCCAAGAGGTGGGTAATACTAGTCTTGCTGTAATTAAGGACGTCCAGAGTGAGGAAGCAAAGGCCAAGGAGAATGGACAGCCCAGCCCATCAAGTCATAAGCACTGAGTTCATCATAACTGAATTAAGGGATGACTGCACAGAGTTGGAAAAGAGAGACAGCAGGACTTACCGGTCATATGGACTGCTACAAGTTGAAGGCACAATAAGTAGGAGAGTAAAAAGGAAAAGCATGTTCCTCACCTCCCACATCAGAGGCTAGATGACCAGGAATTCTATGTTGAACACTACAGTTGGATACTCTTTTTTTCTATCCCAATAAAATGTCACGTGGAAATATTCACCAGTCATTGTGATTTACAGAACTGGCACTCTGGAGAAGTCAAAGCAGGTAGGTATCGGAGCAGCACACCAGCAGGGAGTGAAGAAGGAGGAACCTCAGGAAGAGAGGGAAGCAAACAGCAAGGAGTTGTTAGGAGAGGGGCACGGATAAGGCCTGGGAGTATCCCTGCAGAAGGACGGAGAGCCTGCTCAGCTCTGTGGACCCAGGGGTCAGGGTGCTGGGTGAGGCTCCTAAGATCTTCTGGGCGTGGAGGGCATACACAAGTGAGAGTCAGAAGGAAGGGGCAGGAGAGAGAAAGAAGAGGTCAAAAGAAGAAGCAGATGGTATAAGAAGGTCTGAAGGAGAATGGTACCAAGAAGGGGTGAGAAAACAAATAGCCTGAGGGCTCAGTAAGGTCCAAGGAAGGGAATTTTGTACTTGTCTTGTTTATGGAGACCAAGGAAGAAATTTTTGCAACTGTTTTGTCTTGTAGTCTGTTTTTAATAAATAAAGCTTGGGTATGAAGAAATAGAAATAGCCAATAAACGTGTGTGATACGGGAAAAGATCAATCATACTAGTTAACCAAAATGCTAATTAAGACAATGAGACATTTTCCATCTCTCAAAGTAATGAATATAACCAGTTTCTCTAGACACACCACTAGAGATTTAAAATAGGGTGAGATGTCACAGGACAGCAGCAGGGTTTTTTGCAGTGTTAGACCTTCTGGCCCTCATTCTCAGCACACCTGCCTGCGCTCTCTGTGCCCCAGGTACATCCTGGTCTTCCTGATTCCCCTGTGTGGGGGGCCACCTCACCCTCCCAGGCTGCAGTTGCATTTGTGCAGTGATCTACTGCAGAGACCTCTGAAAGGCCCCCCTGGCTTCAAGATGCTACGTTAGAACTTGTTCTCCATGCTGGGCAGGGGGACAGGCTCAGCAGCTGCTCCATGTTGGACCAGAGATTGTCTCTAATGTCACAGAAAGAACGGAGACCAACAGAGCCACATTTAAGGTGCAAAAGCAAAGCAAAGTGAGCACAGGAAGTTAGCATCTGAGTTACCTGACCTGATGCACTAACAATAGCTGGTAAACAACTGAACCAGGAGTTGACCCAGGCTGTGAGAATCCAAACCCAGGAGACATCCACCATGCTCTCTTCCTTCCCTAAGTCTGTCAGTGCACCCTCCCATCCCAAAGTCAGGAGGCAGTGAGAGGAAGTCAGCTGAGGGAGGGAACAGGTCCCACCTGGCACAGTCATGGTACAGACCTGTCCTGCTTGATTCCAGCAGGCATAACACATTCTGAGCACTGCCTTGTATGTCAGCAGTTGGCTCTCTCCTTGGATGGCCAGAGCATGATGTGGGCAGCTGGTCATTAGAACAAGGATGGATAGACAAGGAAGGTGCAGGTGAAGGCCTTCCCCAGGTCAAGGGCTTGCCACCAGCTGGCCCTTGCTGAGGAGCCCTCATTGACCTTCCTGGCTTCACTCTCCTTGTACACTAGGGTGGGGGAGGGTAGAAGGAATGAGTTTTTTAGTCCTCTCTGGCTCTACAAGCTCTGAATCCAAGTTACTGGGTGAATCCTGGGTAGCATCATTTATGCTACATTACAGGTGTCCTTAGAGCCTCTGTTGCTCAAGAGTAAAATGTGAAAATAAGTACAGGCCCATCAAACTACAAGGCATGAAAAAATACAGAGAACAAGCAAAAAAACACCTGCCTAGCTCATAATGAGCCAGATTTTCAAATGAGATGAGGGAACAGCTCCCAAGCCTTCACCTTACTATATATAGGCTCTGAGTCTGAGGGCACGTCTAGGAAGGGAATAAGTGGTAACAGCCATCTGCTGGGTGATGATTAGGACCTCCAAGCTAATGCAGGTGAGGGTGCTTCACCTCACCTGTCCCCAAGGCATGTCACTACAGCAACCCCAAAGTTGTCGTTCTGTGTAACACTGAATAGGTCAGTAGATAGGAACTCCCTTCTGCCCAAAATTGGCTTATTTCCAATTCTCCAGGTTTTTTTAAGCAAAAACAATGACGATTTTCTGTCTGTTGTCATTTCCTAAGAACACTTATGAGACAAAGTCTGTGCTGTAGTAAACAGCCTGGGAAGCCAAATGTCTCTGGCTCCAGAAAGTGTATTAGGCATGATTCATCTGGTGAAAATTCTCTGTCTAAAGAGGGAAAATCAGGTTACACAAGGGCCTGCACAAAGTTGTCTTCCTGTAAGAAACAAAAGCCTTGGCCAGCCCAGCCTGTCAAGCTAGGCTTAAGAGAGCGCGTCAACCAAGCCCACGTGTGGCTTACATGCGACTCTCCCTGATTAGATTCTTGGGGATGATAAGATGGTGGTGGTGGTGACGGTGATGTGGCGGTGATGGTGACAGTGGTAGTGATGGTGATGGAAATGGTAATGGTGGCGGTGATGGTGGTCATGATGATGGCGTTAACGGATTAAGGACGACATAGCATTCCTCCAGAAATGGCCAGAACTTCCCAGTACAGAGTCTTCTTTGGGAAGCAATATTTGTCCCAGGAAAGCAATATGGCCATGAGGCCTCTTAGTTCCTCTAGGGCAGGAATAGAAGGAGAAGCTGTCTTTAAAGAAATGCATGAAGTATGGTGAGCCCTGGAGGAAGCTGGCGCTGAAGCTAAAACCATGGCCTGAAGAAGAGCCTGAAGGGGTGGAAGGGTCCAGAACCACCTAGAGGACACAGGAAACAGATAGCAGAGGGGTGGGCAGCCCCACAATTTGGGCACCCAGGGAAGAAGTTTCAGAGGCGGTGGATCATCTAAGCATGAAAATTTCACTCACAGTCAAGATCAGTGCCAAGCAAATGGTTTACTAAGTGAAGAAGCCATCACTGTCCTGCCCACCCTAACCCCCTCGGTCTACTCTATACTTTCTTAGCCATGATTCACTTCACTTTCTTTTTTTTTTTTTTTTAAATGGCTACACCCAAGGCATATGGAAGTTCCCAGGCCAGGGATTTAATCTGAGCTGCAGCTGCTACCTATGCCACAGCTGCGGCAATGCTAGATCCTTTAACCCACTGTGTAGGACCAGAAATCAAATCCACACCTCGGCAGCAACCTGAGCCACTGCAGTCAAATTCTTAACCCACTGCACCACGGCAAGAACTCATTTCATCTTCTGACATGCTCCATAATTTATGGCTTATACAGTTACTTGTTGACTATTCTCTACACATCCTCTAATTAAAATATGCATCAAGTCCAGCAGGACAGGGAACTTGGTATTGTTCACTGATCTATCCCAAGCTCCTATAACAGTACCCAGCACAGAACAGCTGTTCACAGTATTTGTAAACAAAAGGCAAATGGCAGGTATAGAGTTACCTGCCTTGTGGGCACCTGAACTGGCCTGGTGGTGGTCCATACCATCCATTGCACCACTGTCTGTTGAATAATTGTTCAGGTGCAGCTATGCATGTAGACTTTTCTGCATAGACACAGACTCAGCCCTTACGTCCAGGCAAGGTGCTCCCTCTACCATTGATTAGAAACAGATGGAGTCTTGCCTGTAACATGACTGAGCCTTGATTTCAGTAAAGTAAGTGAATTACCGAAATGTAGTCATTACAATCTATCTTCATCTTGGTGACACATTTGGCAAGCTGTTATAAACCAAGACTTGAAAAGTAAATATAGATTTATAGACCTCTCTACTCTGCCCACAGGACCCAAATCTGGTAGAACTGTCATCTCTGTTGAGCTATTACAACTGGATGAGAACCTTCCACACACAGATTTTCTCTGAATACATGGGTAGCCCAGCTATAGAAGCTGCCTGATCATTCACCCTAGGACTTCAGGTCTGGAAAACCTTTAATGCCATCTAAACAAATTCCAACTACTTAAACGAATGGCAGTAAATCTCTACTACTACTCTTTTGCACCATGCCAACGTCCTGCACAAAGAGCTCATCCCCCTCAACAATGGTTACACATACAAAACAGATTACCTGCTTCTCAAAGCAGAGTTAGCCTTAAAAGGTCTGAGAAGTTGGGCAACTTAGCCCAGACAGGACAAGTAACTGGCAGAACCAATACTTGAACCCAAGTGTTTCTGACTCCAACCTATTGCACCTGAATCCTGGAGCAGATTAACAATAGAAATGCAGGCAGCTGGTGATTGATTCCCAGGCCCACAACACCTGAACTCACAACACAATCTTAATAACATTAAAGTGACATGAACAGACATTATTGCTTCCCAATATGAAACAATAGGAAGTGCATAGCATTCATATAAAGTATTCTTGCCAAGAAAACAAAAACACCTGAATTTAATTGAGCCTTGGATATAACCACCAATTTTCAGGAAGTATGTCAGATAAAAAACTTGCTCAATGAGAGGGCAGTAGCTAAATCCAGAGCATAATACAATGTATAGGACAATGACCCAAGACCCAGTTGCTTCAACAAAAAGCGCACGAAAAAGGGAGGGAGAATGTTACAGATTAAAAGAGACCTTAAAGACAAATCATCAAAGGGAAATGTGGGGACTTTGTCTGGATCCTGAATCCAACAAAGCATATGAAAAAGGCAGTCTGATGTAAATTTTTATGTGACTATCTATTAAAGTACTAATATTAATATTAATTGTTAGATTAGGCGTAAAAAATAATACAGTGATTCAATGTGTTCTTAAAAAGCCATTTTCTATTGAAGTATTTATGGGTGAAATTATAGCGTAGCTAAAATTTGCCCCAAAGGAAAAAAAAGAGTAAGGGGTAGATGAAGTAAGGATGGCTGAGTGGATAATTATTGAAGCTGGAGATGAATAAATCTAGTTTTGTTATACTATTTGTTCTGCCTCTGTTTGTATTTAATATTTTCCACAATAGAGTTAATTTGAAAAGAAATGATTATGTTGGGGAATAGAATTTTTAATCCAAAAACATCACCCTCCATGTGAAAGTGGTCAATATTTTCCTTTGAAAAGCTTTCCTATTGCAAGAGACAAAGTAACCATCTTAGAAAAAACCCAAGAGTTTTCAAAATGGTGAGGGACTCCCCACGAATGTGTCACAGGAACCAAGAGAAAGATTATTAAGAGATAATACATAAAATTTAAGAAAATATGTATTTTTAAGTCATCAGCAAAACATTTAAATGCATGAGATGAACTGGAAAAATATTTGTAAAGTACATGTCCGAAAAAAGATTATCATCTTTAAACTAAGATTCTCTTATAAATCTATAAGAAAAATAAAATGCAAAAGACCTGAGCAGGAAGTTTGAGGAAGAAAGGAAAGAAAAGCATACAGATGATCAATCTGTATAAGGAAAAAACAGGAACACAGGTTCACTTGTGATAAAACTAGTGCAGATTTTAAAAGCACACCAAGGTTCACACATTACAGACAACATTAAGAGCTTAAAGAACATACCATGTCTCCTTGTGGACTATAAGCCCAGGGACCATCCTTCCTCTTCATTGTTGGCTGGCCTGGAAATTGGCTCACACTTCCTATTTGCATGAAGCAAAAGCTGCATTAATGCCCTCTGTCCCAGAAATTTCTTTTTAAAGCATTTATTTTCAAAAGTAAAGATCAGAAAGAGGTTATCTTGTAGTGTCTTTAGGGTTTTATATGTATAGTATCATGTCATCTACAAACAGTGATAGTTTTACTTCTTCTTTTCCAATTTGGATTCCTTTTATTTCTTTTTCTTCTCTGATTGCCATGGATAGGACTTCCAAAACTATGTTGAATAGTAGTGGTAAAAGCAGACATCCTTGTCTTGTTCCTGATCTTAGTGAAAATGCTTTCAGTTCTTCACAGTTGAGAATGATGTTAGCTGTGGGTTTGTCAGGGATGGATCTTATTATATTCAGGTAGTTCCCCTCTATGCCCGCCCTCTGGAGAGTTTTTATCAGGAATATGTGTTGAATTTTGTCAAAAGCTTTTTCTGCATGTATTGAGATGACCATATGGTTTTTATTTTTCAGTTTGTTGATGTGGTGTATCACATTTATAGATTTGTGGATATTGAAGAATCCTTGTATCCCTGGGATAAAGCCTACTTGATCATGGTATATGTTCTTTTTAATATATATTTGCATGCAGTTTGCTAATATTTTATTGAGGATTATTCCATCTATGGTCATCAGTGATACTAGCCTGTAATTTTCTTTCTTTTTTGTAGTATCTAAATCACATTTTCAATTTCAGCTCCTGAGATTGGTCTATTCAGATTTTCTATTTCTTCCTGGTTCAGTCTTAGTATGTTGTATCTTTGTAAGAATCTGTCCATTTCTTCTAGATTGTCCATTTTATTTTATTTTATGTGCTTTTTTTATGGCCACACCCACAGCATACGGAAGTTCCCAGGCTAGAGGCTGAATCGGAGCTACAGCTGCCGGCCTATGCCACAGCCACAGCAACGTGGGATCTGAGCCACGTCTGTGACCTACACCACAGCTCACTGCAAAGCCAGATCCTTAACCCACTGCACAAGGTCAGGGATTGAACCCTCATCCTCATGGATCCTAGTTGGCTTCGTTAACCACTGAGCCACAAAGGGAACTCCCTAGATTGTCCATTTTATTGGCATACAGTTGCTCAATGTAGTCTCTTCATGATCCTTTTTATTTCTGCAGTGTCAGTTATAACTCCTCCTTTTTTGTTTCTAATTTTATTGATTTGAACCTTCTCCCTTTTTTTCTTGATGAGTGTGGCTAAAGCTTTATCAATTTTGTTGATCTTTTCAAAGAAACAACTTTGGTTTCATTGATCTTCTCAATTGTTTTCTTTGTCTCTATGTTATTAATTTCTGCTCTAATCTTTTTTTTTCTTTTTGAGATTTCTTGGGCTGCTCCTGAGGCATATGGAGGTTCCCAGGCTAGGGGTCTAATTAGAGCTGTAGCCACCAGCCTACGCCAGAGCCACAGCAATGCAGGATCTGAGCCACGTCTGCAACCTACACCACAGCTCACAGCAACGCCAGATTGTTAACCCACTGAGCAAGGGCAGGGACAGAACCTGCAACCTCATGGTTCCTAGTCGGATTCGTTAACCACTGCGCCATGATGGGATCTCCTCTGATCTAATCTTTATGATCTCTTTCCTTCTACTAATTTTGAGCTTTGGCTGTTCTTCCTTCTCTAGATGTTTAAGGTATAAGGTTAGGCTGTTTATTTGAGCTTTTTCTTCTTTCCTGAGAAAAGATTGTATTGCTATAAACTTTCCTCTCAGAACTGCTTTTACTGTGTTCCATTGGTTTTGGATTGTTGTGTCTTCATTGTCATTTGTCTCTAAGTATCTTTTAATTTCCTCTTTGATTTCTTCAATGATCAATTGGTGGTTTAGTAGCACATTGTTTAGCTTCCAGGAGTTTGTGTTTTTTGCTGTTTTTTCCTTGTAGTTGATTTCTAGTCTCATAGCACTGTGATCAGAGAAAATGCTTGAGATAATTTTAACTTTTTACATTTACCAAGGCTTGATCTGTGGCCCAAGATGTGATCTATCCCGGAGAATGTTCTGTGTGCACTTGAGAAGAAAGTATATTCTGCTGGTTTGGGGTGAAAAGTTCTACAGATATTAGTTAAGTCTACTTGGTCTAGTGTATCATTTAAGGACTGTGTTTCTTTGTTGATTTTCATGTCTGGATGATCGGCCCATTGCTGTACGTAGGGTGTTAAAGTCCCCCACTATTATTGTGTTACTGTCTATTTCTCCTTTTACGGCTGTTAGTAGTTGCCTTAAATATTGCAGTGCTCCTATGTTGGGTACATATATAATTTATAACTGTTATTTCTTCTTGAATTGATCCTTTAATCATTATGAAAACTATTAGAGTTCATCAATGAATTTGGTGAAGTCACAGGATACAAAATTAATATATAGAAATAAATTGAATTACTATATATTAACAATGAGAGATCAGAAAGAGAAGTTATGGAAACCATCCCATTTACCATCACATCAAAAAGAATAAAATACCTAGGAATAAACCTACCTAAAGAGACGAAAGACTTGTACTCTGAAAACTGTAAGATGCTGATGAAAGAAATCAAAGAAGACACAAATATGTGGAAAGATATACCATGCTCTTCAATTGGAAGAATTAATATAGTCAAAATGACAATACTACCTAAGGCAATCTACAGATCCAACGCAATCCCTATCAAATTACCAATGACATTCTCTACTGGAACAAAATATTTTAAAATTTGTATGGAAACACAAAAGACCTCAAATAGCTAAAGCAATAATGAAAAGAAAAAACAGAACTGGAGGAATCAGGCACCCTGACTTCAGCCTCTACTACAAAGCTACAGTCATCAAAACAGTATGGTACTGGCAGAAAAACAAAATATAGATCAAAGCAACAGGATAGAAAGCTCAGAAATAAATCAAAATACCTATGGTCAACCAATATATGACAAAGAAGGCAAGAATATTCAGTGGAAGAAAAATAGTCTCTTCAATAAATGGTGCTGGAAAAACTGGACAACTGCATGTAAAAGAATGAAATTTTAACATGTTCTAACACCATATACAAAAATAAACTCAAAATGGATTAAAGGCCTAAATGTAAGGCCAGATACTATAAAACTCCTAGGAGAAAACATAGGTAGAATGCTCTTTGACATAAATCACAGCAACATCTTATTTGACCCACCTCCTAGAACAAAGACAATAAAGACACAAATAAACCAATGGGACTTAATGAAATTCAAAAGCTTCTGCACAGCAAAGGAAACCATTAACAAAAAATGAAAAGACAACCCACATATGAGAGAAAATCTTTGCAAATGACTCAACTGACAAAGGTTTAATCTCCAAAATATACATACAACTCAACAACAACAACAAAAAACAACCCAATTGAAAAATGGGCAGAAGACCTAATAGACATTTCTCCAAAGAAGACATACAGATGACCAGCAGGCACATGAAAAAATGCTCAGCATCACTAATTATTAGAGTAATGCAAATCAAAACTACAATAAGGTACCACCTCACACAAGTTATAGTGGTCATCATTAAGAAGTTAACAAATAACGAATGCTGGAGAGGACGTGGAGAAAAGGAAACTCTCTTCAACTGCTGGAGGGAATGTAAATTGGTACAACTGCTATGGAAAACATATGGAGATACCTCAGAAAACTCAATATACAACTACCATAGGATCCAGCAATCCTACTCCTGAGCATACACCTGGACAAAACTTCATTTGAAAAGATACATGCACCCCTATATTCACTGCAGCACTATTCCCAATAGGCAAGACATGGAAACAACCTAAATGCCCATCAACAGATGAATGGATTAAGATGATGTGGTACATATATATGATGGAATACTACTCAGCCATAAAAAAGGACAAAATAATGCCATTTGCAACAACATGGATAGAACTAGAAACTCTCATGCTAAATGAAGAAGGCCAGAAAGAGAAAGACAAATACCATATGATATCACTTACATGCGAAGTCTAAAATATGGCACAAATGATCTATCTACAAAACAGAAGCAGATCATGGACATGGAAGACAGCCATGTTTGCCAGGGGGAGGGGGAGCGAGTGGGATGGATTGGGAGTTTGAGATTAGTAGTTTCAAACTATTGCATTTGGAGTAGATAAGCAATGAGATCCTGCTGTATAGCACAGAGAACTATATCCAATCACTTGTTATGGAATATGATGGAGGATAATGTGAGAAAAAGAATGTATATATATACACATATATATATATATAACTGGATCACTTTTCTGTACAGCAGAACTTGATAGAACATTGTAAATCAACTATAACAAAAAAAATTTTTTAAAAAGTAAGAGGTTATCTTGTCTACAGTGTTAGATACAGTTTTTTGGGTGCTATATGGAAATTATTAGTACATGATTCAGAACTTCAAGTGATGGCCAGAAGGCTCAGGTTCTGGTGCTGGCCCTACTATTATGGTTTGGTTTTCTTTTTATCTTGAGGGCTAAAAGTTTGCACTGAAGTCCATAGCTACTGAAAAACTGGAATGGATCTAGCATGGCAAGTGTTCACTTTTGCTAATATATCTATATTATACATCTCCTATTATAAACCTACTTATCCATTGGATATCACTTTGTGCATAGCAAAAGCAAATAATAAAATTTTAAATGAAATAAAGATATAAACATATAAAAATATATTAAATTTTTTTAAATAAAAATTGTTTTTTCATTAGTCTTTTGAGTCTCAGAATCTTAATCTATTCTATTTGGTGAACACACTGGGAAAGTACCCATTTCCTACCCATTGGTCAATACTCCAACTCTAGACCAGAGTGAAAAATGTTCCCTTGTAAGATCCCAGACCCAAAGATAGGGCTAAATTCCTTAAGATGTATTCCTGACTTCTCCAGAAGACTGATTTTCTCAAGCCTTAGATTGCTACAGGATTGACCTCATGGGTTAACAGCCATAAGAGGGAAATTCACCAGTAGCTGAGAACCCATGAACTGAGGACATACTGCCCAGATTGCTTCACTTGCATTTCCCCTAAGCAGAGTGAGTCTATATGGGAGGGAGAGTTGCCCAAGGCTTCAGTCCTAGAGCACTGGTGTTCTTTTGAGTACACTTACAGGCCAGCTACAGTGGAAAGATTAGTTTCACACCTCCATGGAAACAACAGCCCTAAAACTTAAAGCTCTTGGTCCTTGGAGAAGTAGATCTATGGACCAAACAGACTAAGAAAACCATCTGATAAAATCAATGATACATGTATGAAGTAGATTAAGGAAGAGCAGCAGTAAACAGAATGAATGTGTCTGTGATCCCAATGGTGAATTTTGAGGAAATGCTTTGGCTTATCTGAACTCAAATCTAAATGGAATGCTGCAATACTTCCAGAAACATGAGGCAGTGTTTCGTCACCAGGAGAGGAAAGACTGGTGTTGACTTTTATGATGGGAACAGAGATTCCTGCCTCCATATGGCCCTCCTTTCTTAGAATGACACTTAGAAAGTCTGATATTAAAAGGCAAACCAAATAAGAAATAAAAGGTGACAACTAGAAAAAATATCTTGTTGATAAAATCTTGGATGCAATTCTGAGCTCTACTCCTCAGGATGTGTTCCCAATTTGTCACAGACAGTAATAGCAGGGATGTATTAACTAATCAATGGGAATATTTAGGGAAAGAAGGTAATTGATCCAGAGAGTTGGTTCTCAATCTGGAATACCAGTAGAATCACTGGAGAGGTCTAACAAGACTGACTCCCCCCCCGAAATTCTGATTTATTTGGACCACTGTGCAGCCTGGACACTGGGATTTTTATAACTCCAAGTGATTCTGATGGGCGGCATGGGGATCGCTAGTCCAAATTGACAGCCAAATGGACAGGATCAGAGAGAGAACTGTTAGATATTACACTATTCAATCTCTCCATTCCTCAGTTTCTCATTGGCATAAGTGATGTTGACAAGTAGTAGCTCACACAACTGTTGCCAAGATGAAACAGGATTATCTACCTGAAAGCATGTTGAAAATTTCAAAGCACAATACAAGTAGTTAGGATGTAGAAATAATTCTCAGTCCACATCTACTGAATAAGCTATTTAACCAGATTACAGTAGAGGAATGAGGTCAAAATCAGAGGTCTTAAACATACAATGTTTTATGAAACTGATAATTAGGGGGAAATCATATAAAATAATCTCAAAATTATGTGGAGTTTTTTCAAAAGCATGAAAGTGAGATGCCTCTAATAGAATGTCCTGGGTGTGTGACTGAGCACCTATCAATAAGCTGCTCTCAAGGGCAAGTGTGGATGCTGAGGAAAGGGAGGAAGAGAGAGTAGTGAGGAGAGGGGAGGTAAGGGTAGGCACAGGACTGTAACTGGAGTCCTGGTTACATCTGCTTACCTGGGTTATCCTTCTTCAGGTTAATAAATACCTAATACAATGCTGAAGTCTTTTTAATTTTCAATTCGGAGGGCCATTTATAAAATATACACTCATTACTGGCTCATGTACACAACTGATTTTATTAATGTATATGTGGATCTATGCCTAAAAGAGCTAAAGTTTGCACTTAAGTGTATAACTACTAAGGAACAGGCATATATATGACATAAACCTTTTTTTAAATATTGGAATATGTCATGTTTAAAACCCTGTTTGTTCACTGAGCACCATTCTGCCCCAAAAAAGCTTAAAAAATAACTGTTAATTAATATAAAAAGATTAAACTTATATGCAATTAATGGAGCAGTAGCAGAAGCTATTTTCCAGAACTAACCAGAAAATATTTCTTAAAAAGATTCTCCCAGGGCGGGGGCATATCTAAAATCATATAGATATTTTAAACTATATAAAGATTCTTTCCTGAGATATTTCCCAGAAGTGAATTCTTATCACTGAACACAATGCTGTGTGTGCTGCCTGATTTGACTCCAACTTTCCCCCATCACACTGGTGCCTTGAGGTTTTGCTCTCGTGGTACAGAAAAGTCCTTATTTATCAAATGTGTTCAAAATAAAATACAAATATCAAGATCTTATTCTTTTCCTTCAAACTGGTTGCCATGTTTCTTAGTTTCTGTCCAAAATACTTGAACAAAAACTTTCAAAATCATCTGCAAAGAATTGAAATGATGATCCCTTCAAAGTTTGTTTTCCAAAATCCCTGCTTTGTTTTCTCTTTGAAATTCAAAATTACCATTAGCACGCAGCAGATATATGGTGCTTTCTCCAGAAAGCTCTAGTGGCCAAGAAGAAATGTTTCTCTTTGGATCCAGGAAACAGTATTTTATAATTAAATTATTTTGAGCAACCAAGCTCAGCATGTTTTATATTGCAGAGCAGTGATTTTCTACTAGATGGCTTTGACATTCTTATACTGAGGCCAGTTTTAGTTTTCCAACTTCAGTTAAAATCTTTAAAATGTTTGCTTTGGAAGGAATAGCTATACAAGGGAGAAAGAACCACATGCAATACCTTATCATTTACGGAAAATACTTCATAAAGAAACTGAACTTCATTATGGCCTGTTTCGTGTAACCAGGCTACAGGTTTGGTTGCTACACACATCGTTAGGACACTGCAAGTATCTGCTTTTTGTTACCCTGGCTGCACAGCCCAGCCCCCTGCATCTGTGTGCATTCATGCTGTGATTCATTACAATAACAGGAATTTGCTGCTGTTCTGATTTAGATAAATCAGCTTTGTGGTCTGGGCAGTCTTTTTGATAACCATGGCTCCACCTCAAATTTGCTGCCTGGTCTTAAGTCATCTGCAATGTAGCCTGACTGAAGAAGCAAACACATACTATATTATCTTAGAAATTTTTTTTTTTTTGGTCTTTTTGCTATTTCTTTGGGCCGCTCCCGCGGCATATGGAGGTTCCCAGGCTAGGGGTCTAATCGGAGCTGTAGCCACTGGCCTACGCCAGAGCCACAGCAACGCGGGATCCGAGCCGCGTCTGCAACCTACACCACAGCTCAAGGCAACGCCAGATCGTTAACCCACTGAGCAAGAGCAGAGACCGAACCCACAACCTCACGGTTCCTAGTCGGATTCGTCAACCACTGCGCCACGATGGGAACTCCAGAAATTTTTTTTTTTAAATAGTTACTGGGCCAGGAATTTAACTAATGCCTTTCCCTATATTAATTCATTTAATCCTCACAACAGCCTTAGGGAATTTAGCCTTCTCTTACTTGCTTTAGATGAATCAAGGGATTGCTATCCTCAGTTCCGCAACTTGCCCAGGGCACCCCAGCTGGTATGAGGTTTGGGTTGGCCTCAGACCCCTGGCTCAAAAGAACTGTTTTGATACTCTGCTCCCACCCTAACCCAACCCCTGTCCTGCTGGATCCAGGGTGAGGGCTGGAATCCCCCACTGCTCATTTTTGTAGTGGGTCCTCAGAGGAAGAAGGACCAGGCTTGGTCATCCACACTTTCCCCCACCCAACCACTTGTCCGCACTTTGGTCTGGGTTAATCACTGGCCATGGCATAGAATGATCTCTGCAAAGCTGAGGACCCACTACAGTAAGTGAGAAGAGGCCAGCCAACCCAGAGGTTTCTACTGAGTAACTTCCCTCTGACTAGAACTGATGTCTGTGACTTCTCTTTCCTTTCTTCAATACATTTTTAAATTTACTTCCACAATAGAGAATTTAAATATTTTCTGTAGGATATACTAAAATATATACATATTGTCTATCTTAAATTCAAATTTAACTGAGTGTTCTATATTTTTATTTCCCAAGTCTAGTCATCCTAAGAGATGCTAACCAACAAAGAATGCCACTGGATTCCTCAAATAACTGGAAAAGGGCACAAATATGGAGGGTCTAGCGATTGCTGTGCTTTCTCTCCTCCCTAGTGCATTTTCCCTCAGAGTCCAGCATCATGGCCAGCTCACCCCTGCTTATGACTTTGGACTGTGCTGGCCCCTTGCTATCATGCAGACCCAGCTCAGATGTCACCTCTTAATCAGGTTTTCCCCAACCAGCCCTGTGTGGCCTACCCTATAGTGCTACCTTATGGTCTTCAAGGCCTCACTGAAATTATCTAATCTGTGTCTTTGGTTTCATTTGATCCCACCCTATTAGAAAGTAGGATCTAGACTGTCAGGCATTGGGGCAGCCCCTCTATCTAGAACAGTGCACATAGTAAAGTTCCTATTAGCAAGTGAATGAACAAATGAATGAATCCTGCAAGGGAAGCTTGCACATTCCTTGACACAATAATGAGACTCTGGCACAGGCTACCTAGTGAGGCTATATGCCAGTGGTCTGACCAGCTACTCTTTCTGGTGTGAAATGCCTCTAGCCATGTCAAGGACTCTTGGGTAGCACTTCACACAGCATGTTATTCTTCCTTCCACTCCAGGGCCAATTTGTACTACTCTTGTTTCCACTTTTTCCACAACTGTCTTGGGATTCCTTGCATACATATGTTATCCTAACCAGGCTGCATTCACACTGAGCAGAGACCACTTCCCACTTCCCCTAGCAGTATGGCGGGCACAACCAAAAGTTGCCAACTCCACGGTGGTGGGATGCTCTGTACAGGGGCGCACACATTCAAATGCTCCCTAGAGTCTCCATCAAGGCCATATGGACTGGGTAGGCCATGGAGTATGGGGTCCTTAGACAGACACTGCACAGACACCTCGTAAAGCTTGGATGTTTAAGCCATGAGAGAGCAGGAAGCAGGAGCAAGAGCCCTAGTTGCTACCCCAGGTAACAAGGAACATCCCAGAGTTTGAAATGGACATAATAATCAGAGAAAATCAATGTAGTTATTGCGTTTATTAAATCTTTCAAAAATATCTAAGGGGTGCCTACTTTGTGCTAGCTGCTTGACCAGTTACTGAAAATACAGATAAATAAGATGTTCCTTTCACCTTAGAAAGTCTGCAGTTTTCTCTCTCCCTGCTCAATTATGATACTCCTGAGGAAAAGGACATATATGTAGCACCTGGAGCCTAAGAGATAGTTGGCCTTAGTAAGGAAAATTCTGCTTTCTTTGTGTTTCTCTAAGAGAACAAACCAGAACAAAAGGGAGAAAGACTCTGAGCAAAGGAATTTGTCACAATGATATAAGCAAGATACTTTTAACAGCCCTAATTCTCCAGAGATGAATGGGCTTCCCTTTGAGAGGGTGCCTTTCCTATTTATGGACACAGTCAAGTATAGGTTGCAATTCCTAACAAGAAACCTGTGGAGGAAGTTCAGCCCTGCTCGACAACGCTGTCAGCTCTCTTTTGCTCTAGCATTTGCAAGGTGCACTTGGTGATGATGGCGTTGCTTTCAGACACTTCTCAGGGACTGGCATAGAGATACTAGGTGATTTAACATTTATCAATTAATTTGAGAAAGAGTGCAGGAGCATGGAATTGTTCTTCCTAGACGATCCTTCAACAATCCCCCTGCCAGCTCAACTTCTCGCCCTTCCTTGTTCTCCCTTTGCCATCTGGCATCTATACAATGGGACTCCATCACCTTACAAATCACATCCACGCAATAGAAAACTCCACAGGAGGAGATGACGGGGCTAGAACTTCTCCCTCTAGGAGACAGGGCCTCGTCACAGGTTGTGGTTGCATTCCATGTGGGTGACACGTGTATTTGGAAGGACACTGTCTTTTAAGCAAAATAAAACTGAATCTCATCTCCACATCTGGAGCTTAGAAGGAAAATTACCTTAATTAAACACAGCAGAATCCAGATTTATTGCTCAACACATGCAGTCCTCTTAATCTCTGAGGACCAAACCTGATACTCCAAAAAAGCCATTTTCCACTGGCACATGTACACTTGTCCATCTATGGCCTTCAGATGCATGGATTCAAAGAGAAGAAATGTGTTCCCCAATTTTCAACATGGGAAAGAGAGTTACAGTGTAATGAAAACCATAAGGCCGACACAACTAGTTGAAAAGTGAATACAAAGTCAAATAGCTGTTTAGGCCACATTTCCTTCCAAGAAAGTAGGTGGACTATTTATTCCCCCTCCTCCCACTGGAAGCATAGATGATTTTCTTTAACTTGTGCTTTGGTATCCTGTAGTTTGTTTTTAGTTCCACGTAGTAAAAACTATTGGCTGTGGGAAAGAGATTAGAGAAATTAAGTAATAGATCAACAGTACATAAAATTGAAGCCCTGAGAAATGGATTGTTTTCCCTAGCAAATAGGTCTAAGCCGGAAAGGAGGAAATACACAGAGTGCCCGGAACAGAGTGAATGGCCCAATTGTACCACAAGCAATTCAGAAAGGCAGGCAACAAGGCTTGCCCATCCAGCAGTTCTCATATGGAGCAAGAATTCCCTCTGAATCATTTATTTTAAAAATTATTAATAATAAAATTCTAGAATTCTCATTGCACATGAAATAAAATGCCCTTTATAAATAAATACTTCAAGTGTGCATTAGATCCTTACTGTACTTGCCTTGATCATGATTTTCCTTGGTTTATTTTCTTTTTCCAACTTGAGCAACCTCAGACTGCTGTCACCGCTATAACCATCTCTTAGGCAACAACCCGATTCCTGACTCCTCTCCAAGGCAGGGCCCCATTTCCAGTGCTTACATGTATGTTCCCTCTCATCTACTGGACATCCCTAATGGGGTCCCACAGGCACCTCAAATTCCACAGCCCCCACAAATCAACTCACCATCTTCTCTCCTATGTGTGCTCCTCCTCCCCTCTTCCCCATCCTGGTCAACTCTCCCCAAGACCTCAGATAGAGAACACAGCCATTGCCATCATGCTGGGCCCTGAATCACCATGGCACCAGAGCTGTGATGTGACGTTCCCAGCCATGTCCCTGGCTCCCCTATGCAGTGCTTCACCCTGCTTCTCCCCTCATCCAGCCCACATCCTCAGGAGAACAGGTGAGCTCTTTTTCCCGGGATTCTGACCAGGCTCACGGAGGCTGGAATACACCTTGCCCTGCAATGCTCTCCCAGGCTAAGCCCAGCTTTGAGAAAGGGGACTGACGCACTCTGCTTTCATGCCAAGATCCATGACAACTCACAGGATGCCTCCTGTCAGTCAGCCTGTTTGAGTAGTACCACCTTGTGAGCGCTGTGTTTGCCCTGAGATGCATTCCTATATTTGCCCAAATAGCCAGTGTCTCTTCTCCATGAAACACACTGGCACCTAATACAACTCTTCAGTCATGCCACTGCCCGCACAGAGACAGGAAAAGAAGAAAAACAACACCTATCTGGGATAGTATTAACACCTCCCAGTGCTCTCTGCCCCCAGGCCAATACCTTCACTGCTGCCCCAGTGAGAGGGGACCCTAGTCCACCCATCTGCTCTTGAACATCACTTTCTGACCAGGGAAGAAGGGACCCATGTGGAAGGTGGAGTGGAAAGCTTGGCAGGGGAAACTTAACTCTGACCTTCACAACCAGTAATGTACAACCACTACTCAAGGGTCCAATCTAGAACTTTTATTATTAGATTGGATGCTAAATGATCACCCCAAATTTGAGGGAAATCAGCTTCCTAAAGGAGATACAACAAGCTGGAGCAGTAGAATAATGTGTCTTTGGAAAGAGAAATACTGCAAGAAATAGAACTCAGAAATGTTGATTCAAAGGGTACAAAGTTCAGTTACGCAGGATGGACAATTTCTAGGGATCTAATGTTAAGCATGGTGAATATAGTTAGTAATACTGTATTGTACACTACAAATTAGATGAGAGTAGATCTTAACTGTTCTCACCAAAAATAAATAAATAAATAGCTATGTGAGGTGATAGGTATGTTAATTTAGCTTGATTGTGGTAATCATTTCACAATGTATGCATATATCAAAACATATTATACACTTTAAATACATACAATTTTTCTTTGTTAATTACATCTGAATAAAGCTGGGAGGAGAAATGATTTCAATTAGTTTCTTCAGAGAAATTCCAAAGTAATCACATGGATAAACACAAAAATAAGGCTGCTCTCTAACAGCTTTCAAAGACAAGAAATAAATAACATCCAATAGAAAACTCAGCAGAAAAGCCAAGCAACACTGAAATCTAAAGGATAATACATAAAACATCTATTAAAATGACAGGAATGAGACCAAATCTATCAGAGATTATTACAAGTGGGAGTGGATTAATTCCCATACAACAAATCAAATATTTACTGATGGGGTGAGGGGAGAAGGGAGAATCCGAGATTAATATTTTATTTATAAGACCAATAAAATGATATTAAAATATTGATACATAATTGGATTGTACAACTGAATGGATAAATATGTGTATCATGTAAGTACCAACACAAAGAAAACTGAAGCATCAATATTGCTAATGCAGAGTTCAAGCCAAACATTAAGTGAGAAAGAAGTGATTTCATAGTAATGGAAGATATTGTTCCCTCTGCCTGGAGGACCAGTGCCCCAGCTTTTGCGGGACTGGTTCGCCTTGCCCTTTGGCTTCCAATTCAACCTCCCCATGCAGGCTGGACGTCCTGACCATCCCCCATCCTCACTATTCCACTGGTTTCCTTCATAGCACCAACCAGAATTCTTTCAAACTAACATCTACTTATTTACTTCATTATTGTGTCTATAACTATACATGTAGGAATCATGAAATGCAGGAAATTCATGGTTTCTTTTTAAATTTGCCATTGTATTTCTAGTGCTTAGCACAGTGCCTAGAACTTAACAAGCATTTAGTAAGTACTTTTAAAAAGAATATTGATACGTAGCATCACAAATCTTCAAGTGCCCCAAAGCTTTGAGAATACCTTACTAAAATATATTTTCAATACAGACAATTTGAGAAAACTGCATGATCAAAACAGAAGAGTTCAGTACAACTTTTAAAATGATGCTTCATATAGAAAAAAAACTAAGGATATAAATTTTTTAATTCATTCAACAAATATTTACTTAATTCCTGTATGAGTCATATCCTGTTAAGCATTTAGGGCAGAGCTGAGATGAAATGGACAAGATTGCCTCAACAAATCTGCCTTGAAATGAAACCAGAATACCACTAACGCAATTAACCATAAGACTAAATATACAAATATATGCACATGACACTGTATGTGTGTGTGAGTTACTACATCTTAACAGATAATATATATCCCATACATATCTTTGGAACACTGACAGAAATTGAGCATGTTCTAGGCCACAAAAAAAGCACATTTTTTACAAATTGAAATCTTTCACACTACTTTCTCTAACAATGTAATAAAACAAGAAATTAATAACAAAAGAAGAGCCTACAACTCCAAGCACCTGGACATTCAAATAAATCTGGGCTAAACATGGACACACTTCATACCAACCTCTGCCTACCAGCAATTCTAACTACTGCTGTGACTGGCCTGACTTAGGTCCCTCCACTACTGGTTATGTTTTATGACACAATCCTTTCTAGTTATTTGGTCTCCTTACATGTTATAATATTTATGATGTGGGAAACTGAGTCAGGGACAGTGTAAGTGACCTGCCCTAGGTGACAGGCCAGGCCTCGGAGCAGACCCATGAGCCCCAAGCTCTGTGCACTCCAGCTCTGGGGCCTAAGTTCTACCCTGATGGGTGATGCAGTCACACACACACAGGCTAGGTAGGGGCGGAGAGCAGACCTTGACTTTAGAAATGGTGGTGTGGTTTAGATTCTAACAGATGATATCCAGTAAATACACAGATCCTGCCCCAAGTCACTGCCACCCCTCCATGAGGTTGCTCAGAGAGGTGACTATGCCCAGGGAACCAGTTAAAAGGGAAAAACAACAGTTCTACAGGCCAGCTGTGCTTGCCATTTGCCACACCCTGACGCAGAACTCCTGTCAGTGCTGGGGTCAGGCCTGAACCCAGGTCAGAGGGGGCTCCCTGCTCCCCGTCCCCCATCATTACTTCCCACACCAAGAAAGGCAAACCTCTCCTCACTCCAGCCACACAGAGCAGAGGAACTGATTGAGAAAGACATCAAAAAGTCAGGCCTGATCCAGGGCTATAGGCCTTGGTTCTGTTTATCACATCTGTTATGTGAGCTGATGATTTCATAGGGAGGAAAGAGGCCACTGCTGGCCTTCCTGAGTTGCCTCAGGAAGGAGGAAGCAGGAGGTTTCTACACAAATGAGAGAACAAGTGAGTGAGCATCCTATACACTTTCCAAGGACACTGCCCACTAGCATGTCTGGCTCCCTAGAGCCCTGAAAGTAACCTCTGAGACTATCCCTTCCTCCCACTGGAAGGAGTGTTACAGGGACAGGGTGCCAAGAGGAATCCACCAAAAGGAGCTCCTGGAAAGTTTCTAACAATGAGCATTTTGAGTTTGCCCTTCCCCGTTCATTTACAATGTTATAGAAGGTAGACATAAAATAAATCAGTCCTAAAAGTATAGAAGGGCCTGTACATGAAACTCCAGTTCATCAGTCAGAATGTGCCCATTTTTTCACTCTAGGGTATCAGCTCCCTCAGGGAATAATGCACAGCCATCTGAGGGTAATTGTTCAATCTGCCTCATTCCTCTATCCTCCCTGGCTTCTCTCCTAGATGGTTAGATGGTCTCTGGGTGTATGTGAGGAGGAGCCACGTGGCCTTACAACAGTAGAGGGGAGGTAATGAGTTCCCAAGTCTATACTCAGCTGCTAAGCAACTGCTCTAGTGTCTGAAACAGCTGCTGCCCCGGGCTAGGAAGGAACCAGAGGCCTATGTGGCAGGTGGAGCGGAAGTCTATCCTTCCTGAGCTCAGTCGGGCCCAGCATTCCCTCTGCTGATTCTGCTAACCACAGACCATCCCCACAGTGCTGCCGACCACCATCTCACCTGGACCAGGGGATCATGCCCCAGCATCTGAAGAGCACGAACTGCCTCCCCATCATGATGAACCCTCTCGCAGGCCCACTGGCTCTCAATCCAGTGTCCAGCCCAAATGGGAGCCTAGGGTTGAATGAGAAATCCAGTGAGACCCTTCTCTGGCTGACCTGGCCTTACATGGCAGTTGTCTACCCAAGGCCCATGCAGGCAGCTCCCCCACATAGCCTAGGGGTCCCTCCCTGCTTACCCAGCACACCTGCTCTCTGGGGCAGAGCCAGGGGAGCAAACATCAGTGCACACATCTGCTCGTCTCCTCCTCCTGCCCCTGTTCTTCCAGTCCTCTATCAACAGATGCAAATCTCCCTTACTTACTCTATCTTCATCAGCACACACACACTAGACTCAAGGTTAGTCCTTAATGGTGGGTTTCTTCTCAGCACTGTGGGAGGATCTCTGTCTAAGCAGATATTCCTCTAAGGGAGAAGGTTATATATGTGGAACATATTAGAAAATAGCACTTTTTCCTTTAAAACAGTCTGGAGAATTCTGCATGAGCCCCTTATTGAAGCTAGAGCCAGAATCCCACCCAGTATGTCCTCTCCAGGACCAGCTTCCAGGTGCAAAAGAAGGCTTAGTATATCTGGGCGACCCTGGGCTCCAGGAGGCTTCATAGACAGGCCCTCAGCCATCCCATCCTTTACCATGGGTGACATTTGACACTGAAAAAGCCAATTAAACCACTTGCCTAGTCAGTAGGTTAATTTTAAGGAACTCAATGGGTATTCAGAGTATGATGGGGATGCTGGTGAAGTGTAGAACTGAGCGCCCCACTTGCACACACACACATGTGGAACAGCTATGTGTTTAGCCCTCTCTGCAACTAAACTACAGTCCTGGGACATTAAGCTGATCTGCCATCACAGGAGAAAATGCAGAGCCTTGGAAGCTTCTGTTTCCAATACTAAAGAACAAGAACATCTCCTGGGTTGTGAATACTCTATCAGGAAATAACCACAGGGCCCTGCCTGCCAATTCTCCTTTGAAGACAAATAACAAAAACAAACACAATCCTAAAACAAAGACTATAAACCACTAAAGAAATTGTTTCAAGGAGGGGTTGTGGATAGACTGCCAAGGAGGGTTAAAAAAAAATGTGAGGTGTGTGTTATAAATCAGCAACTCTTTTATGCACCTGCCAATGTTCCAGGTTGCAACAGGGGAGGTGATTGGGGAATGGAATTGTTAGAAGTAGAAATGCTGAGCCCAAACTGGAGTTCTGGCAAAAGAAAATGCCAGTAGATATTCTAAGTTTATGGCCCCATCTCATTAGGATTTGGCTGAAATAGTCAGAGATGACCTGCAGGCTCCAAGGACAAGAGGGTGGGCAGATGGTCAGGGTGAGTGAAGCCCACGCTTTCTATCAACATTAGGGTGACTGGGGTTCCAATGCACCTTCATTCCTTGCATCAGGAAGATGATGGGCCAAAGTAAAGAGCATAGAGGCCTGAGTCAAGGATGGGTGTTTGAATCTTGACTCAGCCACTGCTGAGAACTTGAAGATGGGGCCTCGAGGACTGGAGAGAAGCCCCTCAGGGCATTCAGCATAGCTGGGGAAGAAGACAAGAGACTGACTGGAATTCACTGCTGCAGTAAGGAAGACAAGCATTCTTTCCTTGGCTTTGGAGGGTAGAGGACTACATGTCAGTCCGGGAGGAACATGAGCACTAGAGGTGGGCATCATACCTTCCAATGCCATGCCAACCTTCCCCAAAAAATGCTGGCAATCAAAGAGGACCCAGTGCCAGGCTGCATCCTTATAGGGATTTCCCTTCAACTATCTTTTACTCTGCACCAGCCCTCATGCTAGCAGTTGGGAAGAGAGGGATGTACCCTCTGTGTCACTGTGACCTGTGGGGCATGGACATGGGTGATAGATTTTCCTGTGTGCTGCCCTTGTTTCAGACATTCCCTCGACTCCTCTGCCTGAGAATGCTGATTTGATTAGATTCACTTTTTTTGATTCTCTCTTCATCAACTTGAAGGCAGATTGTGCTCTCCTGTAATTCACCGTGCACTTCATCCTCTAAGGTTACTTTCAGCTTTGGTGGAAACTCTATTTCCAGGGACATACTCTTTGCCTGGCTATGCACAGCACTGTGGCTCTCCCCTGAGTCCTGCACCTTCTCTTGCACTCCCCGTGGATTATCACAGCTGTTAAAAATACCTGTGATTGTTCCATTGATTCATCATCCAGGAACATAGGGAAAGCCCTCCTTTTTCTCTGAGGGTAAACCTGATGGCCAAGTGGGTGAGCTCAGGTGGGCCCAAGGAATGGAGGCTTTGCCCACCAGGATAACTCTGGGATTGGAGGCCACATTCAAGATGGACAGCAGTTGTGAAACTGTCAGTCACTGTTTACCTAGCACAGAGAAGAAGGCCCCTCCAAGAACACCACCCAGCTCCTTGTCTGGACAATTTTCACTCATGGACTCACAATGCCCATTGTTTTCTTTTACTTCCTTTACAGGTGACCTTAGGCAACTGTTATTAAGTACAGTATGCACATGGTATAATTATAACTTATGACTATTTTTTGCCTTCCCTCCAGCTCCACTACCTTAACCTTGGTCCCCATCATCTCTCACATTGACTTTGCCTTCTTAAACTGTCTTACTGTGTGGGTGTGTGTGCTGTGCACAAGTTATATGTTTCAATGTGTGTGGGGGGGCGGGGGGGTTGCGGGGTATGTGTGTCCTGTGTGGTGTGGAGGGGATCAGGTGTTGGGGGGGGGTGTCCATCCCTCTACCAGATACTGATTGGTAGAAATCTTGTATTTACACCACAAGTTCAGCACAGAACATAAAGCTTGGTAGACACTCCATGAATATTTGTTGAATTTAGCTGAACCATATAGTTTATACTTTCCAATTCTGGAAATGAAAGAGTAACTCAAATGATGGGTAACTGAACACTGAAATAAGCATGTTGAGAGAGAGACAACTAAAGCTCTGGTCATCCCTGTGAGGGTCTGCAGTAAGTATTTTTGAAGGTGGTTACAAATAGAACAGTAGAACAAGAACAGTAGATACTTCTGAACAGTAGAACAGTAGATACTTCTGCCCTTGTTTCACCTAGTAATGTCTGGGACATTTTTCAGCCACCTCAACAAATTCCAGGCTACAATGGTACAGATTCATTAGCTGTAGCAGTGTCTGCTCAGGTATGAGGATGAAGCCACGTGGACAGCTGCAGGGGTCAGGTTTGGGGAGAAATCTATTACTACTGTAGAGGAAGTTATTCTAAAGCTCAGGGGACAGTAGGAAGATTTGTGCACTTAAAGACTCATGAATTTTAAGGACTTACAGAGACCACTATCTGGTCAGCATTTCCCTTTTCATAGCTATTTGCTGTTTATATATGGAGTAACATTCTAGACCCACTGGATCTGTTCCCCTTCTAGCCACACAAACTCCTTAAGATGTATCTTTCTTATCATAAAGCTACAAGTATTTTTGATGATTTTTATATCTATATTAGTGTGAGGAGTTCTTAAAAATTGAAACAAATCATTAAGTATCAAGTAAAAGAGGCAACAAAAACATTTCTGGCATCTCATGGCCATTATAATTGTTATCATCATAGAGTTTTTATGTGTAGTCTCACTGTATCCTCTCAGTGACACCATGCGTATTTACTGTTATTCATTTCTTAGACACATGGAAACCAAGGATCAACTTACCCAGGATCACAGATCCTGGCAGCCAGGACTGCTGATTCCCTCCTTTTCTATTGTATGAATAATTTTGTTTAGTGAACACTAAATAAAAACTCCTTTGCTGGATGCAGGTTGGGGGGTGGAGGTACTTAATTACATAGTAGGCAACAAGAATGACAGCAGTTTATGCGCCTGAAAAAAACAGAACTATAAGTGGGGCAGGGCTTTTCACGTGGGTCTTTTTGGAATAATCTCCTAAGGAAAGGAATTTGATGGCCAAAAGATGTTGACCTACCAACCAATGCTTCTGCCTCATCCTAAACACTCCTCATGAATGCATAACTTTACAAAGCAACTTAATCACATTATGTCTATCCTAAAAAGTGGGTGGTTCTCCCTTCTATATGTTGGCCTCCATTCGGACAAGATGCAACTCATCTCTTTCACACGCCAGCATTCTTGTTCAATCCTAGACTGTGATCCAACATATTTTCTATTTCTGCCAATTTTATATCAACCTCACATTAAGGAAGGAAGTCATCAAATGCCTCTCTAAAACACCTATGAACAATTTCCCTCCCATATGATATCAGTCCGGGGAATACATTCACTTACCCAGGTGCATCCCATCTTCTAAGTTTATCATTTAACAAGTGGTAGTCAGTGTCAAGTGTATGCTAGGTGTTGGCTGTCATGAAAGTGAATGAGACAGTTACCTGAGGCAGTGAACAGAAACATAAAGAGTCCTTTCTGATGCCTTCAAACCCTAATATGAAACTCTAAAATCCAACTCTGCAGGACTAGTAATCCTGTCAATTGAAGAAACTGATTTGTTTGAAACAACCCAGTCTTAATGGTCATATGAAACCCACAAAAGCAACTGATGATTACTGCTTCATTTTACTGTGGCTTACAAACTATCATTTCTAAAAATCCATTATGAAATACTTCCTGAGATCACTGTCACTCACCACTCTGTGGTTTAAAGAATTCATATTATTACAAATATGTCTTATTTTATTAAATATAAAGCATGTTTTTGTTTTGTTTGTTTTGTTGTAGTTGTGTTTGGTTAGATAAAGACTAATTTTTCGGTCTAGTTCATACTAAAACGTTCTTCAAGTCTCTGTGGTAAACTCCCCAATGCTAATGAAAGTTACCATATTGGGAAAGCTGGGAAACACTATTTAGCAAAATAAATGTTGAGCTCAAGAGGCAAGGGAGGGTAAGGGGCTTACCAGTCGGGTGTGGTAACATGAGGGTGAGAATTATAGGCAAAGGGAGCAGCAAGTGCAAAAGGCACACTGAAGACGAGATCATGGCATAATGCAAGAGCAACTCCCTCAAATTCAAAAGTGTTCTTAGACAAACTGTTAGGACCCACACAGAAAAGTTATTATGTATAAGACCAACATACAAAAAAACAAAGTTCACCATGGACAAATAACTAGACAGGGGATTTATTTTACTGTAATAAGTGACTATATGAAATCCAGTGAAAAATCCAACAAAATAGGTGAAAAACGATTATGGAGAAATTTGTTAAGGTTTTTTGAAAGGCATATAAGAAGACTTCAAAAACTGGATCAGACACCACAGTTATGATTAGAAAAACTTAATATCATATAGATGTCAGCGGTGTTGGTGGTATAGTGGTGAGCATAACTGCCTTCCATGTAGATGTCGATTTTCACTCACATAAATTCCCATCAAAATTCTGAATAGCATTTTCATGAAACTTGTTAGAGTGATCCTAAAGGTCATTCAAAATAGTTAAGATACAAAATAGCCAAGACAATATTAAGTCAAAGAATAAAAAGAATAAGACAAAAATCTGGTGTAAGTATCAGATATCAAGACTTATGAGATAGCTCTAATATTAAAACAGTGTAGCATTAACCTAGGGACTAATTTAACAAAATAAAGAGCCCAGAAATAGACCCTCAAGATTTGTGGGAACTTGAAATATGACAGAAATGGCATTATAAATAATTTGTGAAAGAATAGACTATTTAATAAATGGTGCAATGACAACTGGCTATACACATGGAGAAAGGCAAAATTATACTACACTATATCAATTAATTTAAAATAAACTAAAGATTCCACCACTTACTAGAATTGCGGTCTTCAGCAAACTATTTAACCTCCCCATGTCCCAGATTCCTTATCTGTAAAATGGGAATTATAGTACCTAACTCCTGAGGATGTCATGAAGATTAAATGAGGTGGTTTTTGTAAAGCACTCAGAATAGCATCATTCATATAAAAGTGTCTGTTAAATAAATAAAGTCAAATGCTAAAGACAAAACTAAAAACTCCTGGAAGAAAATATATGCACACATCTCTATGACATCAGGGAAAATGAGAATTTTTTAAACTAGATGCAAAAATATGAACCTAATGACAAAGATGAAGGAATCTGACTACATTAAATTCAAAAATCTACACAACTAAAGATATCATAACTCACATATAAAATCAACCCAAGACTGAGAAAAGACATATGCAAGAGGATAAACAAGCAATATACAGAGTATATAAAGGAGTCCTACAAATAAGAAGACAAACAATTCAATAAAAACATATATGGGCAAAGTATATAAATAGTTTAAAGGAGAGTAAATCCAAAAAGTCAATAAATATATGAATTGGGTTCAAGTGCACTAGCAATCAGGGAAACACAACTTGAAACAACTGCACAATATCCCTCAATACCCATTAGTCTAGCAATCCTTGTGGAGAAAGTAGAGAAACGGGAATGCACATACTCTGCTGGTAAAATTATAATTTAGACAGCCATGTTGGAGAGAAATTTGACAACCTCCAGTAAATTTAAAGGTTAACATTCCCTAGAATCAAATATAACCCCCTCTACTATCGTAACCAGCTTCTCAGAGGCTCCCCATTTCCATAAATGGTAATTTCATCATTCCAGTTTCTTAAATCAAAAGTCTTGGAGTCAGCCCTGACTTATCATACCACATCTGGTCCTTCAGAAAGCATATTGGCTTTATGTCAAAATATATCCAGAATCCTACCATGTCTCAGCCCTCAGGTCCAAGCCCCATCATCTCTTTCCTGGACCATGATAATAACCTCTTACTGCTATCTACTTCCATTGTTTCTGCCTTTTAATGTATTTTCAGCATATCAGCCAGTGGTCTTATGAAAACTCAAGTCAGACCAAGTTACTCCTCAGCTCAAAATTTTCCCATGGCTCCCCATTTGATTCAGAATAAAATAATGTCAGAGTTCCCATTGTGGCACAGAATAAACAAACCCAAATAGTAACTATGAGGATGCAGGTTCAATCCCTGGCCTCGCTCAATGGGTCAAGGATCTGGCATTGCTGTGAGCTGTGGTGTGGGTCACAGATGTAGCTCAGATCCTGTGTGGCTGTGGCTCTGATGTAGGCCAGCAGCTGTAGCTTCGATTCAACCCCTAGCCTGGGGACTTCCATATGCCTCAGGTATGGCCCTAAAAAGCAATAAACAAACAAATAAATAAAGTCAAATGGCCACAAGAATCTCCACAGTCTGGTCCCCATTTCTTCTCTGACATCACATTTGACTACCTCCCCTATCCCTTGCACCCTCTGCTCTAGCACATGGACCTCTGCACTGGTCTTTGAATTTAGGGTGTGCTTCCACTGCAGGCCCTTTGCACTTGTGATTTCCTGTGGTTAGAATACCTTCCCTCATGAATCCATACCTTCTTGAAACCTTATATAAAAGGCACTTTCTCAATAAAGCCTTTCCTGGACTACTCAATATAAACTCCATTAATGCTTTCCCATAATCCTATCCAAATACATACACCCACATAATCAATAACCTTCTTCCCTGACAATTTTTTCCTGTGAGTCTTTCACCTTTCTTCCTTTTTTTCTAAGTCTTTCTCATCCTTTTCAAATGTAAACTTTGGGAGGGCAGGAATTTTTGTCCCTCCTATTAACAATGACATCCTTCAGAACAGTACCCAGTAGTAGGCACTCAATAAATTACTAATTAAATAAATGACTACATAAATTATAAAGCTAAAATCTTCCAGATACTGTATTAGAGCTGGCAAATAGAAACAGACGGAAGAAAAGAAAAGGCCTCATCCTCAGAGAACTACAATTTTCTGGAGGGAAAAAAAAATGAGCCATTACACATAAAGATGAATATATAATTTAAAATAATTAAATTAATAATACTGTTATGAAGGAAAATTCTGTTGTTTCCACCACACCAGGTTTGTTTCTAGTTTCCACCACACTAGAAATGTTTATTTTGTTTTTTGGGTGCTATATTAACTGTGGAAGTGTGTCAATCTATCTTATGACAGATTCTTGCCTGCTCCAGTATGATTATCAGCCAAATTTTGAGAAGTCAGAATACATGCCTCTATCCTTTGTTCTGGTGTCAAGCAAATCTCATTCAAATTTTTCATTGATGACTATAAGCCTGAATGACAAACTGTAGGACTCCCTCCTCACTGTGTAGACACAATTCAGCCTTATAGTTTGGCAACACTTTCAAATCATAAGAATGCCAACAGCTAACTACCTGGTGGGGCAGATTTTATGGGAGGTGGGGCTTCATGTCTCCGTTTGTTCATGGAATTTTACAAGTTTTTTAGGACTAAAAAGGAGCCCCAAATCACTAACTTTTCATCATTTCTTTCAGCCCAGCCCTAAATCCACACTTGGTTACATTTTAAAAGTAGGTGAAAGATCTTGGGAAAGAAGCCATAGAATGCTTGAAGATTACACTGGGTAAAGTGAATTTTCTTTATTGAACCCAGATATGAAGAGAGACGCTTGCTCATGAGGAATTCCACCACCAGGCCAGAGCGCATTCTGTCTTGGCATGGTGCACCCTGCACTGAGCTGCTTATGTAACTCAGAGGTTGGGTCTTTTCACCTCCTTATTTGGCAGGCATGGGTCTGTTTTTCATTGTCTTTACCACATGTTCTCTCCTCAGTGTCTGTTGTGATTGTTGACTTGTAGAGCATCAAAAAGAAACAAAACAAATTTCCAAACAGCAGAATTTGACCAGAGCCAAAAGCAACTCATGGAGTTCGAGTTAAACTCATTCGAAGCAGGGCAAGAAGACAGAGGCTTATAAAAATCCCTTTTGTTTGCAGCAAAGACTAAAGCCAAGGCATCGTGTCCAGAAGTTCTTGTGCATGGATGAAACTCCAACCCCAACCTGCATGAGGCCAGCTGGACAAGAGAGGCTAGTTCTTGGCAGCTAAGTCCCAGGGAACTGAAGCAATGACCCGCCTTGTTTCAGCATTCAAGTGTCTCTAGCCCCATGGAGCTTGGAGAGTTCTAATAGATTCCCTCATCTATGGCAATAAATCTATGCCTGAGTTTAAAACTGTGCTCACATTCCAGGCACACAGCATCTATTAGCTCAGTGACGCATTCCATTATTCTACTAATTGCATCAGCCATAATCTGAATTGCCCAAATATGCCATGTGTACTGGTAAGACTTCAAATATAAATCATCTAGGCTTCCCTGTGTCTCAGGCCTGAGGAACAAGCACCCAGCTCGAGAAATGGAATGACTGGTACCAAGTAGCTTCTAAATGCCTTCCTGGTTCCTGCACTGTCAACAGTAGCCACTTTCCTGAATTCTGACAACATAGATGAATCCACAAAAGACCATTCAGATCACAATTTCCTTATCATTATATGTTCAGTCAGTAAGTTACTAATGCTATGCATCTTACTCTCCACCCCCACCCTTCATTCATTCATCCATTTATAGGTGGTAGAGCAGAAAGCCCTCAATCCAACTGCCAGGAACTGATTCCTGGATGGACCACTACTTACCCTTTTGACACTTCTGTTTCCTCATCTTTAAGATGAGGGTGACAAAGTGGGATTATCATAAGAAGTAAAGAAGACAGTATGTGTAACATGGCTAGAACTGTGCCTCCTGGCACATAAGAAAATCATAAATTCTTTCTTCCCTTCCTTTCTCTCTACATTCACTCCTTTAGGTCTTTCTTTTTTTCTTTCCCTCATTTATTCCCTTTGGTTTCTTTTTCTCAGTAACATCTCCTGGAAGTAGCCTCTGGTACCTCCTCCCCTTGGCAGCCACCAGTACAGCCAGTTCCCAGAAAGGCAAGTTCCTAGGAAGTTCTGGAGTTCCTGCCCTGTTCTTACACCATGTCCACAGAACAGCTCAAAGGAGAGAGATGGCAGCTCTGATGGTGCATGGCACAGCTGCAGTCCTGCAGCTTCCTCACCCTTCTTTTGTGCAATCACCTTCCCCCAGCCTCTTGCTCCAGAGGGCAGTCCCCTGACTCCAGGTTCTTCCCTCACAGTCCCTCCTGCCCTGTTCCCCCTCATGCTTCCTTTCCACCTAAAAGGCACCATCATACCCCATATTTCATGGGCATGCCCTCCCTCAGCCCATCTTCAGTCAGTTTCCAGACACTTTCAGGTTTGCCATTTTTAGATTTCTTAAGCCCTCCCCTTCTCTTTACTCAGTTTCACTGCCTCAATTCACTCCAACAATTTTCTCCTTGGATTACAATGATACCTTCACAACAGATGCACTTCCAATTGGGATTCTCATCAGTGCATTTCCAGTAGCAGAACAGTCAAGGCCTCCTCAGGTAGCCCCTCCTACTTCCTAGGCCCCACCCACCCCAGCCTCACTCTCTGAATTTCCTAGTTTTCCTCCTCCTCTGGTGCCTCAGCTCACACCTAAGGTGTTTGGCCTGAAGTTCCCATTCACCACTCTTGGGCCTAGTCCACACGCCCCTGGTCCCCAAATTTCTGCCCAGGTAGGAAGCCCTCTTGCCACAGGCCCATGGGTCCAACAATGGGAGGGAGTCATGCACAGTCTGATTCACTGCCTTTGCTCCTGGGAACCCTGTGGCCTGCACAGAAGAGAGCAGGTGACTAGGCAGTGCCCTTCTTCCAGGTCTCTCCTGATTCTTCTGCACCTGTTGAGCTATGACAATACCATGCCAGGCATGGACATGTGAAAGTGTGAAGGATAATCCTCAACATGTAGAGCTCATGGTCCAGTGTCATGGTCTTACCTACCAAGGCTGGAGCAATAGTTTCTGGGTGTTCCATGGGCACAGCTATTTCCTTAGTCCAAAGCATTCCTCATCAGGGTGGCACCAGTGACATGGCCCTAATTAAGACAGACTCTGTGCTCTGGAAATTTCAGTGAGAATCAGATGCAAACACCCTTCCTGATTAGGAAGACCAATCAGGCAGTGACTGGACTGGATAGAAGTTCATGGCAGAACTGTAAAGCGGTGTGTTCCCAGCAGCCTCAACGTAGATCACCAGCATCCTGTTGCCACCTTCTCTTCCACCAGTCTGTGAAGCACCAGCTTTCTGAAAGGAAACTCTTTACAGGAAGGAGGCCCTTCACCCCTTCCCACACATGCTGTGGCTCTTTAGTCCTAAATGTTGCCTCACAAAGAAATAAAAAAAAGATAGTGCACCTTTTCAATTACCAGGAGAAGAAGGAAAACTCAAGGAAAACATAGACCATTTAGCAAAACACAGAAAACACAAAAACCATTCAAAGAAACACAACCTAGAGAATGAAAGGGTGGAAGTAAGCGCAAGTGTCTATTATTATAATACATGTAAACGAGATACATTTAATTGGGGTAAAAATACTCCAGGCTACATAGATGAGGACTTCCTCAGCAAAGCAACTTGGAAAGGTTGAGAGAGAGGCAGGGCAGAGAGATGGACCAGACATGTAGTGGTCCAAAAACAAAGCAGGGGTGGCTTCCATACTAAAATCACAAAACCAGTTGAATTTAAAGTTTAAAAAGGCATTAAAATTACATGAAAACCACATTGTAATAATGAAGTAGGTATTTCAGAATAAACACTTGACTGTCATAATCCTTTATGTGCCAAATAATATATTATCAAATATCAAGCAAAACTTGCTGTAAATAGAAGACACCTCCTTAGAGCCACCCTCATTATCGAAAAGAGCTTCCTTTCTACATCACTCTTGATTCCTTACTGTTTAGGTTTTGTTATTAATTCCTATCAGTACATGAAGATACATTATTCATGTTTACCTGGCTGTTGTCTATCTCACCACACTAGACAATGAATTCCACACAGTTCCTAACATCTACAAGTAATCCTGTATGCTAATCATTCAATACATATTTACTGACTGAATCAATCAATAACAAAGTGAGAAAAAAATCCCCCAAATTAGAAATGAAAAACGAGATTTTATTCCAAACAGAAAGGACCCTAAGGCTATGTAAGAGCATATTTTGTTCACCTATCTGATAATGAATGAGAAAACTTTGACAAAATAAAAATCAAAACCAATATTAATGGAAATATAGGTTTTAAAAAAAGAGGTATTAGTATATGGCTAGCCATAAAGATAGAAACAGGTAAACAGATGATTGACAGTAGCGAGAGATGACCAGATAAATATGTATATATACACAAAGTTCTTTGATTATTTTATGTTATTAAGTAGAAAAATATCATGGAAAATTTAACAGTAAGCAATTCTATAAGGTTTATAACCTGGAGACAAATGACCAGATGATCAGGTAATCACATATTCAGCTTTACTAGATTATGCCTTTTTTTTCTGAAATGATTATACCCCCACCAGCAATGCATAAGAGTTCCTACTGTACCAAGAGCTGGTATGATCGTACTTTCAATTTTTGCCAAAGTTGAGGGATTTAAAATTTTATGTTGTGGTTTTAATTTGCATTTCCCTGACAGCTAATGAGGTTTAGCATTTTCCATATGCTGGATAACTTTTGATAGTTCTTCTACAAAATGTATCTTCAGCTTTTCTATTGGGTTCTTTTCTTCTTGGTATGCAGGTTTATTTATATGCACTAAATATTAATCTTCTGTGGCTGTATCTATTGGGACTATCATTTCTGTTTATGGCTTGTCTGTTCACTTTCTGTATGGTATTTGTGATGAACATAAGTTCTTAATTTTAATGTAGTTGGATTTATTAATCTTTCTATTTCTGAGATGTGCTTTTTGAATCTTGTTGAGAAATAACCCTGGAAGTCATAAAGATATTCTTCTACATGTGTTCTTCTATAAGTTTTTAAATCTTGCCTTTCACATTAATATTACATACCAATTACTATGAACCAAATACTGCTCTTAGCATTTTGCATATATTGGCTGGTTTATTCCTTCAACAAACATATCAGGTAGGTACAATTATTATCCTATTATCTAATTTTATAGATAAAGAGACAGGGGCATGAGAGTTTAAATAACTTGACAAAAGTCATATAACTAGAGATGGTGCAGAGGGAATTTGAAGCTGAGTTCATGCTATTCACCACTACACTGGTAATTTCAAATTTATTATATTAATAATAATTTCTAGTGCTATTTTTGGTGGACAGAAATATAAGTGGTGTTTGTATATGGGCTTTATTTATATCCAGTATCTTTGCTAAGCTCTCGATCTCCGTCTCTCTTTTTCTTTTCTTTTTTTTTTTTTTTTTTTTTTTTGCTTTTTAGGGCTGCACTTGCAGCACATTAAAGCAGCCTGGCTAGGGGTAGAATCAGAGCTACATCTGCTGGCCTACACCACAGCCACAGCAACACCAGATCCGAGCCACATCTGCAACCTAACACCACAGCTCACAGTAGCACTGGATCCTTAACCCACTGAGCGAGGCCAGGGATCAAACCTGCATCCTCATGGATACTAGTTGGATTCGTTTCCACTGAGCCACGATGGGAACTCCTAAGTTCTCTTATTAATTCTAATAATCTCACCATTTATTTAATATACAGACAATAGTATATCTGAAAATAATCATATTTATAATTCTTCCTTTCTAATTTTTGATACCTCTTAATTAGTTTTCTAGTTCTATTGTGAACCTCTCCAAGTCTTTACGTCAGATTAAAATTTTCAATTCCTTAAGCATTTGGTCAAACTGCTTATAAAATTAACTGGGCCTGGTATTTTCCTCAGGGACAGATTTTTTTAACTAAGGGATTCATTCTTAGACACAGGTGGATTGAAGTTTACTATTTCTTCTTGAGTCAGTTTTGGTAATTTATGTTTTCTGTAAATATTTCCATTTCACCTGATTTCAGATATAGTATCGTAAAGTTGTACATTACATTCTATTTTAGTATATTTTAAATCTCAATTCTATTTGTAACTGTGTCTTATTTCATTCCTGGCTTTGAATTTTTTTAGTGCCTTCTCTTTTTTCTTATTCTGTCTTACCAGAGCTTTATTATTTTTTCAGACTTTCCAAAAGAACAAATTTAATGTTGTTTATCTGATTTATCATATCTTTGTTTTTTTAATCCACTAATGCATGCTCTTACATTCAGTATTTATTTTCTTCTATTGGCTAAAAAAGTCTGTTTTTACGCTTTCTTGTTCATTTTAATATAAGCATTTAAAGCTATAAGTTTCCCTCTAAATATTAGTTTAGCTATATAACATGAAAGTTCTGATACATAAAATCTTAATCTTCTTCTCAGTCCTATGAATTATTTAGAAGTAGATTTTTAAACTACCAAACGGATGACATTTTTATTAAATATCTTTTGGGTTTTGATTTCTGATTTAATTACACTGTGGACACAGAATATGGTCTGTATAATGATGATTTATTAAGTAAACTTGGGTTTAAAATATTACATGCTCCTGGAAGTGGGATGTTTTACCAATAGCTACCCTCTTGTCCTCTAGTAATGCACTTTTCCTTAAAATCTCTCTTCAGTTACCACTGCAACTACACCAGCTCTCTTTTAGTTACTATATGCCTGGCATACTTTCCCAATCTTGTTTTTTGAATTTTTAGGGTCCTTATGGTTTAGGTGGATCTCATAAACATTTTACGGCTAGATATTGTTTTATCCAGTTTAATAGATGAGTTTTGTTTATAAAAAAAGACACCATTTACATTTATTATGATTATATGCAAACTTATTTCTACTATATAATTTTATGCTTTCTATTTATCTTTCTTTTTCTGTTTTTTTTTTCTTTAATTTATTTTTCTTCTTATGGACTAGTAGAGAATTTTTTGGTTTGTTTAATTTCTCATCTCATTTTTTCATATACTGATTTGGAAGTTTTATAGTTTATTTCTATACTCTTAAAAAGTTATTCTTTAAACCTTTATTGATATATTTAACTGAAAACAGCTAGAGTATATCAGCACCTTTATCCTTCTCCCAAATCATTAAAGAGCCTTAGAATGTTTTAAATCTGCTCATGCCATTCCCAGCTTGTTTGCTCTTTAACAGTATTTTAGGTTTCATTTGTTCTATTTTAAACACTATAAACTGGACACTATCAATAGCACTTATGTTCACATTTTCACTCATTTTTAGGGTTAGGGTTAGTCTTCCATTCTTAGGCAAATACTAGGAAAAACATTGCCTTGGGTAATACCATGAAGGAGCCAATGGATTGCAATAACATGACACCACATTCCAAACACTGGAATTTGCATTTGCAATAAAAATTGTAAATGACCATTTTCCGCAATTCTATTTCTAATGAGTTGGTCCTTAGATGATTAAATTTGTCACTTCTAAGGAATAAGTAGTCACGGTTTAATTGAGGACAGTGTGAAAGAACATCCTATTACTCAGTGAACAAATAGTTTTCTGGGGAGGTTTAAAGGAAAAGAAAATGGAAGCAATTCTGGAGGGGAAAAGAAAAACTATCTTTTCTCAAGGGACCAAGGTTGGGATATGGCTGATCTTCCAGAGTCTGAACAAGCATAGAGTTGGGAGAAGACAGTGGAGCAGTGAAATATAGAGATGCTGAGGGAGCTAAGTTAGGAAATGATCTCACACCTGGGGAAAATCTTACAGACTCAAGCAAGAAGACCTCAATTTTCCTTTTTTGATTTGGAGACTTTGTGAAGGGTGATAGTTGTATGAAAACACATGAAAAAACCAAACTTTTATTTAAATTCTGGAGTCATAAGATTCATCATAGTTTGTGTTAACTGAAGTTCTTTTTTTTTTTTTTTTTTGTCTTTTTGCTATTTCTTGGGCCGCTCCTGCGGCATATGGAGGTTCCCAGGCTAGGGGTCCAAACAGAGCTGTAGCCACTGGCCTATGTCAGAGCCACAGCAACGCAGGATCCGAGCCGCATCTGCAACCTACACCACAGCTCATGGCAACACCGGATAGTCAACCCACTGAGCAAGGGCAGGGACCGAACCTGCAACCTCATGGTTCCTAGTGGGATTCGTTAACCACTGCACCACAACGGGAACTCCCTGAAGTTCTTTATAATCTATTTCAAGTGAAGAATTACCAACTGAGCAACTATGTGCTTACAATGGAAGGAGGGGCATATGCTAAATAAATAATGTGCTTTTTACAATAGCTATTATTGATTATCTACTCCCTGCCAGGTACTACACTAAGCACTTTACATATACTACAGTAATTCTAATTTTAAAAAAGAACAGAAAAGAATTTGCAATGTGGGTAATATTTGCATGTTTTATAGAATCAACTTAGTGTCCTTGTGACAAGAATATTTCCATAAAACGACGAGGTTGTGTATTTGTAAAATCATCCAATTTAACTCTTGTGCAGCCATTTGTTTTACTAGAAAATGCAACAGAGTCACAGTCTTTATTTACAATGGACCCCCATTTGCAGTCCCTGGGCCTGCCTACTGTTTGATCCCCAAGTCCTAGTGGTAGAATTGGCCTAGGATACATGTTGCAGCTCACATACCCTGCTTTAAGATAAATGCTGCTGTTTACTCAGTTCCGCCTTTCCTTGGAACAATCTAGAGTGTCCAGATTTTTACTCAAATTGGAATGAGCACATAAAAGCACAGAGTTGGTTAAAGGGTTCTAAAAAGATGCACTGGTGTGCCACATCCAAGCAGTCTCTTAGTGACAATGCTGCGGTGAAGTCTGTGGCACTAGCCAACCATGCTGATTGACTGGGAGACTGCAGGCTGCAGTAACGTCTTCCTGCAGCTATGCATGGGGTCAGCCCCAGGTTTGTTTTTCTATTTTACAGCAAGGGATTGGGGTCCAGACATGGATGCCAGACTGGATTTGGATCCCAGCTCCAAAAAGTGTCACCTTGGGCAAAGGATATAAATTTCTCTGTGCCTCCACTTGCTGAACATTAAGCCTGCCTAGCTATCAGGACTATATATTAAATGAAATAGAACCTGGAGAAGAACATCTGTGCTCAGCAGATCAGCCCAGTTCTGGGTAGGAAGGTGCTGCCCAAAGGTAACCAAAGCCAGGGATCTGTGCACAGCACCCTGCAGCTCTCACACCTGCATGTGGAGAGTGTGAATTTATCTGTGAATTGCTCCTGTTCTTCATACTGGCTTCCAAAGAACCTTTCCCTGTATCCAGAATGATGGACAGTAAGTTGTGATGATTCATCTCAACCTAGACACAGCAACTCAGAGAAGAGTATGTCATGAGAACTGAGGAGCAAAGACTCCTGATGAACACAGGTTTATGATGCAGTCTACGTGCCATTTCTCCTCCCTTGGGGCTTTGTAAGTCTCCAGAACTTCCTTATTTGTTTGTTTGCTTGTTAGTTTCACCAATATCACAGTTACTACATATTTTCTCTTCTTTCCTTTTCTTCCTTGAAAAGTAGGTACACTCCTGGCAGCAGCTACACACAGCCTATAGCTATACAGTTAAAAAGCAACAGGGAATTTCCTTTATATTGCCAGGAAGGATCATTTATAAATATTATTGAGGGGAAGCTTCTCAGTGGGGAAAAACATGAGTGATGGGAGGTAGGGAACATTCCTGAAGAGTATTGCTGGGATGTGCTGGTTTCCAGTTACTAAGAAAGCATCCCCCATGGAACCAGCCCAGGCCTCCTCTAATGTGCTGGAAAGGGCTCTCTGCAGTTATTAATAAGCACAACATTATTAACAGAAGGAGAAAAACTGAAATCTAGAGTTTCAAAGGTGTCCAAAGCAGAATTCTCTCTCACACTAATGAACACCATCCCCGCTTTCCGTCTGCCTGCTCACTGAGGTGGTGACTGCCTCTCCCACTCTGCTCTTCAACGCTCACCCTCAGCTCCCTTCTATAAAAAGTTTCTTTTTTTCCAGGTAGATTCTTTGCAACTTATTAACTCCACGTCTGGAATAATAAATTAACAGTCATGGAAGAAAGGGACATTTTGGAGGGAGCTGGAGTTGGGTAGGGTTAGAGGTTTTCAAACAGCTAACCAACCTGGAGTAACCTGAGGGGGGAAAATAAAAAGGTTCCTGATCTGGGGATCTCTTCCTCCTCTCTCTTCCTTTTTTTTTTTCCTCTCCCCTCCTCCCTCTTCCTCCTTCTCATCCTTCTCCTTTTTCTTCTTTTTGAGAAATGTAAAAAAAAAACTTTAAATATTTTGAGATAACTGTTAGTAGCTGGGTTGTGTTCATTTGACCACAACACTGCTCTGGGACTGAACCACATGGGTCTCCGCTCTTTATAAGTGTTACACAATAATAGGGAACTCGTGAGATGTTAAATAAGCTTCAAAACAAGTTCCTTCCCATAACTTCCTGGACAATATCCAAAGTATGGTCTAGGGTGGCCCAAGGTCCCACTGTCCCCTGGAGCTGCTTCTCTCTAAGCTGGCAGAATGAGATGAATATTTCCCAATAATTTAAGACTATTCCTACTTACACAGAAAAGTGAACCACAGGAAAATGTACTAGAGGACTGTTTTTGGCAGGTAAAACCAAAACAAATTAAAATGTTTCCTTTGAAGCAAATGAACCAGAGTATATTGGTGAAAAATAGATATACGGTGGCATTTGGAACAAATCTTCCAGTTTGAGAAAAACTGTTGCTTCTGCTGTCCTTTAAAATTGCTAATGGGTAGGATGCAAATAAAAAAAAAAAATGTATCCACATGGGATCAGTGACATCTCTGCAGTGCTGGGACACAGGTTCAATTCCCAGCCCAGCACAGTGGGTTAAGAATCCAGTGTTGCTGAAGCTGCGGCATAGGTCGAAATTGCAGTGGGGATCTGATCCCTGGTTCAAGGAATTCTATATGGGACACCCCCCCCAAAAAAAAAGTATCCACACAGTTTTGTTTTAAACACCTGAGTAAAGCAACTTAAATCGGTTACAAAATTCGCTTTGTATGCATCATGTCAAGTGTCTAGATATCTGAAAGTCATATATCTCTTCAATTTGAGTTTTTCCATTGAAAGTAGGTAAAGGTAGACACATTTATAGTGACATAAATTTTCAGTCTCACATGTTAACCTTAATTCTTCCATATCAGATGAGAGCATTTCCTGAGTAATATTTATTTTATTTATTTATTTTTTTTTTCTTCTTAGGACCTCACCTGCAGCATATGGAAGTTCCCAGGTTAGGGGCTGAATTGGAGCTGCAGCTGCATGCCTACACCACAGCCACAGCAATGCCAGATCCAAGCTGCATCTGCGAGCTACACCACAGCTTGTGGCAATGCCAGATCCTTAACCCACTGAGCAAGGTCTGGGATAGAACCCGCATCCTCATGAATACTAGTCAGGTTCTGAATCTACTGAGCCACAACAAGAACTCTGAGAAAGGCCTTTTAAATAAAATCATAGAAAGAATGATCTGTGCTTTTGTCACAGCTCTTCTTAGCATCTTAAAATATACAAGATATTCTCATTGAGTGCTAAAACTTATTTGTCATGAAGAGCAAATAAAATTAGAAAAAGAAAATTTGAAGTATAATATATTGTCAATATATTTGTAATAAAATCCAAGCCTGTGACTCTTGCCTTATAACAATCTAAAGTATAGTACATTTCTCAGAAAATGTCACTCCCTGTATCTGTGGCAAAAACACACCAGAAACAGCATTCTGAGAACACCAGTGACAACACTGTTAAGATACTCTGAGATTATGCATTTAATATTCTCTATTAAGGCCTCTCAGCTCCCATAATTTCCCTCAAATAGCATCATGAAGTCATATAAGGGTAGTGAGAAGGAAACAAAACTATTGAAAATATCCTCCAAAAAAAAATGAAAAGATGCCAAAAATCACACAAGGACTTAATAACCATGGTATTTACAATGGAAAATAATGCTTCTGCCAGAAACAGTGCTCTGCATTTACTAGCCAGAACTTTTCTTCATGTTTAATTTTATATACAGGCTTTATGCCTGGATTCATCATCAAATTATTTTCCTCTCAGCCTCCCCTAAGTTTTGTTCCCTTGCTTTTACTAATACCAAATTGTTTGAATTCTGCATCACCAGCAATAAAAGCAAAAAGCTGACTTCTATATAATGCTGATTGGGTCCAGTTCTCATCACTGAAACAACCCTAGGAGCTGTACACTATAATGTTACTTTTTACAATGTGAGAGCTGAAGTAGAGAGAGGTTAAGTAATTGCCCAAAGACACACAGCTCCTAAGTGGCAAAGCTAGGTGGGTTAGTTCCAGAGCTCATGCTTTCATCACTATTCTTCACTGCCTTCTTATAGCACTCTTGAGGCAGTGACTCATCGATCTTAGTCCAAATTAATCAATTATGCAAGTCACAGGACCTATTTTTCCCTTTGGACAAAGATCTCCTAAGCACAGCTAGATTCATGTTTTAGCATCCATACATAAGGCACAAAGGCAGGTGCAAAAACAACACAAACATATTGATTCTCATCCTGAAAGATTCAGACTCCTTGAAGAAAATAAAGTTGTAGGAAGTCCACCTGTCATTTGACAAGGGGAGGAGTGTCTCCCCTTGCTCGCTGCATCATTCACACCTGGAGTCCTCTGTGAACTTACTCTCTCTGCTCACCATGCTCTTCAGCCCACCTCTCCTGCTGGGGGTCTGGCCGCAGCACCACCCTCACACATTAACTCATCCTGGTGTCTCCAGTCTCAGAAGCAGCAGGAAGAGCTGCCATTAGGTAGAACACCTTCGGCTCCTCCCGTCTGACTCACAGGGGGAAATCCAGACTCTTTAGGCAATGCTGAAGGCCCTAAATCACCTGCCACAGCCCCTGGGTCAGCTCCTACCAGGTCCTCAGGACTTTGTGCTCCCAACACATAAGCATCCCCAGGCTCCTCACCTTTACTCACTTCGCCATCTCTTCTTCTCTCTCCCCCTCTTGACTCCTAAAGTCATATGCATCCTCTAAGGTCTAACTCACGTGCCATCTTCTCCACGAGGCCTCCCACACCTCCAGCTCCTTTAGTCAGAGGTAAGAGATTCCTCCTTTCTGTGTTTCTGGGCCTTTGAACTCGCTTTTATCACAGTGTTCACAGCAATCTGGAGCAGAAGAGATCCTTCCACTATCTACCATCCCTCTAAATCGTAACCCCACTGAGGGCAAGGAACCACTTCTGTGCCTATGTCCCTCAGGATTTATCATCAAGTGCTGACTCAACTGTGGGAAGCCTCTGTCCTGGGGAGGAGCAGGCTGCCAGCTCCCAGACGGCAGGTTGTACCACAGAGGCAGCACTGCCCCAGTTGACATCTCCCTCTCCACAGAAGTCACTGCCCCACTGCCCTGTGCCCCAACCTCTGCAAATGCATGGGGAGCCAGCCACATGTGCTGGGATACCTGTGCTGGTAGAAGCGGGCAGTGGGCTCCTCTGAATAAGTTTGGCTCTGCTGACAAACCTGCTCCCTCTCTTCCAAAGGTAGGTGAAACAGGTCACATAATGTCCCCTGAAACGCATCAACCCCAGACGCTCATCTGGATGACCCTTCTACACTTTTCCCAGATTTTATTAGTTTCTTGATGTGCAGCACCTAGAAGTGAAGGAGCATGTCTCCGAAACCAAAGTTCAAACAAGCTTCCAAAGGTGGCCCAGACCAGAACCAAGAGGAGCACAGGTGATCACCCTCTGGCCAAGCAGGCAGACCTGGTCTGGGCTGCTATGGTTCCCACCAACAGTAGCATCTCCTCTCATATCCTCTTCTAATCCCACATCCCAATCCCATTCATCCCTCTCTCCCATCAATACCTCATGCTGTTATGCACAGGAAGGATAAAACTCAACTCTGGGCCCTTAAAATGCTCCCAGCTTAGGTGAGATGAGACATAAATTTACATTAAAATACAATGTGGGCAACAATGTTATACTGTGGTTTTTTATAAAAACCCCAAAGGAACAGAGCCTAGGCTTTCCTTCCTTGCTTGCAAAATTAGAAAATTTCCTGCAGATAGTGGCCCTCTAAGTGAAGGACAAGGTTAAGATGTGACCTCCTGCTCACCCCACAAATGCCAGCCAGAACTAAGTTTGCCTCATTCCATATCATCACTCCCCCTGTGCACAGCCCATAAGGTACAAAGACCTCACAAGGACCCACAGGACACAGGCTCATGGAGGCATCATGGGGTAATGGGAAGAGAGAAGATGGCAGACACCTTCAACGGAAGCTGAAGTTCATATTCCTTCCTTCAACAACACTGACTGGGAGTTCCAGTCATGGGGCAGCAGAAACGAATCCAACTAGAAACCATGAGGTGGCGGGTTCGATCCCTGGGCTTGCTCAGTCAGTTAAGAATCTAGCGTTGCCGTGAGCTGTGGTGTAGGTCGCAGACACGGCTCAGATCCCTCGTGGCTGTGGCTGTGGCGTAGACCAGTGGCTACAGCTCCGATTGGACCCCTAACCTGGGAAGTTCCATGTGCCATGGGTGTGGCCCTGAAAAGACAAAAAAAAAAAAAAAGCCAAAAAACAAAACAAACAAACTAACAAAAATACTGACTGAATGCACACTGCCCACCTGGCAGTTTCAGACCAGGATGATGAGCAGACCTGAGAGCCTGCAGCTTTCCCATGCTCAGGGACTGGGGAGGGAGATAGCCGTGACCTTAGTTGCAGGACCACTTCCCCCAGTGCCCTGAAAAGAGGCCAGCTGCTCGGAGAGCAGGACCCAGGATTGGCTGTGCACAGACAGGCCAGGAAGTCAGAGAGGGAGGCCTTCCACAAAACCAATGGGAATGAATAGAGCCAGGGAGGGGAGTACCCCAGGAGCTGGGATGGGAGCCTGGGAGCCATTCTAAGCTGTGGAGTGATGAGCTCACACGTCAGTGTTACTCTCTTCCCCAAATGGAGGATGAGAGGAGGGGTGGTCAGCTCAGAGCATGGGGATGGGGTGGGAAGGTAGAAGAGGTGGAGATAAGGGACACTGAGGGGGTAAAATGAGCAGACCCAGACTCAGGAGGAGAGGGGAGGGCCAAGGAGGCTCTAGGAAGATGCAGATTCACCTGCATCACTGAGCCTGCTCCTCCACACTTAGCTTCTCACTTGACCATCAGCTGGCCATGAAGGCTTCAGGCATGGTTTATAGAGGAAAAGCTTTCTGAGTTCATGAATATGTGAAAATCTTTTCTTGCATTCATATTGACACACAGCTGTGCTATGGCAGAGGAAAGGCTAAAATTAGCCCAGCTTTTATAGAGAATTCTTTTCCCTAATTTTAATGCTAGGGTGCTCGTAAGATTTAATTTTTATGCAATTTATCCTTGGTTTTTCTAAAGTTAACAGAAGGGTTTTCCCCTAATTTTTTTTTTCTTTTCTAATCTAGTGGATACACCTCCCTCTAATTATCAAGGTAATGGCTAATTTCCAGGGTCCCCAGAATCTCCTCCAGAGACACACAGTGTACTTTCTTTCCCTCTTCATTCACCTTAGAGTGAGCATGGCACACAGGGCACACCTCCTAGGCGTAGAGTAACCAAAACGTGTTTGTGTACAAGTTATCTAGTGCTATGTGACAAATGTCCCCACAGTCAGTGACTTAAAACAACTATTTTTTTCAATGCTCTCAGACTGGCCCAGGAGCTCAGACAGGGCACTGTGAGAATGGCTTGTCCCTGCTGAGTCTTCTCCACCGGATGGCCTGTGTCTGTCAACTGAAGCACCTGCAGGAGGCCTTTATGTGTGCTTCTCACATGGGGACAGCTCTGCTCCCCAAGGGAGTGGCCCACGAGAAAGCCTTCCAAGAAGTCCTTTGTGACTCGGCCTTGAAAGTGACACAGCTCCCCTCCTGCCATATCCTATGGTAGGAACAGTCAAAACCCACCCAGAGCAAGGAGAGGATTCAAAGACCCCACTTCTCCATAGAGAAATGTCATGGAATTAGGGGGTGAACTGTAAAACTACCACAGGTGGGCACTGGCCCGATATGACCTCTGCTCATTGTGCAGCTAAATCCCAAAACAACTCACCACTTTGTGTCCCGCTTCCTGTGGGGCTTGAGGTCGGTCTCAGCCCCTCCCCAGACCAGCCTTTCAGCAGCCGGGATCCTTCCTCCTTCATCTGTGGTGCATGGAGTAGGGACAGAGTGGAGGAAAGGGTCAGCTACATGCCCCCACTCCAGGCTCACTGGGAGTCAGACAAGTAGCAGAGGTGCCTATGCATGGCACTTGGCCTCACTGCTGTGCTGAAGGAACATTTATTTGTTGGAGGGCTGCTGGGCTAGCCAATCATCTTATCGCAATAGTCATGCTGGCATTGGTCTTATTCTTCGTCTTATTCTTATGCACCTTTAGAAGCCCCATTCTGCTTGACCCTGTTCTCTCTCCCTTTCCCTTCTTACCTACACTGAAGCATCTACAAATCTCAGAATGCAGGACTCACCAGCCATTCCTCCTCTTGCCAAATTATAGACCAACAATCTATGGTTTGTTTGTTTTTCTTTGTTTTCTTTAGAAAATTGTCCAGAAAAATAAAAATCATCCTCTGGTATTCAGAGGTAGAAGAGTGATTTTCTAGCTCTGCTTTTCTCTACAGTGTTTGTGGTTTCAAAAAAAAAAAAAAAAAAGCAAAATCTCCTAGGAAGTTTGTGTGATTTCACTATGTAATTGTAAAGTTCTAACTGATAGGATAAGGAAGTAGTAAAAGACCCTAGAAAGCTCTAATTCCTAGTCAATATAAATGACAAAGCTCCCAAGAAGAACAAAAGGTCCTTCCTTGGCTTGACTGGGGTCCCCACTTCCAAATCATTTTTCATGCTGAATGAGATATTCTTAAGAGTGTCCAATTTAGGTGACACATGACCTTGGCCATCCACCTTTTTTTTTTTTTTTTTTTGAAGCCCAAATTGGGACTAAAAAAGAATCTTAATTCTAGTTCACTCTGGGGCACCTTCCAGTCTGGGAAGAATTCCTCTGCTGGTTTTAGGAAGGCTGAGAGCATTAGAGGGGCCACTAACCCCTTAACTATGGAATGTCACAACCAATGGGAAAAACAAAAGATTGCTTCTGGAAGTTCTGTGATGAACCACAGAGCCTCTCCATACATCTTACAGGCTCACACTGGACCAAATAACTCCAACTTCAGAGGAAAAGCCAGAGGCACTGATGTTTATAGAAAAGGCCAGCTGTCATTTTTAAAAAGAAGAACACTAATTTCCAGAAAGCTAAACCCAAGACATTTGATAATGGAATCATTAATCTACTTTTGGTGACTTCTCCAACTCACTTTCTCTGCCTATAAATTACCTATAAGCTCTGCAAAATTGTTTTTAACTTCAAGGTGCCTTTTGCAAATGGCCTTACCTCGGCCTCCTCCACATTCCTGTGGACACCATCAGAGAGAGCTGTTCCTGCAAATGACGCTCCCTGCAGAGCTTCAGGCCACACCCTCCTTCTGAGCCCCTAAAATTACAGCTGCCCATAGAGTGGCTAGCTCCAGAGAGGAGTGTCCAAGCAGAGCTGACTGGCCCCCACAGTTTCCACTTAAGCCGGAGACCACCTTAGGCCTGGGCTGACCATGGCCATTGACTCTAGTCAGGACCCTCAGACCCAGGAAGTGTCCTGTTCAGTAACCACAGAGCAGCCCGAGCAGAAGAGCTGGGCTTTCCAGTCTTCCTCTTTGAGGCTAACTTTCCTCATCTGTCCAATGAGAGTGGTGGCCTCAATCATCCCAAGACTCATGCCGTCCTCCAAGTTGTGACTTTAATCCATTATAGACTTTGTGAAATGTGTAACCTTAAAACTCATCTCCTATGTGTTCTGGGGAAATAATTCTTTTTCTTTATAAGCCTTCCCTGTGAGCCTTTCCCTACCATCCCCCACCTGGACATCAAGGGGCTGCTTCAGCCCAGCTTCATAGGCTCTCCCTCTCAGATTGTGTTTTCCAGCATCCAGACTCACACACCTTCACTCCACACCCATGTCCACCTCTCCTAGACAGAAGGTTTTTACTTGCCAGGTATCACCATCACTGTCACCAGATGCAGCTCTGGCACTAGGGAGCTAAAGCACTTTGCCAGGAATGCAGGTCTTGTGGCTCCAAGAGGCTTACTCACAGTGATTTAAGACCTTCCCGATGTAGGAAAACTACCCTACAGGGCTGGCCTCACTTTGGTTCTTTTCCTCACAAGGATATGGAAATATCAGGACAAAAGGTCTTCCATATCCCTTTAATTCCTACAAAATTGGAGACAAGGAACACCTGGACATCACTTTCAGTGGTCCATAACCTGATCAACTTGCCTGCTCCATGGGGAAAATAGCAAATGAGGATATCTGCTACCAAAGCTGAGCCTCCACGGGGTAAGCCAGCAACCACTACAATCAGGGGAGGGGGAAGATCTGAAGACTTTTATTACTTTTATGAGGACTCTACTATTGGGTCACACACAAGTGACATCCATGCACAATTCTTGTATCATTTGGGGCTGGTTAATTAGAGATGCCCAATCAAAAAATTCTTATCTCATGCAGGAAATAGGTTTTTCTTTATATTCTTCCAGAAATATTTCTAGGCAAAAAGGGACTTCTCCCAGGCAACCTAGAAATATCACACAAACCCTTTCTTTCCTCTGTTGCAGTCTGCTAAGTCCATCTTCTATGAAGGGGCACACAGCCCCCGCCTCTTCCTTGCTCAAGAACGGTCACTATTACCCACATTTTCTTCTCAAAGGAAGAACTGTTATGGAAGCATTTCAGAGCTCCCAAAGGTCACCTACAAAAATGCTAGAATATTTGGAGTATACACACACACACACACACACACACACACTGCCCTAGTGTGAGAAGAATTCCTGGAATATGAAAATCTTAAGATGAAACCTGAAAATGAATCAGTTTCCACAAACAAAAAGCAAGAACATTTGGGAAGGAAAAACCACATGACTCTGACATTTCATGACCTGCCTCAGGGACCAGCTTAGGCCAGAGCACCAGAGGATGTTGGTTGAGGCTTTGCTGGGTCCATCACTCATCGTGACCTTATCTGGCAGTTAACAGTTCAGCTTCCATTTCCACCTTTATCTATTAGGGATCATATTAAGCCTAGCCTAGCTGCATCACAGGCTGCATACGGTAGAAGAATCTAGAAGCCTGTATAAGGAATAACTTACTAGAAAAATGTCAGTTATTTCTATTATTAAAGTCAGTCTAACATTCAGAGGTGTTAGTAGTTTACATTAGTTCAATAAGATGAGGGGTTCAAAAGTGGAAGACTTTGAATGCTAAGCTGATTCACAAATACTACTTAGACAAAAGGAATCCACAATGGATAAAGAGAAGTTATATTTAATGAGCGACTGTTATATGCCAGGCACAGAATTTTGTGAAGCTGGTGGTAGATATTTAGGTTTCACTGATGAGAAAAAGGAGGTCTCAGAGGGTGAATGACTTACATATTGACATACACCTGGTGAGTGGGGTGCCTTACCTGAGAGCCAAGTCTCTGGGCCCTCAGAGGGAGTTACTTAGCAGGAGGGAGGAGTGGAACACATCCCCGTGGCTCTCATGTCAAGATCCCTTGGCAGTGCAGAGCCTCTGGGAGTCTTCCCTAGTTGGGTCTGTTGAATTAAGAGTTGTTTTCCAGTTCCTCATACCCACCTGCCTTTAATTCTGTCCTGAGATCACTTCCCCTTAGAGAATGTCTCTCTGTCATTTGAGTCCTGCCCAGTCTCCTTCCACTCCATTCTCATAAACCCTTGTCCCTGCAGGGCACTCCTCCTGCTGTAGGAAATGTATCTTCTTTGTACATTCTTTCAGGAAAAAAAAATTACTCATGTCTTCCAAAAATAAGGAACCAACAACTAATTATTCCACATATGCTTTGTTTCAAAAATGAACGTGGACAAGGCCAGGGTATTATCTCCAGACTATTCTGAAAAGCTCTCAGCACTCTCACGACTCAGAAAGGATATATGAGCAATCATTCAGTTAATAGATTACAACCTATTTCTGCATTACTCCCACAGATAGCCTTATAGCCGGGAATCCGGAAAGATCCAGCAAGAAGAAATTGACTTGAACCTGGGTCAGATCGAAGGCCAAGGAAATAATTAAAATTCTCATGCCACAGAGGGTTGAAACAAAAGTCATACTCAGGTACAGAAAAGGAATGGAGAATAGCTTGAAAGTGCATCTTCCTAAGAGGTTGAACTCAAAGAAGACAAAGGCTGAGCAAGTTTCAGCCTTTTGTGTAATAGCAAAATCTATCCCCGACATTGTTTCTTGCTTCCTCTCTCCACCACCATGTCAGTCTTCCCTTCTCTAGAAAGGTTAATCTCACCCTGCCTCATCAATCTAAACCTTTTTTTATTATTATTATTGAAAGCAATTCCTGACATCTAGGTTTCAAGTCATCTGCTTTCAAAATTTAAAAGCATAATGGGATTGAATTCAAATTTTCACAAATCTTAGGAACTCATAGCTTGGCCAATTTTGCAAATTACAATTGAGTTCTGAGAGGGATATTCTATACTATTTGTTTGTCAAAGGTTGATGATTCATATCTCAGATTTGTTCTTAATCCATCCTCTTATTTATTGACAAGAAAAAATATAGAAAAAAAATTTTAGAAAAAATTCAAGTACTACATAAAAGTTAAAAAAATGAAAAACAACCCTCCCTCACAAACCAGACCCCAAACTCCTTGCAAGATGTAACCAGCTTTCATAGTTTTTATGTGCCTCTCCAATCCCCTAGTATGTTCCACCCCTGTGCTCGTCTGAGAATGTGTTCATATCCTTCTCATGTCAGACAAGAACATCAGTAACTACTCCTCTGCATCTAGCTTCTCTTTACTGTAATAATATATTTCAGCACATACAGACCAACTCATTCTTTTTCAGGACTGCATTGTATTTTACTTTATGGAAGAATGTGACTGCATTTCACTAAACCCCTATAGCTTGACTTTAGTGTTTTCCATCTTTGGCCTTTAAAGATAAAATCACACCTGTGTTTATGTGCCTTTCTGCTCATGCAGGAGCGTGCCTTGTGAATAAACTTTTAGAGGGGTAATTGTAAGATCCAAGAATCTGCCTTTTGTTCATTTGTTAGAAGCTGCTAAAATCACTCTCCAAAGGCAATGCACAAATTCGCACTCCTGCCCAAGTGTAAGAGAGTCCTTTTCCTCTCCTCTTGCCAAACAGGCTATTATAAGGCATTTTACCCTTTGCCGGGCCAATAGGTAAACAATAGTTCACTACTGGTTTTGTTGTTGCTGTTTTTAGTCTTGGTGAATTATCTGTGCGTGTTGTCAGTTTTTCTACTCAGTGTTGGTATTTTGGTGATGGATGTGAAAACCTTGGTTTTACATTAGTGACATGTTCTTTTCTGATATGTGTGGCAAATACTTCTCCAGTTTGACTTGTCTTTTAATTTAACGTTTGCCATCCTCCTCACCCAGTGAATTTCTTTTTTTTTTTTTTTAGTATGTACTCATATCCATTAGTCTTTTCCCTTATACTTTTGGTCTTGTTTTGTTTTGCTTAAAAGGCCTCACCCACTCTCTTGAGAGACATAAAAATAAGACTCAAGTAAATAGAGAGACATGTTTTTGTCTGGAAGAGGAAATCTTAGGATATGTCATATAGTAACAATTAATTTAATACAGTCATAATAAAAATCCCAACATCTTTCTCTTTGGAAATTTGGTTGAAAAAGATTTCCTTAATATCAAGGTTAAATATACAAGAATAACCAAGAAAAACCAGAGAAATAGATAGGTGGAGGGGGAAAGGTAGGGAGCTCTCCCCTGTCAGATGTTAAAAACTAGAAAATAATTAAAATCCAGTAGTTTAGCCAATAAAAAGAAATGATAATTATGTAACATGATAAAAGTGCTAGTTACTGTCATAATGGCAATGATATTACACTATATAAACTTATCCAATTAACATGTTGTACACCTTAAATTTTCCAGTGTTATGTCAAATATATGTCAATTTTAAAAATCCAAGTTCAGATGCAGAAATAAACAAACAGAACAAGACGGAAGATGGAATCAAGAAATGCAAAACTAAATTCAAGTATTGAACTTTATAAATGTGATGTTTCAGTAAGAGAGGGGAAATGAGTTACTGAATAAGCAGTGCCATGAAAAACAGCTAGATTTGGATGGGAAGGCAAGGAGCAGGAAGCAGTAGCCTACCTAACTTAGCTGCAATTGTGGCAAATATTCAAACATGAATGAAATTACAACTGCACCAGAAGAGAATATATCTTTATAATGCTGGGATATATAAAGCCTTTCTAAAGATGCACAGAATTAATTAATAAAGGAAGAGGCATATGGAAGTTCTCAGGCTAGGGGTTGAATCAGAGCTGCAACTGCTGGCCTATGCCACATCCACAGCAACATAGATTCTTAACCCACTGAGCGAGGCCAGGATCGCTCATGGGTACTAGATGGTTCATTACTGCTGAGCCACAATGAGAATGCCTGTAAAATCATCTTAATCAAAATCAAAAGACACCATAAAAACTTGGGAAATATAATACATATGACAAAGAGTTAAGTATCCACAAGAGACAAAAAATTTTTTCAAATAATTAAGAAAGTAAGGAGACAAAAGTAATGATAGAATATATTAAAAAGTAATAAGAAAATGGATACATAAAACTAAGACATCAGACTTGGCATATAAACAAAAACTACATTATTTGTTTTCTTAGCAGTTTTTTTTTTTCATTTTCACTTGCTCCTCCTTTTATCTTTCCTCCTTGCAGCCACATCGCCTCCAAGCTCATGTCCCCACACTAAAGCAGTCCACGCTTACAGCCAGTTATGTCTACTTCCTATCGCCCCCTACTCTACAATCACATACAAATGTATACCCATCTTTGGTGTTTGTGTGTATAGAAGGACAGTAATTAAACATTGGTGTGGATAATAGATAGATACAACTCTTCAACAATTGTTCTATTACTCAAATGGGATTATATTATATGTGATTTCCTCATTTTGCTTTTCTCAACAACATCAGATGGATATTCCTCTAATTTCCTTCCCTCTCTCTTCCCCTCTTTCCTTTCCCCCTTCCTCCTTTCTCTCTCTCTCTCACTCTCCTTTTGTCAGCCGCGTAATGCTTTATGATATAAACCTAACTATTATTCCCTAGCTGAAAAATAATCTGTTTGTTCCAATGTTTAGAACAATTCTGTAATAAACATCTTTGTCCAAAGATCCTTATGCATGGTACTTTCATTTATGGAACATGGAAATTATCTATATTTTTAAATATTCCCATATTATTATAATAGGAAAGGTCATAGATTAATCTACAGGAAATAAGTTTTTTCTCTATTTGAAATACTCTTTTCGTTATCTTTTTCAGGTGACTAACAATTCAAATATATAGAATTTATGGGTCAAAATATTTCCCTTTCACACTCTGTAGTATTTTCCTCCCTAAATACAGTTGGGACAGTTTGAGGCAAGAATTATTTTTTTCCCCTTAAAAATCATCTTCTTCCTGGATGTTTATAGGATTTATATTCATTTTATTTACTTATTATTTTAAATTTTTTGGCCGTACCTGTGGCATATGGAAGTTCTCAGGTTGGGGACTGAATCTGAGCCACAGCTTAAACCTATGCCATAGCTGCAGCAATGCCAGATCCTTTAACCCACTGTGCAGCCATGCCAGGGATCTAACTCACACCTCCACAGCACCCCAAGCCACTACGTTCGGATTCTTAACCCACTGCACCACACCAGGAACTCTTACATTCATTTTTAAAGTTTAGTCACTTTCAAAGAATGTCTTGGAGTTCCCATTGTGGCCCAGTGGAAACAAATCCGACTAGTAACCATGAGGTTGCAAGTTCGATCCCTGGCTTCACTCAGTGGGTTAAAGGATTCAGCACTGCCATGAGCTGTGGTGTAGGTTGCAGACATGGTTCGGATCCTGCACTTTGCAATGGCTGTTGCGCAGGCCAGCTGCTGTATCTCTGATTCTACCCCTAGCCTGGGAGCCTCCATATGCCAAGGGTGCACCCCTAAAAAAAGGAAAAAAAAAAAAGAATGTCTTGGTTAATGATTATTTTTAATGTATTTTTCCTAAGATGTTATAACCCTAATAATACGGGGGATTTTTGGTCATTTCAAGAAAGATTTTTAAAACCCTCAAAAAAAACCCTTCTAATGCTTAATGTATTCTTTTCTCTATTTGAAGTACATCAACTAATTTGAATGATAGCACATATTCACTTGTCATCTATACTCATCAAAGTCTCCAAATTACTATCTTTCACATCCTGTGTAATTTCTAAAATCTCATATTTCATTTCTGGCTTTTTCTTGCTCAAAGACTTTTTTAGGGCAGTTTTAGATTTACAACAAAATAGAGAGAGAGGTACAAAGATTTCCTATATATCAGGTGCCCACATACAAACTTGGCTTCCCCCATTATCAACAATTCCCATCAAAATGGTACATTTACTTTGCTACAACTGATTAAACTACACTAACATATCATAATCACGCAAAGACCACAGTCTTAACGTTAGGGTTCACGCTTGGTGCTGTACATTGTATGGGTTTAACTGGTATATAATGATATATATCTATCATTATAATACCATATAGAGGAGTTTCACTGCCCTAAAAACGCTCTGTGCTCCACCTATTAATCTCTCCTCCTCCCTGGCCCCTGGCAACCTCTGATCTTTTTATTGTCTTCATAGATTTGCCTTTTCCAGCATATTGTAGAGGTGGAATTATATGGTATATAGCCCTTTCGGATAGGCTTCTTTCATTTAGCAATATGCATTTCACATTCCTCCATGTCTTCATGGCTTAACAACTCAATTCTTTTTAATGCTTAATAATATTCCACTCTCAGGGTATACCACAGATTATTTGTCCATTCACTTACTAAAGGGTATCTTGGTTGCTTACAAATTTTGGCAATTATGAATAAAGCTGCTATAAAAATTTATGTGCAGGTTTTCATATTTTGTGTTTACATGTTTTCAACCCTTTAGGTAAATACCAAGAAGTGCCATTGCTGGACTGTATGATAAAACTATCAGTTTTGTAAGAGACCACCAAACTGTCTTCCAGTGTAGCTGTACCATTTTACATTACCATCAGCAGTGAATAAGAGCCTCCTGTTGCTCCACATCCTCACTATCATTTGACATCATCAGTGTTCTGAATAGTCAAACCATCTTAATAGTAGTGTAGTAGTATCTCATTGTCATTTTAATGTGAATTTACCTGATGGCATATGATGTGGAGCATCTTTTCACAGGGTGAAATGACATCTGTACATCTTCTCCAGTGAGATGTCTGTTGGGATCTCTGGACAATTTTTTAATTAGGTTGGGTTTTTTACTGTTGAGTTTTAAGAGCTCTTTGTATATTTTGGATAACGTTCCTTTACCAAGTATGTCTTTTGCAAATATTTTTCAAGTCTGTCACTTTACTTCACTCTCTTTATATTGTCTTGCAGAGCAGAAGTTTTTAGTTTTGATTAAGTCTAGCTTATCAATTGTTTCTTTCATGGATCATATGAATTCATAATTTTGCATTTTACATTTAAATCTGTGATGCATTTTGAGTTAATTTGTGTGATGGGTGTAAGGTCTGTGTCTAGGATCTTTTTTTTTTTTTTTTTTTTTTGGTCCTGTAGATGTCCAATTTTTCCAGCATCATTTACTAAAAAGTCTGTCTTTGTTCCATGGCACTGCTTTTGCTCCTTTGTTGATATTTATGTGGGTTTATTTGGGGGCTCTCTATTTTGTTCCATTGATCTATTTGTCTATTCTCTCATCAGTACTACACTGACTTGATTATTGTAGCTTTACAGTAAGTAGGCCTTAAAGAGAGGTCATGTCAATTCTCCAGCTTTGTTCTTCTCCTTCAATATTGCATAGGCTTTTCTGGGTCTTTTGACTCTCCATATAAACTTTAGGATCAGTTTATCAATATCCATAAATATCCTGCTGGGATTTTAGTTGAAATTTCATTGAACCTATAGATAAAGCTGAGAGGAACTGATATCTTCACAATAGTGATCTTCCTATCCATAAACATGGACCATCTCTTTACTTATTTAGTTATTCTTTGACTTCCTTCATCAGAGTTTTATGGTTTTCTCATATCAATCTTATACATATTTTTTTTAGATTTATGCCAAAAGTATTTCATTTGAGGGATGCTAATATACATAGCCTTGTGTTTTTAATTTCAAATTCCACTTGTGCACCATTGGTATATAGGAAAACAATTGAGTTTTTTTTATATTAACCTTGTAGCCTGCAAACTTACTATAATCACTTATTAGTTCCAGGAGTTTTTTCACAGATTCCTTTAGAGTTTCCACATAGACAATCATGTCATCTGCAAACAAAGACAGTTTCATATCTATCTTACCCTGTATACCTTTTATTTCCATTTCTTGCCTTACTACAGTAGCAAGTACCTGCAGGACAATGTTGAAAAAGAGAGGGGACATCCTTGCCTTATACCAGATCTTAATAGGAAAGCTTCAAGTTTCTCACCATTATGATGTTAGCTGTAGGTTTTTCACAGATAGTCTTCAAGTTGAGAAAGTTGCCCTCTACTCCAAGTTTACTGAGAGTTTTTACCACAAGTGGATGTTGGGTTTTATCAAATGCTTTTTCTTCATCTATTATATGATTATGTGATTTTTTTTTCTTTTTCAGTCTGCTGATGCAATGGCTTACATTAATTCATTTTCAAATGTTGAACCAGATTTGCATACCTGGGATAAATCCCACTTAGTCATGGTGTATAATGCTTTTTATACTTTTTTGATTTGATTTGTCAATATTCTGTGAAAAATATATGTATATATCTTCATGAGAGCTATTGGCTTGTAGTTTTCTTTTTTCATAATGTCTTTGTCTGACTTTAGCGTCAGAGTAATACTAGACTTAAAGAATGAGTTAGAAAGTATGCCCTCTGCTTTAATCCTCTGAAAGAAATTTTAAACAATATTGTCATTTCTTCCTTAAATGTTTGTGAATTCATCAGTGAACTCAGTTGGGTATAATACTTTCTATTATGAAAGGTTACTAAGTTTTTGTTCAACTTCTTTAATAGATACTGACCTACTCAATCATCTTCGGCAGGATGTGCTTTTCAAGGAACTTATCCATTTCATTCAGTTTATCAAATTTGTGGGCATAGTTTTCATAGTATCCTTTTATTACCTTTTTTAAAATTTCTATGTATGGTTCCATTTTTTTTTACAATGTCAATCTTAGTAAATTCAGTAGTCCTAAAATGTTTTAACTTTTCTCCATTTATTCATTCTCTTTCCATTTATTTATTTTTAGGGCCATGCCTGCACCATATGGAAGTTCCCAGGCTAGGGGTCAAATCAGAGCTTCAGCTGCCAACCACAGCCACAGCAATGCCAGATCCATGCCACATCCATGACCTATACTGCCACAACCTATGGCATCACAGGATCCTTAACCCACTGAGCAAGGACAAAGATCAAACCTTCATCCTCATGGATACCGGTTGGATTCTTAACCCATTGAGCCACAACAGAAACTCCTAATTCTCCTTTCATTTCATTCTTTAATATCTAGGTTAGAGCTCAGAGGCGTGTTTCCTCAAAAGTGCATTTATAATTTAACTTATTAGATAAGATATTTGGTATCTTACTTAAGCAAGTGTTCCATCAGAAGGATTTTAATCCATATTCTGCAAGGTGCATTTTTTTAATATTTTAGGAGGGTAGATATAGAATGTTTCTATTTTGTTTTTTTCTTTGATCTTCTGCTTAATTTTCCTTTGACATTTATCTCTGGTCTGTTATTTGCACCCAAAGGGTTTAAATAAATGTTCCTCAACTCTCCTCTGCCTAAAGTATTTAGAATTCCATTTTAATTCACATAGTGCTTTTTAGCAATACGTCATCATATTACATTTTTAGTGATTACTTAGAAATTATGATACATTTCCTTAACTTTTACAACCTAGAGTTAATATTGTACCACTTTACTAAAATGTAGAAACCTTTAGGCCATAAAGGATTTAGACCACATTTGAACCTCCCATTAAAACAGGAACTTGAGTACTTGAATTTTATAGGATTTTGCTTTTCCTTTTTCTTTTTTCATTTTCCAGCCATCTGAGGAAGAAAGTGAAAGGAAGTTCTTTATTGAGTATTTTTCTTAAGTTCAGAAAAGAAACAAACCTTTCCACTTCATTTCTTATTCTTCCTCTCCCTTAGAGATACATACACACAAGCGAGTATTCACACATTGATAGACACATCTGCAGGCACACACAGGCACACATACACAAAACACACACACACGCACACTTCTACTATACAGCTGTATAAATGAAGGCTCTCTTGCTGAATATTTTTGTTTTCAAACACTGATGTCATATGGAAATCAATAAGAAAAGATTTTTAACCTTCATAGATGTAGTCATTGTGATATAGAGCCAAATGAAGTGGGAAAATGCACTGTAATATCAGGTATCATATTTTGGACCCCAGTTTTATAACCACTAAGTTCCCTCAAATCCAAAGATGTTCTGGCTTTAGAAGGTGCTGTGCTCAAGTCTGTAAAATATCCCATCAAATGTTTAATTTAGTCTTGTGTGCCCACAATGACCAGTAGATTGACCTCTCTTTCATATAATCAACCAGTAGCTTTGGGTAGCAGAAAATGTCTGAGTACAGGTCATCCACACTGGAGCACAAGGCACCAGGGAGAGAGACAGGGCATTAGCACTGCTCCAGACTCTTCTGCAAGGGCAGAGTGGTTCATGTGATAAGTGAGCAGTCAGAGCCATGTTCCATCTGAGACTCTCAAGAGTGTTTGACAGCCAAAGGTTCCAACTCTAGCCAATCAGCCCTCTAGATAGGTTAACAGGGACCTTAATGCTTCCCAGCTTTTCCAAGGACAGAAATTATCAGTCACCTTTTTTAAAAGAAAAAGTAAATTTTGAACTGATGTCAGCTTCAGGCACGTGAGATGTTATTGGCCATCAGAACCTTCAATAGCTACCGAACTGATGCAACACCATGTTTATTTTTAGGCAATAACTCATTTATTGGAGAAAGCATAATGAGCAAAACTATTTCTCTTGTGGTGACCATTTAACTTCTCACATTTTCAGAAGCTGTCAATATTTTCACAGGTGTCCTAGTTCCTCTTAAGAATGTGATCATCAACGTTCCATCAGTTAGCTTTACACTTCAATAAATCCCTCATTCTTTCTTTCCCTCTCCTGCTGCTTTCAACTAATCTTTTAAAAATTTTGTAATAGTAATAATACTCTGTTACTTGCTTTTCCATCCTTAATACATGTTAGACATGTTTTCCTAGCAGGTCAAAAACAGGTTTACTGCCCTTTTCAACATTTGCATTTTGTTCTACTATAAAAGTGTGCCATCATTTCTTTAATCAATACTCCATGGGTCGCTATTTAGATTACTTCATAAGTTTAAATATTAAATTTTCCCATGAATACTGTTACACACAATCTTTGAAAAATCGAGCTACTTTATCCATAGGAAATTTTTTTCCATAGGTCTTTATAAAATTAAAATTTTTTACTTACATAAAATTTTGATAATTTTCAAATATACGGAAAGTTGGGGTTTTTTCATTTTGTTCTTTCAAAAGTTTCTGCTCATTCTCAAATGACACTCTTCCTTATTTTAGTCTTCTATAAACCTGCCCTAAGCTGTAACAAAATTAATCTTTTTTAAAAGTTATGTTGATCTGTGAGGATCCATAATTTCTTCTTTATAGATCATTTAAATAATTATGTTTCATAGACAAAGCTCAAGGCTGGGGCAGCCACCCTGCCCCTTTGAACTGGGTATTCTGGAGCTTTCACCCCTCAGACTGACTGGCTGACCTTTGTTGATTTTACTTGAAGCTATTATTCTAATTGACTCAGTCCTGGCTGACATCTGGATGTGTTTTATAACAGACTGTTTTCATAATTCCACAAAAAAGTTCTCAGGATTAATACTTGTTTATTTTCATCTTCCACTGGACCTTAAATAAACTGGCGGCCAATTGTAGCAGAACTCCTTACTGGAAGCCATTTTACATAAATAAAGGGGATGGTAAATCCATCAAATCTTGGGTTTTCTGTTGCTTTAAAAACCTCTTGCCAATAGAACATTATTCAGGGTTGACTATAAAGTCAACCTATAGCAAAATACCTTGGAATATTTGCAAGTTTGCTGCGATAGAAGCAATTAGATGTATGAACAAGATATGCAGTTACCTTCTTGTGTGAGCAGAAGGGCAGCAGGAGGAGGCATGAGGACACACGTGCATGTGGTGGGGGCATGGACTGCCTAGCACAAAGTGGCAAGATACTTTATTGGGATATTACCTTTCATTCTCTCTGTTGCAGGCATTTTCTCCCTTCTGAAGATTTATCAAATTTTCCTTTAAGTTTTCTGACTCTAAGAACTTGAATTAAGCATCCTCCTCCATCCCAAAATTATAAAATTATTTTTCTGGATTTCCTTCTGATAATTCTTAGCTTTATTATTTTATATTTAATTAATCTTATAAGGATCTAAATGTGTTACCGCTGTAATTTTAGTTAGTATTTTGTTGCCAAATAAATACCAAGTTGAGTTAATGTATTTTACTGAGTAATAAACACTTGCTATACTGATCTAAATATCACATTTACTATTTTAGAAATCTACCCGCATATATACATCTGTTTCTGGATGCATGTTTCTGCTCCATTTCTCCCCATTGATCTATCTCCTCTGAAGATTGTTCAAGGCTATTCTGATCACTGAAACACTGTGATGTGCTTTAGCAGCTATAGAGCAATTACCAAACAATTATCTTCTTTTCCAGAATTTTCTTGGCTTTCCTTACATATTCAATTTCCAGATACTTCAGAACCTTTTCATTAAGTTGTAACATGTTGGGATATTGACTAGGATTATACTAAGTTTGTGTATTATTGGAAAGAGCTGAAATCTATCCAACACTAAATAAATTCAACCCAAAGATTGTTCTGAGGTTTATTTTTAAGTGATATTTTTATTATGTTATCAGGCTTATGCCATATTCATTAAACGGATTTCATAACTATTTCCTTTTGCAGCAGTTTCTAGAATAGTCTCAGTAAAATGATTATCTGTTCCTTAAATTTCAGCCACATATTATTATTATTATACTCTAAAGATCTGAAATTGCAGTTCTGATTTTTTTCTATGACATAAAGTTGTTTTTTTCTGTTTGTTCTTGCTTTCGTTTTTAATGTATATTTATTTTTTTTATTTATTTTCCATTCTTTTATTACTCAAATGAATTTATCACATCCGTAGTTGTATAACGATCATAACAATCTGATTTCACAGGATTGCCATCCCACAGCCCAGGCACATCCCCCCACCCCCCAAACTGTCTCCTCCGGAGACCATAAGTTTTTCAATGTCTGTGAGTCAGCATCTGTTAGGCAAAGAAGTTCCGTCTGTCCTTTTTTCAGATTCCACATGTCAGTGAAATCATTGGATGTTGGTGTCTCATTGCATGGCTGACTTCACTCAGCATGATAGTTTCTAGGTCCATCCATGTTGCAAAAAATGCTGGTATTTCGTTCTGTTTAATGGCTGAGTAATATTCCATTGTGTATATGCACCACATCTTCTGGATCCACTCCTCTGTCGATGGACATTTAGGTTGTTTCCATGTCTTGGCTATTGAAAAGAGTGCTGCAATGGACATCGGAGTACATGTGTCTTTGCGAGTCGTGGTTTTCTCTGGATAGATGCCCAGGAGTGGGATTGCTGGATCAAATGGTAGTTCTATGTTTAGTTTTCTGAGGAATCTCCATACTGCTTCCCACAGTGGTTGCACCAATTTACAATCCCACCAACAGTGTACTAGGGTTCCTTCTTCTGCACACCGTCTCCAGCACTTACGGTTTGCAGACTTTTGGATGATGGCCATTCTGGCTGGTGTAAGGTGGTACCTCAGAGTGGTTTTGATTTGCATCTCTCTGATAATGAGTGACGTTGAACATCTTTTCATGTGTTTCTTGGCCATCTGTATGTCTTCCTTGGAGACTTGTCTGTTTAGACCTTGTGCCCATTTTTGGATGGGGTTGTTTGTTTTTTTGGTATGCAGCTGCAGAAGGTGTTTATAAATTTTGGAGCTGAATCCCTTGTCAGTCGATTCACTTGCAAAGATGTTCTCCCATTCTGTGGGTTGTCTCTTTGTGTTGTTTAGGGTTTCCTTTGCTGTGCAGAATCTCTGAAGTTTGAGTAGGTCCCATTTGTTTATTTTTCTTTTTGTTGTCAATCCTCTGATAGGTGGATCTGAGAAGATGTTGCTGTCGTTCATGTCAGAGAGTGTTTGGCCTGTGTTTTCCTCTAGGAGTTTGATAGTGTCTGGTCTTATATCGAGGTCTTTAATCCATTTGGGGTTGATTTTTGTGTATGGTGTTAGGGAGTGTTCTAATTTCATTCTTTTCCATGTGGCTGTCCAGTTTTCCCAGCACCCCTGATTAAACAGGCTGTCCTTTCTCCATTGTATATTCTTGCCTCCGTTGTCATAGATGAGTTGGCTGTAGGTGTGTGGGTTGAATTCTGGGCTTTGTATCCTGTTCCACTGATCTATATTTCTGTCTTTGTGCCAGTACCATGTGGTTTTGACGACTGTTGCTTTGTAGTGTAGTCTGAAGCCAGGAAGCCTGATTCCTCCAGCTCTGTTTTTCTTTTTCAGGATGTCTTTGGCTATTCTGGGTCTTTTGTGCTTCCAAACAACCTTTAAAATCTTTTGTTGGAGTTCTGTGAAAAACGTCCTTGGTAAGTTGATAGGGATTGCATTGAATCTGTAGATTGCCTTGGGTCATACAGTCATTCTGATAATATTAACTCTTCCAGTCCACGAGCATTTCCATCTGTTGTGTCGTCTTTGATTTCTTTCATCAGTGGCTTGTAGTTTTCAGAGTACAGGTCTTTTGCCTCTTTAGGTAGGTTTACTCCTATGTGTTTATTCTTTTGGATGCGATGGTAAGTGGGATTGCTTCCCTAATTTCCTTTTCTGCTTTTTCATTGTTAGTATGTAGAAACGCTGTCGATTTCTGTGTGTTGATTTTGTATCCTGCGACTTTGCCAAATTCGTGGATGAGCTCTAACAGTTTTCTGGTAGAGTCTTTAGGATTCTCTAGGTATAGGATCATGCCATCTGCAAATAGGGATCGTTTTGCTTCTTCCTTTCCAAGTTGGATTCCTTTTATTCTTTTACTTCTCTGATTGCTGTGGCTAGGACTTCCAGAACTATGTTGAAGAGTAGCGGTGAGAGCAAACATCCTTGTCTTGTTCCTGATCTCAGCGGGAATTCTTTCAGCTTTTCACCCTTGAGAATGATGTTTCGCTGTGGGTTTGTCATATATGGCCTTTATCATGTTGAGGTAGGTTCCCTCTGTGCCCACTTTCTGAAGGGTTTTTATCAGAAAATGGGTGCTGGATTTTGTCAAAGGCCTTTCCCGCATCTATTGAGAGGATCATATGGTTTTTATTCTTCAGTTTGTTAATGTGGTGTATCACACTGATGGATTTGCGGATATTGAAGAACCCTTGCATCCCTGGGAGAAATCCCACTTGATCATGACGTACAGTCCTTTTCATGTATTGTTGGATGTGTTTGCTAGTATTTTGCTGAGGATTTTTGCATCGATGTTCATCAGTGAAATTGGCCTGTAGTTTTCTTTTTTTTTTTTGTGGGGTCTTTGTCTGGTTTTGGTACCAGGGTGATGGTGGCCTCATAGAATGAGTTTGGGAGTGTCCCTTCCTCTGCGATCTTTGGGAACAGTTTCAGAAGGAGAGGTGTTAGCTCTTCTCTAGATGTTTGATAGAATTTGCCCGTGAGGCCATCTGGTCCTGGGCTTTTGTTTTTGGAAGGCTTTTAATCACAGTTTCAATTTCAGTTCTTGTGATGGGTCCGTTCGTCTTTTCTATTTCATCTTGGTTTAGTCTTGGAAGATTGTACTTTTCTAAGAATTTGTCCATTTCTTCTAGGTTTTCCATTTTATTGGCGTATGGTTGCATATGGTAGTCTCTTATGATCCTTTGTATTTCTGTGATGTCCGTTGCTACTTCTCCTTTTTCACTTCTAATGTGATTGATTTGAGTCCTCCCTCTTTTTCTCCTGGTAAGTCTGGCTAGGGGTTTATCCATTTTGTTGATCTTTTCAAAGAACCAGCCTTTTGTTTCATTGATCTTTTCTATGGTTTTCTTTGCTTCTATTTCATTGATTTCTGCTCTGATTTTAATGACTTCTTTCCTTCTACTAACTTTAGTTAGGTCTTGTCTGTTCTTCTCTCTCGAGCTGCTTTAGATGTAAAGTTAGCTTGTTTATTTGAGCTTTCTCTTGTTTCCTGGGGTGGGCTTGTATTGCTCTCAGCTTTCCTCTTAGAACGGCTTTTGCTGCATCCCATAGGTTTTGGAGTGTCATATCTTTGTTGTCATTTGCTTCGAGGTATTTTTTAATTTCCTCTTTGATTTCTTCAGTGATCCATTGGTTGTTTAGTAGCATGTTGTTGAGTCTCCACGTGTTTGTGTTTTTTGCAGTTTTTTCTTGTTGTTGATTTCCAGTCATATAGTGTTGTGGTCGGAAAAGATGCTTGATATGAGTTCAATTTTCTTCAAGTTACTGAGGTTGGGTTTGTAGCCCAGGATATGATCCATCTTAGAGAATGTTCCATGTGCACTTGAGAAGAATGTGTATTCCGTTGCTTTTGGATGGAACGTCCTATAAATATCTATGAAGTCCATCTGGTTTAATGCTTCATTCAGGGCCTGTGTTTCCTTATGGATTTTCTGTCTGGTTGGTCTGTCCATTGCTGTGAGTGGGGTGTTCAGGTCCTGCACTATTATCGTGTTATTGTTGATTTATCCTTTTTAAGGCTCTTAGCAGTTGCTTTATATATTGTGGTGAACTGATGTTGGGTGTGTAGATATTTAAAATTGTTCTATCTTCTTCTTGGATTGATGATTTGATCATTAGGTAGTGACCTTCCTTGTCCCTTAAAATAGTCTTCATTTTAAAGTCTATTTTGTCTGATATGAATTATTGCTCCTCCAGCTTTCCTTTGATTCCCGTTTGCACAGACTATTTTCTTCCATCCTCTCACTTTCAGTTTGTATGTGTCCCTAGAAGTGAAGTGGGCCTCTTGAAGACAGCATACATATGGTTCTTGTTTTTGTATCCATTCAGCCAGTCTGTGTCTTTTGGGTGGGGCATTTAGTCCATTCACATTTAAGGTAATTATTGATATGTATGTTCTTACTACCTTTTTATTGATTGCTTTGGATTTGTTTGTGTTCTTACTTTCTTCCCTTCTTCTCTTGTTCTCTCCTCTTGTGGTTTGATGGCTATCTTTCGTGTTGCATTTGAGTTGATTTTTCTTATTTGTTTGTGTATCAAATGTAGATTTTTGGTTTGCAGTAGTTCTGAAGTTTTGATGTAAAAAGTCAAAACTTACATATACAAGATTATTTTAAGTTGTTGGTCTCTTAATTGCAAATGCATCTTCAGTGTCCTGCATTTGTGGCCACCTTTTGTCATGATTTCTGATTTTGGTGGCATTATTGTGCGTGGATGATTTCGTACCTTTGCTGTATATATACCTTTACTGGTGAGCCTTGTCATTTGTGGTACTTTTGTTTCTGGTTGTGGCTTGTTTTTTTCTGCTTAGAGAAGTTCCCTTAGTATTTTTTGTAAAGCTGGTTTAGTGTTGCTGAATTCTCTTAGCTTTTGCTTATCTGTGAAGCTTTTGATTTCTTCTTCAAATCTGAATGAGAGCCTTGCTGGGTAAAGCCATCTTGGTTGGAGGTTTTTTCCTTTCATCACGTTAAGTATATCATGCCACTCCCTTCTGGCCTGCAGAGTTTCTGCTGAAAAATCTGCTGATAACCCTATTGGGGTTCTCTTGTATGCTGTTTGTTTCTTTTCCCTAGCTGCTTTCAAGATTTTCTCTTTGTCTTTAATTTTGGTCAGTTTGATTATTTTGTCTTGGGGTGTTCCTCCTTGGGTTTATTTTATATGGTACTTGTTGTGCTTCCTGGATTTGAGTGAGTGGTTCCTTTCCCATGTTAGGGAAGTTTTTGGCTATTATCTCTTGGAATATTGTTACTGTCTCCTTCTCTCTCTCTTCTCCTTCCTCCACCCCTATAATATGGATGTTGCTGCGTTTAATGTTGTCCCAGCATTCTTTGGGACTCTCTTCATTTGTTTTCAATCCTTTTTCTCTTTTCTGTTCCACGTCCATAATTTCCACTAATCTGTCCTCTACCTCGCTTATTCATTCTTCTGCCTCCTTATTCTGCCCTTGGCTGCTTCTGATGAATTTTTTATTTCAGTTATTGTATTTTGCATCTCTTCTTGCTTAAGTTTTGTATCTTGTATCTCTTTGCTCAGTGTTTCGTTTAAGTTATCCATGTTTGCTTCCAGTTTTTTTCCAACATCTTGCATCATCTTCAGCATCAGCAGTCTAAAGTCTTTTCTGTGTAGGCTGAGAATCTCCTTTCACTTAGCTGTTTCTCTGTTCATTGCTCATCCATTCTAAATGTAACTGTTTGAATCTACCAACCCCAAAATCTGCATTCATCCCACCTTCTCCCTCTCTCCCTTGGCAATGTCTGTCAGTCTGTTCCTGTTTTGTAGATAGGTTCTTTTGTGCCATATTTTAGATTCCACATATAAGTGATATCATATGGTGTATGTCTTTCTCTTTCTGACCCACTTTACTTAGTATGAGAATCCTCTAGTTTGATGCACATTTCTGCAAATAGCATTATTTCATTCTTTTTATGTCTGACTGGTATCATTGTGTATATGTACTCCATCTTTTTAATCCATTCGTCTGTTGATGGGCGTTTAGGTTGTTTCCATGTCTGGGCTATTGTGAATAGTGCTGCAATGAACACAGGGGTGCACGTATATTTTTGAATTATAGTTTTGTCTGGATATATGTGCAGGAGTTGGGATTGCTTGATCATATGGTAGTTCTATATTTAGTTTTCTAAGGAAAATCCATACTGTTTTCCATAATGGTTGTACCAGTTTGCATTCCTACCAATAGTGTAGGAGGTTCCCTTTTCTCTACACCCTCTCCAGCATTTGTTATTTGTAGACTTGTATCCTGGAGAATGTTCATTGTGCACTTAAGGAGAATGTGTATTCTCTGATTTGGGAGGAATATCCTGTGGATATTTTTAATTTATTTATTCATATTTATTTATTTGTTTATTTTTCTTTTTTGGCTGATCCACATCATATGGAGTTTCTGGGGATTACATCCAAGTTGTAGTTGTGAACTATGCTGCAGCTGTGGCAATGCCGGATCCTTTAACCCACTGTGGCTGGCTGGGGATTGAACCTGTGTCCTTGGTATTGCAGTGACACCATCATTCCTGTTGTGCCACAGCAGGAACACCCTGTGAATATCTTTTAAATACAACTGGTCTAATGTGTCATTTAAGACTGCTGTTTTCTTGTTGATTTTCTGTCTGGGTGATCTGTCCATTCAAAAAGTACCCTTCTATTACTGCATTATAGACAGTTTTTCCCTTTATGTCTGTTAATATTTGCTCTCTGTTTAGGTGCTCCTATATTAGTTTCATATATGTTAACAAGTGTTATATCCTCCTCTTATATTGATCTATTTATTGTATATAATGTCCTTCTTTGTCTTTTGTTATAAACTTTGTTTTAAAGTCTATTTTGTCTAGCTTTTTTTTTTTCTTTTTACAGTCAAACCAGCAGCATATGGAAGTTCCCACATCAGGGATGGAATCGGAGCTGCAGCTGCAGGCCTGTGCCACAGCCACAGCAACACTGGATCTGAGCCGCATCTGTGACCCATGCCACAGCTTGTGGCAGTGCTGGATCCTTAACCCACTGAGTGAAGCAAGGGATTGAACCCAAATCCTCACAGAGACAACAGGTTCAGAGCCACTATAGGAACTCCTGTTTTGTCTGATTTAAGCATTATTATCCCCACTTTCTTGTTATTTCCATTTGCATGAAATAGCTTTTTCCATCTCCTCTTTAAAAATGTGTGTCTTTAAAAGCTCTGAAGTGACTCTCTTATAAGCAACAGTTAGATTGTCTTTTTTATTTCTTAAATCCCTTCAGTCATCCTCAGTATTTTGATTGGGGCATTTAATCCATGCACATTTAAAGTAATTATTGAGAGGTTTGTACTTGTCATTTTGATATTGTTTCCTGGTTGTTTTTTAATTCTTTTCTTTTTTAGTTTTTTTTTCCCTTTTGATTTGATTATTTTCTTTGCTGGTGTGCTTGTGTTCCATTCTCTCTTGTTTTTGTGTTTCTGTTGTAGGTTTATGCTGGGGTTCATATAAGTTGACTTTTAATTACATGTCTTGGTGTGTGCCTGTTTGGATTTGTCTTGAGATCCTCTGTACTTCCTGTACCTATATATGTGTTTTTTTCTTCAGGTTTCAGAAATTTTCAGGCATAATTTTATCAAATATATTTTCAACCCCATTCTCTTTTCTTCTTCTGGGAATGTTTAATCTTGTTTCATAGATCCCTTAAACTATACTCATTAAGGAGTTGCTACTGTGTAGCAGTAGGTTAAGGATCTGGTGTTGTTTCTGCAGTGGCTCAGGTCATTGCTGAGGCATGGGTTTGATCCCCAGCTCAGCACAGTGGGTTAAGGATCCAGCATTGCCCCAGCTGAGGTGTAGGTCACAGTCATGGCTTGGATTCAGTCCCTAACCCAGGAGCTTCCATATGCTGTGGGTACAGCCAAATTTTTTTTTTACAGAATAAAATACATATATTTAAACACAATTACATTCACACAGATTATTATATCATGGATCTTAAGAAAAAGATTAAGTGACTCCCTCTGGAGAAGTGGAATGGAAAATATGCTGAGACAAAAGGAAATTTATTCTGTACTTTATCCCATTTTGTATGGCTTTCATCTTTAATATTTAGTATTATCTATTACATTTCATTTTTTTCCTTAAAAATTAGCATTATATTAAAATTGTGTATATTATGCAAATAAAGTTTATAAAAAAGAAAGCCTTATATACCATTAAATATTTTTATAGCATAATAAAAAGAATAACTTAACTGGTAAGAATAACAAAAATAATAAACCCTCTGAAAATAAGTAAAATATAAAATGCATAAATTGGTTAAAAAACAGTGTAACTATATAAATATGTCCTCACAATTTGTTACATCTTATTGATTCTTCAATATAGGCATTACACCATTCTAGGTGATGTGATAAACTAGACATTATAGACCTTACATTGTACCATGGAGAGAAATGGTTATTAATACAATTGTAGAACTGTATTATTTAATTGTACAGTGGCATTATTTAATTATAATTATCATAAATTCTTTGATGGAGAGGAAATCAGAATCAGATATATAAGAAGACTTCAGCATTCCAAGAATGATGTCAAATGACCCCCTTCATGGTGGATTATGTACTTATTTACTATGAGATATATTTCTTCTCCAGGGATTCCTTGTTTGAGTATCAGTTGTAGATTTTTGGTTTGCAGTTATTCTGAAGTTTTGATATAAGAGTCTATATGTATATGAGATTGTTTTAAGCTGTTGTTCTCCTAATTGCAAGTTCATTTCCAGTGTCCTGCATTTGTACCCACCTCTTCTCATGATTTTCTGATTTTGGTGGTATAATCGTGCATGGATGATTTCATATCTTCACCGTATATATACCTTTACTGGTGAGCCTTGTCATTTGTGGTATTTTTGTTTCCTGTTGTTCTTTTCTTTTCTACCTAGAGAAGTTCCTTTAGTATTTGTTATAAGGCTGGTTTAGTGTTGCTGAATTTTCTCAACTTTTGCTTATCTGTGAGGGTTTTTATTTCTCCTTCAAATCTGAATGAGAGCCTTGATGGGTAGAGTAATCTTGGTTGGAGGTTTTTTCCTTTTATCACATGAAGTATATCATGCCACTCCCTCTGGCTTGCAGAGTTTCTGTTGAAAAATCTGTTGATAACCCTATTGGGGTTTCCTTGTATGTTATTTGTTTCTTTTCCCTATCTGCTTTCTAGATTTTCTCTTTGTCTTTAATTTTGGTCAGTTTGATTAACATGTGTCTCAGTGTATTCCTCCTTGGGTTTATTTTATGTGGTACTCGTTGTGCTTGCAGATTTGAGTGAGTGGTTCCTTTCCCATGTTAGGGAAGTTTTTGGCTATTATATCTTGGAATATTTTTACTGCCCCCTTCTCTCTCTTCTCCTTCTGGCACCCCTATAATATGGATATTGGTGTGTTTCACATTGTCCCAGAGTTCTCTGAGACTCTCTTCATTTGTTTTCAATCTTTTTTCTCTTTTCTGTTTTGTATCTGTAATTTCCACTTATCTGTCCTCCACCTCACTTATTCGTTCTTCTGCCTCCTGTATTCTGCTGTTAGCTGCTTCTGATGAATTTTTTATTTCAGTTATTGTATTTTGCATCTTTTCCTAAGTTTTGTATCTCGTATCTCTTTGCTCAGTGTTTCGTGTAAGTTATCCATCTTTGATTCCAGTTTATTTCCAATGTCTTGCATCATCTTCAGCATCGACAGTCTAAAGTCTTTTTCCTGGATGCTGAGAATCTCCTCATTGGTTAGCTGAATTTATGGGGTTTTTCCTTTCTCCCTTATCTGAGTTATAGTTCTCTGTCTTTTCATTTTATAGGTTTTTGGCGTGGTGACCTTTTTACAGATAATAGAGTTGTACCCTCTCTTACTTCTGGTGTCTGCCCCCCTTGTGGCTGAAGTTGGTACTCGGGCTTGCTGTAGGCTTCCTGATGGGAGGAGCTGATGCCTGCCCACTGGTAGGTGGAGAGCTGATTCTAATCCCTCTGGTGGTTGGGGCTTAGTCTCTGGATGGGATTAGAGGCAGCTGTGTGCCTGAGGGGTCTTTAGGTAGCCTGTTTACTGAGGTGCGGGGCTGTGATCCCACCTTGATTGTTGTTTGCCCTGGGGCTTCTCAGAACTGACTTATTGGTGGGGCCAGATTTTTCCCAAATGGCCACCTCTAGAGAAAGGCATGCTGCTGAATATTTCCAAGAGCTTTGCTTTCAATGTCCTTCCCTCACAACAAGCCACATTCACCCCTGTTTTCCCAGGATGTCCTCCAAGAACTGCAGTCAGGTTTGACCCAGATTCCCTTGGAGGCTTTGCTTTGCCCCGGGACTCAGTGCACGTGAAAGTCTGTGTGCGCCTTTTAAGAATGGGGTCTCCGTTTCCCCCAGTCCTGTGGAGCTCCTGCACACAAGCCCCACTGGCCTTCAATGCCAGATGGTCCAGGGCTCTTTCTCCCAGTGCCAGATCCTCGCACGTGAGGGTTTGATGTGGGGCTCAGAACTCTCACTCCTGTAAGTGAGTCTCTGTGAACCAGTTAGTTTTCAGTCTGTGGAGTTCCCCCCCACCGGATGTATGGGGTTGTTTATATCTCGAAATCGCCCCTCCTACCTCTTGATGTGGCCTCCTCTATTTCTTCTGGAGTAGGGTATCTTTTTTAAGGTTTCTGAACCATTTGGGTGGAGATTGCTCAGTCTTTAGTTGTGAATTTTGTTGTTTTTAGGGGAGAGTATTGAGGTCCAGTCCTTCTAGTCCGCCATCTTAATCCTCTCCAATTTTTTTTTTTTGGCTGTTCTGATTGGGTGATTTCTCTTTATCTTTGGATCACTTACACTTTCTTTGTTATCACCTAGTCTAATATTAATTTCTTCTACTGTGTTTTTAATTTCAATTATTATATTCTTCAGTTTTGTATGGCTTTTTTTTTTTGTATTTTTAGTTCCTTGTTAAATTCTTACTGCTTTTTTTTTTTTGTCTTTTTGCCTTTTCTACTCCGCAGTTATGGAGTTTCCCAGGCTAGAGGTCTAATTGGAGCTGTTGCCGCCAGCCTGCACCAGAGCCACAGCAACAAGGGATCTGAGCTGTGTCTGTGAGCTACACCACAGCTCACGGCAATGCTGGATCCTTAACCTGCTGAGCAACACCAGGGATCAAACCCGCAACCTCATGGTTCCTAGTTGGGTTCGTTAACCACTGTGCCACGACAGGAACTCCAAAATTTTTATTGTGTTTGCCTGTTCTTTTTCCAAATTCAGTTAGCATTCTTATTAGTAATGCTTTAATTAGTAACTGTTTATCTGGTAATTAATTTTTCCCTTTCATTGGTTTTTCTCTTGTTCTTTTATTTGAAATAAATTCCTCTAACTTCTTATTGTGCTTATTTTTTCCTGTCTATGAAATTAGTTGAAACAGTGGCCTTTTCAGTGTCTTGAAGGAGTGTCCTTGTGGGAGTGTCCCTATATAGTCTGTTTTTGCCCTGTGACTTTGGTAGGAGAGCTAAATCTGATATGAGCACAGTCATGTTTTCCCCCAGGGTGTGCTGGCATCTATCACCTTGGTAGGAGTCAAGGCTGGGGGTGGAGGAGCTGGGCCAGAGCTATGTGAGCTGGGGCTTCTCCTGTGCTCAGTGGCCAACACTGCTCTATTGGGGTTGGGTCAGGTCCTAGGGTGCTGTATCAGAAGCCCTGAGGTTTGGGTCTGTGATGGCTCTATTCTAAGTGTGTGATTTGCCCCCTCTCAGCACTGTCCCCCTTGTTCCAGATGGGAATAATGCTGAAGCAAGAGAGGATGGAGTGGGTGCTTTGTGTGGGTTAGGCATAGGCTGTGGCATTCTTGGCCCCAGTCAGAGTCCTGGACTTTTCCTTAGATGCTGGCGATATATCCCCTGCCCCATTCAGATGCCATAATGGGTCTGAAATGGCTTGGATCCTCATAATTGCATACTGTTCTCAGCCATGTCAGCCCTTGTCCCTGGGGCATGTGCTGGGATAGTCACAGAAATTGGCCAGTGTACCAGGCACTTTCAGTCTGCCTTCTCCACCTTGTTTTGAGTGTAAGCAAGCATGTGTGTGCTCTTTTATGAGTGGAGTCTAGATTTCTTATAGCCCCACTGGTTTTTCATCTAGCCAAGGAAACTTGTCCTCCTTCTGTTGGACTCCAGGGATGGGGTGCACAATATGTGGCTCACACTGCTCACTCCCCAAGGAGGATCTCTGAGCCTGTGTTATCTCCTCTTCTATGTCCTCTCCTAGGGGCACAGATCCTGACCTGATTTCTTCCCTTTTTTTCTGATTCTGTGAGGCTCTTTCTTTCAGGTTTGATTGTATAAGAGTCTTCAGCCTCCACTGGAAGAGTTTTCAGTGAGAATATCTTCATATGTAGATGTATTTTTGATGTGCTAGTGGGGGGAGGTGGGTTGCACACTTTCTACTCCACTGTCTTTCTTGGTCACCCTCCTCATCCAGACAAATTTTAAAATTTATTCCTTTGGAGGAATTTATAATGAATTGAATTTGGAGTTTGTTATCAATAATAAATTTATCATCCCGTTGGAATTATTCAGAAAGCATCCTGCTTTCCAAATTAGAGCCCTCGTGTGTGCTTAAGGATTGCCTGAGTGACTAAATATCCATTCTGCTACTGTTGATTTAAAACAACTATACCACCAGTTATTTCTCCAACAAAGATGGATTTATTTGGGATCAGTAGAGAATTGCAGTACAGGGTCTGCAATCATGGTAAGCCACATGCAAGTCCCCATAAAGCAAGGGGAGAAGAGAGCTTTTATAGAGAGGAAAATGAATTTGGGAAGGCTATAGTAAACAAATAGTTTATGGCTGCATCTTTGCCAGGAAAGAAGAAGAGTCTTCTAGTTGGGCTCTGCTATCATTTCAGGGCATGAGTGCTCCCCCTTCTGATGTCCCAATTCTACTTAATTGATGGTTTTGTTTATTAAGTTTTTATACTACCTAGGGCACAATGGATATTTTAGACCTGGTCTTTTCTCTCTACAGACTCTAAACATCTACCCTGATAAAAGACATAAGACAAATATTTTAGCTATTTGGTATAATTTTGTTACAGATTTCTAGGATGCATTTTCTTAAAAAATTCCTGTGTTGCTTCCAAACTAAGTCAAGGGGCTAGTAAAAGACACTGGAAGGGTCTGAGTTTACAGGATGATAGATGTTATGGATTGAGTTGTTCAGTTCTTTTTCTAGTCTCCTGCTATTGCATAGTCCTGTGCAGGTACAGAAAGCTAAAAACCGTGTTTCCCAGTTGCATTTGCTCCTGGGATTCCAGATGGGCTGTATGGTCCACCAATCAGATGCACCCATGTGAGACAAATTTGGAACTGAGATGGGAAGCAAGAGAGGCATGGCATGGGGGATCTACTTGCTGATGTATATTGTAGTATAGGAAACATGTTTGGAACCAGCAGCTCTAATAGTCAAATAATATTCTAAAGCCACTACAAAAAAACTCTTTGTATGGTTATATTACCAACCATAGATAATTAAGCTTATTTGTTTCAGATTATTTTGAGAGTTGCTTTTTAATCACTTAAAATATGTGAAATATATTTCATCTCAAACACATTCATCCCCAAGTTGAAACAGTAACTTGATATATTTTGAAAAGTTTAGCTACCATTCCTCCCCTACCTCTTTTCTCCTCCTTTCTTCTTTATGTAACACATTAAAAAATTTAGTTTTTGGTTTATTTTTCCAGTATTTAATTTTGCAGCTATATTGGTTACACAAAAGGTAGATATTTTATTTACTGTTGTGCTCCTTGCTGTTTTCCCCATAACATGTTCTTCAGATTGTTTCCCATCAGGATAGGCATATGGGGGTTTTTCATTCTCTTGTCCAGCTACCATGGCTAATATCCCCAACACAATGCATAATGAGGAGACCTCTATTCCCCATCCAGCAAATGCTGGCTTAGTTGTGGGGTTGTATATGTATGAAATTGTATATTAGTCAAACCAGTATTTGTCAATTCTTCCATAATTGAGTATTTCCTAAAATCAGAAATGGGTGTCAGATTTTGTCAAATGGAGACAGAAAACATACCTGTTATTTTACAAAGAATTTTAAAATAATTAAAATGTAACTAATTGAAAAAACAAGAGACAATTAGGGTATTGGGAGGTAGAAGAAAGTGTAAAAAGCAGCTAGCACATGTAGTGTTGGGAGAATAGGAAGAAGAGGGGCCCCAAAGAACTCAGAGCTCTGAAGAGTCCACTGCTTGGCTGGTACCCAGCCTCTGAGTTCAGAGAAGGAGTTCCAAGAAGCCGAATCTACACCTCTGGGGAGGAGGCACTGGTTGGCTGGAGGAGCAAGCTCTGGAAATATAGCTAATTAAATTCAAAAGCTGCTTCTGGAAGAAAACACATGAGGTAACAAAACAAGGTTGGGATGCTATGGGCAAGAGGAGAGGGCAGATAAGGTGGAGCAAATCCTCTACCTCCAATTCCCCATGCTTCTACTCTCCCTCCAGTGCCCTCTACCCACCTTCCCACCAATAGCAGAGTCTGATCTTGGGCAGCAGACCAAGCTGCAATGTTTGCAGGGTCCCACCACAGAGAATATAGAAAGGTGGTCTTGAAGCTAGGGATGACAGCTAGTTAACTGGTGCAACACCTCTAGAAATGACATGATTTTTGTTTTGGAGATATGGCAACCATGAATTACATGTTAATGTAATTAAGCTTTCTAATACTAACTTCTTTCCTGGATTGGATGTGGTCATGATGAATTATTTTCATAATGCTATACTGTTTGCTCATATTTTATTTAAGATTTTTAGTATTAGTATTTGTATGTGAAATTGGTTTATAATTTTTTATTTTTTATTTTTTTTTGTCTTTTTGCCATTTCTTGGGCCGCTCCCATGGCATATGGAGGTTCCCAGGCTAGGGGTCTAATCGGAGCTGTAGCTGCCAGCCTACGCCAGAGCCACAGCAACGCGGGATCCGAGCCATGTCTGCAACCTACACCATAGCTCACGGCAACGCCGGATCGTTAACCCACTGAGCAAGGGCAGGGATTGAATCCTCAACCTCACGGTTCCTAGTTGGATTCATTAACCACTGAGCCACGACGGGAACGCCGGTTTATAATTTTTTTAAAGAAAATATTATCAGATATTGATATTTATGTTAAGTTTTCTCATAAAAAGAATTTTGAAATTTTAATTCTTTCCCCAGGTTCTGTAACAGTTAAAGTAGCGTTGGGGTTATCTGACTTTAATAGATTGCTAAATTCCCCTGTGAAACCATCAGGGCCTGGTGAATTATTTGGTGAGAATATTTTATAATTTTTTTCTTAACTTCTATAGTAGTTGATCTTTTCAAATTTTTTTCTCTAAAGGTTCAGATTTGGCAAATTGTATTTTCCTAAAAATTAGTTATTTTAATTAGGTTGTCAAATTTATTTGGGTAAAGTTAGCAAGGTATTGTCTTAAGATATTAAAAAAAATTCTCCATTTCAATGGGAATTTTCCCCTTGTCTCATTTTTTTTTTTGCATGTTTGTGCTGTCTTTTTTTCTTGCTAGTGTTTCTCCACTTTGTGGATTTTCCTCCCAAAACAATGGCTTTTTCATGTATTTATTCATTTTAGTGCTTTTTAGTTTTGAATATAATGTCTGATCTTTATCTTTTATTAATTCATGTCTTCTGCTGTATTGCATTAGCTTTCTTTCTATTTTTTATTGACATAGATATTTAATACTATGATTTTTTTCCCCTCTGAGCACAGCTTAACTGTGTTTTGTAGTCTCTAGCATATGTCTACAAGTTTCTCCTTTCATCTCCTATAATTTCTGCCTGGCAAACTTTTCTGTGTTATCAGGTGCATAAATATTAATAACATATCTTCATTATGAATTATTGCCTTTAGCATTAAAAATGTTTTTCTTTGTCCCATTTATTGCTTTTTGGCTAGAATTCTACTTTGTCTGGTATCAAGATATGCCTAATATGAATTTCCTCATCCTTTAACTTTTATCCTTTTTGAATCTCTTCGCTTACTTGTCTTACTTGTTTAGAGAACAAAGTTGAATTTTGCTTTGTAAATCAAGTTGATAAAACATTGTATTTTACAAATTAGCTTTGCTCATTCTGGTTTTTTTTTGACACAAATGACATGTTAAATCTCAGTTTGACCCTGCCCTGCTTTATTTACTCTTTTATTGGGTATTGACATTGGTATTTAGCAAGATTTGTGTGTGTTCTAGTAATTACCTCTATGCTAATTAATGATTTGTATAAAATTCTAGTTATCTTTTTCGTTAGATACTATCTGTTGGTACTTGATAGTACTTGAGCAATATGGAAATTATAGAAACTACTTCTCCTGCTTCCCTTTTCCTAACCTTTTAATTTTAGAAACTAGTTTTATTTTTTGTTAATCTTTGCACTCTTTAATTTACTTAAGCTTCTTTTACTTGTCTTGTCAGCCTCAAGTGACATCTTTTTATTCTCAGCTAACATTAACAGGCAATCAGTGATCTTCTAATTTACAATTATTCTGTTATCTCCTGGTCTACCCTTTGATAAAGTGTATTTCAAATATTTTGCTCCTTTTCTTTTCAAACTGAGTTATTGTTTCCTTATTATTGAGTTTGAAGAGTTCTTGATACAAGTTTATTTAAAAACTGGGATTTGCAAATATTTCCTTCCAGTGTATATTTAATCATTTCATTCTATTAACAGTCTTTTGAAGAGCAGTTCTTAATTTTGTTTAGCCAAATTAATAAAACTTTTTTTTTGTAGATCATGGTAAGAAATCTTTGTCTAACTCAAAATCAGAAAGATTTTTTTCTGTTGTTTTTGTCTAGAAGTTTTATGATCCATTTTGAGTTAACATTTGCATATGGTGCAAGGAATGAGTCAACATTGTTATTTTTTTTCATTTGACTAATTGTTTTAGCCCTATTTGCTAAAATAACTATCCCTTATCCATTGTATTTTCTGTGATCCTTGGTTGAAAATTAGTTGTTTATATTCATACTTCTGGTCTCTCTATTCTGTTACATTGATCTCTTTTTGTATCTTTATGCCAATATGGCACTATCTTGATTACTATAACTTTATAATGTTATAAATCAAGCCCTTTGTTTTCAAAGTTGTTTTGGATACTCTGTATATCCTTTGCAATTACATATGAATTTTAAAATCACCTTGCCAATTTTTCCAAAAAAATTGACTAAGATTTTGATTTGAATGATGTGCTGTATCTATATAGATCAATTTGGGAAGAACTGGCATCTTAACAATATTGAATCTGCACATACATTTTATATTCTTCACTTGTTTATATCTTCTGTAATTTCCTTCAACAATGTTTTATAGTTTTTGGTATATAAATCTTACATTTTTACCACCTGCTCCTAAATATTTCATAATTTTATGCTATTATAAATGTTTTTTTTAATTTCAACTTCTGCTTTCTCATTGCCAGTATATAGAAATATGATTGATTTTTTATATTGGTCTCCCATTCTTCAAACTTTATAAACTCTCTTATTAGTTCTAGGATTTTTTGGTAGATCTGTGGGAATTTCCGGGTGAAGGACAATTTTATTCTTTACTTGCAATCAGGATGCTTTTTATTTTTTTCCTCTTCCTTGGCTTATTGACTGGATAGAATCTCCTGTACAATGTTGAATAGAAGTGGTGGGATCAGAAATCCTTGGCTTGTTCCCAATCTTGTGGGAAAACATTTAGTATTTCACTAATAAGTATGATGTTGACAGTAGGGGTGGTTTTTTTTTTTTTTTCCCAGTATGTTCCCTTGATCAGATTGAGAAAGTTCCTTTCTACTCCTAGTTCACTGAGAGTTTTTTGTCAGGAATGAATGTTGAATTTTGTCAAATGTTTTTCTGTGAGTACTGAATGTTCATAGAGTTCCTCTTTTTTAAAATTTGTTAATATAGTGAATTCTATAGATTGATTTTGAATATTAAGTTAGATTTCAATTCCAGGGATAAATTCTACCACTATACCATGGTCATAACCATGATATCTTGTTCTTTTTTTTGGGGGGGGCTGCACCCATGGCACATGGATGTTCCCAAGATAGGGGTCTAAGCGGAGATGTTGCTGCTGGCCTATACCACAGCCACAGCAATGCCAGATCTGTGCTGCATCTGCAACCTACACCACAGCTCATGGCAACACTGGATCCTTAACCCACTGAGCAAGGTCAGGGATCAAACCTACAACCTCATGGTTCCTAGTTGGATTTGTTTCAGCTGTGCCAAGACGGGAACTCCTATTCTTTACATTTACTTTTGGATTCAATTTTATTTAAAAAAAGAAGTTTTGAATCTATGCGCATTAGGGATGTCAAATTGTACTTTTATTGTCAAGTAACGCTTATGGTGATGAGAGTAATTTTGGCTTCATTGGATGAATGACAAAGTATTCATTCTAATTAAATTACTTGGAACCCCACTCACAGCAATGGACATCAACCAGACAGAAAATCCATAAGGAAACACAGGCCCTGAATGAAGCATTAAACCAGATGGACTTCATGGATATTATAGGACGTTCCATCCAAAAGCAATGGAATACACATTCTTCTCAAGTGCACATGGAACATTCTCTAAGATGGATCATATCCTGGGCTACAAACCCAACCTCAGTAACTTGAAGAAAATTGAACTCATATCAAGCATCTTTTCCGACCACAACACTATATGACTGGAAATCAACAACAAGAAAAATACTGCAAAAAACACAAACACGTGGAGACTCAACAACATGCTACTAAACAACCAATGGATCACTGAAGAAATCAAAGAGGAAATTAAAAAATACCTCGAAGCAAATGACAACAAAGATATGACACTCCAAAACCTATGGGATGCAGCAAAAGCCGTTCTAAGAGGAAAGCTGAGAGCAATACAAGCCCACCCCAGGAAACAAGAGAAAGCTCAAATAAACAAGCTAACTTTACATCTAAAGCAGCTCGAGAGAGAAGAACAGACAAGACCTAACTAAAGTTAGTAGAAGGAAAGAAGTCATTAAAATCAGAGCAGAAATCAATGAAAGAGAAGCAAAGAAAACCATAGAAAAGATCAATGAAACAAAAGGCTGGTTCTTTGAAAAGATCAACAAAATGGATAAACCCCTAGCCAGACTTACCAGGAGAAAAAGAGGGAGGACTCAAATCAATCACATTAGAAGTGAAAAAGGAGAAGTAGCAACGGACATCACAGAAATACAAAGGATCATAAGAGACTACTATATGCAACCATACGCCAATAAAATGGAAAACCTAGAAGAAATGGACAAATTCTTAGAAAAGTACAATCTTCCAAGACTAAACCAAGATGAAATAGAAAGACGAACGGACCCATCACAAGAACTGAAATTGAAACTGTGATTAAAAGCCTTCCAAAAACAAAAGCCCAGGACCAGATGGCCTCACGGGCAAATTCTATCAAACATCTAGAGAAGAGCTAACACCTCTCCTTCTGAAACTGTTCCCAAAGATCGCAGAGGAAGGGACACTCCCAAACTCATTCTATCAGCCACCATC